>NC_051846.1:161981614-162639224 GCF_002237135.1 Teleopsis dalmanni | reverse complement strand
ATAATTATATTTTCTATAATATTTAATAAAATATTTAATACATATTAAAAAAATCATTTGTAATTAATTAATTATCTTTCATTTATAAATTAATATATTTTTTTATTCATAAATATATTTTCTATCAATAATTATACAAGCAATATATCTGACTTAAGCATAATTTAGACGATGCTAGATGAATTTATTAATTCATGCAAATTAATTAAAGGGTTCTTTTGTTAAAGTCTTAAAAAATCATATTTGATTAATATAAAACTTAGAACAATTTAGGATAACACAAAATTTTAGTTTTGTATATATTCCGACCAACCAGTATACTTATTTAATTCTTACTCTGACTTGAAAGATATTTTCTTCTAAGGACTAAAGTCATTTTTGGGATTTTAAGGATTGGATAAACTAATCGAATTATAACTTATAAAATTCATAAGAATTTTCTGGAAGCCTCTTATCTCCATCCTAGGATTGGAGTTTCTATTTTCTAAAGCGCCTCGTGAGTGTCTTTAACTTTGGTGTCAATAGTCAGATGGCGAGAACAATATCCAATAGTATTTGAACATCTCATTGTTCAAGTATTTTCAATGATACTTGACATGTTTTCTGCAAGATGCTTTCAATTTTCCAAAGAAAACATTTTCCAACAATGTTGCTATAAGAAATATATGCATGCCTGATTGAAACTAAATTGGCAAATATCTATCACTCTAAAGATATGATAATTGTGTGTAAAAGCAAAGTACCGTTATACAAATACAAGGTGTTAACTTGAACACTAAGTATGCGCTTTGCTATACACTTTAAAACAAAGTGTAATTTTATCCCATACATGTCTACAGAACGAATTGTGGTATGCATACTTGAATATATAGAGTGGAATTTGGTAGCACGGCATACTTGGTTTGCATACATGTAATATCGTCTATATCGTCCTTTAGTAGACATAATTGCGAGATATAATTTTATATTAAGGCCGTGTGCGAATTCGAGTAAATTGCGGTAAATAGTAAATTATGTCGATAAGGCAGTGAATGTTATTATTTACCAGAATTTCGAGTAGGGTAAATAAGATAAAAATTAGGTAAATTAGGTATTACCATAGTAAAAATTTTATAAGAGATATATACTTGAAAATTTCTTGTTTAGCAGTGTTTTTGCGGTATAGTATATGCAGATTATATTATCGAAGGATAATATATCCTTCAATAATATTATTGAAGGCCACTCTAATAAGCCACTCTCTCCGATAGTCTTCAATATTGAATTCAAAATGTTTTCACAAACTTAAAACACTCTACCTTTCAACTATTTATTTCATTTTTTTGACTCTGAATCTCTTTTCAACAGTCTGTATAACATATTAAAAATAAAGCTATACCTCGCTAGAGTTAATTTTTTTATCTTTCATCTCAAAGGGTCACTTTAACTGTATAACATCATGTTTCTACTTGTTTCATATAAGCAGTTTTGCTCATTAAGGCTGCTAATGATGATTATTTACCATACTTTTATTTAAATGAGCTTATTATTAATAAATCAACTAATTTAAGACAAAAAAATTCGAATGTAATACGGCGTTTACATTGGCCGAAAATGGCTCATTTTGAATGAGCCATTTGAAAGTGTTTACATTCGTTCTATTTCATTTGTTCTCATTTCAACAGCTGATTTTTCAACTTGCATGTTAATTTGATTTTTGACCTGTGCCAAAAAAATGTTGCATGAAGGTTAAATATGCCTTCAAACCTTACATTAGAAACTTAAAAAAACACACACTTCGATTAAGTCTTCTTGGGAAGTAAAAGTTCTAAAAAGCAGTGCATCGTTTCAAGAAATGCAACCCAAAACATTGTTTATCTTTTTTGTATTGAAAAACGCTTTTTCCAACTGTCAAATGCCATGAAGGGCCTTTCATTAGGGTATGTCAATGGATTCCTGCATTGGAGTATGTGGAATGCATTCGAACGCATCATACGATGTGAGAAATTGTCATTTTGGCTTGAAATTTTATATGCAAGAATGAGCCATTCGATACTCATTTTCGATTTTTGACCAAAATGAGCCATTTTCGGCCAATGTAAACGCCGTATAACCCTTAAAAAAATAATTTCCAACAAGAAAAATTACTAAAATTTGAAATATTTGTCATATGTTTTATACGCAAAATGTAAATAAACAAATTATTTCACATCTTAATTTCATTAACATAAGTAAATTTAGCTGCAATGGTAACATGATGAACAGTTAGTATAACCTCTTCTAAACCGATTGTAGAGTGCTTGTACATTTCCAAAAGAAAATCGATAATAAAATTATAGTGGATGTGTGTGTAAGTTTAAAGGCCCGCGTAGAATACAACTTTGAAATGTAACTTTTTGCGGTCATCGTTTGCGGTTATATACATATGTAACTCCACACTTTACCCACTAAAAGTTGTAGTTTTTCTTTATTTTATGGAATGAAATTTTATAGATATCACGTAGATTATATAAAAAGAATGCAATAAGTAATATATATACATAAAATCGTATATGATGTATGCACAGCTAAATTAGAGTGACTATCTGTAGATTTGGTTAGACTTAATAGAAATATATGCGGCCCTATGCTCCACTTAGGAGAGAGGGACAGCAATAATAGAAATATATACACGCATATATCTAAATATACCACAATTGTAAATTCATAGGAAGAAGTTAGCCTAACTTCGATATATAACTTGATATTTACACTGGGTAGATTTCTGTAAGTCGTATGTCATATGTCTTAATGAACATATGAAAGTGCTAAAGTCTAACCAATGCAGAATCAGGGTAAAACTCGAGTAACTATGGACACAGATTATGTCCATTGGAATTGGGACTATGAACACGAAGGGAGAGTCCTATATAGTAGAATAGAATGCATACACATAAACTTTTGAGTAGTTATGTCCTTGCTTTTGTAGTTCTCTACGCGTTCTTCATATATCATCGTTTTCAGTACGCGTCACTAGCGTATACGAAACAGTGAAAAGAAATATAATAGGTGAATACCATAAATAAATTTAGTATTAGGCTGGATTCTTATAAGTAACAGAATTTCTCAAGGATTATCTTTGTTCTTTGGGCCCCACTGAAGTGAATATAATTTTCTAATTTGACTTTAATTAAAACCTCACGCACATTCAATCCGCACCTACCTTCAATCCAGTCTTTCTCATAAACAATTCCTTTTCATCTCGCACTACTATCACACCTACCCATATCCTAACTCATGTATACATAATTGTAATTCCTTTCATGTTATTTGCTCGATTGATCTCCACTGGTTACTACAACAACAACTGATTCATTTGGTTTTGTTGACCTATAGTGTGAATGGAACAACTTAAATTTTATTTTAAATCTATGAGTAATTTATTTTAAAATTACAGATATTAAATTTTTTAAATCTAAGTTGAAAAACAATGCTTAATTACTAAAGTTTAAAATGTGTTTATATTTTTAACACTTATTATCTGTTAATATCCATTAATTAGAATAGCAGTTTTTAAATTCTCTTTTAAATTATATTTAAAAAATAATTATTTTATATACATCTATAGTCTAAAATAAGTATTTCATAATAAATAGTTCTCAACTCAATATATAAAATTTTAATGAAGAAAGAAACTAATTGAATTTATGTAAATTTAAAAAATACTTAAAAGTCTGAGTAATCTTAATATCTTATCTAAATCTACGATATATCGAATGTAATATATAAAAATAATATATTAAATTATAATTAATGAAGCAAAATTAAATAACACAATAAAGTCAACATTAAAAAAAAATAGATAAAACAAATATTACATATGTGGGTATATAGTGATGTGATAGTAATTAAATTATAAACAAAAATTTTATTAATATTACTCATATATTAACATACATCTATTATAGCTTCCCCATCTTCTGCAATATTTCTTTCATGGCAGATAAACTTTGGACTTGAAAATCAAACAGTTCGCTAGTGCTAAGGGTGCACGTACGAACCATTTCAGCTGCAGTGTCAAAAAATTTGGATATGCTGTCTCCATCCGATTGTCCAACCAAATTATTTAAAAGCATTATGGCATTTTCAAAATTATTTGATTTCAGTCGGCGTTTCTTTTTAGATGAATTTTGTTGTACCACCTCTGAAAAATCCTCTGATGACGGTAGTGGAGATGATGGCATCGAAAATGTCGCAGGCTGTGGTGAATCGATTGGCACCGTTAATACAGACTTAGCAGCTGGAGTTGACAATGATTTTACTAATGATGATTGTGAAAGCAATTCATCCGAATCCAATTCTGGTTTTACCAGTTGATTTTTTCCGTTCGAACTGTAAAGATTGTTGGAATTAAAATAATTTAAATGAATGATTAGAGATAATTAATAAATAATTTTAAATACCGTCTGTGCTCCATTGTTTCGTATAAAAAAAGTAGTGTGTCATAATAACGATACGGTTTCTTGCATTTAGCGGCCATACCGGTGGAAGTTCTGACTTCATTGCAGTACCGCGCAAATGCATCTCTAAGAGATTTCCAAGCCCGTTGAACTTTCGCTGAAAAAAAATGAAATAAATTTAAGCGCCCATTAGGACTAAGTAATATTGTATTACATTAATTTATTTGATTTGATTTCAAATTTTCATATAATCATTAATAATATAGAAATTGTTTTTCAGTGTTAATACCAATATGAAAATATAAAGTACTTTACTGTATTTACAATACTTTTGAAATAATAAATACCTTTTGGTGTATTTAGATCTGCGCTAATGGCGTCCCATATTTTTTCTTTTTTATATTGATATTTATAACCTGGATGCTTTTTATCAAATAATATTGGATTACTCTTAACTAATTCAATTAATTTTTCAATTTTGCCTTTATTTAAACTTTGCATATTGATAAAACATACGAACAAAATCTCTATTAAAATTTATAAACAACTTTTTCACTTATCACTTCACTCCCAAGATGCAGAATTCACAATACCACAATAAGAGCCAAACAAAACATAAACACAGCAAGTTTGACATTTCCAACCGCAAAAGTCGAGTTGCGTTTCAAAGTTGTATGCCATACAGGGTCAGACTGTTTGAATGTAATATACTATGATATTTATAATAAAACATATGCTATATATATTATGATTTAATACAAATGATTACTTGTTTATTATCTATATATATAAAAGAAAGATGTGTTTTTGTTACACCACTTATAACTCAAGAACGGCTGAACCGATTTAGCTGAAAATTGGCAGGGAGGTAGTTTAAGGCCAGGAGAAGGATATAGGCTGAACCGATTTAGCTGAAAATTGGCAGGGAGGTAGTTTAAGGCCAGGAGAAGGACATAGGATACCTGTTTATCCCGTTCACGACAAAGTAGGTTTTGAAATTATCAAATTTTTGATATAAGAAAATATTTTATTGGAATTTTCGAATAGCAAAGAAAGAAATAAAGTACAAACACAAAAATTTATTTTTAATTTTATTGAAGTTCGGCTGACCATACAACGCTGTTTCGAGTATTGCCAAGTACTCTTCATCAGTGGTCTTTGGAATAATCGAATTTTTATTTAATTAGTTTATAGTCCGTATATAATTTGTTTAGACTGCAAGTGCCAGGCTTAGAACTCGTGCCTGTCAAATTAGAAGCGATGACTAATCGTGTTATCCACAAGAAGTCAAGGCTGCACAAACTTTCAATGCTCAAGTTCCAGGTTTTATTGTCACTTATTTTTATTTAATTAGTGACAACAACCAAAGCACTTGCCGTGCTTTAAATTAGAACGAGCTTATAAACTACAGCTTTATTTTGGAAACACAAGTTCAACGAATTGAAAGTTTAACTTTTTGGGTTTGCTAATTCTTTATTTCTTTTCAAAGCTACTCTTTTTGTAGAGACATTTTGTAATGCATATTGTTTTACTTACTATATGTAAAGCGACCATTCTGGTGCTTTTACAAAGAAGCTATGCTATGTTATTCTAAAAATTCCTCTAAAATTTAATAAAGCTTCTTTGTCCCTATACAAAGTAAGTCTAGCTTAACAGCAATACTAATACTTTATTAAAATATTTTATTAAAATTTAACAGATAGAAATATATCTTAGTTAATGTGTTTTTAAAAGTTGTATTAGATCAATATAAGTTTGTGTTGCAATAAATATCGTTTTTAATCAATAAAACTACCTGGTTGTTGCAAACTCAACAAAATAAATAATTAACAATTATAATGTATGGTATGGTTGAAAATTTGAGTTTTTAGTTTTTTAATAATGCCGCGACCAAGACGATCGAATCTTTCCCGACAAAGCCGTAATGCAAGAAGAATACGAAATACTGCAAATTTAAGGACTGAAGGTCGAGCGAACAACAGAGGTCAACAAATAGATAATTTGCGATGTGTACTAAAATACACAAATAAATTATGAATGATTAATGTAGGTATTTTTTTTTTTTTTGTATTTTTTCCAATTAAAAAAAAACTGCTTATTTATTGCCTTTAAGGCGGAACAGAGTTCGCCGGGTCATCTACTAGTAATATATAAATAAGCATTTTAGTAATATCTTAAAAATTGCTTCTTTATGCTAAATTATTGCATCAAACATGTTTCATTTCTATTAATGGCAAGCACAGCACTTACACATATTTTGACAGCGCGAAGGACCTAGTAGTCCAGTTTCCTATTCTTAGTTAACTGTAAAAATAATTTAAGTGTTAACACACAAATAAATAAATAAATGTACACATTTTGTTGTTGGCCTTTGAAGAAATCAATACAACAAATCAACGCAACCACAAAAGTGGAGCTGTATTTACTGTGGTTGGAAAAGTGAAACTGTCTTTGCTGTGGTTGGAAATGTCAAATTTACTGTGTTTACGTTTTCTTTATTTATTGTTTGGCTGTCATTAATCTATTGTGAATGACGTATTATTGGATTGAAGCGATTCGTGCGGGAAGTAGCATTCTGAAAATTTTTATAGTTATTCAGTTTATTTATTTAAAATGAAACGTTTAAATCCAAAAATATCAGAAAAATTAATTGAGCTAGTTAAAAAAAACCCAATATTATATGAAAAAAAGCTTCCAGGTTATACATTTCAATATAAAAAAGAACAACTGTGGGAAGCTATTAGCGCGGAACTAAAAATTCCGAAAGGTAGATAATGTTTGATTTCTAAAATATAAATATCCTAAACGTTATTTTTATAGATATATTTGAAATATAAATACATATATATTAGTAAAATAGTATGAATTTATTTTCGAATATTATTGTAGTATATTTAAAGAGCAAAGTGAGTTACATTGACTTCATATGTATGCAATAATATAACAGAATTATAATATCATTTAGCTTCAATAAAAGCTGCAAATTCTTTAATTTACTTCAGATAGAGCTAAAATGCATTGGAGATCATTACGAAACGCATTTTTGCATTACAATCACGTAAAGGGAACTACTACTAAGAAAATGGGAAAATGTAAGACACAGTATCGCTTTTATGAGACACTGCTTTTTTTAAATGAAAGGGCAAAGCCTAAAGGGTATCTAAATTTTTTTATTTAATAACTTAACTCTAGTGAATTTTTATAACTTCACTCGTGTTAAATTAAAAATATGCTTATAGTATAATCCCAAAAAATGAACTGGAAGAAGAGAGTTTGGATATTGATGAAACGATTTCATCATCGCTATTAGCGCAGTCGTCGTCAGATGCACCACCAACTTCAGTACTATCACCAATCGCATCAGAATCACCAATGCTAACATCCTTATCATCAATACCATCACCACCGCCTTCAGCAACAGAGTTTGCTACAATGTCTTCACCAAATCTTGCAAATGCGCAATGCCGATTAAAATCAGCAACAGAGTTTACTGCAATGTCTTCATCAAATCTCACAAGTGAGGAATGCCGATTAAAATCAGCAACAGAGTTTACTGCAATGTCTTCATCAAATCTTACAAGTGAGCAATGCCGAGTAAAATCGAGCAATGGTAAAGATCCCATAAATCTTTTAAATGGATTTAGTAAACCAGCAGATGCGGACAGCATATCCGCTTTTTTTTGCTCTCTAGCGACAATGGTTCGCTCTTGCAATCTAAACACCAGAGAAATGCTTGATTTCCAGATACAAAGCTTGTCTGCTACAAAAGAAATTTTGCAAGAGTTGGGAAAGTTGTAGAAGGTATATATGTGTTTTCTATTCATAATTTTAATAAAATTTTTAAATAAAATTTGAATTTAACTTTTAGAATAATTGACCATCTCAACAACTTATTTCTATGGAACATTTGTTAGTCAATTTGTTTAATATTGATTTAATTTTTTTTATACCATTTTTTTTTTATACCATTTTTTTTTTTATACCACAAATAGACACACAGACTATTTTATTAAAATGAAGATTTTTATATAATTTAAAAAATCATATATGATAAATAATTTACATTTATTATAATAAATTATGTGTTAAAAAATTAAAACATATTAGAAATTATGTGTTATGTGATAATAATAATTTGAATTAAATTTAATTTAATTTTCAATTAATAAGAAAAACAAAACTTTTAAAATTATAAAAAAAATTAAAACGTTTTAAGTGAAGATGTAATATATATAATGTAATAGAATTAATTTGCAAGTTAGTATATTGAACATAATTAAGCTTAACAATTAAGAAATTTCTATGCACCATTTAATTGCTATTGTATTACTATTAAATAACGTTCACCATATGTGAGTGATATATATTAACAACAGTGCAACATTGAGATGTGTTGTACTACAGTATAAAAGTAAGAGGTTAGGTTAGGTTGACGATCCCTTAGCGATACCAGATAGAAATGCTTTGCTATTGAGGATGGGTTCTCATTTCTTCTTACTCTATTACTTTATTAGTATTGCAGATTTACTAATTAAAAAATATTTGTCTCCATCAAGGATATAACAATTTTGATGGTCTCCTTTTGTGGCTATCCCTGTCAGATTGCTCATTGGATCATACCAAGTGTTTTTATTGATGTAATTTATAAATTCTGTCACGTAGATAGTGTGTGTTCTGATGTGGTTTTTTTCCAGGTCGGTTGCATTTGCTGCAATTGTTGTTTTTAACCAATTCCATCTTGTGAGTATAACTCTTTAGTATATTCATTATAAAATAATAAAATATATTACATTTTTAAAATGTTTAATACAGTAAAATATTATATAAATAATTAAAATTTTGAATATATTGAAAGAAATTTTTTCATAATAAAAATGTATCATTTTGTAAATAAATAAAAAAAAATTTATTAAAATTAGCTCCTATAATCAACTTTCTATCTGGCATTGGTAGTGGTATTGGTATTGGTTACGCCGTATACTTGGTCCTGTGAGAGAAGAGGTCTTCTATCGGTTGAGATATAACGACGAATGTCAAAAGGAGTTAGGTGAACCAACAATAAACAAAAGAGGTAAAAACAATGGGCTGTTCAAAGAATGAACATAGATATAAACCAACAGAAAAAATATTCCAATCTGCACCAGAAGTAAGAAGAAAAAGGGAATGACCAAGTTTACGCTCGATAGACAACGTTGAACAAACGGCTGACCTGCTTGCGAGAAGAAACTTGAGATCTTTAGCAAGCCACAGAAATACATAGAGGCAATTACAAAGGGAGTTCAAAATTCACCTAGTATCATTGCGCTATTAATAATAACTTTGAAGTATTAACCTATACATCACTATTTATTATACACAAACGATATATCAATTTATAGTTAATTAATTTAATAATAAATTGTAAAATTTCTAATATGATATTTAAAAACTAATTTTTTAATTGATTAATATTTTACATTTAGTTAGGTAAGATATTGTTGTTGTTGTACCCCGAGGAGTTATATATAACAGGAGATATGGAACGAATTACAGAATACGAATACATGGGTAATGATATAAATTAGGTAGCTTGTAAGTGAGTAGAGAACTTTTTTGGAAATAAAATATGAATGTGCCTACATTAATATTAGCCTGCGTAGAGGCAGAGAAAACATGCCAATTCAATCGGTCGGAGGCAAGTACAGGAGCACGTTGGTTCTTTATGATACCACATGTTTGTAGTAGAATCTCCAAACAAAATGATCAAATTTGGTTGAATCATTTTGTTGATGTTAAAAATTGTAGTATAATACTTAACCCATATCATATGAGAGTATATATTCACATCTTACATTGCTATAACGTATAGATAAGCCTATTTCACGATGAACTATAATAAATATACAAAAACCATAATTTAATTTTTAAAGTTTAGTTTATTTTCCATCGAATGTTTTCACATAATTTTCTTTTTTAGTTCATTGTTAAATAAAGTAGTGCATCATAGGATTTTTCTTTCAACTTAACACATTCTTCAACGTTTTTGTTTTTTTTTTGTTTTTAGGTTTTTAAATTACGAGTATATTTATTTAATTATAATAAAGTCAATTCGATTTTTAAATTAATAACAATTTCATTTATTCATTTTTAATTCATATATAATATTAAATGCAATTTTAACAACAATTTTTAAAATAAAAATTTCTGTTCTAAAGCACTCCTTTTATAAATAGTAAAAAAATGCATAAAAATAAAAGCTTATATAAAAGAGTTTATATATATCATATATTTTATATTCGAAATAAATTTAAGTATATAAATTTAGGCATAGTCAATATAAATATTTACTTTTTAATTAATTTTTTAGTTGTGTATATTATGAGTCCAAATTTTTAATATATAATAAATGGAATAAGTTTAAAGTTATATACTAAAAAAAACTTATGCATTGCAAAAATTACTTGAATTGTTATTTTTAAATAAATATACATTTACCACATGTCCTGTGTTTCCATAGAAGATAAGAGGATTTCAGATATACTATGACATGTCACTCTATAGTACATGTGGAGTGTACTATGGGTTGGTGTGAATTATTGGGTTTTTTATAATAAAAATTCAAACTAGTTTAAATAAGCTAATTGGAATATAAACGAAGAGACAAGAAAATTGGGTTTAAATATAAAAGGTGTAGCAATTACATTTATTATTATTATATAACTATACTGTATTGTATATATTATATCTTTCAATGAAAATTGCTTAAATAGGCTGGGCCTCTTGCAAATATATATTATTTACGGATTTTGTTTGCGAAAAAAATTTGCACACGCAAAAGTATTGAAAAAATGAGAATGTATGCAAAAATAGATACTGGTTAAGTGTATCTATTTGTATACATACATATATCAATAACTGGAACTAAGTCTTGTTCTTCTGAAAATGCATACACAAATTTTATATTTCGAAAGGTTTGGTCAGGGATTCGGTATTTTTGTGCTTAGAGAACAACAACAAGAAATCCAACCAATATATTGTATCTTACCTTAAGCTAATGATCTTAACATATGCTAAGATAATAATTGTAAACTTGAAAGTACTTAAAGCTTAAGTTCCATATTTATTTTTAGGCAACTTTCATATTGTTATCAAGGCTATGAAATCCAGTATTGTGAACAGATTCTGAACTGTATCGGGTTTAAGCCGAAATCTTCGACTCTTTAGCTTTGTGTTTCTAAATCAAACTAAAAAATAAACTAGATAATTATCTAGTATCTATTTAGATAATTATAATTATCTAAACTCGTGTTCGTTTTTTAAGTGAACGAATGGTTCTGAGTTTTATATCATCGAACCGAAGCACTATCGAAATTTATGCAGTTCACCACTCTGGATAAAAAACTCTCGAGTAGTAAGTATATCAGAAAATTTTCAAATTGTTTTCTTTTAAAGAAATTTAGTTTTATTATTCATTTTTTTAAATGCTGAAGATAATTAAGAATGAGTTGTAATAGTTTGTACATATATAACATTGACTATGTTATATATAGCACTTAATTGCTCTGCGCTTTTTAATAACATATATGTCTTTCTGTCAAAACTGTAGCGGTTATAAGGCAGAATCAAATATAACACTCTGGTCTGCTTAAGTCTGATAACGGATCAAATATTGAATTAAGCACGTCTGTTATATATATTCTCAGGACAATATGCTCAATACCAACAATTCTGTTTTATAACTACACCTTTAATATGCAATCTATTAAAGAAAAGAATAGTAAAAGCGTGCATTCATTTTTTTTATAAATAATTCTTTAGAAGAAGAGGTACCTCATAAATTTAATAATTTGTTTAGAATATAGCATGCTATATATTTTTTTGTATATCAGCAATTTTCTTTACTTATATCAAGGCAAATGCTATCTGAAATAATATATCCCATGCTAGAAATGTACCTCTTCGATATAAGGATACAAAAAAAAAAAAATGATTGATTTGTATAAATGTAGTTTGAAGTATTAGATCTGTTTCATTTTTGAATTAAATATATTTTTTTAAATTAATTTTTGTAATGCTAATGCCATTAATGTGTTCGTTTTTTTTTATAATTATTTTTAATATTAAATATTTATTAAGTCGAAATTGAAAAAATTTAACATGAATTCTTACTATTGTTAATGATTATATTTTTTCCAAACATTTAATTAAACAATATTTAATAATTTTTACTTTATTTTATGTACTTTAGCTAATTAAGTATATTTATTATATATACCTTGTGTTTTCGCATTGCATATATATGTATTTCAATATATATATTTTAATTTAAAATATAGATTTTAACGTGAATGTCTGCTGCTCTATTTTTTTATATGTATTTTAAATTTATAATAATTATATTTATTTTATATATAATTTGTAACTAGCTAATTCGAGATTTGGTTTCATATATATTAATATATATATATAAAATTATGTATAATTCAAATACTTCAATTAAGTTTGAATAGATTAAGATTAATGCAGATGCATTTAGATGTTTTTGTTTTTTTTTTTGATTTCAGATATACGTAGTTTTAAGTCTAAATATTGCATTTTTACTATTCGATTTTATTATAATTTTTTGTGTTGACCTTTTTCATTTGCTTTGTGTATATGTGACCAAATGATGGCAGTTTGGTTGCTATTTTTTTTTAACTAAATTTTTTTATATATTTTATATTGCAATTTTAGTTCTTAGTAAAGCTGAAAATTACTTCAAATAGAATATTAAATTTAAAACAGATTCTACATTAATTATTATCAAGTACAAAATAAAAAAATAACAACATATTTTTATTATTAATAATTATATATATAATTAATAAGAAAAAATATCAAAAATTTCAACTAAATATTTTTCTATATAAATATTTTTCACATATATATAACAATAATAACAAAAAAAAATTATTCTAAAGTATTTTTGAAATTATTTAAAATTTTTTTTTTTTTAATAATGAGCAATTAAAAATTCTTATTTTAAAAAATAAAGAATATAAGTAATATACAGAATTACGTTATTCTAAATTTACCTATTAAAGTAGCCACTACTGATAATAATATATATGACTATATGTTCAAAAAATTTTAAATTTATTCTCTTAAACAATAATATGATGTCATCAAAAAAATTCCAAAAAAAAAAAATTTAGAAATGTGTGCATTTATAAATATTCAATTTATTAGTTACATATATCTTAAATATATTGCCAAATTTTTCAAAATGATATTTAAATTCTATTAATATAAAAATGCACTACGTTCTATCAATAGGGAAAATGAGGTCAGTCCTAAAGCATTACGGCACATTAAATCCAAAAAAGAAAATGAAATAATGTGGTTTCTCCATTTTACATATCCCTTAATACCCAAAACAGAGTCATTTAAAAGATTTTACTGCTTACCCAAATAATCGTAATAGTAGTTTATCATATTCTAAAATTTTATAGAGTATACAATTGAGATATGTAAACTAACTACTTTTCCACTATATATTGACAATTATCAAAACTTACAATTATCAAAATAGATAGATTAATTTTCATTTTACAAAAATGGTGTTGGCAACTATATGTCGATTTTTTTTAGAAGATATTACTATTACAGTATATACTGGATTAGAGTCCATGAAGAAAAGGATATACATCACTTTTTTTAATCTAGCGGATATGTTTTACTCATCGAATGTGAATGTAATTGGAACGGTCAACTTTGTGGTAACAGTTTTTTTACAGCTTTTGCATTATATCCTAAGTCTATCCACGAATCATTCTTAAGAATATTTAGATAATTTCTTCTAAATTGATATTTTTTTACTATTGATTTTGTAATTCCAATCATTTTTAAAATACTAGTCACAAAGAGAATGGTTTCGCAAGGAAACTTTATTAGAATTCAATATTGGATTATATGCTTTTAAAATTACTTTTACTAAATTATAAAATCCAAAGATTTCTTAATGAATACTCGATATGGAAATTTCAATAAACTATCTATTGGTTTACAAAACCATCTTTACTAGAGAATAAATTCTAGGCATTTCTAAAAGAAAGTTGATATGGAAACTAATTATCCATAATTATCCAGAGAAGATATTTACTAGATTATATTGTATGATGAAAAAAAGAGAAATCACTCTTTTAAAACAAGAGGATGTCTTCTGATCAAATATATGAATATTTTTATAAACCATTCAAATGTAATCCTAATTCTATTCAAATAAATTATATAAAAAAATTCTGATGACCTCTAACAGAATATTGGAGATGCAAATTTTAATGATTAATGATTTTATGATAAAACTTGATTAGTATAGTGACTTACACAAAATATACGTATATATCTCTGAAAAAATGTTGAAATTTAAACTATACTAACTGTACATATACGTGTACATACACATAGCTAATTTTAAATATATATGTATATGTACATGACGTTTTTATTGAAATATATTATAACTTAGTAGTGGCTGATATCATTAACGTAATTAATCGATTGGCTAACGTAAATTTCAAATATTATAATTTTTCCGAAAGATTAAATCAATACTAATTTTATATAGATAATTAGAAATATAAATCTTAAAATATTAATAAAAACTAATTAAGTCTCAACATTACTAAATTTACTTTTTATTATCTGGAAATTTTTTATTTCTGGGACTATGTGATACATCACGTCGTGGAAACTCATCCATCTAAAATGAAAGCAATGCGTTATTTATTATTTAAGTTTCAAATCTTATAGCACTTTACAAACCTTTGATGAACTGCTTTTTGAGCGACTAGAGCCACTATGAGCCATCGGGACCTCCATTTCATCATCTGTATAGTAGCTATATTCACGTGATGAATCACTATGCCATATATAAATAAAATTATATTGCAGTTTAAAAAAAATACATTTATAATTTAATAAACCAGTACCTGGGTTCAATTCCATCTAGTGTTTCAGGTTCAAGTAAGGGCAATAAATCTTCACCCTGTGGTAATAAGTCTACATCTTTAAGTCCCTTGCTTGTGCTGCTACTAGTCGCTGAAGCACTTGCAGCTCCTGCTGTTTCACGCTCAACCTCATGACATTCACACTGACAATCCTCTGGTTTCACATAGTCGTAGTGTAATTTCCCATCTGCTATATCAGAGTGTGAGTGATGTACATGGTGTGATTCACCAGCAGTTTTTGTAGCAGCAGATGGACTTTGTTTTCGGATATTCGTACTACCTGACAAACTATCTCTTGGTAGCGTTGTGATGCGTTTGGCTGGTTTCCGTTTTTCTGGTATATTTTCAAAATCTATCCAGTGTCCAGATAGTTTTCTTTGTGTTGATGTGGAACCAGATGTAGTGGTTATTTGCATAGTTTGTACAGTTGTAGTTATTGCCTTACTTGTTGGTTTTTTGGTTTTGGTTTCATCTTTTGGCTGTTGTTGCTGTTTTTGTAGCAATTGCTTGTTCGAGTCTTTGCGTTCTAAATTACCACCAGTGGCACGCAAACCCTCTTCAGCGAATTCAAACCATGATTTGCCACTAGTATTCGATGTACGGCGTGGAGATTTTGAACTTTGTGCTATACTTTTTGTAGAATCTTTTCGCGGTAAACTTATACGTAGCTTTTCGCCTCGAACTGGTGCTGAACCACTGATTTCGTGGGGTTGCTCTTGTGGGGTGCCTATAACTATACCGCAATATTCTTCCAAATGTGAAGGATTTAAAGGTGTTGTTGAACGTGGTCTGTCAACTGGACAAGTTTTCAATTCCATGTTCGCACGTTCTTTCATTGGTATTATAGATACACCTTGTGCTCGTTCCTCAGGTAATGTTGTTGGTATATATGGAAGCTCATCATCAAAAGATTCCTGTGAAACGAGTCCAGTACTTTCATGATCTTCAATAACACCAACATGTCTTGGTAGATGACGTCTTTTTGCATCAGTTGCTGCAGATGAATTGCCGCCACCAGCTATATCAGAATCACGTTCACTCTCGGATGATTCAATTTCAGCTGAATGAACTGATTGTCTGTCACCCTGTATCTGTTTTTTCACATGATGTATTGCGCTAATCGTAGCTGGTGGAGAAGGCGATTGTGGTGTGGTTTGAACTGAACGGCGTGTGGGAGTTGTAGATCGTGGAGGTTTCACTGGTGTTGATTTTGAGCGTTCTGTTACGGGAGATTGTGAATGTGAACGTGTTGGTGAGTGTTTAGTTGGAGTCGCAGAAGGACTTCTACTGACTGATGGTGGAGAAGGTGATGGAGCAGTCGAAGGAGGTGGTGGTTGAGGAAGCATTGGTTTACGTTCTTGTCGAGTTGGAACAATGTTTTCTTTATTTACGGTTTCTGTTTCAGTTTTACTTGTTTCAGAAATGCTTTGTCTTTTTGGTTTTCGGGGCACATTCTCGTGGTATTTTTTACGAACATCAAAATTTTCCAAATATCTGGAATGTCTTTGATTGCTTTTGCTACCTCCAATACCTCCACTATCTGCATCTTCTTCCGAAGTAGAACGTGATTTACGACGCATTTCATCACTGGAATCCTTTCGTCGCAACACAACTGCCGATACTGTTGTATGGACAACTGGTTTCTCATCTTCCGATGTAGAAATTGATTTCTGTCGTATAGTATTTTCAATTGAAGTACGACGTTTTATTGACTCTTTAGTTTTTGTGGTAACTGTGGTTCTAACCACCTCAACTTCTTCTTCACAGCGACGTATTACCGTTCCTTGCCGTTGAAAATTATCGATTGCCGGACTTTGTAATTGTGACTCCTGCACTTGTTCTGAAAGCTGGCTCGACTGACTTTCAGTTTTTGAAATGCTAAATTGCGTTGAAAAAATTTGCTCTTGACTGCCTGAACCTAAACGGGTTGCAAAAAGTAAGCGCCTTTTTTCCTTCGCTATAGTGTCTTCCAGCACCGCTTGTCCAGGCATATCAGTTAAATAAGTATTGACAGTTGCTACAGTTTCCACAGTTTGTGTTTGACCCACACTACCAGTACTTTCTAGCGATGGCAAACGGTGTATTTCGGCAGCTGCTGCTACGCCGTTTTCTTGAACTACATTCTCTGCAACATTTGCTAGATTTGAACGTGCAGTAATTTGTATAGCGCTAGCATAACTACCAACTGAACCAACAGTTTCCTGAGAATCCTGTGAACTATGACGATTAACCTCCAAACTCCAAGTTCGTTCTTTAGTTTCATCATCGTGTGGTAAAGTGTGTATTGCATCAAGATTTTCAATACGTTGTAGTTTTTCGATTTGTTGTAGCCGTGGAGCAGCAAAACCGCCTATCCCTGAACCTGATTGCTTACGTGCTGCTACTGGTTTAAGTGCTGCAGCAGCTGCGGCAAGTTGACTAGCTGTTACAGGAGCTGATTGTGGTCGAATGGGTTCGACGTTTAACTGTTGTATACCCTGTAGTAGTTTTTTGGTTTCCTTTTCCTCAGGTGGCGTGTGTAAGGGTATATGAATGTAACCTTCTACTGGTTCATCATAATAACGGAGACGACTAGCAGGTCGTGAACCGGTACCAGGAGGCAATGGCGTTTTACTACGACTTTGTGGCTGACAAACAAGTTCGTGTGCATCGATAGGTGAGGAACTTTTTGATGATTTTGTATCAGTACCAGCGCTGCTACCACGTTTACTGCCTGGTTTGAAAATCGCTAAAACGGATTTTTGTTTACTGGGTGTTACATTTTGCGATTGCGGAGTTTGTCGTTCTTTACTTTTACTACGTGAACGTGATCTTTCCCTAGGTGAGTCAGGAGAGTCTTTTCCGCCTAATCTAAAAAGTGAACTAAATGAACTTTTTCGTGAAACTGAAACTGTTGCAGGAGATGGAGAGCGACTACCGTGTGGTTCTTTCGTTAGTGCCGTTTGACGGGTAGGTTTAGGACTTGCGGTAGGTGTTAAACGATTTTCGTCCATGATGTTACGAGTTAAACTCAGTGAAGCAGGTTTTTTTTGACCTTTTGAATAAACTAATGGTATTGTATTCGGTGCTTCCACAACGCGTTCATTTGGCGCAATACCTTATAAAAATAAAAAAAATATTTAAAATATATGTGATGCAGATTACACAAAAAAAGGAATATGCTCACCTTTATCGTCATACATATGATCAGGTTTTAAGTTAATACGTATATACTCGGTGCCACTGGGAGTTTTACCCACAACCATTTGTCCGGGACTTTTTGTGCTACGGCGTTGAGCGCCCATTGTTAATGACTTAGCGCTGGTGGTTGGGCGATTTTGTATTGCAATTTTTGCTGCCAATTTTGTATCACCATTGGATAGTGAGACAGGTTTCTTTTTTGGTGAAGATTCGACTTTTATGCCCTCAGCCAAAACAGCTTGTGTAGGATCGTGTATACGTGAAAGAAGCGCTTGCTCTAAGAGTTCTGTTGTTTTTGGCTCAACTGTAGTTAACACAACACCGTCAATTACATTTTCCAAAGGTTTAGGTCCACAAAATGAAGTTTCCATCAGCATACGATGAGGGGATGGGGAACGTGAAACACCGGATATAGCAGACAAACGGCTAACAGCTGATCCTTGACTTCCCACGCTAGAAATACGACTTGTACGACCCGATATGCAAAGCAGAGCAGCAACTTCAGAACTGGCTGAATCCTTACGCTGATGTTGTTGTAAATATGATTGATGCTCGTCAAATTTAAAGATGTGCGGAGATGAACGTTTTGCTTGCTATAAAACAAATTATAAAAAATTATTTAAATCGGTTGTTTGCTTTTACAATTAGTTTTACTAATTTAAATGAACTTAATCTTAATATTAGGTAAATGAAATTTCAATTGATACTTAAGCAACAGTTTTTATATAATATATCTTTTTATGGCTAAATTTATTGTTGATTTAAATTAAGTTAATATTCCCAAATATTAAATTATTATATTTATTGTATTTTGAAGAAACAAAGTAAAACTCTGATAGCCAAAGAAAGTGATTCTCATTATTGAATAACCTTCATTTTGTTACTTAATTACAAGTATTACATTTTCATTTTGCTATCATAGAACGGAACAGTCATATTATAGTTTTATCTCATGACGAAGCATCTTTTATTATTAAATTTCCATTGTTACAGTTGCCAACCAGTTAGTATCTCACAACTGACAGAGATACAGTTACGTAAAATTTAATACAATAACCTACATTTATATAAATATGAACATAGTAGATTATAGACATAAAGGATATTATTGGACTCAATGAATGGTAATGGCACAAAATAAATGCTTTCATATCATCATTTGATAACATTTATTGTATAAATAAGATTAAAGAAATTGACTTATAGTACGACAAGGTGATGAACTTCTCAGAAAATTTGATTAAGTATCAAAAATACTGTTGTAGTATACTAAAATTTCCTAAACTGTTAAGTAGCATAAGAACTACCTCCCATAGATTTAGATAACAAAAACAAATACTTTCTTAAATAAATTGTGAATTTTATATGAAATCTGTGTACAAAGTTCCTTTAAAAATTTAATAAATTCAATAACTAACTATTTACGAATATTATTAAATTTTTTTTTTTTATTTGAAATATAAAACTTAGCTCACACTTATATTATGTAGAATACTGGTTCCCAACCTTTTTTCTGACCAAGGACCAATATCGTATTTTTGTTTTAAGTAGGGACCACAAAGTTTAAGAATAATTAAATGTATAATTATTTTAATATGCTTTAATATTTATTTTATTAAAGCTAGAAAATATCCGATATATAAATACTTAATTAATTAACTATAACTATAATTAACTATAAATAATTACTTGGACATTTTTTGTGCCTATTTTCTAATAAATGAAGTCTCAGTGGATTAAAGTATGTATCCATACTTTTTAAACTTGATTCACGAACTATTTAAAACCATATCGAGTACCACCTGTGTTTCACAGACCACCGATTGGAAACCACTGATGTGGAGAAATACACCATTATATAGTGAACAGAAGTGGTCTTATATACTTTTTGAAAAACAAGAGGTAATTTATTGTTACAACGTGAATACAGAAAACTCTATGGAGTTCTCAACTTCTCCCATTATTCGTGCTATGGTGATCAAATTTAACGGAAATGAAAACGCTAAAGAGATAAAACCAACGAAAGATCTTATTCTTTATTATCGGCAGAAAACATTAGCTCGTTAGGCAAAGTATTAATAATAAACCATTAATATTCGAAATAACTGCATTTATCACATTGACGATGCGTCAGATATTGAAAATATCTTTTAACAATATTGATGAAATTGAGATTGAATCAATAAATGTAAGATATTCGTGCTGACAAAAATTACAGAATATTTCAATGCGTGAATCATACATTATAAACAACTAAAATGTATTTATATATAGTTGTATAGTTGTGGATATGGATATAGTTAAAGAGCAGTAAGGTTGCCAGCAGTAAAACCTAACGATCATCATACTCAACACATGATGTGTTAAAAACACCTAACAATATTTTTATATATCTAAACTTACGAAACTCATTGGAGACATGGATGTAATCAAAGACCATAAAAGTGTACTTTAAAAAAAACTTATATCACATCATATTTTCATAAACGTCTAAAAAATGTCAAATATTTACAAATAAATTCGACTAAATAGTGCTCTATATCGCTTAAAAATTATTGTTAACTGCAGAATGGATAAGTACATTACTGCAGTATTGCAAAGTCAATATTAATTAAAAATGTCATTAATAGGTACATAAAAAACCTTATTAAAAGCTTAAAAAGGTCCTATAATAGCCGGAAAAAATCAACGTAAAAACCTCAGTTGCAATCTATTAATTTTTAAGATAAAATTTAGTTTTAGTAGTTAATGTCATAGCGGAAGTGAAAGGTTAAATTATAATGGTATAGTGCACCGACAATACGTTTGAGATCTCTAAAAGTGATTTCTAACAATTTTAAATAGTTTTTGAGTAAATATTAAGAAATGAATAATACATATATCAAAAATGTTAAAAGCATTTTGACAAGTAATGTCTTTACTAAAAAGATATTACTTGAAGCTATGTTGACATTAGAAAAAGTATCTCCAAGCTGACTTAAAGACACAGTCAAATAAATATGATAAAGGTCTCGGGA
Organism: Teleopsis dalmanni; assembly: GCF_002237135.1. Lineage (NCBI taxonomy): Eukaryota > Metazoa > Arthropoda > Insecta > Diptera > Diopsidae > Teleopsis > Teleopsis dalmanni. The sequence continues at coordinate 162,617,642 of NC_051846.1, read as the reverse complement.
TATCTCAGAAATTACATATTGTAAAATAAACAGTGTATGTTTACAAGACCTTACTTTTTACATATGTCATTCAAATGTTATGGCAGATACCAATAAATTCTCCATCAATTTTGAAAATTTAGATGAAAACAATACGAGCAATTACATCGTACAATAATTATTTATAGTGAAACAATATATAAAATTATGTTTTGGATGTGTTGTTTTATAGGAAATATTTTTAATGTGTCTTAAAAGTTTACAATAATAATACAATAATAAAATTAATAATAAAAATAAACTGTAAACAAATAAAATACAAATATAATATTTATGTTTCAATTTTTTATTTAACAGAAATTGAAAACTAAATTAATTAAAAATATTTCAATTAGTTTTATTACAAAATTAAATTCAATTCAATCATTGGTAGAACCATTTTAATAAATAAAGTTTGTTTTACTTTTAATTAAAAATATTTTCAATTGATTGATTTCTTACATTATTTGTACTTAAAATAAAATTCTATGAAATATAAAATAAAATTGATAAAAACTGTGCAAAAATAGATGTGATATTCAGATATGAAAATATTTTTAATGTAAGTTTTCAGTTTCAATTAAAGTGGGAATATGAGTTTAAGTTGAATCATGCAAACTTGCCACTCACTAATGTTTTATTTAAACTTTAGTTTACTAATAATTGAATTTGAGCAAAGTTGTCAACACTGAAAAGCCTCCTTTCTACCTCGCACATTGCACACAGCACACGTGAATTTAGAACAAACTTGTGTTGCTGAAGGTTATTTTGTGCAGCCAGCACTCATAGCTGCTCGGTCTTGTGCAATGCAGCAACACACAAATGCACAAACGCATAACACTCGAGCTTTCACTTGTGCAATAAAACAATTGTTGCGCGCCATTTTTGCAGCTTGTATGTATGTAAGGTTTTTTTTACGTACAAACATAAATGCACACACAAACACAACAACAAAGTATCATGTTTTTTATTCATATAACGAAGAAAAAAATTGCAATTTCAGTGCAAAATGTCGGAGTAGCCAATTTTTTTTGTGCTTATTTACTGGTTCGAAAAGTAAATAATGTTTGCTAATATAATTTAATACTATTTTGGGATTTGTGTGTTGAAAATAAAATAAAAACAAAAAAAAAATTAAGTTCGTTATACGTTGTTTGCTGTTTTGCTTCAATTGTTACTGTAGTAATTCTATTAAAAGTATTGTAAATATTATACATTTTATCTAAATAATAATATTATGTTATTTGATATATTTGTACATATGAATAGATATGTCAGCATTACAACGAACTTAACTGACATAACGACTGACACATTTAAAATGTTGCTGATGTGTGCCATTTTTTAATACAGTTTTTTTTTTGTTTTTTCCTTAGTTACATATCCGTGCACTTAACAATTTTGCTTTTATTTACAACTGCTTACTCACTAACTTTATTTTATTTTTTCTTTTCTTTTCTTTTATTTTTTATTTTTATTTTTTTTTCTGTGTGTATACATATTTATAAAAACATGTTGATATCTATAACGTACTTGTCCGTATATATTTGAATACTATGCGCCATTTTTTAATACATCCGTGCCACACTCTTTGCTCAATACATGCACATAAAAATGTAGTCAAGCTGTCCCCTTTTCATAATATTTGACGTTATAAACGAAGACTGTTGGTAAGCCACACTCATATCCTGAGTAAGGATTCGTGTATTATACTTTTTGTACTTGGACAAAAATGACAAAAGCATAAAAATAAAATCAGAACATGAAATGAAAATAAAAAATAATAAGAGTATCTTTTATTGCTAGAATTGAATAAAAAATGAAAAAATAATAATAACTTATATTTTAGTTTTGTGGAATTTGAACTATTGAACTATTTATGTGCCATGATTTAAATTGAAAACTTTTAAAAATAATATTAAAAGTAAATATTTTCAAGAACCTCGCCAACCTAAAAATTCATTTTATTAAGCGAAGTTTACCTATACTTCTAAGTTTTGTACTGCATTATGATAATATAAATATTAGTCAGAATCGAATCTTTCTCGCGTTGTCGAATCTCAGAATAGATACAGGCTCCTTTGGAAGGTATGCAGATCTAAGGTCAATTATTGCTTATTCAGATAAAGTGATAAACAATAATTCAGTCAAGGCGTAGAGAGGAGTTATGAAGAAACCTTATGAAGAGAACAATAGAAAGTAAAAGTGTTCAAGTACACTAACTTAACTTGCCTTAACATAATAATAAGAAAAAACAACTTCTATTAATGTTGGATTAATACTCATGATTTAAAAAAAATCCCATATTAGTATTGCTTATCTTCTTGTGTCAAATTTTATTCAGTTAACATCACAAGCTATTTTCTTTTTCAAAGACTTTATCTACGTTTTAAGACCATTTTTACGACATGTCAATATTATTGTTTTGCGACGTATTAAAGTATTTGCTTAATACAGAATATAAATCTCGGCATTTAGGTTAACTTGGATTATCATTCAAGTACTTAGAGATAAATTATTATCAGAAATGATAGAATCAAAAATGTTTATGTGCATCAATATAGGCACGTAATCAGAAGAGGGGCTTAAAGAAGAGGGATATTTTCTGCACAAAATAAACCGAAACATTACTCTACTAGTTATAACAGTTTTAATTAAACACATCTATTTATATTAAAATTTTGGAAACATTTTAAGAACTATTAGTAAAGTGACTGGATAAACTTGTTAAACTGAACTGTTTTGTAAAGTATAATTATATTATTTAAAAATTATATGTCTACCAAGAAATTTTGGTATAAAGTATAATTTACAACCGCATATAATCCAATGGGCCTATTTACACCATCATAAACGTGAGATGAACTTGACGAAAACATCAACTGACAGTTCAGTGTACACTATCATGAATTGTCATGAAGAGAGAAATTAGTTTTGTAAACATATATTTAATGATGTGTTCAGCACTACCCCATTTATTGCGTTTTTCATGATTCAGCAATACAATCAAAAAAGTTCAAGTTCTACCACTCTAACATATTTCATCTCCCGAGGGAATTTATTTAACTCTTATTGATGAGTAACAGCAAAAAAACGGACTAATCTCAATTTAAAATTTGTACTTGAAATGTTATAGATTCAAATGGAACAATACCGCCTTTTGAGTGAAAAGACTTTCACGACTATTTTATTTAAAAGCACAAGCCTAGTACGAACATCTTTTCAATTCTCTGATATATGCCAAGACCAAAATGAGTAACTCACACTTTACGTCGGTACCTCACCCCGCAATATGATTCTTCTACTGACACTCATCCCATTAGAACCTATGTTTCACATTTGATTTTAGCTATTGGATGCAGTTCTCACAAAATCTACAACAGCGGTTTTTATGATTTTAATCATAAAGTCTATAACTAATAAGCTCTCTATAGATTTACAGTTTTAGTATGAATAATATTAGACTTTTACTGTTTCAGAAATGGAGGGGAAGGGGGTGGAGGACTTATTATTCATAACTTCACGTTCGAATGGCTGGAATCTTCATTGTTTATTTCACATAATTAGCTAAAATGGTTAAATGTTGATAGGCCATTGTGCACCTTCGATGTTCATAAGCCATTCTGCACTTGCGATTTGACTCCGTTGCACTATTTTTTGTGGTAAGTTATTAAGGGTAGATGTTAGACTAATCAATCATTCTGATATGTTTTAACATTTAAAACATGGAATAAAAGTTACCATTGATGAGATAGTAGTCTAAAGAATCAAAAATGTACCAATAAATTGGGTTAAAAAATGGAATACAGCCATGGAAATCATTAGGATGTACTTGTTTTTTTGTGTTTGATGGCCACGTGTGCTCTTTCAAATAAAACAATATATTTTAAAAAATTGTATATAATAAAATTCATATATAAAAAAATATATATAATTAAATATATTAAAATTAACTAAAAATTGAGATTAAATTCCAACTTTTAGATGACACACCTTGTAGTAAAAACATAAAGAATAATGTTCATATTACTTTTCCTTTAATACATATGATGTATTTTAAATTAATATCTTCTGTACAATATATCTTATACAAAACTCTTTAGTAAACGAAGATTAGCTTGTAAAATAATTAAATAGAAAAGTATATGATTTGTATTTATTCAACTCAATTTTGCATACATTTTCCATTAGCTGACAACCCACACTTTCAGCAGACACGATTTCGCTTTATTTGCTTTTTAAGAGAACAATAATGAAATTATTTTCATATCCTGGAAATAATCCAAACCAAAAGTCATGGTGAAACGTAAAAGCACATGAAATAATGTTTATATAATTTTTATAATTAGAGTAGAATGAAGCACTTGAAAATAATTGAATAAAATTATTCATAATCGCAGTAATTGCGATTCTTAGTTGAAAGTAGAAATATTAAAAAATGAATAATTGCGCAATGATTTACACAGAAACGCTTTTCCTAACTTAAACAACTTAATTATTTTATAAATTACCATAATTAGCAAAACTTCTTCTGGGTTTTATTGGTTATTTTGTGTTTTTTGTGTTTTTTTGTGTTGTTTATCTTTACTTAAGTTGTTTTAATTTTTTCCTTCTAATTAGTTTTAATTGCAGCATATTATATTACTAACCTGCATTTGCATTTTTTCCTGTTCCTCCTTTTTATGTTCCGGATCCATAAAATATAGTTCCTCGGTTGAACTTCGCAGTTCCAGTGCGCCCTCTTCACGAAATCCTAGGCTGATTGTTTCCTGTAGGGTGCCAGTGCCAACCTTGATTTGATTAGTTTTTCAATTCACAATCAATACAAAACAAACGACATCAATTTAGAAAAAAGGAAGGAAATAAAACATAAAATAATCAAACAAAACATCAAATTATAAGATTAAAATAAAAATAAAACAAATATTTCGATGCAAAATTACATAAAAATCAAAAAGGTTGAGAAGAAAAGAGGAGAACATCAAGAAGGATAATTTTATTATTTTCTTATTTAATTAGATAAAGTACTGCTTTATGCTTTAAATGCTTTTTTTTAAGTGCATTAACATAAATTTTTTATTTGATTGCAAAAATAATAACAGAATACATACAAACATACATACATACAAACGACTAAAAGCGTAAGTTGCATAAATAATAAAACTTAATGGATATTTTAAATTAAATTAGTACATGGCGTATGAGTAACCTATGAGTAGTTTTGCTCCCACATCATTTAATTCGTAGAATTTTAAACGCACAGCACGAGTATGTGAAATTATAATTTTAAATTAAAATGGCATTTAAATAATTTCTTATATTATTAATAATACATTTTATTATTGCCCTTGTCTGTCTCAGATTAATTTTAATTTTTAATTTACGCTTGTATAAAAGCAAGATTTTCAGAGTTGGATGATGTGATTGACAGAGTTAATCGCGTCAGGAATGTAAATTAAACAAACAAGGGTTAATTAAAATTTTAAATCACGAAAAGTAAGCACGAGCTCTGCATAAAAATGAAATATTATAAAGCTTCGAATGCTTTAAAGTCTTTAAAATGAACGCCAATTAAAATTAATTAAAGAAAATTCTCTAAATAAGTTAATATACATTTTTTAAACTTAGTTATTTTCTCTTAAATCAATACTTCAAAACCTTCGATTCAATATATGTACAATAAATTTTTTTATTGTAACTTAAGTTTCAATATACATACGGATGCTAACTGTAGATTTTGTGAAGAGAATGAGGAGTCGATCACACATGTGCTGTTAGAATGCCCTGCACTAATGCACATACGGAATAGACTCTTGGGAATGTATATTTTTACGGTAGAGGCAATCAAATTCTGCAAAGTGCGTTCTATACTATTTTTTTTTTTGACGCAACAGGGCTTAGAGATCTACTCGACGATCGCAGTTCCCCTAACAATAATAATAAGTTTCAATATTAATTAAAATGGGCTGTCTCATTCTAACAAATACATTTTTGCAACTACAAACAAATATACTGAAGGTTGCAAAAACAATCATTTAAAATATTTAAGTTTATTTATATAGCTGTGGTTTATGTGTTACTTTTCATTAATAACAAAGCAAGTACAATTGATATATCCAATTTTTATTTGAATTCCTGACAGTCCTAAGTTAAGTTTCCTAAAGGCAAAATTCCTTGTCGTTATCGCTTATTCTATATAATTTGTTTTGAAAAGAAAATGATTCATTTCATTCTAACAGAGACACCTATTTAGTTTGCTTTGTCCAAACAATGAACACATAAAAACTATAAATAGTACGTTATATACACATATAAAAAATACTTAAAAAGGAAATATTTTAAACTAACATTTAATAAAGAGGTTTATTCGAAAAGTAGTGAACTACATCAACAAAAATTCATTTTTATATTATTTCAATTAATTGAATTTTTAGCTGATCATCTAACATTTAATAAGTCAATGTAGTTTTTTATATATAATTATTCGACACCTTCGATGCCTTACATTATTAGATAAAAATTTGTGTATATAAAAAACCAGTAATTTTCCAAATTTGCCTACCAACTAATATATATATAACATTTATAAATGTTATATATTTTGCCTATTGCATTTAATATATAAATGTATAATAATATGTATAACATAATATTCTATACTTCTTTTAAAATTACTTCTATATTTTCCGACTTTTTTCTCTGGACCTATTTAAAGTCAAAAGTTTATATCAACAAGCTAAGAAAAACTTAGCTAAACGAACTTAGGACCACCATCCTCTAGGAAATGCCGCCATAGTGGCCAAAACATAGAAAAAATTACCGAAAATGCTAAATACACGGTCGCAGTACGGTATCCAAGGTAAAGGTATACACTTGAGAGATATAATCTTCAAAAAATGGTGTAATCAAATCTCCTTAAACCAAGTTAAGTAATTTTTAACTTAAACAGAAAAAATGTGTTTTTTATGTTTTTTTGTTAAATAAGTTAGTTCACCTAATATGGAAAACCGCTTAGTGTTGTTATTGGCTTTGAAATAAATTCAATGCTATAGTTAATATACGTTTTAAATGATTGATTAGTGAAAGAAAAGGTAAAAATATTCCATTACATTATTTTTATAATAATTTATGTTACTGTAGCAACAAATTCACATTTTTTTTTCTTGCATAGGTCACTAACCTCTATTCATCAAAAATTTTTTCACAACTTCTCTCATTATACACCGATAAAGCAATTTAGCAATTAAGTATTTTTTTTCATTGTGAGTAATCAGCCAATCTGAGTGTGCAAAGTCATCCTTTCAAGGCTTTCTTTAATCCGTTGTATTTCATTATAATTATTGTATTATACCTTCTGCACAAAAAGTTTCCGTATTTGGTTGTTTGTTAACTACTCCTTAAGTAATAGACCTTTTTCAAAAAAAAATTTTTTTTGTTATATTGGTACACCATCTGTTGAACGCTATCTGTCAATTAGTTTGTTTACAGCAGCTGTTAATGTAAGACTACCTCAAGTGCATTTGGCGATTTTTACTATGGAAAATTCTTGTTGTACGCGATTTTTTGACCAAACACGGCACCACTGTCATCGCTCAGGCACCATATTCGCCAGATCTGGATCCGTGCGACTTTTTCCTGTTCCCGAAACTCAAATCATGGTAAGCGTTTTGAGTCGATTGAATCGGTAAAAAAGAATTCGCTGAAGGAACTAAAAGCCATACCTCCACGGGCCTACCAAAAGTGTATGGAAGTTTGGGTTAAGCGTTGGCATATGTGTATCGCTTCAGAAGGAGCATATTTTGAAGGAGATAAAATAAATTTGAAACAAAATTTAAATTTGTGTGTTTTATTTACAAAATCCGAGTACTTTTTGAGCAGAAGGTATCTACCATATATTAAATTGATTTTTAACCTCCGTTTTGACGAATGAAACTAAATTCTTAATATAACTATTGTTTACAATAGAAAAGTTTTTTATCGAACAGCAATAAAATTGTAACAACATTGTACTTGTAAAATTGTATTTGGAGTGCAGGTACGAAGGATTAACCTCGTGCCCTGCCAAATTTTAAGCTCAGAGTCAGTGTTCATTAGCCAACTGACCCAAAGCTCTACTTGAGTTATAAGTTCTGATTTAGAGTTTCGTTGATTTGTTAATGTCATTATATCTGTAACATATTTTAATCAAGAACTTATGTAGCATGTATAAAATTTATCAAAATATGTATATTGGTTTATTATAAAATAATGTAATTTGTAAATTATAATATATTTATTTAAATTATTATCTTTTTATGTTTTCAATAGCTATCATTTGTATATTGGAAAAAAGTTTTATATTTTATATACTTTCAGTTATAATCATCTATTGAAGCACTTCTCAATCATTTTAATTAACTCTGTTGCATTTCACACATACTCGCATTTCAATTAATATCCACACAAATTGAATTATTGATTTATTTCCCTCGGTCCATATGCCATCAAGTACGAGTATAAAACAATTTCATAATACAGTTTTCATTATTCTAAAATTAAATAATTATCAACATTTCGCCCTTAATTTCGCACGTACTGCAATACTTCCTTCTGCTTCGCAGCGCCACTGAATGCCATGTGCAACATTTTTGATAAGGATTCAAAGCACAGTCTTGCGCCTACCAACTCATTTCGCCCAAGTGTGCAGTAATTAACGTTGCCCTTCGATTTGTTTGACTCGCTTCTGTTGGTTGCCCCTTAAAGATATTTTTCCATTGTGAAAAGTTGCAAAATTAAAAAAATTGTTGTTGTTGTTACACTGTTTGTTTTCTCGTTTATTATTCGCTCACTAGGTCTTTTTTTTACTGGTTGCTATAGCTCTATACTTGATGCCTAGTGGGTTAGTGGGTGCTATAGTATATAAGCAATAAATCATACACAGTTAAGGTTAAATTGGGTCATATTAAATTATTGTTATTGGAAAATTAATTATAGTAAATAAATTAGAAGTTTTTTAGTAGAAGGTATAAGGTTAACCTATATTTAAACCTAAAACAATATTCAATTTACCAAATGACAAGGTCTGAATATATTAAAAATAAATGGCAAAATTTCTGTGTCTGTGTAGACTATGTCGTGAGAAATATGGAATTATAGACTTTAGAATTTTATTAAAAAATTTATTAATAGAACATTTTGTGGAAATTATGTAATTAAATATTAATGTCGACAGGAAGAAACTTTTAAGAAAGTAAAAGCTTGTGATGGTTTAGAAAAAAAGTGTCAGTAACACATTTAGTACTTAATTATTCTCAAAACAGTGTTAGAGAAACTTATAGTATTTAATAGTTAGCCATTTATTTTTAGTTATTAACATAAATAGTTTACAAAGTTAGACTTAGCTTTAGCAAAATTTAAACAGCTTTTATTTGAAGTTAATAAGAATTAGCTAAAAGTAATATTTTGGACAATATTGATAAACTAATAAATAAAGAAGTAATTAAAAATGAATAGACCATCAAAAGGAGATATTATATATGATGTTTATCCATTATGATCACTTATGAACACCTTGTAAGAATTTCTTAATATTCTTTTTAAAATAAAGAATTTCTTAAAAGTAATATAGTCCAGTACCTGTACTATTTTACTCTTGCAGCAAATCAATATTCAGTGAGTAAACAAAACAAAACCGTAATATGAATTCCGAATGGAGACGACGTCTGCATTTTGGGCTATCTGCTATATAATATTCATCGATTCCAATAAACACTGAGAAATCAACAAAAGCGAATATTAATCAGATATTCTATAAACATCATTAATGGACTAACAATAATATGTTAACAAAAATAATTAGTGCTTGAAAATGATTGATTATTATCCTGATCGAGCAGCTCTCATATACTGAAATTCGAATACTTGAATCTTACGTTTTATATGTTCGGAAATGTTAAAACATTTAGAAACTCTGACATACATCAATATCTTGTATTAAAATCATCATTAAGTAAATAAAGGTTAGGCTATTTTACCCATTAAGATGGTCATCCCAACAATTTCTTGGTTCCTTTATACACATCCATTACACATAGAATGAATATTGGTGTACAGAAAGTTGTCAATTTTAGAATAATATTTTATTTAATTTTTTCTAATATAGTTTCAACTCCAAGCATATATACCTGAATGTATATGGGCAACTACTAAAAGTTGAATTGACCATATTATTAAGTATGGTTTTTCTTGAAAATGCAGAGTTTTGTGTACTTAGATTTGCTTACAGTAATACTCAGAATGGTTACCGGCTCCTTGGGGAAGTATGCAGATCTGAGGTCAATTATTGCCTAATCTGATGAAGTGATAAACAATAATTCAGTCAAGGCGTAATGATCAAGATGATCAAGATGATCAAGGATTTTAAAAATACCTCGAGTTAAGAAAGAGTAAAAGTGCTTAAGTGCACTGGCTCAAATAGCTTCAACATAATTAATTAATATTCTATATTATCTGTTCTGATACTAAATACGAAATATGAATGCACACCTAAGACTACTTTTATTGGTAACCTTAAGTCTGTAGTGAAATTGGAACTGCATGGTTTTATAGACTCCTTACATAAACAACTTTAAGTTTGTAGCGTGGAGTGGGTCTGAGATCGGAGTGGACACTGTATAAAAAAAGTTTAAAGTCCAATTTAAAGCATAATTGCTTTTATACTTCTTAAGATTATAGTGTACAAAAAAAATATATCTTCCTTCAAACAATTTTACATTATATCATTGAAAAGCTGAATAATTTTCACATTCATTAAAAGTATAAATCAGTTGAAAGTCATATATATTCTATATATTTAACATATACTTATATTCTTTTCAAGTATATATGGTAAATGAATAATGATAAATGTGAGGTCTTCAAATCGTTGTTTAAAATTTAAAAAATGTTTGAATTATTTTTAGTTTCTCATTGAGAACTTATTTTTACTCATGTTTTTTCAATAAATAATATAAGACATAGTACAAAAGTAATCTAAATACTATACAAAACTATTTCAATCAAATAAAAATGCAAATGGACGAGCGGAAATTAAAATGTAGAAGCCATAAGCAAAGGATTAAAAAACATGAAAATTAAAAAGGATAAAAATGGAAATCCATTGAAATGTAACATTGAGCAAAAACATATAAAAAAAATCCTTGACACCTATCAACCATTTTTACTAATACTTTCAATCAAATACACACATACTTTCTTATATAATATATATAAAAAAATAAAACATTTAAAACAGAGAATGCAAAAATTACGAATAACAATTATAGAAAGTGAATATCTATCGTTCCGTACCTGTTCAAAAACATTCTCGGGGCTGCTTTCACGACTATCCTCCTCATGGTGCGATGAAGAGGAGGCACGACTTAATTCTATTCTCGGGGTTGACGGTGTCGTCAGTGTTGTGGCGCCTCTATATATAGTCTGTTGCTCTCCGCTACTAACCAATGTGGTTGTACCGATCATGGTTGTTGCTTTGAGTGGAGGCGGACGCTTGAAAGTAGTATCATTTTTTGATTTGATGCTTCCGCTGCTAGCCGAGATTGATATGCTGGACTGTGGTTCCTGTTGTTGCTGCTGTTTTCGAGGCTGATGTCCTTTCTCTGTACTCGTATTCGTTGTTGTTACTGTTTTAATATTATTCTTGCTCTCGTGTGACTCCATCTGCAAAAATTTGAATAAAACTTTATAGCGCTTTTGTTTAAAAATGTAATATATTTTTTGTAATCTCTAAAAAGTGAAACAAAAGTAAAAATATGAAAAACAAGAGTTTGTATATTTATTAATGTATGTATGAATACATACCAGAATGAATATAAAATTCCCAAAAATGTAAATTCATGATACGAACCAAAAAAAAGAAAAAAATGCTTGCTTTCATTTTTTGCATTTGTTTGTTAAAAAATTATTATCCCAAGTGACTTGACATGTCGCAATTTTGCCTAATTAAATATTAATGAGTTCGTCCTTTGCAGAAACAGCAAAGAGAAAAGAAAGTTACGCATATCCCATGTGAAAGCAATTTTTTGTCCTTAAAATGATATCTTTCTTTTCGGCAATTTAAGCACATTTGTTTTCATTTTATTACTTAAACATTTTTTTAAATGTTACCAATTGTGCTTTTTTTGGTTTCGTTTTGTTTTCCGTACATTAAAAGGACACAAAAGGAACGTAAAGCTTAGGCCATTTTTATAATATTTTTATAATACTTGAAAGTATTTTTTTGAACGAAGATAAAAACACAATCAGATTATTTTATTTAAGATATCTTGAAACCAAAAACATTTGTCCATTACAGCTATGTAAGGATAATTCAATTTTTTTCTGGACATAATTTAGTTTCCAACAAATATTATTTCAGATCTAATAAAACACATTCGAATTTATTTGTCTTTTACATTTTATGTATTTAGTTTTTATTCTTTTCTTTCTAGTGTTTATTGTTAGTTTTAATATAACGTAAAATATTAATAATCATTTACTTATTATTCTTATATGTTTATTTATCTATTATTTTAATAAAAGAACTGAACAACCTACTTTCAACTTAAAGTGAGACTTTTATCAATAAGTTGTCGAAATCTATTCAAGACAAAGATTCTGAAGTATTTATTGTGGATGATTTTTGAGAAGCTGCTGTGGAAGTATTGTAGAAATATTTGTATAGGAATATGAAATATTTGCTTTATCTCAAAGATGACATAAAAAGAAATACAAAAACAAAACGATGAAAAAAGTAACTTCAGCTCTTTCTGCTTTCTTCATCTTTGAAAACGTGAAAACATTTTTTTTTGTTATTTACAAAAGCAAACACTTCTAAATATCTAATTCTATAAAATATCTATAAAGAGGTTTTTTTGAACAGTAGTAAACTACAACAACAAAAATTTTATTTTTTATATTATTTTAATTAATTAAATTTTTGACTGACCATACAGCTGTTTCGAATATTGCCAAATACCCATCATCAGTGGTCTTGGAATTAATTCTTGTATATAATTATTCGTAAATAATTATTATTTGAGACTGCAAGTACCAGGATTCGAACTCGGGTCCTGCCAAATTTGAAGTTCACAGTCAGCGCACCTTAACTAACTGAACCAAAGCCGTACTTGACTTTTTTATGTTCACATATTTTTCTGGAGTTTATGTTACTTTTGCTATGAAAGTTTTTTCATAGCTGTAGAAAAAATGAATTAATTATATTTTTATTTTTAATTGTTTAATTTCAATACTATTCTGTTTGTAGAGGCATTATTTGTTGCATGATTTGTTCTTTCTTATGTATAGAACCTAATCTAGGAACGTAATGCTGAGAAAGTCATGCTAATGTTACTCCACTAGTCGCACGGGCGAGACCAATATTTTGTGAATATAAGTTGTAATTTAACGTCAAATTTCCCAGAAATTTTCCAGAAATATCTATATAATATTTAATTCCATATAATATTTTGCAATGTCTTCTTGAAAGGTAACTGTCAAAGCAAGACACAGATAGTGTTTACAGGTAAACATTATTTAATTATTTCCTTTAATATTTAAGGGATAATATATCTATGCCACGTTTTTCATATAATCCGATGTACATTAATTTCCCTAAAGAATATTCCCCAGTCAAAAATAGAACAGGTATGCACATCATCAATGAGCATCTGACCAATGTTGTATCAAATCTCATATGTAAATTTTGGAATAAAGAAACTGAGTCCTATGAACATATACTAAGAAGATATGATGTACTTAAAAACACCTGGAATCACATTTTGTATCAGGTAAAGTATTAACAAATAATTTAAAACAATCGATGATAATGAATTCTTAAAGGTAATTGAATAAGCAAATTACCTGAGATCACATTTAATACCAGCTAAAGTATTAGTAAATCATTAAATTCAGTCGATATTAATGAATTCTTGAAGACAACAGAATAAGAATATATACCATATTATAAAGAATATACTTTTAAACAGAAAAGTATTGAAATTTAACAATTAAAAATAAAAAATATTGTTAATTAATTTAATTATTCTGCAGCTGGTTTATGATTTTGTTCTAATATGAACACAGCAAGTGAATTTGTTAATAAAAACTTTCACAAAAAAATAACAAAACTCCAAAAAAATGTGCGAACATAAAAGTCAAGTCAAGGCTTTCGGTCAGCGCACCTTAATGCACTGACTCTGAGCTTTAAATTTGGCAGGACACGAGTTCAATTCCTGGTACTTGCAGTCTCAAAAAATTATTTACTAATAATTAAATATAAGTACTATTTCCAAGACTACTGATGATGGGTATTTGGTAATACTCGAAATAGCTGTATGGTCAGCCAAAAATTCAATTAATTAAAATAATATAAAAATGATTTTTGTTGTTTTAATTCACTACTATTCGAAAACCTCTTTTAGAAAATATTTCATAGATTTACACTATATTAGTAAATCCAGAAAAGTAAATCTATTAGATAATAGTACATAAGATCTTCCGTTCACAGTACTTTATTTGACTCATACTTGTAAACTTTAATTCCTTAATAGTAAAATTTTAATTTAGTAAAATATAAAAAGTATTTCTTAATTGTAAGATTATTAATTTGTAAGTATCCACCGAATGAACCATTACTGATAATTTTGTTCTATTAATAATTAAGCACATCACGCTATAGAAGAAAATAAAAAGATCGATTAATAATAATCTTAATAGTTTGATTTGTTTAGATTGGGTAAAAAGAATTCAAAATTAAGTTATGTAGAAGTCATGTATTATTTTAATCGTTTACTTATTTCACATCACTGGAACTATAGTTGAGGAACTGATTTCAAGTACAATTGATGCATTTTACTCAATGCAATCAACGACTTATGACGGGAAACAGACTCTTGAAGAAAAAGCTCTTTTTTATCTGCCAAGCACATCAATAATGCAACATAATAATTGTTCTTTAAACTTTTTCATTTCATAAAGTTGTCTATGAAAATTATACCATGCAATCAATGTATATCAATATGTACCAATGTATCATAATCAAACAATGGGTCATAACCTTCCGACCGAAATGATTAATTTTCGACGAAGTTTTCCGACTTTTCTATTTGATTATCATGTAAGTTCCGATGTGTTATAGTAAATCCAGGTAGTCTCTTTTGTTATATATTAATGTTTAAATTTTGTTTATTCTCTAATCAGCTTTAGATAATACTCGGAGTCATCAAAATCTTATTGTTGTCGCTAGATTGTTTACTCTAGAACATACATTTCACATAGACATATATCTATCCGATATAAGATATTGTTTAATTGTTTAATAATTTAAAATTATTTTCTAAAGTTTTTTGATGTTAAACAAACAGTATTTAATCAACATATAAATTTAGTTTATTTCCATTATATTAAAAACATATAAAATGTTGTATCAATTAAGTGGTTAAAATTCAAGTAAATATGTTTATGAAAAATAATAGTTTTTTTATTTAAAATAAAAAAATCTAACCTTTAAAAATATTATGACCAAAAAATTAATTTTCAAATAGAAAAACATAATAGTTAGTTTTTTATATATTTCACATCCTAT
Source organism: Teleopsis dalmanni (assembly GCF_002237135.1). Taxonomy (NCBI): domain Eukaryota; kingdom Metazoa; phylum Arthropoda; class Insecta; order Diptera; family Diopsidae; genus Teleopsis; species Teleopsis dalmanni. Next base: position 162,602,023 of record NC_051846.1, on the reverse strand, counting down.
ATAATCACTTGTAAACCGAATTAAAATGCAGGAATAAAGAGAACAAGCTGATGATTTATCGAAGGCCGAAAAAATTATCAGATCTGATGCCTCGATAATTCGTTAACTTGGAAACATTGTTAAGTTGTAATTTTACAAAAACAAATACACATAAAACTTTAACATTTCCCAATTTACCAGGCACTTGTGCCTACCCGAATTGTTATTATTGTAAGCGTAGTAAAATAAAATCTCAAAATAAACTCTATAGATTCTATATTAGGTAGTCCAATATTAACGAGCAAAGTAATGGAAATAAATACAGAAATCATTGAACAATTATTAGTGTTAAAATTTTATTAGTAAGCTAAACAATAATATTGTTCAACAATATAAATTTTAGTATATACATTGTGACCGAAAAGCTTTCGGAAATTCTCATTTAAAATTCGCGCGCTGTATATTTTTCGATATTTTAAGTTTATGTAGTTTGGCAGCACTGTCCTTAATTACTATGCCAAAAATGAGCGCGATCTGTCAGACAGTTCGTTTACGGCAGCTGTTGAAACCAGTTCACCTCAGTAGGGCGTTGCGAAAAAAACAATGGAAAAAAATATTGAACAAAGAGTTTGCATCAAATTTTGTGTTTCGAACGAAATTTCGTGTGCAGAATCGTTGCGAATGCTACAAAAGGCTTATGGGGAATCAGTTTTATCGAAAACTCAAGTTTATGAGTGGTACAAGGCCTTTCAGGACGGTCGTACGACGGTCGAAGACATTTCGCAACGCACTACTGAGGTGAACTGGTTTCAACAGCTGCCGTAAACGAACTGTCTGACAGATCGCGCTCATTTTTGGCATAGAAATTAAGGACAGTGCTGCCAAACTACATAAACTTAAAATATCGAAAAATATACAGCGCGCGAATTTTAAATGAGAATTTCCGAAAACTTTTCAGTCTTAATGTAAGTGTAAAGTTTTACAGCTTTACAACTTTTTTTGGTATACATAATACAACTATTTAAAATAATGTTAAAACTTTTTAGCTTTAATTCATAAGAAAATATTACACATAAATAAGTAAATACCTTTTCAATACATTTTTAATAACTTTAGGTAATATGTTATTTGTAACATAGAAATGTTAAAAGCATAAATCTCTTACAAAGAAAGTTCTTAAAATAATTCATTTTCTATTTGTTAAATAAATTATAACGAATGTGTTATTGACGTAGAGAGCTCTTTTGAAACCGGATGATAAAAATATATAAATTCGTTTTAAATTATTTTTAAGCTGCAGCAGCATACCATAAGCTGCATTCGTACATTTTATTTTAGAAAAATATTTTATATTATATTTAATTTATTGCTATATTATAAAAATTTATATCAGTTCCCTGAAAGTTCCCTGAAAATAACTATAAACTATAGTCAAAATATCAGTAATAATGAAATATTTTAAGTACTGATTTAAAAAGTTCTGTATTATTTAACATTGAAATATTGACCAAAAAAAATATATAAATAAAATTTAATAATTAAAAGAAGAAACTACGAAGATTTTAACTAAATCTACATATTTATATCCGCATATTTATATGGCAAAGGCAGAGCCTGTTTTATTTTACAAAAAACACACTGAAGTTACTTGTTATATAGACAATTTTTTCTATCAACCTTAGAAGATAATTTCTTAACCAGAGAGACTAAAAAAAAAGTTAAGATGCAAGGATGCATTTTCAATATCTATTGAGTTATAGGTTGTCCTTAAAATCATGCAGTCAAAAAATTCTTAATATCTCAAATACTAAATAACTTAAATTTGCGTAAAGTCAATTATAAAGTAGTTTTAACCATTAAATACACTTTAATTTGATAGATATTTGGTTATGTTCCTTCAATGACTTCAAAAGTTACAGTTTTTAAAATTTAATCTCTTTCAAAAATTTTTAATAGCTTTTGCAAAACAAGTTTTTGCGGAAAACAAATTTTTATTCAATTTTTTTCTGATATTTTTCATGCAGATTCTTTATATATCAATACCTTTTCATATTGCAAATTTTTTTTTTGCTTTGGAATATTTTTTTCATCACACTATTTTCCTATAATCATCCTTTCAAGCGAACTACTATTTTCTAACGGAAGTCCGAAAATTCCACAGTGCGTATGAGTGCTAATTAATAAACGTCCGCAGTTTTAATGAAAAAAGACCCAATGCTTTGGGTCTTCAAATGAGGATTATAGGTAATGGTACGTATTAGAAAGAAAATTTTTTCACAAAAAATTTTATCAAAATTATAACATATTGATACATAAAATTTTCATAAAATTTGGGAAAAGAATGTCCAAAGAAAACTTACTCTCTGAAGAATAAACTTAATATTATAGGATATTTATAAAATAAAAAAAGGTGTACAACTTTAGCCAATTGGATTTACTGTTTTTGATATACTGGATACTTTTTAACCACTTGTGGTTTTGTTAGACAAAAACAATATAAGAATTTATTTAATTGAACCAAAGATCTTGAATGACAAAATTTTGTTTAATCCAATAACTTTTAATGATTAATTTTCTTTTTGCTAAAACAATATAAAAATTCATTTAATTTAATTAATGTATTTTATAATGTTAATTTTTTTTTTTTGCCAAAAGTATACGTCACTTTTGACGAAAAGAAACTATTTAAAAGTTAGAAGGATTCGAATAGAATTGAAAAGACAACAACAAAAATTTTAGTTGTTTCAAGTATTACCAAGTAATCATCATCAGTGGTCTTGGGAAATATTCGAATTTTCTTCAATTAGTTCAGGGTCCATATATAATATATTTTAATGTAATTAAATTACTAAATTTCCTAAATGTGTAAAAAAGTATTTAATTAAATAGATAAATTATGTACTCCCTCATTTATAAATAACTCTAATTATTTTTTGCTTTAATTACAAATCTATTTAAAATATGCTTTCTTAAAGTAAAAAATCTTATAATTTTAAAAGTTAAATTGATTGTCTATTTCTCTACTATAAAACTTAAATTATAAAATGTACGCATTAAGACCACTATAAAGTATTCCTGCAGCTAAATAAGTAGACACACTGGCGACATTAAGTATAATAAAAAAAACCCATTTCTGTCTATTGCACCCATTTAAGTGTCCAATAATGTATATTTCGTTCCAAATTCACTTCAAACGCAGTAACCACACTTTCAGATAGGGAAAATTTATATCCATTAGGTAGCATAAAAAAAAATTTGCTCATTTCATTTGATTTAACTGGGTTTTGTTAAATTTTCACCCAATAAATTTTATTAAATTTTAGAATTTTGTACAGAAAAATAGAAAAAATGTACATATACGTTTTATTTAAGTTTAAGTGAAAAAAAAAAATAAATCACACAAGCAACAATTTAAAATTGATTTCAAATCACTGCATGCGAATATTTTTGCATAAGTCCATACACGCAACTAAATTCATTTGCATACTCGTATCTGAAACTGTTCACATTTTCACATTTTCACATTTTCACATTTTCTCTATATGCGACTACATGCTTGCGCCAACTGAAACCTTGAAGTAAGTCTAAGAGCTCAAACAAAGGTATATTTCAGAAAGCTTATGCGCCTTCAATTATGCTTTAATAAATTTTCTAATTGCATTTTTTGCTTTGTTTGTTGACATACAATTCACTTTTAATTGAAGCAGGAAATATTTATACGCATAATTGAAAAAATTTCTTTAACTTTCAAGATAACTTTAGAAATTTTGGTATACAAAAATATATTCCGAAGCACATTTTTTGGCACTTTGCAAATGTATAGGAAAAAGTTTTTATGTAAATTTTCTTGAATTCACACAGTAACGTTAGAAAAGTTATATAGTAGTTGCTTTAATTTAATTACAATTTCTTTTACCTTTTCTTATTAATTTTTTTTATTACTAAAACATTACTTATTGCATTAATTAGATCAAATAACAATTTTGTACACTGTTTTATATGTAGCACAACGCCTAAAATTAGGCAAATTAAAAAGTCAAACTATTTTCATTCAAACAAGTCAAAACGTTAAAGCGCACGATACCAAGTCCACACGCACCAGACACGAACTACTACTGTAAAAATTTTTTAACCAGCTTAAAGCAATACAATTGCTTTACATTGGAGCTTTTCAGGATAATACAAGCATGGAAAAAGTGTTATATGTAGCATACTTTAAGTACATTAACCATGGTGTATTAAAAGCTTTCACAACTGTCATTTTTTGTAAGCTTTCGCTTTAGAAACGTCAGTTGGTATAGAAAAGATTGTGCATTAAGCTTTAATTCAGCCTTTCTCTCTTGTTTACTCGCTCTTTACTCCGTTCCGCTCTTGTAAACATTTGTTTACACTTTTTGACATTTTAACGCGTTGCACACATGTTTTGACGCGATTGCGTGATTAAATTTCCGTCTTTTTTTTCAATACACATTTTTTTTCATTTTTTTTCTCCGTTATGGATATATTTTTTTTATTGACAGCCGCAGGCACGTGACTTTGAATTAGTATAAGCATGAAATATAAAAGCATGCTTCTAGGCATAACTTAAGTGACATTTCGCATGCTTGGATATCTTTCCATTTATATACACAATTAAATATTCAAATGGCATGTAAATTTGTGAACTTATAATTTTTAATCTAATAAATCTGTTGTCCTGAGTTCAAATAATGTGCAATGGCAATAAGTAGTTAATTATACAAAAATTAATCCGCGGTAATTTGTACTAAATGATTACAAATACCTGAGCTTCGGCTAAAGAGACAGTATAAATAATCAAATACTGAAATTTTTTTTTAAAAGAAATAAATATCAGACAGATTCGAATAGCAAAGAAAAGACAAGGACAAAAATTTATTTTAATTTATTAAAATTTTTTCCTTGTTTTTTCTTTGCTATTCTTATCCATCTAACTTTTAAATAGTTTCTTTTCGTTATAAAGACGCTTCACTCTCGGCAAGAAAAAATTAACATCAAAAAATATAAATCGTTCTTTTTATCAGTAAAACCTTAGGGCATACACATTACGAAAATGCTGCGAAATATACCAAGATAAAATCATTAGAAACTCATTGGATATAGGTCATTTGGAAATTCATTTGGGAAAACTATAATGTTCAAACGTCACTCTTAGGCATGTTCAACTTAAAAATGCCCTTCGAAAGTATAACCATATGGTTCTCCATATTGTCTATAATTCTGGTCTCTCCTTAAATTAAAAGAATCCGTCTTTTTAAGCTGCAAGCGACCATCTAAGCATGATGCGAAGTATTTAGATATACGGATATTTGGGTTGAATGAAGAAGTGTTCTTCAAACGAGAAATCTCAAAAAAATATTGAATCCTGATAGAAATATATCAAACCAAAAACTTTATCTGCAACACATTATGTTTGCAAAACACAGTTCTAGATGTAGTTCACTCACACATTACTTATGGTTGCTATTTTTTTTCTTGCAAATGATATTGATTTTCTAAATATTTTCATAATTTTTAGTTATGTAATAAGGTAAAGATAATAATATTTATATGCCGCCCTACTATAATCGACAAAAGAGTATGATTAGGTTAAGCCGGAGTGGTGGCCTTGTGTCCAAAACCAAACAATGATGGCTCAAATAATGGCCCGTTATAATAATAGGGATGTGTTGTTCATAAGTAAACCAGAAAGATTGCCGAAAAGACCGTAGTTGTGAGCGTACAAATAACACTTAAAGGCATGACTCCCCATTCAAGTGAACGTGTACCAACCTAACTAGTCTATAATTGATATTTATATACATTTTCTTGTTAATCTTATAAAATCATGATTTTGTTGTAATATATATTATTTTGATTAATCAATTGCTTGGCATATTTGTGGAATATTGTAGAGGTTAGTTTAATGAGAGATTCTCTTTTCACAAATAGATTTGTTTTTGCAGTATTTGTTAAATTTTCAACTATTCCATATGACAAATTAATAGTCAATTACTGAATTTTATTGTTCATTGAATTGAATATTTGTTAAATTGAGTATTTGGTAATATAGGACGTCTATTGCAATTTTCCATAGAACGTGATAAGATTTAAAGATTTTTACATGATTACAACATACATTTTTTGTAAAATTATTTTATATAATTTTATGCTTTAATTTATATTTCCATTTTTTACGTGCTGTTAGCTGTCACCTCAAATTTTTTAATTCAATATATATTTCAATTTCAACTAAAATTCAAGAGTTTATTTTATGATTAATATGAATTTAACCCGGTATAGGTAGAAAACAATTTTCGTGGCTGCGAAACATTCGTCAATGGACCCAAATACAAGAGGTTGGCAGTCTTATAAATATAGCTAGATGCAAAGAGCAATAGTTAAAAATTTGTAATTGTGTTTATTAAAAGCTAATCAAACAATACAGTATTATGTTATGTTATTATGTTATAATTATTATTATGTTATAATTAATCAAGTTATGATCACCAATATTCGGAATCGAATTGGCAAATAAAGAAGAAGAAGATGATGAATTTAATAAATTGTATCAATTTATAGACGGTGTAATATTTTCATATGTTTTTAAAAATATAACAAATATTTTCACTTTTAACGTGTTGTTAGCTGACACTTTAACTTTTGTTATTTTAATGTATAGTTTTGAGTTAAATAGAGCACTGATTGGTTCCGTCAACAGAGTGAGAGAGCTTACTTCGTAATTGATACGAATTAATTTAAGTAGTTCAATTTATAGGTTATGTGACCTTTTTAAAAAAATGCCTTGAAAAATACTAAGAATATTTCTAAGCATATTTGTGATATTTAAAACAAAAATTGTAATTTCTTGAAATTTTAAAAATTCGTTTAAAACACTTAAATTCATAAATAATGCTAATTTTTATTTTAAATTTCTTCAATCTTTCATACAAATTTTAGATTTTACTGAATTGCTTACATTTTTAGTGTAACATAAATATTAGTAATTGCAGCCATGAATAAAATGTATTTCTAAATTTATTTTATTTTAAATAAAAATTTATTATAATGTACTTACCGCCTCGCCATTTCGATTTATATCCTTGGCAGTAATTTCGGCTAAATACGTTGAACTTTGCTCTGAACTGCCAACAGTTTGTGTTGATGTTGTGTCCTCAAATGACTTTTCAAATGAGGCTATTGGAGCTGGCCCAAGTCTTTTCTGCTTTCGTAAATCCATATTTTTTCACTTTGTAAATAAAGTCATTAAATAAATATTTTGTTCTAAATTATATGAAACACTAAAATGAATATATACAATAAACAATTATTTATAAATACGGATATATTAAATCACTTTTTATAGATATTATAAGTATAATAACTCTTATTTCTTTAACACTTATTAAGAAATTTTGCTGTGTATATTACTTAGTATTATATTATTTTTTTTTTTTAATTAACAAACTTAATTTAATTATGTTTGGCTTGTAAAAGGTTCAATCACCATCCATTAACCGCGGTTCAACTGTCTGCTCAAATAAAGCTACATGCAACATTTGTAATATTTAATTAATATCAAAAAGCAATTACGCTGGAAGGTAACAATAAAATATATGTTATTTATTCAAGTTTTTCATTATGGACTAGACATTTATATAATCTGATTTTTTTCACATTTTTACGTGAGTTGACGATGTCCATTACTGGCTTTTCACAAAAACTCTTAAACAGAAAAAATTTATTACAAACCAATCATCGTCTTTATAGTCTTTATAGTCTTTATACCTTTAACACCTGCAAATGTGGTAAAGTTTTTAATATTGTTGTGCACGTAGAGAGATTGGACGTTAAAAGTGACGCATCGTGCTATTAAATTTCTTGCAAACAATTACTGTCAACAAAATGGATATCCAAGCAACCATTACACGTCTACTGTGTACAAATGGCGTCATTGGCTCCAGAAATTTGCCATTTGAACTAAAGGACTACGTCGTGATGCTTGACTACATTATAGCATGTCCTAACTAAAAATGTGTGTTTCATATATTTAGTTATATATCACATAACACACACAGCATGTATAATTTTTATTATAGGATGAGACATATTGTGTTTAATTTTTTGATTTAAATGTGTGTTTCAGTTATACGTATAGAGACACATCGTCTGTCATAAATGCAAAGATATATATCAAGTAACAAAAAAAAAATTATTTTTAGAATATCAACAAATAATTATTTGCATAATCTATTAGTTAATCACAATATAATACTTTATATTTTGATTGTAGACACTTTAGGTTTGATTATAACAATTACATACAGCCATTACACATATGTTTTATATTTGATTTAACGGTATAGCTATATATTCTATCCAAGAAATCACCGCAATTTCTATTGAAAATGTAAAAAGCAAACGCGAGTGCTTACCCATTTGCAATTAATTTTTTTAATAAAATGAACAAAATTATTATATATGGCTGGTCTAACCAAATAAGCATCTGTACTAAGCTTCAAATTTTTAACTTAAACTTCAAGATGTGTTTCGGAAGGTACGGAAGCGAAACGTGGGAAACCACCGCGTTTCCATTGCGTAACCATGTATTCATTAAAAATTGATGAAGAGGAATACTAAAAATATCCAAAAGCGACCTATGGGAAGGGCACGAAACAAACACAAGCTGACACTAAAATCAGAAGAAGAAAATGGAAGTAGATTAGCCACATGCTTAATTAACCAGCATCCTGTATAACAAAACAAGCCTTACCTTAGAATCCACAAGGTAGCGGTCGATCTGTAGGTCCACCTAAAACATGGCGAAGAACTGTGAACCAGGAGCTTAAAGACGTACAATACTCCTAGAATCCAACCAGGAGCTTAAACACAGTACTCCTGGAATCAAATAACGAGAGAAGCAGGCAACTGATCAAGAATTTGAGAAATTGTTGTGGCCCTATGCTATACTAGGAGAGAAGGACAACAGTAAGTATATATTGTTGGTTGGCTGCAGTGGCAGCTCAGCAGATATCTTTTCGCTATTTCCAATTAGCGATTCTTCGCCATTTTAATATCAAATTTTTGGCAAGAAACTGTATGATATAAAAAGACGAAAACTAAATTTATCTCATCAAATTAAGATAATTTAACAGATATTTCGTTCTTACCTATAAACTACCAAAAAATAACTTTCTATAAAAACCTATTGCTTTTGGTCTATTGTCGTTACCAATGAATGGCCTGACAAATTGCTAAAAAAGTATTTTCCCTGAAAACCTATTTTTTCTGATCTTTCGTCCTTACAGGTGAACAGTCTGACAAACTGCGAAAAAAACACTTTCCTAAAAAACTATTTCTTCTGGAAGCTAAAACTGGACATTAACCGAAAAATTGCTAAATTATTTATTTTTCCTTTAACGACATCTATTGTAAGTTCGAGTATTCAAAGTGTCTCGAAATTAAATCAATCTTTAACATTACTAAAATCAAAATGCCATAAATAATTATATTCAAAAAAAGTTACTGAAAGACTAAATACTAATGAAAAGTATTTAGTATTTAGTATTTAGAAGTGAAAAAATTAAGAAAAATCTTACGCAGAAGTAATATATCATATACACATAAATCATTCACTTACGCATGTCGACAAATAGGTATATATATATTAAAGTAAATGAGCAAAACTTAAAGTGCTAGCTTACAGCAACAAAAAACGAAGAAAGTGTCATATGAAGGCGAAATAAATATAATAAAAATCGGAGAAAACAATGAAAGTCCCTGCTAGGTATTTATTTTATTAAAATAATTGATTATATTTAGGGCTAATTATAATAAAATAAATAATATATATATTGTCTTTCCTCCTATGTCATTCACATAACATATAATGAAAAGGGAATCCCAAGACTTATATCAAGAAATCATTACAAAACGAACGTATTGTCTACTAACAACTATAAAATTAATTCGTTGTTTAGTAAAAAACAGTACTGTGCTGCATGATGTAGTAACATAATATGCAATACATGATATGAACTATAACACTGCATTTCACGATTCACAGTTGTTGTTAGCAACCAAACGCTGAAAAAGTACTATGAATATTGTTGTTGGTCTCATAAACAACATTGCATTGCTCATAAAGTCGGATCTCCGTAATGTCTAGTCAATAATCCTTACATTAATGACATTGGGCAGAGATTTAAGAAAGGGACACCATAGAGAAAATATTCTAATATGTCAAATTTTCTTAAGCATTCATCGATCCACAGTTGTTTTAGTAGTTATTTAGAGTGGCACTTATATTGCTGAACTTGGGACGAATATAGTTGTTGGCCTTAAAGTCAGCTCTTCGTTGCTCATAAAGTCGGATCTTCGTAATGTCGAGTCTCTCATGGCTACACTAATGACATTAGACAGAGATTTAAAACCTTTTAAAAGAAAAAATATTCTATGTCAAATGTTCTTAATCATTCATCGATCCACAGCTTTAGTAGTTATTTAGTGTGGCACTTATGTTATACTAATGAACTTGACAGTAATATTGTTATTGGCCTTAATGTAAGGTCTTTGTTGTTTATAAAGTGCGAATCTGTCTACTCTATAATGCCTACACTAATGGTATTAGACAGAGGCTTAAGAAACGAACATCCTAGAGAAAATATTTTCATACCTATGTCAAATTTTCTTTATCCATCTTCGATCCACAGCTTTACGCCATGTGCGCGTTCGAGTAAATTGATGGTAAATTGAGGGAAATAGTAAAGTATGTCGGTAAGGCAGCGAATGTTGATATTTATTAGAATTTCGAGTAGTGTAAATTACATAAAATTGTGAAAATTTTATAAGATTTTTAATAAATAAATTTGAAAACTTTTAAGTTATTCTGAATTAATATAAAAATTTATAATGTTTATATAGTATATAGTTTTATTTGTAAGTGAACTAAAATTATTAAAATTTAAATAGAAAAATAATGTGTTTAAATACCTAAAGAAAAAAAATTGTGTGTAGCACTTAATTATATTGAATCCACACTGCTGAACCCATGTCAGATACATAACTTTGAGTGAAACATGTCAGTAACTTTTAAAAACAGAAAAAATGTAGCACATAAACTTAAAATTGCAAATTGTATTATAACTTATTTAAGCGCGCAGCACAACATCTCCAACACATATACCGAAAGGACTTTCAAGGATTCTAATATGACTGACTGATTTAATTTGAACACACACACACAGCTAAATTGCTTGTTCTGACATTATTTCTGTGGTTAAATTAAGCGTGATTTGAAGGTCAAATGTGTTTGAGAACTCTTGATGGGTGAAAGAAGAAGAATTCCACGCAACACACACAATTTATGACTCATCATCTAGTGGCAAGGATATGTTCTTTCTCATTGAAATATGTGAAATATTTAAAAAATGTATATTTTGCAATATTAGTAATTATATTAAGCGACCGATAATACTTTGATTTCCATTTCAACGAATTATCTTCTAAACCAATACGTTCTATTTTATTTTCAATAATCTAATATTCATTATGGTCTCATAAAATCAATTTATTGGCGATTACTTTATTGTTAGACACTTAAAGAAATTGGTATATTTTTTATAACCCAAAATTGATAGTTTTGATGTGCTCTAAATTGCTGCCTTTTAAGTGGGACTCAGACATGCACGAAATTTGCAAACAACTTAAAAGCCATTTTCACAAATTAAGGTCAGCGAATTGCTTATAAGGATGAATAATTACGTGCTGAAATCGTGTAACTAATGGAATTAAAATAATATTAATTTTGTGTCTTTTCATGGTTAAAACGCAATCTAACAAGAATAAAATAAACGGATTACAGCATATTGTGGCAAACAAAAATGGTGACTAATATATTAAATTTAATACACTTATGGCAATATTTAAATCATATTATTCCAGCTATAATAATAATTAATATACTTAATATTCGAGGGCGGTTTGATAAGTCAGTGGTTTTTTGAATTCCCCACCCTGTTACTCCAAATGCAACAGTGCAGCCGTCAGCTGTAATCTACCAGTGGTCAACTTTCTAATTTTGAGCAAGCTACGTCATTCAGTTGGTGTTTGATAGCCGTTCAAAGCAGACAAACTCGTGAATTTTTACGAAAATGGAAAAAAGTGAGTTTCGTTTGCTGATTAAGCATTACTGCCCAAAATCCACGAATTGGGTACGAAAGAAATGACTGGGCGGTAAGAGATTTGAGTCGAATGAAAAAGTCATTACCGAAACAAACGCGTACTTTGAGAACTTTGAGAAAATCTATTATTTGGAGGGAATAAGAAAATTAAAAAAACGCTGGACTAAATGTATCAAGCTAAAAGGTAATTATGTAGAAAAATAAAATGTTTATTTGCCGACAAAAAATTTGTTTTATTCAAAAATTCACTGACTTATCAAACCGCCCTCGTATATATCATACATACCAAGAGTCATTAAGTTTGCGTTTAAAAAATTAAACTAAAGTAATACTTACAAATAATTAAAACTTTAGTCTTAGTTTTGAACCATAACTAATTTTAGTTATCAATACTTACAATCAATACTTAATTCTATTAATAAATTATTAATTCCATTTAACTCTTTCAAGAAACCTCACTTGAAATAGTGCTTTTTAAAAAGATTTCGTTATTTTTACACTAGAATAATTTTTTAAAAAAAATCATTAGCAAACCATTGAAATGTGGCAACAAAAATGGAACAATAGCACACAAGGAAGATGGACAATTGGACTGATACCAAATATAATCACCTGTCTCAAACGGCAATCGGAAGACACAAATTATTATCTCACTCAAATGCTGACCAGACATTGATATTTTTGCAAGTACTTGTACGGCATGGGAAAGGTGGATTTACCCGACTGCATTTATGGCGACGGAGACTGTGACGGCATAAAACTCACCTTCTTTTTATTGTAATAGATAATACAGTACCTATTATTTCTCTCTTTTGCATTTCGAGAAAAGATAATAGCACAGATTGGACCAATAAATACTGAAAATGTAGTGGAAAATATCTCAGTAAATCCAGAGAAATGTCGAACAAAATAGTCATATGTGATTAAAGTTCTCAAATCAAAGAAATTAGGTCTAGATGGGAGAATTACAAACTATGCTAAAAAATAGTGCAGACACCAAAAAAATGTGGAGAAAAAGTGAAGTTCTGAATGCAGATCGAAAATTACAAGATCATGGCTTGAAATGCCATCATAAAAAAGACTCTCCTTTCTCCTAAGGGGAAATAAGTAGCACCGCAGAGGGGGTGTTTAAATCCGAATAGTCCATTCCACCTCCTCACCATAAAAAAAAAACGAAAAAATAAAAAAATTATTCCAATCAACATAGTAACAAATTATTTACGTAAGTCAGTTAAATTGTAAAAGCTGGAATTATACGAAGTCACTTCCTATATCCCTTTTTATGTATACTATTTACGTAAAACATTCTTAAAAGTAATCGTCTCATAAGTAATGATCATATACATCTTTAATTGGATTATAAATCAGAGTGTTAACAACGTAGAGTTTTAGGTTCCCTTTTATATGTTTTATTTACGCGAGGCATTATTACCAGTAATCGCCTTGCTCCTTCTACTTTTGCCGACAAAATAAGTGTTGTCATATATATATATTTTAAAAATTTAAAGATAATTTGAAGATAATCTACTTTTGCTAGAAAAATCAATATACCAATGGTGTAAGTTAATAAACAAACAAGTCACCATATCAAGTGTCATTAAACAAATTTGAATAAATGTTCTTCAGTTAAACCCAGTACAGTAAATATTGGAATCTTGTAATGAGTTTAGTCATTAATAGTAATACTGCAGTTAATTCAGATAAAAAAAATAGATAAATCTCGCAATAAAAAGGAGCTCAGTAGGAACTTCTATAAATCTCTAATTTGACATATCACATATTGGTCAGAAACTTAAAAAAACTATCATGTACCTAAATCATTATTCGAAACCAAAACTCACGAAAATAGGTTTATGCTAAATACAGTCATGACTCATCAATTACAAAGCATTGCCTGAAAGTAAAAGAAAATCTTCTACTATCAAGTCCATATATACACTGAGAATTAATTTTATATATATGTTTTAAATTCCCAATATTCCATTATTTTAATATATTCTTCTATATTCCTAATTCCTATATGTTTCGATTGTTTTAATGTTATGATTTGACTTTTAAAGTTAAAAGTTTGTACAAAGTAAAATTTTTATATAAAACTAACCGATCGATTAGATCTGTTTAGAATCTGAGACCCTAAAACCCTAAGCTTATTTGTTATTTTTTTTGCAACATATGTAGACCAAAGTAAAATACTATTAAATTACTAATTAAGTTGGTCCTCCGCAAAGTATGATGTTAAGATGATGTTGTATTGTTGTTTGGGGGCTAGAATATTAGTTGTTCGTAACAGTGTGTCCATTGATGAAGTATTGTATCCTGACCTGGCAGTATCTCTCCAATCATTATTTTTATACTGATCTATTTAAATTTGAAATTGATTTGCTTTTCTCCTTTGAGTAGATGATGGTGTTAGTTTACATACAATTTTTCAACAATATCCCTCTTCAAAAGGTTTTGTTGTCCATGTGGACATTCAACATGATATTCAGGTTAATAAAAAAAAGTAACTTAAAGACTTTAGAAAGGATTTCACATACGTAATTCAGTTTTAAACGGAATAAGTGTATGAAAAAATTATATTATTTTTTGAAATAAATATATATACAACTAAAAGTACTAACAAAAATATCCATAATACAATTTCCGTACCACAATAATAAACACAAAAAAAATGTTAGAAGTTTAATGTTAAATAGTAAATGTGTGTGAAAATGTAATTTAGATATATATGCCGATTACTCTTACTATTAAACTTAATTAGGCTAATTAAGGAAAATTTGAACGTGTGACAAAAGTTGTCACGGCACATATTGTTGTGGTTTCAAAAACAAACATTATTGATAAAAATTTTCTCAGTTTTTGCTTCACATTTTCAAGATATTTCAATATACGAGCTCAATATAATTTTTTTTCTGTACGGGTGTTATAGTGTTAAAAAAGGTTTTTCACCTCACTTAAATAAATGTTGAAACATAATGAAATTTTATCAAAAAACTGTAATCTTTATATTTCTGAAGAAGAAAATATACTGTAACTAACACGCAAAGTTCCTTTTATTTTTTATAAATGAAACTAACTTTAATGGGTGTTCTTTTATAGTATGAACTTCATACGATTAAAAAGTATATAAATGTATCTAACATAGTTACTTTTTTATCCATTTGTTCAACCAAATAACTACTACCAATTAACTATCTTGTTCGTGCAAATATTCTTCTCAGACAGCCTTTGCTGACATTAATATCATAATAAATTTATTTATATATTTCTTTTTTCCAATATTGTAATTTGCAAATACTAAATATCTTTTGTTGAAGTCCTTTGTTATATTAGGAAATGAAAAAAAATAATAAAACACTAAATATTTTGTTTGGCAACAATAAAGTGTCGTGTCGTGTCGTCTATATTTGCAATGTACTTAAAGCATTTGCGTGTTTTATTCTTATTTTTTAGTCCAAAAGTTTTTCTTGTAGAACTTCGATGGTCTAATAAATACTTTGCTATTTAACTATCATAACTGTGAATGTTAATGGCTCTTGTACAAGGAACGGTTACTGCTACACTGAAAAAAAAGTTGTCTTACTTTTTTACAAAAAAAATTATTTATGAATTTTATATGAAATTAAATGTAAACTACTTATATGCAAAACTATAGATTTAAAAAAAAATGCTTAGAAAAAAAAAATTAATATAAAATCTCAATATTAAGAAACGTATGTCCAGCTAATTATGTCGATGTATTGATTTTACATGTTTTAACAAGCACTTAATGTTGTGTATTTAAAAACTTAATGTAGGTTTAATTTAATTAAATTAATTAAATTTAATTTAATATAATTTAATTTAATTTGTTTTAATAAATCATACAGCAAGTGAATTTTTTAATAAACTTTTACAGCAAATTAATAAAATATTAAAGAACGTATGTCCAGCTAATTATGTCGTGGTATTGATTTTACAAGTTTTAACAAGCACTTAATGTTGTGTTTTTATAAACTTAATTTATGTTTGATTTAATTAAATTAATTAAATTTAATTTTATATAATTTAATTTAATTTAATTTAATTTAATTTAATTTAATTTAACTTAATTTAATTCAATTTAATTTAATTTAATTTAATTTTATATAATTTAATTTATTTAAAATAATTTAATTTTATATAATATGTTTTATTTTAATTTAATTTAATTCAATTTAAATTAATTTAATTTAATTTAAATTAATTTAATTTGAATTAATTTAATTTTATCGAATTTAATTTTATTTAATTCAATTCAATTTATTTTAATTTAATTGAATTTAATTTTATATAATTGAATTTTATATAATTTTAATTAATTCAATTTAATTTAATTTAAAAAGTTTTTAACAATATTTTATTTTTCTTTCTTTCCATTATCTAACATTTTTAGATAAAATAATTTTTTTATATAGAAATTAAGTTGTGTGGCATCCAGATGGCCAATTAACACATTGTTGATAAAGTCGTAGTCCTATTGAGGGTTGTATATCTATCTTATGTTCTAATTTGCTAGTTATCAAAAGAGCTCTATTGCCCCATGAATGAATTAAGTACATAAAAGAATAAACAAGTTAGAAATATTTATTGAATTATTAAATTGTTAATTAAATTTTGAATTTTAACTTGCAAATGATCACAGCTAGATCGTGATATTAAGGCAATGAAACTTCAAAAATAAGTTTCAAAAGGCAATTGTATCAACGAAACATAACTGTAAAGTGTGGCTTTTGGATTGGAAAGCATTTGGAAGTAGTAACACACCGTCTGTGTTGTCACCGTCTGATTATTATTATATTATTAAATTATTTGGGCATGTAATGGAATATATTTATAGGAAGACAAATAATTTCAACAGGATGGTGCCATATTCTGCATCAGTTACGCAAGAAATTTTCTGGTTATATTCTGATGATGGTAATTTGCCACCAAAGGCATACAATTGTCACCACTAGAGTCACCAACACATAATATAACAAATAGTAATCATAAATTATTACTCTGCAAATGAGTAAGCTATCAATCACAAAGGTAAAATGTTTCAAGACATATGAACCCACTTTTTTAATTAGAACAACTTTAAACAACTAATATATTCTATTGTAGCACTTTTTCTAAATATAAGTTTGTTACAAGTATATATTAAAAACTGTTCTCTGTAAGTGATGTAAAATAAGTTAATATGAATAGATATTTCACATGGTCACCTTTTCTTTCTACATCCGCAAAAAGCTTACATTACTTTCATTTGGTTTTCTAGACAAAATGACATTGAAGGCAAAAAAATTTATTTAAAAATTTTTTTTTTGTACCAAAATTGATTTAAAAAGATCCAATGTTTTCTATTGCCTTTTAATAAGAAAATACAATATACCATATATAAAATGTACGAAATATATAAAACAGTATAAGTCTTTTTATTCATAATAATTTTATTATTTAAACAATCAGACTATCTTTTGCTGACCTCACATAGTGCATATCTTTTTTATCAAATAGTTCTTTGATTAACATAATATTATTTAAGGGCTTAAACTCCATTCTGATCGAAATTTTCTTTTAACTTATACACAGTCGCACTATTTTCGCTTAATTAATACATAAAATTATATTGGTTTCAATTATATATATGTATATGAATTTTTATTAAAGAGGTTTTTTCGAACAGTAGTGAACTACAACAACAAAAATTTTATTTTTTATATTATTTTAATTAATTGAATTTTTGACTGACCATATAGCTATGTCGAGTATTGCCAAATACCCATCATCAGTGGTCTTGGAAATAATTCTTGTATTTCATTATTCGTAAATAATTATTTTTGAGACTGCAAGTACCAGCAATCGTAGTCGTGCCCTGCCAAATTTGAAGCGCAGAGTCAACGCTCCTTAACCAAGTGACCCAAAGCCGTACTTGACTTTTTTGTTCCCATATTTTTCTGAAGTTTTTGTTACTTTTGCTATGAAAGTTTTTTATTAACAATTTTACTTGCTGTGTTTATATTAGAACGAAATCATAAATTTTGAAATCATGAATTTTTATTTATTTCTGATCACTGCCAGCGCTATCTGTAAAAATAATTGCAGTATCACAAATATTACCAGTATTATCGGCTGGCGATTTTCCTTGTCAGGGAGATGGACTGGATCCTCAAAAAGAAAAGACCAACTAAAAAACGTAAGGCCGAATCCTCCCCTGAAGTAGCTAGTCAAAGTAGACCTAGAGCTGAAACAAATACTTGCCCAAAAGGTAAAGCTGTCCATAATAAAATTGTACGACCTCCTCCAATTGTTTTCAACGGCATAAATGATTTTAAAAAAGGCCTATTTACTGCATGTGACTATATAATATATCTATCTATTAAGTAAAATTTCTTATTCATGTTTTCTAAAGAATCTTTTTGTTACTTTTATTTATTGATTATAAAACTATAAAAGTCTTAGTTGAAAATTCTGCACTTAAATATGATATTTAGACACGTCAGATATGGAAATCTTCGTTCTGTGCATTTATAAATAAATTAAATTGGAAATAAATTTGAATGGCGCTTCAAAAAAGTTCCATTTTCTAGAAACGAGTACCACAGTATCCCACGGACAAAAAGTGCCAATTTTGCTACTAAAGTATCACAGTTCCCCTGAAGATCGTTAAGAGAAGTAGTTACCTCTACTTGTTTCAGATGGCCAATAATAAATAAAAAACATTTTGGTAATTTGTAACTTTCCGTTTACCGTGGTCTTCATATAGCAAGACCAGATGTTGAGTAAATACTACAAAGCTTACAACAGTTCTCTCTAGTCACTGGTGCATAAAAAACCACATAGAAAAACTACGCATTCCTTTTAATACTTACAATAGAAGTTATGGAAACTTACATAAAAAGGAACAATTAAACATTTTCTCTATGTATGCTTTGATCTCCAGAAGAAATGAGTTTTTGGAGAATTAGTTCTTTAAATAGTTTGTTTAAAATTTATTACCTATTATTAAATTACCTAAATTCGATGGCATTGATTTAGTTTTTGTCTTTTCATTTTTTCTTAAGGTTTCTTGTGAATAATGTGGTAGCAAAATGGCGAAAAGTCGCTGGTTATGATCAGTGCAAAGATATCAGCTGATCTGCCACTGCAAACAACCACTCAACCAATAATTACCAATTTATTCTGTTAGTTGATATGAACCTAAAATAGTTTTTTGACAGTTTCTCAGACTATTCATTAGGTAAAGACAAAAGATCTGTTAAATTATTTTAATACAAAGGGATGGATTTAGTTTTTGTCTTTTTTGTATATCTTAAGGGTTTTTTGCGAGGAATGTATGCAGTAGGAAATTAGTATATATCTAAAGTAAGTACTTGATGTATTCTCACTCAGTGTTTAGGAGAAACAAATCTGAAATGAAAATTCCTTTTTTTGTTAACGTAAAATGTTAGTACGCAATAGCTATTCAAGGAACCTTTGAAGATTCTCTTTGGTAATAAAAGTCTCTTAAATCCTAATTGTAATTACTGTATATGGTTCAACCAATGATTCAAAAGTGGATAATTGAAAAAAATAACATATGTATGTATTAACTTTCAAATCAACTTATACAGAATGATGAAATGTATGCAAATTGTCAATTGCAATTAAAATTTAATAACCAAAATTTTGGCATAAGAGAGGTTCTCTACTTTATGATTTAATAAAATCTTTTAATGTCCAATTTTTTTGAACAGTGCACATGATAACAAAAAATCCATAACTAAAAAAATAGAAAAGTCAAATAAATCCACTAGAAACCAGACAACACTACACCACCACAACACTAACCCACACAAACAAGGCGGAACATGCATGCAACGCCGCACGCCGTTTAAAGCTAGGGTGTGTAAGAAGTTATGGGGTTGTCAGTCCACAAGTCCACATCAAAGGCACAAACATAAACTAAGTTACGTACTCCTGCTTAAAGCAGCGACAATCTACCAAAAACTATGCTTGTTAATGTTCAGTGCTTTTTGTGCTTTTTCCTCTACTTCTTTACTTCTTTTCTAGGCTAGTCAACCAACAACCCCAAATTCATACATAATACATTAAATAGTCCCCAAAACCTCATTTAAAAACCAACTAAACGAAAAAAACAAAAAAGCAAAAAAGCAAAAACAAAAATGAAAGGAAATTACCAAATACGACGAGTATCATGATATAAGTTACCGAACCTAACCGGCAATATTGGTTCGATGACTGTATGGAAGTAGTGTCGGTGCGTTTGTGTGATTGCGTGTTAGTGGTGTTGTGTTTTGGTTTTAAAGCGACTCACAACACGAACATGTTGAAATGCTAGTAAGCCGGTCATGTTGATAGTATTTTTCGCCGCCACCCAAAATGCAACCGCACACATTTTACCGCACCCACGTACCTATACCAATTAAAATGCCAACAAAGTTAAAATGGTTCAGTTGAATTTTATTGTAATGTCTACGTTTACTGTGTGTGCCAATATATTTATGTTATATATATTAAGAGCATTGCTTGTGTTACGAATTCCCGTTTATATATTTCATATGTATTACTTGCATACACAAGTAAAACCGTACATATTCATATATTGCGGTGAGCACAAACACTTACAAACTTACTCGCAATTCGATGTATGGTACATATATATGTATTTATGCATAAATATATTAGCATAAATGTCTGTCTGTTTAAATTCAAAAATTTGTTTGTTCGTTTTATTGCACGAATTTACGTGATGTAGAGGTTTCTTTGTATGTATTAAATATGAGCAAGTCGTTTATCAGTGCCAAGGATCTAGGAAGTTCTAATTAATATAAAGCTTAGAACATAAATTCTACAGATTTCTTTTTAATATTTAATTATTAATTATATTATTATGTTGAGGCTAGTTGAGTTGAGTCAGTGCACCTGAGCACTTTTACTCTCTATTAACTGCGAGGTTTCTACAAAACCCCTCTTTGCGCCTTGACTGGATTATTGTTTATCACTTCATCAGACTAAGCAATAATTGACCTCGGCTTATGATTTCGCTATAATATAAACACAGCTTGTGAATTTTTTAAAAAAAATTTTACAGCAAATTAACAAAACTCCTGAAAAATGTGCGAACATAAAAATCAAGTACGGCTTGGGTTCAGTTAGTTAAGGTGCGCTAACTCTGAGCTTCAAATTTGGCAGGACACGAGTTCGATTAACTTTTAGAATCTCAAAAAAATTATTTACGAATAATTAAATACAAAAGTATATCCAAGGCCACTGATAATAGGTATTTGACAATACTCGAAACAGCTGCATGGTCAGCCAAAAATTCAATTAATGAAAATAATATAAAATGAATTTTTGTTATTGTAGTTCACTACTGTTCGAAAAAACCTCTTGATTTCTATTTAATAAATATATATGTAATGCTGAAAAATTTAGTTCAGGTGCACATATATGAAGTTGATTTCTGAAGATTTTCACAATTTCTTAGGTTTTGTATATAAACCATAGGACCCATATTATGTAGGGTGTCACTGACACGTCAAAATGAAAATTATTGTTCCTTTCAATACAAATTATAAAGTTGAGAGTGAGAGAAAAAAAAAATGTCAGTTTAAATTCGATCATGAGAGCCGAGTCTATTTATGCCTCGTATATATTTCCTTTGAAATTAAGGCACAACCAAAAAGTACAAAAGTAATAGTATAAATACGAAATTAACAAACTGATAGAATACTCATGCATGCACAACATGCATTTTCGTCATAGCCCATAAGAACCAATTTTGACATACCCGTGATACATACCCGAGACAAAGCTCTAGCTAAAGTCTCTTGCAAAAATGTCTTGCTAAAGTCATTTGCTGAACTGTATTGCTAAAGTCGCTTGCTACATCCACTTGGTAAATTCTCTTGCTAAAGTCGCTTGCTAAACCCTCTAAAGTGTCTTATTAACACCTCTTGCTAAAGTCTTTCAATGTCTGTTTTCATTGCTTCAGTAAATAACGCTGTGAATGTTACTATTTCTTCTACTTTTTATTTACAAAGTAAAAATTTTTTATTCCAATTTTTAGTTGGTATTTAGTCACTATTATTATTGCTTTTATTGCTATTGTACGTGTTTACATATATGACTTGAGTTTAGCACTGCAATCAATTGTACGCATTAAATTAAATGAGAAGTTTGGTTTGCTTGTTGGTTAGTTGCAGTGCCAGGTCAGCAGATAATTTTCCGCTAATCAAAATCAACGATTTTTGGCCGTTTTAGTATCACATTTTTCGTAAAAAACCTTAAAATATGAAAACACAAAAACAAAATCTATCCCGTCGAGCTTAGATAATTAAATAGATCTTTCGTCATTACCGAGGAACAGTCTGACAAACCTATTTCTTAAGGTTTTTAGCCGATTTACAGAATAACTGCTTCGTGGTTTTTCTATATGTTTTCACAACTTCAACAGTAAATACTAAAATTAGTGATCATAGAGAACTGCACTAATACTTGCGCACCCTTTTATTGACTGTCCAAGCTCTGGTTTTGTTATATGAAGGTCATGTAACCGGGAATGCTATGCATAACCTAAGTGCTTTCCTTTTATTATTGGCAAGCTGAAGAAAGTAGATATAAGTACTTCTCCTAACAATCTTTAGGGGTTTACACAGTAAGTTAAATTGATACAATTTGCTTCCTTGCTTTTAAAATATATGTTAGTTATTTATAAAACTTAATCCTCACTCCTTGCGTTTATCAGAAATATTAGGTCTATTTTATTGTTGCAATATTTATTTGTGACAATACAGAAGTAAATATCAAAGTTAGATAAAACGTTAGTTTTTTATATTTTAATTTAATTTAATTAATTAAAGGTGTGAACTTTTTTTTTATCAATTGAAATAATTAATTTAAAAAAAGAAGGAAAAAATAAAAAGTACTTTAAACACTTAAACAAAAAATACAAATATGATAAAGTTAAAATAAAGTCATTTTAAAATTCATCCCAACTTTTGCAGAACCGCGGCTAATGTTGTGTGTAATAATCTATTTGTAAGCAATCTTTTTTCTTTTATATTTTCTTTCGTTTTTATAGGTATGAGTGTTGGTTCTTCTTATCATAATTGTTATTGCAACAAAATGTTTTGTAATGTCTTGTACTGTATTAGGTTAGCATGTCAATCCAATCGACTATTTTTTCTGCCGATATTTTTTTCTTCAATTTTTAATACCTTTAATAGATAAAACTACACAGATATTCCAAAGGAAAGCACACATATTATAATATTTTAAAAATAATATAATTTTTAATTTGCTTTATGTAACAATTTATTTTTTCCACCAATTTAATTTAATTATTTTCAAATTTTTTTAATTAGTTAAAAATTTTTTGATTTAACAAGTAGATAGATATTAATTTAGTTGCCTACTTTTAGGCAATTTAACACAGAAAATCACACATAAAAGTTCATTGTTCTTTGATTTGAAATATTTTACATAAAATGTGAAAATTTACATTTTATATGTGTCCTCACATAAATATAATTCTTAATACACAATTTTTCTATGAAATCCGTTTGCAATCTTATCTATTTGACACACCGTTATTTTCGCCATTCAAACACCAACTGAAATCGACTGAAATTTTCTCATTGTTCTGTGCTATGCACTACACACTCCACGGATAAAAGCAACAACAAACACACATAAAATAGAAATATCTTTTTGGTAATAAATATTAGCTTGCTAGCGAAAATGTTCGAACAATAAGTTCGTTATATTGTTTAATAACAAATTTCCCTTCAAACAAGTTCGATTTGAGAAGCACGCACTTAAACGCTACATTCTTAGTCAGTCATATTACTTGACGGTATCGGTAACAGAAATGATTGTATTTAGTTTAAGGAGTAAGGGAAAAATTTTTGAAAACTGTCAGATATAGTAAGGTACACATATACACATACAAAAAAGTTGTCATCGACTTTATAATCTTACCGACCCAACTTTTGGAATAGATGTTACTGGAAACTCCCCA
Source organism: Teleopsis dalmanni (assembly GCF_002237135.1). NCBI lineage: Eukaryota > Metazoa > Arthropoda > Insecta > Diptera > Diopsidae > Teleopsis > Teleopsis dalmanni. Next base: position 162,577,837 of record NC_051846.1, on the reverse strand, counting down.
ATTCGTTGCCATGCTTTTCCTAACGAGCTAGCTAGGCATGCCAGTGTCCAGCTCAAATGTGTAACTGAACACATAGACATTTCTGGCACCTGCATCAAGAACGGGCTTGCCAAGGTAGTCATTTTGCTCCCTGACATTTTGCAGATATTGCTGTCCCATTCTATCAAACAATAATATCGAAGCAATATCCAAACAAACCTGGGCAGTTGAATCCCAATCAGATCTCAAGATCGACTTAGTCCAACCTGGACAAGAAAAGTACTAGTCAGCTGTTTTAACTGAAAAGTAACCAGCTCACCATTGTGGTATCGATTTCGATTTTGATTAAGTACTAAGAATACATGCTATGAGGCTGGGTCTACTCCATAATGACTTTTGTCAGGATTGTGATTCTCCGGATGAGAAGAAAACTATACTTTATCTCATATATCAGTATCTGTCACTGATCTGACAGAACTGTTAACCAGAACTGTAAAAGTTAAGTGACTTGTTACGCTGGATCACTTTGTGTCATCACAAGCTATATAAGCTTTATCGTGACATTAATATCATTTAGCAAATTAACATTGAACAGTGAAAAAGGTATTTGATGTGGCAGTTGGAGAAAGAAGGCATGGAGTTAGGCTGTGTCCACGGTGGAGTGATCAAGTTGACTGAGCACTAACGCTGAAGAAGGCGCGCACTTAACAGAGGTCTCTGAACAGAGTACTCCAATTAAATAAATCAGTATGAAAATTTTAGCGAATTTGTTGAATCCACCTTTTCAAGAAATATGCTTAAGATCCGGCATCAAATTTATATTCATTAATAAATGTATCAATTTCTATTTTGAAATGGTAAATTAATCAACAAAGGATTTAATTGCGGTTTAGTCACCTTTTCATGCCAAATTCTTTATCGTAGTGAAGTCATTTTATTATGAATTATATAAAAGCAACGTCTCGTGAAAACTTCTATAGTTCTGATAGTTCATAATACATCCAAGTTTCTAACATTTTTATAAAAACATATTTATTTGATGAGCTGACAGTCTTGATAGCTGGACTTACCAATTTTAATAAAACCTCAATTTATTATTAAATTTTTAGAATAAAATAAACTTAAAAAATTAATTTAAATTTATCACACTATCACTTACACTTGGATAATGTATGGATTTTATATGAAAAATGGCAATAAGTAAAATAATCTCACTGTTGTAATCCCACACTATAATCGTGTTTATAATACAAGAACATCATCCCTTCCTCCCTATACTTGCATTCAATTTTGGCTTGAATATATTTCTTATCTAAATGCTAATGTGTGCCTCTCACTTGATTACTTTAATGAAGTTTCAGTATATGACCTTTACGATCCAATAGCTGAATGTATTTATTTTGCATTCCTAAGAATTGGTTTTGTGTGAGTTCAAGTCTCACACTATGACTTTTGATGCTTTACACTTATCGGAAAAGAAATATATTATAGTCTAAACATCATTATATAAACTTTTTAAATTTGAAATAAATATTTAACAAAGTCTAAAAAAATTACCTGATTTTAAATGGCAACATTTAAAAGACAATTCTTATAGAGAGGTTTTGAAAAGCAGTGAACTACAACAACAAACATTTTTTTATTTTATTAATTATTGAATAATAAAATAATTAATTGTATTTTTGGCTGACCCAGCTGTATGATTAAGTATTACCACATACCCATCAACGGTTGAACTCTTACCCTGTCAAATTTGAAACTCCGAGTCACCGTTACTTACGAGTCAGCCCGTTCTCAACTTGCATGTTTGAACTTGGAATTTTGTTAATTTGCCGTGAAAGTTCGTTAACAAATTGTCTACATATCATTTCATTTTATTTTATATCCATAAGTAATACTAAATGTTCTCTTACAGATTATATTTACAAATAATAAATGAAAAATAAAAAAACAATTGTTGTGTTCTTGTGTATAGAATATAATCAAGTCATGCTAATGTTACTCCATGCTTTCTAAAAGTACAAGTAAACTTAATACTAATTTGAATATTACTTAATCATATTAAAAAAAAATTTTATTCGTTCATAATTTAATTCCTCACCAAATAAACTTAATTTAAGCTTAAACTTATTTATTTTAACATAAGAGTTTGAGAAACTATTCTTAATTTTTGTAAATTCCTAAATCTAATATTTACGATTGTCAATATATCACTCGGTCATCTTCATCTTCAAAAGTTTTCTTACTATATTATTAAATTCAATCTGTGGTTTTATGAAATTTAATTCATGTTTTTGTGGTAACCAAGTGACTACTCCCAAACAAATCTAATCTACCATAGATGTCCTGCAACATTCAAAAACACAAGAAAATAGAATATATTTTATGTTGTACACATTTTAACTGCATTCGAGGCAAATGCAATAATTTTTTCTTCAAATCCATTACTGCCACATAATTCGATTATAAATTTATTTACCTCATATTGTGTCCTAAAATGTGTCCACAACAGACATTGACTACGACAACACTTTCGGTGCCACCCCCAAAGTCTGCATTGCATGCATACATGCAAGACATGCAATATAATAACATTGCCACCCCATTAAGGACATAGCAAAGTGAACATAACAACAACAAGCACACAGAAACTTCTGCTGTAAAAGGGTTAATAGCCCTAAAAATAATGTCTTTTTCAATGAACGAAAAATTTTAAATTGTTGAATTAATAGAGAAAAAAATAGAAAATTTGTTGAAGTTTTTAAATTAACTTAAACTTGAGTGAAATTTACAATTTACAATTTATCATAAAGCATTGGACGTTAAATATCTATGATAAAACTCTAGCGTTAAATCAATAATCTCTACAGACTCATCGAGCGATTTCTTCAAAGCTTACTATTAAAAATAAAATAATCATCTTTAATATGATTTTAAAGTTTATCTGGACTTACGATACTGTACTCTGGAAAACTGCTTTCAACTTAAATGTGAGAATGTTGCAATGTAAAAATTTATACCATGTTTTCACTTGTCTCATTTAGGCAGTTTTGCTCATTAAGGCCGCTAATGAGAATAATCTACCATACAAAGATTCCAGATAAATGAGGTTATTAAAAATAAAGCAACTTGTTTTATGTCAAATGCAATCCTTAAAAATAAATCTCCCACAAGGGAATTACCAAAATTTGAAAGATTTGTCATACAAAACGTATGTAAAATGTAAACAAACAAGCTATTTAACATGCACAAATCAGTTTATGCCAATGAAAACGACTGAATTTTAATTTCATTAACATAATTAGTTTTAGCTATAGCTTTTTTAAACTTAAATGTGATGATATTACAAGGTTTACAAAGATTCCTACAATAAAAAGATACAAAGATTCCAGATAAATGAGGTTATTAAAAATAAAGCAACTTGTTTCATGTCAAATGCAATCCTTAAAAATAAATTTCCCACAAGGGAATTACCGAAATTTGAAAGATTTGTCATACAAAACGTATGTAAAATGTAAACAAACAAGCTATTTAACATGCACAAATCAGTTTATGCCAATGAAAACGACTGAATTTTAATTTCATTAACATAATTAGTTTTAGCTATAGCTTTTTTAAACTTAAATGTGATGATATTACAAGGTTTACAAAGATTCCTACAATAAAAAGATACAAAGATTCCAGATAAATGAGGTTATTAAAAATAAAGCAACTTGTTTCATGTCAAATGCAATCCTTAAAAATAAATTTCCCACAAGGGAATTACCGAAATTTGAAAGATTTGTCATACAAAACGTATGTAAAATGTAAACAAACAAGCTATTTAACATGCACAAATCAGTTTATGCCAATGAAAACGACTGAATTTTAATTTCATTAACATAATTAGTTTTAGCTATAGCTTTTTTAAACTTAAATGTGATGATATTACAAGGTTTCAAAACACAGATTCCTAGAACTATACACAATATACTCTGTTATATTACTAATGCACAGTTTTAACGAACACTAAAAGTTTGCACAATAAAAAAGGATTAAAAGGATTAAAAAATCCTTAAACCTATACTTTGACCCTAGCCATAGGACTGAGAAGCAATAATACTAAGCTTTGTATTTTTCATTTCCTGATCACTACAATGGGATTTCAGTCTGATGTCTTCTACAGTCTGTTGGCAGAGATTTTCTTAATACCTGCCTAAAAAGTGGTTTCAATAGTTTCAAGTTTCACGCTGTGGCTTTCAATGCTTTGCACCTATTGCTAAAACCATCAAACTTCCAAAAAATACATCTGAGAAGTCATCGCGTATTAACCACTTTCAGGATAGGACAATTATTTGACTGTTTTTTTTGTTTTTTTTAGTAAAGTTCTCAATCTCGAAAATCTAACGTCTGAGAAGTCATCGCGTATTAACCACTTTCAGGATAGGACAATTATTTGACTTAATTTTTTGTTTTTTTTAGTAAAGTTCTCAATCTCGAAAATTTAACGTTTTAGAAATCTGTGCGGATTAGCCGCTTTTGAGATATTAATAGTTTTTTCTATGCATGTTTTTTTTGGATAAAAGTCTTTAAAACAATCTGTAACTCGCAGAAATATTGAAAATTTTACCTCCTATTAGTACGAGTTTTGCATTTATGCTGAATGAATCAGAAGAGCTCTGAATGTCTAATTATGTATATATAGTAATGATTCCTTATTTTTATGATCATGTATACATATATACATAATACATTTATTTTTGGGGGTAGGTGCTTTCGACTACTACGAGTACACCTTCATTTACATTTAATACATTATGTGGTAAATGCGGTGTTTTTAACGGATCCCACACTTGTTTTCAGTGGTATTCCCCTTTATCTATAATTGTTCGTTCCACGCATTTACAAGGTAAATCCTACCAATTTCTTTGTTTAATGTCAGCTAAATAAAAAAGCGTGATTAATCGTTTTGCAAGTACTTCACTACAATCTTTTAATACTTATATACCTACGTAGGTATGTTACATATATGGAAAAGTTCACATATTTGTTTGTTTTTTTTGCCCCTCTTGATTTAAATGCGCCATTGTGAAGCATGTTATCCTTAAATTTGTTGCAGTTCTTTATGCAAAACCGTTTGAGCGAGTTTGGTAGGACATTACTTGTGAAAGTGTTTGCTCATGCTGACGCAGCCCGCATATTTTTGCATACAAATTTCGATTCTTTTCATCCGACTTGCGTATGCCAGGCAGAAGTACGAGTATTGTACAAAAGTAAAGGAAGAACTTGAAATAAAATGTAGGAAACGGAAGTGCACAACTGCGGCGGGTCTGTTGCATGTGTTTGTGCTTTTTATTTCATGAATGTGTTAATTTTCCTACTCCTTTGAGCTGAAGATGCACAGTCACCTTTGCTGTTTAAACATTCGCAGAATTAAGTTGCGGTATTAAAGATTATTTTTTTCAATAACAAATGTTATCTACAAGTATGAAAACAGAATATTATATATCTTTAATTTAGTTTTTATTTAAATTCAAGAAAAAAATATTTGTTATGAAAACTTTATAAAAAGTTTTCGGCTGTTGAATAATTCACAGAACTTTTTAAGTAAATATGTGGGCATGAATAATTTTACAAATAAGACAATACCAATTATAAATTATCAAATTTTTTTAATATTTTAAAAGAAATTATTAAAAATTCTAGCAGAAGTGAATATTTCTTCCTCTACTTTTTGCAACTTGCCAATAACAGTTGGAAAGCATTTAAGTCGTGTGAGTCGTCAAAAGAGACCGCGTGAACACAGCAAGGCTTACTGGAGTTCTTACTGGTCATTGTTATGTAGGAACTCACGCAGAAAATCTGTGCATTTCCCATAATCCTCACTGCGAAAATTGTGGAAACCCGCAGGAGAAAGAAACCTAATACATTGTCTCTTCAGTAGCGAGGCGTCAGCTTTTTGGCAAGGTGTTCACAATTTAATCAAAACAGAATTCCAACTATAACGTATTCCCCCTACTTCTAAGTTTTGTCCTTTCCGCAAGCAAATAGCGTACAAGACCAATAAAACAATTTATTTAAATGTTCGCAGCCTGTGATCCACTGGTTTTTATTTACCATAAAGCTATAGCTGTAGGAAAACGACGACTTACCATAGATTTCGACATTTTTACAACAGGTATCAAATTCTTCATATCTGGAGTTGGTTTATTCATTTTATGAATTAAAATCTTTTTTTCAGAAGATCGTTAAAAAAAAGATATTTGAATCAAATCTTTAATCACACATTAATTCATTTCTAAATATTATTTTTCACTTCAAATTTCTTTAATTTTTTTCTTTACTTTTACCATTTGCTAGTATTAAATTGCAATAATGACTTTGTTATTGATTTATTTCCAACCTCTATATAAGAGTAAGAAACTCTCATGCATTCATTTACTCTTTTACTTTGTATTTACAATGCCCGGTTCAGTTTTTATACTGAACCATTTTCCCATATAAAACAGCAACCGTGACTTTGATTGTATTTGCACGCTTTGTATAAACTTTTGGTTCAGTTTAGTGGAATGATCCTCTCGTCAAATGTAAAGCGATTTTCGCTCAGTCATTTCTTTTCTCTTTTGTATTTACTTTGCATAACATTGGAAGTGCACTTTTTTTATTGAACTGCTTGCACGCATTAATTTAAGAGTTAAGATTATTTTACGTACATATATTTGTTTGTATGTTTTGTGTTGTGTATTCAATATTGAACATAGTCCCAATGTGAATGTTATTTCATTTGCATGCTTTGTAAGCAACGCGGTGCAGTTTTAATTTTGAACCTTAGTATATTTTAAGAGGACTGTGTATTCTCTTTTATTAATTGTAAGTAATGTTGGGTGTAACTAACACATGTGTGATTTTGTTTGTATTCTACGTTTTGTGTTTATGTTAATCTGTTTGGAAAAGCTATTATAAAAAATGTTAAGTAGCAATATAGCGAGATTATTTACCTAATAAAAAAAAATCTAAAAAGGAAGCTTTGTTAAGGTGTTCAGTGAACACTCTGAACCATTCGACGCCTCGCCTCTGCTACTCTTCTATACTAGGGTTCTTGCGAGGAATGTGATAGCAAAACGGCGAAAAAACGCTAATTGAGGTACACCAAACTCAACCAACAAATCAAATATTTAAATGTATATATTATATATAGGATATAATTGACATATAATATCAGATTTAATTAATTTTTAGATTGTAAGTAAAAGTAGAATATTATATTAGATTTCATACTTACTTTTATATAATCCTCTATATAAATATCGCCGACGTTTCTAAATTTGTTGAGTTCTTCAAAGTCAAAGTCTGCCTCAAGACAGAGTATTATTACAACTACTTTAGAAAACACATAAAGCGTTCTTTTATACTGGAATCTGCTAAAAATTTGAAGTCATATTGATATTACTAAAATATTAATAATTAGTTATAAAAAAATAAATATTTATTGTTTTAAATAATAAAAAATAAATTAAATACTATACAATTCAAAGATATGCAGGCATCTGTATGCAAGTTGGCCGCATTCTATTAAGAAAAAATCGAGCATTCTCATTGGGATACCACAATATCAGTCTTAGATTTGTTGAAGGGTTAAATTGAACACAGCCGATTAGGGGATCATGACAAAAGATATGAAAACATCTGTTAAATTTAGTGTATAGTAGTCCTAAATATTTTAGGGGTGTTGTTAGACTCCAAGAAATTTGTTGCATACGCCACTAGTTAAACATGAATTATTAACCAATTAATTGAACTTATTTTTTCTAATAAATTTTAAAATTGCATTTATGATATATAATTCTATCAAATTACATATTTATACATATTTATAAATTTCAGTTTAATCACATTTTTTAAGATATGTAGTAAACTCAATTTCAACAATCACTTTGTAGAGACTCTATTTACAACGAGTCTCTCTGGGACTTTCTGGGACTAAGGGACTAGTTTTTTTTAATTCGTCTTTTTATTGTGGTAATATAAGCATATGACTAATATGATTTTGAGGTTTCCTAAACGTAGAATCAAATATCTCCAACTTACATATATCTAATTGTCTCACTTATATATGAGAAACTCTTTCAACCCTGTGAAAGTCATACTACAGTTGCCCATAAATACAATAATCCTTTTTATAGTGTGAGTAGTCCAATAGAATACACACTTTTGTGTGCTATGATAACAATTCATAGTGTAATTATTTTTTTAATATTGAATGGAGTCTGAAGAAGCATATGGGTTTGAATCTCGAAACCGCTGCTTATAACATCAGCAACAACAATATTTGTTTGTTAGGACGATCGAAAATTTTCTATACATAAAACATATATATATAGAATACTTTATTCCAATGATTAATCTACTAACAGGTCTACTAACCTTTTGCAATAAAGTTTAAATTAGTTTATTAGTTTAATGCAAACAATTAATAAAAAATATTATTAATAAACTACTGAAAGGTACCATATATAAAAACTTTTACTACTATTGAATATAACAAATGACTACTTAAGAGATTATTATTAATTATATATTTACATAAAACACCAAATAAAAAAAAAATTAAAGATTAACGTTGACATCTTAATCGAAATCTAAAGAATTAAAGGTACTTGATCCGCTCGATTTTTTTGCTTTGTCAATTTTCCACTTGTTTGGATCCATCATGTATTCCCTAAAAATATAAAATATTAATAAGATTAATAATATAGTAATTTATTATTTGCTTAAAAATTTCCTTATTCATATTAACTAATTATAATTATAATTGTGATTATAATTTGTTTACATATACATATTAATTATAATATATATATGTATTATATATAACTTATAGTTAAAGATGAAGATAGAATTTAATCACATCAATGATTAGAATCATATTGTATATATTACATAAATATATTACATATATAATAATAGCAAGAAACAATGTATCATGATTTAAATGTTATAATCTTTAAAAAGACTATAATTTTTTCTTATATCTGCCATTGAAGACATCAACTAATTATTGTAATTATTAAGAAAAAATATCAAATTATTTTACAAAAATTAATCACATATGACTATTCTGTAATATTACACCTTACCTTTTTTCTTTAAGTATTCCAACCCAATGTTTCTTGAGTTCCGTCATTTTTCCAGCTTTTCCACCATATTCCTCTGCTAACATATCTTGAGGGAAAAATTTATAAGGTGTATCAGCATCGGGCAAATGAAAATTAATCTATTTATAAAAAACAAAAGATATCATTCATTTCATTCAGTGTTAACTAATACTTTTGTTATTACCAATTTAAAAACTTCACTTTTAATGAATGGTTTGACCACAGTTAGGACCTTATCCAGATATGATGGACAGTTTAATACGTGGATTTCTTTGAGCCGTACAGGATGTGCTTCTTGCACAAATTTCATATAAATTCGTAAAGAACTGAAGACCACTTTTGTTAAATGCCGCAGACTAAAACCTGCCATATCAAATATTGGTACTTCACCATTTGCCATGCCAGCTTCGTCCTCAACAGAAAAGCGGCAATCAGCCATCATAAAGAAAACTTTAATCGAAGTTGTAAAATCGAACTAAAAGAAAAAAGTAAAATTATTTATATAAATAAATTTTATTGAGGGTAAGTATATTAGTAAGGTGAAAGAAAGGCATATATATGAATGATCAATTTGTTAAAATAATTTGGTTTAACTACATGTATAACTGCCTATGTGCTTGTCAATACATAAATTACTGTTTTAATTTATAAACTAAATTAAATTCGAAGATAGATGTAAGTCGTCTTAATGAATAACTTGATTCCAAAGTGGCGCAGCATATACCAAGCGGTGTACGACCATGGGTTGTTGGTTAAACAACTTCAAGATTTGGTATTCGTATGCTCTGACTGAATTCATCCAAATACTATTCTATTTTCAAAAAAGACGTTAACCTCTAAAGTACATTTTTTTTGATATCAGATTTTTATGATAAAATTTAAATAAATTCTAATCTGAAAATAAATCTATTTATCAAAACTCTAGAGTATTAATTAATTATTTACGTTAACGATTATTGATGTTTTAAGCATTACCAAAACACATCATTAGTGGTCTTTATTGATAATTGTTTTTGATATATTTGTCCATATATAATTGTAAGGACTACATAATTTTGCATTTTCTATCAGTGATTTCTTCAGAAGATCTATGATCTATGTTGAAGATCTATGTTGTTACGTAGGCAACAAGTATCGAATTAATTGATACGATGAGCCTTAAAAGTTATACCGCAATACTGACATATTTAAGCGCATAAAAATTTAGCGGTTTTGTTGACTTGGTCATATCATGCGAATGAACGAAAGTGCTTTAGTTAGAAAGGTGTTTGATGCGACACCCGCTTGTAAAAAACTCGGAGGTTCTCGATGGAAGGACCAGTTGATCAACGATATAAGGATATTTGATACTACCAACTGAGGACAGCACACAACTGATCGGGCTAGTTACGGACTAATCCGAACTAAAGTACGATTAAGTATCAATTACTTAATTATCAATTAAGTAAGTAAATATATAATTTTGCAACTGTCAAGAATAGAACCCTGTCAATTTTAAATCGTGGCCATACGTGTAAATATACAAAGGCAACGTGCACGTATTATTCAAATTTAGAGATCTAACAATTTTTGTTGTTTATTTATAAATAAAATTTGTATTTACTTTGTTTTTAATTAAAACTGAAATATAAAAAATATTTTCTATTAATTAAAACTAACTAAAATTTATTAATTCAATTAGTCTGTAACTGGTTTCACTGTAAATTAACAAAACTTCAAGTAAAAACATAAAAGTTAAGTACGTTTTTGGCTCAGTTGGATAATTAACAGTGACTCTGAACTTTATGTTAGACAGGGCACGAGTGCAACCCCTGGTACTTTGAGTCTCAATAAAATTAGTTACGATTCATTAAATACAAAAAATATTTCCAAAAGATCACTTATGATGATGAATATTTGGCAATACTCGAAACAGTTGTATGGTCAGGCAAACTTTAATTAATGAATAAATAATAAAATTCAATTATATTAATCCAAATGATCTATATTTTAAATATTTCATATTTTTCAGTTTCTATAAAGAGACCTTGTTCCTTTCGTCATAATTTCATCATAATTGAAAATCAAATTTAATAAATTTTTGTTGTTGCAATTTAATACTATTTAAAGCTTTCAATTTAAAATGTGGTTCTTTCATCATATTTGATTTTAAATAAATTCAATTATATTAATCCCAATGATCTATATTTTAAATATTTTATGTTTTTCAGTTTCTATAAAGAGACCTGGTTTCTTTCGTTATAATGGACCTTATAAAAATAAATTTCATAAATTTTTGTTGTTGCAATTTAATACTATTTAAACCTTTCCATTTTATAAGTAGTTCTTTCATCATATTTGATTTTAAATAAATTCAATTATTTTAATCCCAATAATTAATATTTTAAATATTTTATGTTTTTCAGTTTCTATAAAGTGACCTGGTTTATACTATTTAAACCTTTCAATTTAAAATGTGGTTCTTTCGTCATATTTGAATTTAAATAAATTCAATTATTTTTTTCTAATTACGTAAAATTCATTAATACTAGTCCATAATGTATATGTATATATTGCTTAATTCGAAGTTAATTATATTTCACAGTCAACTAAAATCCAATTTATTTTTGCATATCTTAACCAATTCTAAATTTCAAAATTTGTCAATAACTTTAAATTTATCTAAACAACTTGCATATGAAAATTATTTATATTTGCAGATATTAGTGATACAAGTTAATTAACAGCAATTTTGGGTTAAATTTGACTCACGAATTGGTTAATCAACAATCTCAATGAAAAATTTTGCAGACAGCTATCGAAAAGACTTTTAAATAATTTTTTATAAACATAATTTGCAAAAAAAAAAAAAATTACCAAAAACTTAACTTGGTTGAAAAACTTAAGATTGGTTGAAAAATCGCCGTAATACACTCGACTGCACACAGAAGCTTGAAACTGAAAATGGCTGATAATTTACTAAATTGTAAAAATATCTTTAATTTAAGGTATTTAATTAACCAAATCCAATTTAAAAGATAAAAAATACTTTTTTAAGCAAAAGTATCACGAACAATTGCTTTTCAACTTTAGTTGCAATACGAGAATCAAAACTTAAATTCTGTGACACACTTAAGTAGAAAAAAATTTTTCAGTCAAGGCTTCATCATTAAAGATGTCATCGCATTCAACTGGCCAAAAAGTTACTTACCTTGTCTGCATCGTAATCGATCAGTCGGTAAAAAAGCAGCTTGTTCTTCTGTGGTGTTAAGCCAGGTAGCGGCACTAAATCACTGCGCGTAGACATAAAAAATTATTATAAAAAAAATTATTTATGCAAACAGGAAAAAATGCATCAAAAATGAAATAAAAAAAAAAGACAAAAATGAAAATAAAAATATTAAGAAAAACTAAAACTATAAACAATTCCAAGCAATGAAACTGAAAACTGAAAAAAAAGTATTGAATATGTGAGAAAAAAGATTTTCATGGAAACTCGTTTTCCAGCTTCATTCACTTCTCTTGGTACTTACGCCACTTGCAGCAGTTGCTCAGAGCTCTCATCTGTTGGGTCACGATTCAGAAATATTTGCGGATACTTGTTGCGCAATGTGTAATTCAGTTCAATGAGCCGTTTCGCTCCCTCCAAGTCATTAGACATTGAGTACAGAAAACGTTTCAGTAATATCTTTTCTGCAATAAAAAAATAAACCAAAATATATTAAAACAATTGTTAAATTTCGTAAAAATATTTCATGTTATTAGCAACTGCACATATGCAATTTTATGCAATTCATAATTTAATTTGAATTTCATTTTTTTTTTTTTGTTGTGTATATTTTATTGCATTTTTTAATGTACAATTTCAACACAATTTTTAATATTGCTGAAATAATCCTATGGTAAGTTAAAATTAATCTTTCAAAATTGCTGTTAATCTAATACCACAGGTTATTTAATTTTTAAACCTTGCACAACGAAGATAACCTATCAGCTTTTCAAAGATTAAAGATTAAAGCTTTTCAAAGATAAAGCACTATTACCAAAGTGCTGTTGTATTCAATACTTCAATAAACTATTACTGTATTCTACATTCATCATGGATATCAATTACATATATAATATAATATAAAACTTAAAAAAATAAAAATAAAAAAGATCCTGCGTATATACTCTGATACATTCGATAAGACAAATTGATCTAGCAACAGCTGTATATCTATCTATGTATATTTATGTATATTTATCTCAATAGAAACTAGTCTCAAAAATTGTTAAATGAGAATTACTAGTGTCTACACTAAAAACTATACATAAGAAACAGAACTAGTCTCTAAAATTGTTAAATGGCATAGAATGAGAATTAGTAGTGTCTACCATACACTAAAAACTATACATAAGAAACAGAACTGTTATTGATGCGATACCCGCTAACACCTACCAGACGAATTAAAACAGCACTCTAACTCATCTGTAAATTCTTGAGAAAGACAGTAAATGTTTGCTGAGATGTCCATTGATCGGTACTAAAGCATAGCCCAACTTTCTAGTACTCTAATATCCACAAGACAAATTTGAGACACCACCTTAACAAACTAGTTCGCCAAATAGTAGAACTGCATAGTAAAAGACAAAAACAAGTTAAAACATCATCTTAAGTCTCGAGGAAATTTTCTAGAGAGACAATAACTGATTGCACAGATGCTTGTCTGTTTGTATGACACCTACAAGACAAATTTGAGACGCCACCACCACCTCAATAAACAGTAAAATAAAAAAATTTAAAACAGAATTGTTAGTCTAACTCCTACACGACAAGTCAAAACATCACTCTAAGTCTCCAGAAAGTTTTCGAAAGAGACAATAACTGATTGTTAAACGAGCACAGATGCTACTCTGTTAGTATAACACCTACCAAACAAATTTAAGACACCACACTAACTAACTAAGGCGTCAAATGATGGAACTACCAAGTTAAAAAAAAAATTAAAAACAAAACTGTTACTTTAATACCTACTAGATAAGTTAAATCTCTACTCTTAGTCTCGAGAAAATTTTCTCGAAAAACAATGTTTGAAACCACAAATGTCCATTGATCGGTACTAAAACTTGCCTAATAGTATAACACCTAAAAGATAAGTTTAAGACACCACCTTAATGAACTAGTTTACAAAATCTACGATAACCTCATAGGATTCCGCCGCTTATGTAGAAATACCCCGCTAGATCTTTAGGATTATCAAGGTTACCAATCAAGGTTAGTTGATTGCTTTTAGTATCGGCAAAGGCACCATTATGTCAATATCTCAAAACAATTTATAGTAAATCTGTTCAGGCTGCGAATCGTTTTTTGTTTCTAAATATTGTGAAATTGTATTATACAATTATAAATTGTAATATAATATAAATATGAATTAAAACAATATTAAACAAAAAAGAATCAACTCTTAGTTGATTTCTAATGGATTAAGAGTCCCGTTCACTTTGAGGAACAGACGAGATTTCACCAGACAAACCCATGTCAAAAGCTTCAGTTTGAGCATGAATCTTTTTCTGATTATTAGTAGAACGGCAAAATGCAAAATGAGAACTTAAAATATTTTTCTGGTAACATAGTAATAATATGAAATATAGTTTATACATATAAAAAATATGACAAAAATCGACAGCAAATATAAAATTTCTCAAACTAGAGTACACAACATTATTGACATGGCAACGCTGATTGATATGTCGCATCAGATAATCAACTAACAAGTATTCATTACTTCACCGGGGCGTAGTAGTCCATCACAGAAATTGTATAGAAAGATAATGATTGATTGCATAGATCTCTATTGATTGGTACAAAAACGAACTCATGGTTGAATTGTATAGTCAGATAAAAAAATTTTTTGGTAAAATATATACTTATTTATAGAATATTTAAAATTTTTCTACATTGATTAATCAGATGCAAAAGAAACAGATATTTGAATTTTAATAAAATTTCTATTCTAAAATAACAGTCAACCACATCTTTTGCTTAATTCACTTATTTATATATATATTATATTTATGACATGTATTTATTATATATATTATATTTATGACATGTATTCATTATATATATTATATTTATGACATATATTTATTATATATATATACTTATGCATACTTCGTTTACATTAAAATAATTGCAAGTAGTCATATAAAAATGAAACCATTTATAGTCTTCTACTTACAAACCATATAAGAATTATAACTGAATGGCTTATAAAAATTGCTTGCGTGGTTCTGGAAATTAATGTTACGAACATAGTAACACGTGATTGTATTAAATGTTCAAAGATGGTAGGTAGGTTTTTAATGGTAGGTTTTTAAAATTTGATTCAGATTAGATATAGTTACTATTTCATTTCGCTTCCAACTTAGGTATGCGTTATTACAATAAAACCTTAAATTTTGAGAAATTAATAATTTTGCTTATTGACAAAAAATTTATCTAATTTCAAATAATTATTAGTAATAGGCATAAACGTATCCCAAAAGGATGGCAGAAGAGTGTGGTTGGCCAAAGAACAATACTTGTTAATTATTTTATTAGTTTAATAATTAATTTTCAATATCATTTTGTGTATTCTTCCATAATCCCCCTTGACTACGCTCACGCTAATAGATACTAAATCTATTAATTCCAAAAAAACGTTAATATATGTCAACGTTAAAACGTCATATATATAATCAATTTTCAATTATTGTTTTTGTTGCAATATAATAGCTATTAATTTTATTTGCATTCATTATAAAGTTAGAATAACAATAATTAAATTTTTTTCAACTATAAATACTACATAAAAATCTAACATACTAATATTAAATATAGGTGTAAGTTGTCGAAGTTTTTTCCTATCATTAAAATGTTTATATAAGTATATTTAGCAGTATTTTTCTTTAAAATTTTTAAAAAATATTTCCTTACTTAATTTTCTAATTACTTTAATTACCGCCTGTATTTCAAACAATCTTAAAATTTAATATATACTTAAATATTTATTTTTAAATTAAAATTATATATAATTTTTAATCTTTAAATTAAAATATTAATATATATTAATATATTAAAAATAATATTAATATATTAAAATATTAAAACGATAATATATTAAAATAATATATTAATATAATTAATATATTAAATAATATAATATTATAATATATTAAAATGAATATTATATATTAATGGCTTTAATGTTCACTTATAAGAGAAATGTTATTTTGTACAACTTACAAATATCAGAACTAAAAATTAGTTAATATTTTTAATGTGGAATAGAATCTAAGCATCTTAAATATATATAAGTCACATCATAATTTAAATGTGGTTAAATAAGTACATATATTAGAAGAAGAAAAAACATTTATAAAAATTAAAGAACAATTTTCCTACTTAATATGATATTTAAAATCTTAAATAGTTAAATAACAACAGTCTCTTATTAAGATGCCCCGTAGAGATATCAGTGTTAGAGTAGTTTTACTTACAGGTCACTGCATTTTAGGTAATCATGCTAGAAGATTAAATCTTCCTTTCAATCACATCTGCCGCAGATGAGGAGAGGACCATGAAAATGCCTACCATGTGTTATGTTTCTGTCTAGCACATACGCGGTGCCTCCTTACCACTTTAGGGGCTTTCTGTGTTGAGAATATTGGTGAACTGCAAGACCTCCCCTTGAACAGCATTATAAGCTTTGCCAAAGGTTCTAAGTGGTTCTAAATTCTGAGTTTTTAATTATACGGCATCGCAATGGCCGTGTAGGCCTAAGTGGATACCTTGATATCGCCGATATAACTATATTTTATGCCTAATATAACCTAAATAACAACAGGGTTTAATACAGAGGAATAGGAATTTCTGAAAAAAATACTGATATGAATTAAATATATCCAATGCAGACAAAACTTACTGCTGAGACAGAATATAAATAAATGAATTGAGAACACAATCTGTATATCATAATGGTCCTAAGTGAACCGTTCTTTACCTAAGACAGTCTGGTACATGTACCTCTCTGCATATTATTTGCAAACTTTAAACAAAACATCGACCAAAAGAGTAAAATAAAAATTATAGAACTATATAATCGTTCCATGTATGTAATTTAATATTTAAATATTACATGATATATTAAAAATTATAAATAAAACAATATATAACTTAATATCGTTTAACATAGAAAGTAGGAAATCTTAAAGAAACAGTCTTTCTTACTTAAAAATATTCAATATGTTATACTATGTGATAGATAAAATAGATTATCAATTAAGTAAGGCTAGAGTAATAATCTCTTAGTGATATATATTTTAGAGCATACAACGTTTAGATAATTAGACACCTAATATAAAAAAATTAAATAATTATAGTTGAATTAATAGTAATTATAGTAATTAATTTGTACTTACAATCGAATATCCGGTTTAAAACGTGTATTTAAACATTAAGCTTACATGGGAAAATACATTTTTTTTTGACTTTATAAATAAATTTGCTATGCTCTATCAAAAACAACTAGCAATACTGCGTATTAGTATTCCAAATGCCCAAGTAAATGCTTTTATTTATATAATTTATTCTGCAATGCTGACTAAGAAGGTCAATAGTTCTTTAGGGATGGGAGATATTCCAGTATGGAATATGAAAAATAAAAATAAAAATTTTCCGAAAGGAATTGAAGAAGTAATGAAGATGAAGGAATTGAAGAAGTAATGGTAAATGATATTAACAAACAAAAAATAAAAACAATATAAAACTATAATATGTAGTTTGATCCATAAGATTATGTAAAAACTACATAGGTCAAGCAATAAATATTTTTTAAATAAACTGCAAAATACAATAAATTTCCAATTTTTTGTACTATCCACGAAATAAAAGAATATGTATAAATGTTATTGAAATATTATAATATAACTTACACTAACAACTATTAATCGTATTTAGATCTGTCATAGATCATATGAAATCTTCTTGGAGACAATTCTACTACAAAGAAAAAGACTTGTATTTAAATTTTGTGAATTAAAACTAAACATTATTATTCAAAACGTATTATATCAACAATTAAATATTCATCTTTCCACTTCTTTAATTGTTTAAATAAAAGTTTAATTGTTCTCTCTATCTTTAGCAGTATGTACCAAGTCTCCAATCGTTCTTAACCCAGTCCAGTGTCGGATATTCCTCAACCAATACACTATAACCGCTACTGAATGAATTTAGAATCATGTCAATACCTCCATTTGAGTTTAAAGAGAACCAAGGACAATACAGCAATGAGATCGTACAGTTATGGTAACACTTTTAATAACAGATGAACAGTGAAATATATAATATTATGGTAAACTGTGGTATTTAATGTGATCCATTAAACTTTTTAAAATATGTTTTTCGCACATCACTTCTTAAGTTTTTAATTATTTCTTATTAATCAATTTTGTATATGTAGATTTGCCTACACAACTTTGATCTATCAATACCGGAATTTTTTTTAACAGTGTTTGGAGTGCCTGTGTAAATTACAAAAAAGATGATACCGCAATTGCACCAAATGATAAAAATCCAGCCAAAGAATCGTAATATCTACAATTACAGCAGTCCATAAGTTAACCTCAAGAATAGTATAACTCAACAATATATGTCAGTGAAGTACGTGAGAATACATCTGGATTACAGGCTACAGGCATTACTACATTAAATCTTAGATATATCTTTTGTGATGAAAGAAATATGTAAATCCCTCAACAAACCAAAGAGAGTTTAGGTTGTGCACATAACAAGTAGAATTTTAACATGTTTTTTGTAAAGAAGTAAATTGTATATATTAGACCAACAAAAAGTATATATTGTAAAAAGTATTTATATTTTCTATATATTTTTTACTGGTAGGATACCCGTAAGTTGCCTAATTGAAAATTTCTACACAATATCTAGACAATAGCAAGAAGGTTCAAGGGTTTTTAGAATATATCTATTATTATTATATATATTATTTATATATATAATTTAAATAAATTATTCTTAAAAAAATAATGTTAACAATTATAATATTCAATTATTAATAATGGTAAAGTTTATAATAGACGAACCAATATGGATTAAGATCAGTTATTTCTGGGATTGTCATCGATTTAAATATTTTACTTATATGTGTATATATAAATGTATCATATATGATATAAATTAGAAATTTCCACATGAAATCATTTGTTTTCTGTGAGACCTAGCATACAGAGTACACCTAGTATATTATATGTATAATACATATAATAATTTATTTTAGGGTAAAGCAGTCCAGTTTCTTATTCCTTATTTAACTTTAAAATTAATTTTAATAACTTATAAATAAATAAATAAATATTTTATGTACAATATATAAATTTAAATATTTTCTTTTTTGTTTTATTTTCAATATGAAACAAATTTGTAATTTGACAGCATGTAAAGAGCGATCCATACGAACTTGAATATTCTAAGAATTTTTAAAATCGTCAGTCTCCGTCAAATTTTTGGAAGTCAAATCAAAGTAAGATGTTGTCCCTCTGCAGAAATAAGGAACAAAATTAACAATAGTACTATAACATATTCCATATAGCTAAATTTTGTAATAGAAAACAATCTAGATTAGGTTCATTATGGCACTGGCCATAAGGCACGCATAGATCTTTTAGTTCCTAAGAACTCCGAATAAAGCTAAACTTTTATTTAGATTCTCTAACAGAAATTACGCATAAAAAATCAGCGGCTACGCTGGCTTGGTCATGTCGTGCGAATGGAAGAAACTGCTCAGGCTAGAAAGGTATTTGATTCAGTATCTGCAGGTGCCGCGTAGAGGACTTCCACATCTTCGGTGAGAGGATCAGGTGACCAACGATTTGGAGGTGCTCGGTTACCAACTGGCGTCAGAAAGCAACTAATCGGGCTGACTGGCGCAGACTACGACCCACGTCTGTAATGGCCAACTAAGTAAGTAAGTAACAGAAATTTTTGTGAATTTAAGAAGTACTTCAAACTTTTTTTTCTGAGGCAGAGATACCAAACATTTTTTAAAGATTTTTTAAAGCATATGCTTAAAGTAGAGTTTATTGGGACTTAAACCCAGCACCTGTGTGCCCTAGTTTCAGTAAATTCTTTTTTTAAACTCTTCAGTATTATATATCAAATTACATGAATTTTTAGTCAGCAAATATTATTTAAAAAGACAATCATACTATGACATTTTAAAAACAAATTTGCTGAATTATTAAGTAAATTTTTTATGCACCATCACAGGTTGTTTAAAATGCTGGGTGTACATTTCATGGTTCATTTTAACTAAATAAAATTTTTATTATTTACGAATAATTAAATACAAGAATTATTTCCAAGACCATTGCTGATGGGTATTTGGCAATACTCGAAACAGCTATATGGTCAGTCAAAAATTCAATTGATTAAAATAATATAATATAAAATAATATAAAATGAATTTTTGTTGTTGTAGTTCACTACTGTTTGGAAAAAAAAACCTCTTTATATGTAAAATTTTATAAAAATTAAATTTTACAAATATTGAATTTACATTTTTACCTAAATTTAGTTAAATATTTTAAAAAAAACTAACTAAATTGCTCAAATTTTTGTAGACTTCACAAAAAATATTTATTTAAAATTCAGCTTCTGTCACTGCGATCATATTATGTACTCGTATGCAAATTAAACTGCAGCAATGCATAAAATATTAATTAAAATGATTAGTGTAAATGAGTATTAAAAAACCATTAGATACTATTAAAATATTATTAAAAACCAATTAAAAGCTGACGCACATACCGATTCCTTGCGGCAAATGGGTCTGAGTCTTCAGCCATTTTTGCAGTTCATTAACCAAATCGTCCACATCGGGCATGACAACCATGTTTACTGACTATTTTATTTAAACAATTATCATTAACAACAAAATGTTTTACAAATTTTTTAATTTAAAATTGTTTAATTAGTTTAATATTTTTGTAGAAATAACTGATGTGTTAAAAATTGCTTAAAAATTTATAAATAAAATTATTGTTTTATTTCGAAAATGAATTACGTATAATATTTTTTTATTTTTATTATTTTTATTTTTTTTTAGTTTTTTTATTTTTTTTAGTTTTTTTATTTTTTATTGTAACCAAACAAGATTCGCTGCCACAATTTCTTACAACAAATTACAGATCACAGCCCAGTAACTTTGTACTACATTTTTATTACACTTGTGTTAACATTTTTATTACTGCTAACTTTCTTGATAGTTTTTTGTTTTTTATTTTTTTTGTTTTGACTTGAATGATTTTAGCACTTGTTTTAAAGTTGTTTATTGTTTCACCAGATGTCCACTGAAACCACTAGAAACTTTGACTGTTTTAACTGTTTGGACTGTTGCGACTCCAACCGCGCCGTTTCGCATTCAAGCTGCAACTGAAAACGTGATCCAACCGCTCGACGTATTTTAATGCAAACTCAGTTGAACTGAGTTTAAAGCGCAGATCTTGGCTTTATGCAGTGATCTTTAATTACAAATGCCGATTAGATTTTTTACATATTTCACATATATTTTTCATTCCAAACTGTTTTCTCTCTTGTCTTACATTTAGTTTAAACTAATTTTATATATTTATGAAGTAAAATTATATATCCGCACTCTAACCAACTCATTTATTCATTCATTCATTAAGTCCACCATTCAATAGAAAACTTTGTTCTTCCGAAGATTTATTGTCTTTTGGATTTCTGTATGTAGTCTTGACATTGAAGCTCAACATAATAACCCACAAGTCAACCTACTGAAGTACATTTGAAACACGTTACAAAATTAAAACAAAGCTTTGTCATGCATTGAATACTGGCTCGGCATTAAAATTAGCATTTAACGCAACGTCTTGAATTTTAATTGGCAACCGAAACAAGTAATGTCAAAATCAGTTTAATGTAAGATTCATACCCGTAGGTCTCGGCATGCAACCTTAAAATTACCTTAACTTAACTGCTAAGCCAGTACAACGAGAATAAATATAATTTAATTATTACCTAGTAAAGAGCATTACTGTTTTATATGCTAAACATGTAGTAAGAGGCCTATTAATACAAATTTTTACTACTTTTCTTACTTTTAAGTAAACAAGACAAAGAATTTATTGGCGACCATAAAATAAAAGCATGAGTTCCCCAAGACAATATTTTATAGTCTAATCAAACTAAAAATTATTTATATCATAATAAATGGTACCTATTTAATCTAATTCTAGATATATGCTAAATATGTAAGACCACTGACTGACAGTCAGGCAGCTATAATGGCACTCATATTCTATCAGGTAACATCCAAACTGGTATGGGAGTGCTTTGTCAAGTTGAAACAATCAGGTGCACTTAATATGGATTCCGAACCATGCTGGTATACATGACAATGAAATGGCAGACAAATTTGCAAGAAGACACGGAGCTTCAATAATGATAGGCCCAGAACCTTTCTGTGGCCTTGGCAAAGGAACTCTATCCATTCTTATGAACGGCGTTGAAAAAAAAGAAAGAGAACTCCATTTTAAAAGACTACTAAGACTATCACAATCTAAAATGCTTTAAGGGACTTCAAAGATTGCATAGAGAAATCAAAAAATAACCTAAGAATCATCACGGAATTATTGACCGGTCATTGTAGACTGAATAATCACCTAACGAAGTCAGAAATTTAAACCAAGTTAGACTGCAGATACTGTAGAGAAGAGAGGGAAACTGCATACCAAGTGCTTGGGAATCATTTCATGAATCCTAAGGATTTAAAACTAGGCAAGATAGGCTCTATTACTATCTTTCATTAAAGAAATCAGACTTGGAGAAACACTCTAATCCGACTAAGTGGCACAATAGGTGTTTCAGGTCGCAGTGCATTACCCCTTTTTAAATAATAATGCAACACGACTTTTAATGCAAATCTTTATTGCAGCAACTTTAGGTGATATCATTTTCGTTAGAAATATGCTGGTATAGTCTGGTATTCTGTTCGATACATTAAAAGTGTTTGTTTACTAAGTAAATTCCATCTATGGAACCATCTATGTAAAAGCTCTAGTGATTGTAAAGGTCGGGAAAATTATTTTTCCACTCATATCGTTTCGATATAGAGTGTTTAAATAACTTTATCAGATTTGCTTGATTGGAGGTGTAATTATCAACCACTTGTTGAATATCTTGGTCTTTCTTTAGAATGCTGGTCTCCGAAGTTTCCCCAAAGAAGCGTGTTGTTATTTATTTTAATCCAAGATGGATATGCGAGAATGCAAATATTTATATAATTTTAATGTCAAGTAAGTGATATGATAATGAAATCGAACATAAATTAAGTGTCTCAATTAACGTTACTGGATTAATAAGTGTTCAATGGCGTAACTGTTCCCCAAAATCCGTTTTCTAAAGTAAACATTAGAAAACAATTAAAATGAACTAGACAAATTTTTGGACGCACCAACATTTGTAAGATATCAATCTTTCCAACGAAATGTAATATTGTGCCGCATACCTCTTTTCGATTCGAATAAACAAAGGAAGATCTGTATGTGATTAGGCAATACAATAAGAGGATAATATAAACCAATAAAAAGTGTTTAGCATTGAAGAATCTTTTGACGAAAAAAAATCACAAATGTAAAATGGTTGTCAAGATTATCTAGTAATATAAGCTCAAACACAGGATGCTTTTTTATACTGAATAAGGTGTTTATATATAGTCATTATTGTATAATAACAGAAGATTCATCTACAATCTAACTTGCTTGGTCTACAATTTTCGTTTTCAAATCTTTACATTAATGGCATAAATGAAAGTATTTATATTGATTAATTATATATTAGAACTAATTAGTAGGATATATAGTGTTTACAGTAAATGGACTTTTTTTTTGCAAAATTTTTTCACATGCTTTCACTTTTTCAATAAATCATACGATTTTTGTTTGCAAACAAAATTCGAAAATATATATTTTCATTCGCATTTAAAAATCTTGCCAAATTCTAGACATCAAAAAGATATTGGTTATCTGCAAATAGCAATCCAATTCATCAAAAAGCTTTTAATATCACGATCAACTTATTATCAAAATAAATTTTGAAGTTTTGAATTATACACAATCAAGATTATATATTTTTTTTATTAAATGTTGTGCATATTATATTAATATATATAATATATATATTGTATATATTAACACAATCACTTAGCTACATGCGTGTTTATAAAAAAATTAAAAACAATATTATGTACATATAGTATTATAATAAAAAAGTAACAATATCAAATAATATCAAAATGTAAAATATATTATGAAAAATTCATTATTACTAATATTTTTTATAAGTTCAAATAAGTTTTCTGATCTGGCACCACGAATTTTATTCAGGTTTACTAAATTATGATACGCGCAAGGTTGCAAAATTTTTATTGAAAATATATATTTTGTAACTTAATTATTTTTGTGCAAAAATTAAAAAATCGATGTACAAAATTGCATGCAAAATTATTTATATTTTATTTTGATTTTTCAATGATTATTGCTGATTATGGGCAAGCATATGGATATGTTTCTAGATATATGCTTAAAGCGTAGTAGTATATTGCTAACTTTTGGTAGTATACTTCATGGCTATAGGGCAATACTGGCAAATGAAAGGGATTGTCGAAAGAAACTTGAAAAGGAACGGAGAACCAAATAATTATTCATTCTGAACACAAATACGCAGATTAAAGGTATGTATTTGCAATTTTCTATAACTAAATAAAAAATAATTAGTGCGTTTTATATAAAAAGTATAAGAAAGTTTTATTTTGAACAGTAAACAAAACAATAACAACGCCGCGTGCTCACATACCCCTTGCCGCGCCGATCTGTCAAACGTGTTTATTTGTATTTACTACACGCGACATAAACAATTGAGAAGTAAAGAATTTTAAATAAATATATAAAATATGGTACCAATTGGACCCGTTCATCATCCCGGTGTACATCAACCGCAACCAATACCGACTGCACCAACTGGACCAAATACTTTGCAATCTGCCGCTGCAACTTCGTCCAACAATCCATCAAATAAAACATCTTTGTCAGTGGTTAGTATACACTCATATATATTATGTTTAAATATTAAAAAACTCAATCTATGTTGCAGAAACCAAACTACACATTAAAATTTACTCTTGCCGGTCACACGAAAGCAGTTTCAGCTGTGAAATTTAGTCCCAATGGAGAGTGGTTGGCTAGCTCATGTAAGCTATTGTACCTTTTTATTTGTATTAAATTTCTAAAAAAATTAATTTAAAATATAGCTGCTGATAAACTTATTAAAATATGGGGGGCTTATGATGGAAAATTTGAGAAAACTATTGCCGGTCATAAGCTAGGCATAAGCGATGTGGCTTGGTCGTCTGATTCTCGTTTGCTTGTAAGTGGAAGCGATGACAAGACACTTAAAATCTGGGAGCTTAGTTCTGGAAAATGTTTAAAAACATTAAAAGGACACAGTAACTACGTTTTTTGTTGCAATTTCAATCCCCAAAGCAACTTAATCGTATCTGGTAGTTTTGATGAAAGCGTGCGTATTTGGGATGTACGCACTGGCAAATGTTTAAAAACACTGCCCGCACATTCAGATCCAGTATCTGCTGTCCATTTTAATCGTGATGGATCTCTAATTGTTAGCTCGAGTTATGACGGGCTGTGCCGTATTTGGGACACAGCAAGTGGCCAGTGTTTAAAGACGCTTATTGATGATGATAATCCTCCAGTAAGTTTTGTGAAATTTTCGCCAAATGGCAAGTATATTTTAGCCGCTACGCTTGACAACACATTGAAATTGTGGGACTATTCAAAAGGTAAATGTCTTAAAACGTATACCGGGCATAAAAATGAAAAATACTGCATATTTGCAAACTTCTCAGTTACTGGTGGCAAAGTAAGTAACAATATTATTGCTATATGTGCACTGCAATATAAACATGTTATTTTATTTGTAGTGGATAGTGTCAGGGAGTGAAGATAATATGGTTTACATTTGGAATTTGCAAAGTAAAGAAGTCGTACAGAAGTTGAACGGTCACACTGATACTGTTCTTTGCACCGCTTGTCATCCAACTGAAAATATTATTGCATCTGCAGCTTTGGAGAATGACAAAACCATTAAACTATGGAAGAGTGACACATAATTTCGCTTAATTATCATTATTTTAAGTTTATTAAAATTATATTTTATATTACTTTCACTTAATAGGGGGAGTACTAATTAGTTTAAGCTTAAGCAAAAAAGAAGATAAGAATCAGAAATGGTTCTTAAAAAATTATAAAGTCGATTTTGAAAAATGCAATCAATTCTGTATTCGATTGTAAATTAAATTGTATATTTTTAGAGTATAATCCAAATTACGAAAAAAAAAATAAGATGTAAAATATACAAATTTTATAACAATACTTTTTTCACATAATCATTGGATTGTCTTTTTGTGCTTTAAATAAGATTAGTAAGTTAATAGAAGTGATAATCACTTTAGTTTATGTGCCTTGCGTAACCTTTAAAGTCTGGTGCTAAAACTCTTTATAAAAAAACAAATCCACAAAGTCAAAATTTTGTAGAATATTTCTGCTTCCTGCACTTTTATGTCAATTTTTTATGCTAAATGGATATTAATTCTAGGCTTAAATTGATGTATTAGTTCTTAGCAGCTTAGGATGTAACAATCATTAGTTGAACTGCTTGGCATCATCCTTATCAATAAACTTATAGGTGACTGCATCCGAATTCGTCGCCCATTTCTTTCATGTTTCAGTGCACAGATTAAGTTGAGTCAAATCATTTTTTGGACCCGCCCCATTGAAGTGATTGGATTTCTCCACGTTGACCCAAGTTAGCTCCAATTTAAATCCAAGCCATACCCAATTCATTCTTACACTCCCTTTACCTCTCATGTTGCCAACACCTACCGACATCCTAATCCATATGAGAAAACACGCCAAGACTTTTTTCTTTATAACAAAGGAAATACAAAATCAAATGAAATGATAAGTATGTTGATCCTTTTTTCGAGTCAGCGCACCTGGGCACTTTTACTCTTTGATAGCTGGGGGTACTACAGGGTCCCACCCATCTCATTGGCTAATTTATGTATTCCTTATAAGCTTCATGATTATTTAGTGATTGATCTAAGATCTGCGTACCTCCCCGTGCGGAGAGTGATTTCTCTAAGATTTGATAGTGCTAAGTAGGATAGCCTGTCAGTTTTCGCATATAACTTCAGGACTCTGTCCCTTATGTATTTTTTGGTCAGTCTATTCTAAGGTCTCCTAGCATGTCGTTTGTGTGGGTGTACCAAGGCACTTTGAAGACTCTTTGGAGAGCCTGACTTTGAGCAACTTGTAGCTTTTGTATAGTAGAGTTGACAGCTTTGCTATACGCGACACACCCATGAAATAATGCTGGTCTAATTATCTGGCTATAGATCAATTTTCTGTTCTTCGCGCTAAGGTTGTTTTGTTTGAAAAGTGGTTGTAAGCATTGCAGTGTTTTAGCGCAACTGCTTTTTTTGACTTGTATATGCTTATGTCAAGTGAACCGCTTATCAAACGTGATACCTAAGTATTTAATGCTATCCTCCCAATTAATCGCGATATCACCAACTCTTATTCTCGGTGGATGTTGCCTGTGTTTACGAGTAATAAACAGGACGTCCAAAGAAGCCCATTATAACAACAAAGGCAGAACTGAAGGACGCACTGCTGAAGAGTGGCAAAATTTTGGATCAAAAACCACACAAAAAGTGATTTTTTCGATTCCAAAACAAATAGTAGCTATTATTAAATAGAAGAGCTTGGCCACTAAATATTAATTGTTATCAAAAATATTTTTTTGTAATTAGTTTTTTAATTTTTATGTTAGCTGTGCCAATAATTTTGTTCAGCCAAATTTAGTTCTTTTTTTGGTTTTTTAATTTGAAAAAATTAAATATAAGAGAAAATAAAATTAATTAAAATGAATTTAAAAGCAAATTAAGCATTTTATCTAAAAAAATTTTTTGTTTATTAAAAATTGTATCATTAACAGCATAAAAATAGCGCTAAAGTTCAATTTGCTTGCTGTGCCAATAATTTTGTTCGTCACTGTATATATATATGTATATGCATTTGAAATGTCAAAAAAATATTTTTTATATATTAATATGATAATTTAATATTTTACAAAAATTAATAATTTCATATGTTATTAGTATTTAATAATTACATCTTATATCATATTTGTTTATGACTTCATTATATCCATTCACATTCACATATTCCATACATTAATATATTTTGCAACATTCAGTAATTCGACAAAAATCAATTAAAAAAAAGTCATTTATATTATGTGCTAATCGTAAAATAGATTTTCTCAATAATATAAAATCTTAATCTCTCACAAACTTTTGCTTGATAATTATTTAATATATACCAAACGTAGCATTATTACATTATAAGAAAAATATATATTTCAAATTAATTTTATTCTT
Organism: Teleopsis dalmanni; assembly: GCF_002237135.1. Taxonomy (NCBI): domain Eukaryota; kingdom Metazoa; phylum Arthropoda; class Insecta; order Diptera; family Diopsidae; genus Teleopsis; species Teleopsis dalmanni. Next base: position 162,549,162 of record NC_051846.1, on the reverse strand, counting down.
TTATTTGCGACCAAAAATATTATATAATTATTTATTAGCAGGCTAATTGGGCTATTTGAATAAAAATAAGAAAACTATAATTTATTATTTATATATAAAAACAAATTATATTTTATTAAAATTCTTTTCTGATATATCGATAATCTTCGATAGTTATCTTCAGGGAAACTCTTCTGAAACGGGTCTAATTAAATGACTAATTATCCCTCTAATAAATTATTATATTCCAAATTAAATTAAATTAAACAGTTCCAGTTATTTTTCATTTATTCATCTTTTAAAACTAATAGTAAATTTTTTGAATTTGCTTGAAGTAAAATTGCAAAATCAGTTCATCAATTGAAATATATTGTATTATTAAGATATTTACATATATAATTATGTAATAAAATTAATTTTGTGTTAAAATTAATTTAAATAACAGTTTAATAATTAAATATATAATTTATGTTACAATTTAAAACTTATGACAAGCATTTAATAGCAACCCTGTTCTTTTCGAAACGCCATTCACAATAAACGTTTACAGCTGGAATTTGCACACGTCCACGTGAAAGTTGGATTTAGTTTTTATTAAATTTATAGTTAAATTGTTTTATATATATTTTTATTAAGAAACGTGTAGTTTTAATTATTAAATATGTCGAAATCAAAATCGAAGAAAAAGGAACACTTTGCTGAAGATGAAGATATAGAAGATAATACCAGTAATAAGAAAGCTGGTAAAAAAGGCAAGAAGGGTAAACGTGGAGATGATTTCAGTGATGGTGAGATTCCACCAACGAAGTCGGCAAATAATGAAACGGACGAGATGGAAAGTGTTAAATCAAGTAGTAAACCCAATGCCAAAACAAAAAAAGGTAAAAAAGGCAAACGAAAAGACGATTGGAGTGATGACGAACAAAATGTAGAACCACAACCTGCTGTTTCCTCAAAGAAGAAAACAGCCAAGCATCGCAATGACAGTGATATTGAAGATGAAGAAATTAACAAACCAGCACCCACAAAAAAATCAAACAAGAAAAATAAAAAGTCTAAAAAAGATGATTGGAGTGAAAATGAAAGCGACAATGACAATGAAAACGACATTGAAACAAAAGTAGAAGTAGCCAAACCAATTGCTAAGAAGCAGCAGAAGAAAGGTAAAAAATCTAAAAAAAAAGATGATTTTAGCGATGATGATGAAGTCGAAAATCAAATATTGAATGAAACGGATAGTGAAGAAGATGAGTCAATACCAGTTGCTAAGCCAGCTTCGAAGAAAGCTGCTAAGAAGCAGCAAAAGAAGAATAAATTTGAACTAAGCGAGGAAGAAGAAGAGCTGGAAGATGAAGTTGAAATCGATAACACCCCAACGCCAGAAACTGAAGTCAAAACTGAAGTTAAAACAAAAAATGTAGAACAGAAACCACTAGAAGAAAAGCCAACAGTTGAGAATACTGAAATTATACAAAAAGTAGAAAATCTAACTATAACAGCTGAAGAAGCTGCAACTCCAAGCTCAGACTTAGAACCAGAAGTTGACGAAGCTGGCACTGAAGCAGAATCGAAAGGAAAGAAACTAACACATAAGGAGAAGAAAAAACAGAAGAAGCAACAAGACTACGAAAAACAAATAGAGTTTTTAACCAAAAAAGGTGGCGCTGGACAATCGGATTTGGACAGCAACTTCACTTTATCACAAGTACAGAAAAGTGCACAACAATTAGAAAATGCAGTAGATATTAAAATAGAAAACTTTACAATATCAGCAAAAGGTGAGTTTATATATTATTTGTTAGATTCAGAAATAAAAGTTTTTGTTTTATATTTCAGGTAATGATTTATTTGTAAATGCAAATCTACTTATTGCTAACGGTCGCCGTTATGGTTTTGTTGGTCCAAATGGTCATGGTAAAACTACATTATTACGCCATATAGCTTCAAAAGCTTTCAACATACCACCAAATATAGATGTGCTGCTCTGTGAACAAGAAGTCGTAGCAACCGACAAGTCAGCGATTGAAACAATTCTCGAAGCAGATGAGAAACGTACTAAGCTATTAGCAAAAAGTAAAGAACTGGAAGAGCAATTCGCTAGTGGCGATATGAGTGTACAAGAAGAAATGTCTGCTGTCTATGCAGAGCTGAAAGCAATTGGTGCATATTCTGCAGAAGCACGTGCACGTAGAATCTTAGCTGGTTTAGGATTCAGCGAGGAAATGCAAAATCGACCAACAAACAAGTTTTCTGGTGGTTGGCGTATGCGCGTGTCCTTAGCGCGTGCTTTATATTTAGAACCAACACTCTTAATGCTTGATGAACCTACAAATCATTTAGATTTAAATGCTGTCATTTGGTTAGATAATTACTTACAAAGCTGGAAAAAGACTTTACTTATAGTTTCTCACGATCAAAGTTTCCTCGATAATGTTTGCAATGAAATCATACATTTGGATACGAAAAAATTGTACTATTATAAGGGTAATTATTCGATGTTCAAGAAGATGTATGTGCAAAAGAGACGAGAAATGATAAAAGAATATGAAAAGCAGGAAAAGCGTATTAAGGAATTAAAAGCACATGGCCAGTCTAAGAAAGCTGCAGAGAAGAAACAAAAGGAAGCGCTCACACGCAAACAAGAAAAAGGTAGATCAAAACAACAGAAACAAGAAGAAGATGATGGACCACAAGAACTGCTTGAGCGTCCAAAAGAATATATTGTTAAATTTCGCTTTCCGGAACCTACACAATTACAACCACCAATACTTGGTTTGCACAATGTTACATTTGCATTTGAGGGTCAAAAACCTTTATTTATAAATACAGAATTTGGTATTGATCTTTCGAGTCGTGTTGCTATAGTTGGTCCTAATGGTGTTGGTAAATCAACATTCCTGAAACTACTCTTAGGTGAATTGGATCCACAAAAAGGTGAATCACGTAAAAATCATAGATTAAGAATAGGACGTTTTGATCAGCATTCCGGTGAACATTTAACTGCAGAAGAATCAGCTGCTGAATACTTGCAACGTCTCTTCAATTTACAACACGAAAAAGCGCGTAAAGCTTTAGGCTCCTTTGGTCTTATAAGTCATGCACATACAATCAAAATGAAAGATTTGTCGGGTGGACAAAAGGCACGTGTAGCATTGGCCGAACTTTGTTTGAGTGCACCCGATGTGCTTATATTAGATGAACCTACAAATAATTTAGATATAGAATCTATTGATGCACTTGGCGAAGCTATTAATGAGTATGAAGGTGGAGTTGTGATAGTATCTCACGACGAACGCCTCATAAGAGATACAAATTGCACGCTGTATGTGATAGAAGAACAAACTATTAACGAAATTGATGGTGATTTCGATGATTATCGTAAAGAAGTATTGGATGCTCTTGGTGAAGTTGTCAACAATCCGAGTGTGGTAGCAAATGCCGCTGTTTTATAAAATACTGGAATGAAAACATTTAAAAATATTTATTTTTTACCTTTATAGAAAATTTTATCTGTATGAATTTCATAGTTATATATCTATATATTCTTTTTTTGTTGTTTTTATTTGGCTTTTTTTTTTGCAATTTACAATAATATATATAAATATATAAAATTCGTTGTAATTGAATATAAAAATTAAATCATTTGCGTAACAACATAAAAATACTTTTATTTTACAATATATTGTACTGAAAATGTTATACATATTTTTATTTAGATCTATTTATAAATATTAGATAAAATAGACTAAAATAAGATGATATAAAATTATATATAATTAGCACTTTTTATATCCCAAATTTAATAAGAAGTTTACCATAACAAATATAATTTACGTGGGATTCCAAGAACGGTCGGGTCTACGTCCCACAGCCACGCGTCAATTTCAACAACCAACTACTTTTCACCACCCCCAAAGGAACTCACCACCTCTGCACTTTGCTGATTAACTATAATCCTTTTAATAATAACAAGGACTACAAGATTTAATAATATTTTTTAAAATAACGAGAAATAGACATTCTGATCTATCTTTTTTGGATGGAGACCTTCTTGACAGATATAATTCTGTATTAAATTTTTAAGTTTAAAGTCAGTTATAACGAAAAAAACCACTTAATATAAACAATTTTTTAATAAATAAATAAAATTTTTATTAAATATTTATATTAAATTATTAAATAAATAAAGTTTTTTTAGGAGTAGATATAATTTTGCTTTATTAAAAAATTTGTATAATCCTATTTCGCCCAATGTTTCTAGAATATAATTTGAAGCCCATTATATCTTCCTGACGAAATATATATATAATAAAACAAATGTTTTAAGAGAGTTCAATTCAGAATTATTATGACGTGTTTATGTTCATAACCAGAAAGCTGGAAAATAACATATAATATTAATACATTAAGACTGAAAAGTTTTCGGAAATTCTCATTTAAAATTCGCGCGCTGTATATTTTTCGATATTTTAAGTTTATGTAGTTTGGCAGCACTGTCCTTAATTACTATGCCAAAAATGAGCTCGATCTGTCAGACAGTTCGTTTACGGCAGCTGTTGAAACCAGTTCACCTCAGTAGTGCGTTGCGAAATGTCTTCGACGGTCGTACGACCGTCCTGGAAGGCTTTGTACCACTCATAAACTTGAGTTTTCGATAAAACTGATTCCCCATAAGCCTTTTGTAGCATTCGCAACGATTCTGCACACGAAATTTCGTTCGAAACACAAAATTTGATGCAAACTCTTTGTTCAATATTTTTTTCCATTGTTTTTTTCGCAACGCCCTACTGAGGTGAACTGGTTTCAACAGCTGCCGTAAACGAACTGTCTGACAGATCGCGCTCATTTTTGGCATAGTAATTAAGGACAGTGCTGCCAAACTACATAAACTTAAAATATCGAAAAATATACAGCGCGCGAATTTTAAATGAGAATTTCCGAAAACTTTTCGGTCTTAATGTATATAATTATTCACCGGCCTGCCTAATAACATAAGGTATAAGCCTTCTCAATTTCTATCAATTTATCTAAACGACATCGTCCGCGTCTCTCCTGTAAACCTGCTCTACAATTGTGCTTGCAACAACACTTATTCTAGAGTTTATTCTTAGTCAGTAATCACTGCCTAGCATAACATCTTCTTTTCCTTTTCTCACTTGTTTCCAATTTTGACTTAGATATGTTTAAAGTTTGAATGCTAAGCAATCTTTATTCCCATTGATTACTGCAATGGGATTTCAGCTACTGATCTTTACGGTTTAATGACTGATTTTCATCCATTTTGCATAAAAAGTGGTTTTAGTAGTCCCACATAGTGGTGTCTCGATGCTTTTTATCTATCTGGAAAATAAATATATAATTATACAATTTAGTATGAAGTCAACGAGATCTTCTTCGATTATCAAAATTTTGTATTTTCTTTTTTTATAAATTAGTATATTTTATAATAATATAAAATATGCAACACAAGCTGTTTTCATTTGTTTTTGGTTTTTGTTGTATTACTAAGCAATGGAAGAAGATTTTGGGTTCTTGTTTTTGAAAATGAAATAAAACGCTATAAACAATAACTGTGTATTTTTTTTAATTTTGCAAAAATTTTGAATAAAATGAAACTCAAAAAATTTTGGTCTTCATCAAATAAACTGTGAGCTACTGTATATTTTTTATGATTTTTTAAATATTATTAAACATTATATTTAAAAAACTTAAACATATGCTACAAAGTTTTGAGAAGGATAATTTTATTATTTTTGAAACTCATATTCTACAAATAAATTACCCAAAATATTTTAGAGTAATATTGTCTTCAATCAAATAACTTGACTTATTTAATTTTATTTAAGCTTTTAAGTCTCTGTCAAATTTTGCAGTTACCAGATTAATTATTGCTTTATGCAAATTGCTTACAACAACAAAAAACCAGTTATATGCTTTTGCACACGATAAAAGTAGTTTTAAATTAGAGTTATTGTGAATAGAGTGTAGTGTGCAAAATAATTAATTAGCAACTATCTACTCCTAATTACTTTCAAACACATTGAACCAAACACAATTGCTTTTTTTAACACAAAATGTAATTTATGAATTACACAATAAAGGACTCATGAGACAAATATTATTTTAAATAGTATTATTAAGCCTGCAAGGTGGTGATGACTCAGAAGAATATGTTATTTTTAGATATATATATTTTTCCAATCAACTTCTCAATAATTTATTTAATGAATATTAATTAATTTCGCAAACAAGCATACATTTTTGCACACGTACTGCATCTGCTCGTTATACTCTTTGGTTGGCTATTAAAAGTGTTGGCAACTCTTCGTCGTCAATTCATTTCTCAACAGCAGATGATTGTGAATGGACTATTTTTATTTAGTTGTTGGTGTGCAGAGCGAGAGGTGTTATTTTATTTCTAATGCAATTCGGTAGTGTTGCGGATATTTATATTTAATAGTGCACAATTTTTTTTTTATTTTATATAAATCTAAATTTAATGTAAAAATTGTAAATATATTTTTTATTAACGGGGGCACGGGAGTTGAAGTGTGACGAAAGAGTTCGAAGTGCAATAAAATGAATTCGTCGGGCGCTAATTTAATTCCTTTCACTTCGTTTAATAGTGACGGAGGAAATCATAATAATAGTAGTAGTGATACTGCCCAACAAGTTTCAGATTTAGATGAATTTAACGAAATTGGCCAAATGAATACAATGGAATTACAGCATTTATTGATTGACGACGCACAAACGCCAGTGAAAACAACAAAACAAGTGCGCCTACCAATTGTGGGCATGACATGCCAGAGTTGTGTGAACAGCATACAGAGCAAAATCGCCAGCTGTGCGGGAGTTGTGGGCGTACGGGTTGTACTGGAAGAAAATGCAGGATACTTCGATTATGATGAAAATATAACAAATCCAGTGAATATAGCTTTTGAAATAGAAGAAATGGGTTTCGATTGCCCATATAAACCAGTTGATATTGTAAATATAGTTGATAAGAACAAAAGCACAACACCCACAAAAGCTACAACAAATATACGCGTCATTGGAATGACGTGCCAGTCCTGCGTGCGTAATATTGAAGGCAATATAGGCACCAAACCAGGCGTACACAGCATTAGGGTTAGTTTAGCAGATAAGAATGCCATTGTGGAGTATGACGCTACACAATTTACGCCAACACAAATCGCTGATATGATTGACGACATGGGATTCGAAGCCAGTGTAACAAATAATGCCAAAAGCACACATACAACTCCACGCACTTCGCCTGCAAAACAAATGCTTTCTTCACCTGAACATACTCCTTTAGCACAGAAGCAACAGGTATCTGTGCAAGCGTCACCAGCAAATGGTACCGTTGTGGTTCCAGTTGAACAGGAATTATCCAAATGTTTTCTGCATATACGTGGCATGACATGTGCCAGTTGCGTGGCTGCTATTGAGAAACATTGTCGCAAAATTTATGGATTAGACAGTATTTTAGTTGCTCTGCTCGCTGCCAAAGCAGAAGTCAAATATAATGCGAATGTATTGACGGCGGAGAACATTGCCAAATCTATTACGGAATTGGGTTTTCCAGCGGAGTTGATTGACGAACCTGATAATGGGGAAGCTGAGGTGGAAATTGAGATCTCTGGCATGACATGCTCATCGTGTGTGCATAAAATCGAAAGTCATGTGCTTAAGATGAAGGGAATCACAGCCGCGGCAGTCACACTGATAACGAAACGCGGTAAGTGGAATTTTCTGCTCTTTGTGTGAAATTTTATTTATTTTGCGATTATGAATGGTAATAATTTTTCATCCGCTTTACGTAATATTTAACAACGAAAAACAAACAAATAGAGTTATATTTTTTATTATATTTTAATAGAATGTATAATATTACACTTATTTATTTACAATTTACTTCTATATCGGCGGGTATAGGAAGGAAGAATAAGTGAAAGCATTATAAGCAAAAATATAAAAAAGTAGGTTATTGGAGTTTACTACATTTTCTAGAGAGAAAATGTAATTTCTTAGTTTGCAGTGGGTATTCCTCAACATTCCCATAATGTCTATCAAAATAGCGATAAATATTTGTATATTGCAGATAAAATATATTTATGAATTATTGATTAGTTATTCTATAGTTCACTAGATTATAGATAATTGATTAGAAAACACGAAATATTATTTCCCTTAAACAATATTTTGGCATCGTTAGAACTCCAAGTTAGATTAATATAAGACAAGTGCGGTTTTGGGTCAGTTAGTTAATGAATACTGTTTGGAAGATATAAGGCGGAGACCTATTGAGATAGAGAATGTAGTGGAGTATTGCATTGAATGTATTGAGATAGGAAGATATTAGGCGGAACCCTATTGAGATAGAGAATATAGCGGAATATTGTATTTAATGTATGGAGATAGGAAGATATAAGGCGGAGAGCTATTGTGATAGAGACTGTAGAAGTACAATTCCCAAAAGATAGTATACCAGGATAAGTGCATAAAGAAAATCATGAGACATTTATTCGACTCTCTAGACAAAGTGTTAACTCCTTAAGAAGCTAGGCACGGTTGATTTTATATATTTTATAGTTTTGTTACTGAAATCAATTGGTTCAGCAGAAATATATAAGAAAATGACAAAAATCCCCATAGTAGCACAATGGTCCACAGACTTAAGTGAGTTTCAAACTCATTTCAAACTCAAATACCTTTTTAACTGGAGCCTCTTCATCCATTCTCACGAAATCACCAAACCAGCGAAGCTGCAGAATTATATCAATGTCGTGATGAAGCTCATGCAACTTGTGGTTCATTCATATGCGATAGTCGTCGTCAACGCGTAGAGGACCAAAGATCTTACGAAAAACTTTTCTCTTAAAAACTCCCAGTACTGGTTCATCACGGCACAAATTAATCTTCATTAATTACTGAACCATTGAATTGTTGCTCTTGTCCAACTGTTTGTTGTTTTCAACCGATTTTTGGTTTTTTTTTCTTTGTGCTATTAGATATTCCTAAAATTTCTGGTGAGTTATGTTTTTAACACCACTTTGTACTTATAAACCTATATCTTTCCTTGTTTGCATACCTCTTCAAAATAGTTGATTACAGATCACATCAACAAAAATGTCGTATATGTGCTGATTTAATATTAATCGCGGAAACACGATTAACTTTTACCGTGTGAATAGGCTATTACTACAATAAAAGAAAATTAATACAAAGAAATCTATACTGACTTTCATTAGACTTGAACTTATATTAAACTTGCATGTAACAAAAAGTATTTTAATTCCAAACAACATAAATAAATTATTTTATCTATTATGTAAATTAATTTTGTGTGAAAATAATTTTAGTTTATGTTTGAAAGACACATACTAAACAGTAATATTACATATATTTAAGGCCGATTAGAGCTGATTCTAGTGTAAGACTTTAAAAAGATAACTTCAAGCTATAAGTTGAAGATAACTTCAAGATTTCAGAGTCGTGACTTAAGTCTCAAAATTGACTTAAATTTAAATTAAGTCAGCAAAGATGGTCATTTAAGCAGATTTATTGAGACTATATTGAGACTTAAGTTACGACTGTGAAATCGGCTTTAAGTTGTCTCATTAACGTCTTATACTAGAAACAGCTATTGCTTTATATTATTTAATTTACAATAGTAACCTAAAAGCTACAACAGTAGTTAATGGACCAAGACAAATATTTTTCATTGTTAATTTTATTGTTTTATTTAAGACCTATCCGGTATAAAATAATTATGAAAGTAATTTAATTTAACAACTAACAGTTTTGTGGTCTATTGCTAAGCATCAAATCGCATTCTTTTAGTTCGCATGACTTCTAGATAGTCCGAATAAAATATGAACGCGAATTTAATAGAGCAAATTCAAATAAAATGTACATTGAATTTATCTTGAAAGTTATTACGTGTACATTTGCATTCCAAAAATGAATTGGAGGTTTTGCTTTCACAAACCAGTAAATACAAAACAAAAACCAGAGACTGGTTTGGAAACGTATGTCATTGTTTTTATTTTTCCTCCACTTCAATTATATTTTTCGTACAAAAGTTTGCAGTTCATTCGTATTGTGTGTATTAATTGTTATAAATATTCAAAATATAATATGTTATATATAAATACTTAATATTTACAGTATAAGTATTACTTTGGATTGACACATTAGAAAGGACAATGGTACTCCATGATCCAAGACATCTATTACACTCTTTTATTGTTATTTGTATTTGTTTCAATATTTCCAAGTATTTCTTAATAAATAAAATAAGTTTTTTGAACAGTAGTGAATTACAGCAACAAAATTAAATTTTATATTATTTTATTTAATTGAATTTTTGGCTGACTATGCAACTGTTTAGAGTATTGTCAAATACCCATCATCAGTGGTCTTGGAAATAATTCTTGTATTTAATTATTCGTAAATAATTTTTTGAGACTGCAAGTAGCAGGAATCGAAGTCGTGCCCTGCCAAATTTGCAGCTCAGAGTCAGCACTCCTTAACCAACTGACTCAAAGTCGTACTTGACTTTGGGTCAGTTCGCACTTTTTCTGGAGTTTTGTTACTTTGATGTGAAAGTTTTATTAACAAATTCACTTGCTGTGTTTATATTAGAGCCAAATCATAAACCAGTTGTAGAATAATGAACTTATATTTTTATTTTTAATTGTTAAATTTAATAAATAATAAATTTAATAAATAAAATTAAAATATTAATCCAATTATTTTAATATATAATTTCAATATAATCATATTTCAAACTAAATATAAGAAATTCGAGTATTGTTATGCGTTGGGTATCTTTCTGAAATTCCCAATAGGCGGTAGATTTTGAAACATCCAATTCAAAAGTAAAAGAATGTCAAAGTAATTTTATTGAATTTTAATGGTATGTCTTATAAATAATGAATATTTTAAGAACATAATATGTAGAGTGTTAAGCATAACAAATATAACAACCAATATATAGTATTATTTGTTATAGTCTTAGTTACCCTAAAAAACAACAAAACCAATAATTCTTCAAATTGGGTTAAATAATTCACAAAACCAACGTAATATTATCAAATGCAGCTGTTGAAAACAATAGCAACTTCATTTATTATATTAATATTTTATAATATTTTTTAATTTAATATATAATACCCATTACTCTTAATTACTTGGTCACACCTGTAGGGCATAGATGATATTAAATTGTCAATCGAACTAGTTGGAATTTTATGCCATTCGTCTTTGAGGACCTCAAACAATTCGGTCTTATTAAGAAACTTTCGATTCCTAATACGACTTTTGAGAATATTAAAAAGGTTCTCAATTGGATTCAAATCAGGCGATTGGGCCGGCCAATCTAAAACTTTAATTCCATTGTTCAAAAACCATTCCTTTACCAGCTCTGAGTGGTGTTTTGAGTGGTTATCGTACTGATATATCCATCGAAGTGGCATTTCCCATACGGCATGTGGGAGCATATGGCTTTCTAAAATATCTTTGTACACATGTTCGTCCATTATTTGATGAATTTGATGAAAAGGACCAAGTCCAAATCCTGAGAAGCACGCCCAAATCATTATTGACCCATCCTCATCCTTCACCGTCACTTGACGGTTACTTGGATGCAAATGTTTTCCTTTTTCGTGGCGTACTGTGCACATTCCATCAGAATTAAAGATATTAAATTTCAATTCATTGCTAAAAAGAACAGTTTTCCATTTAACAACAGTCCAATGTGAGTGATTTCGCGCAAAATTTAATCTAAAAGAAATATATTAATATTAATTAGAGCAAAACACAATATCTACCTCTCTTGCAAATGCTTTTTAGTTAACATTGGTTCTTTAGCTAGTCTATTGCTTTTGAAACCTGCTTCGAGAGCACGCCTACGTACAGTACTAGAATCCACACCTAGTTTAAGCTCGTCTACGATCTTTTTCGACGACATGAATGGTTTTTTTTCTATAATTCTTATAATGTTTCGATCAATTCTAGGGGTAGTCTTACGACGGGCCCCACCCAGATGAACCGTTTCGACGGAATTTGTTAAGTTATATTTTTTTATAAGCCGCGAAACAATAGATTTATTAATTTTATATTTTTTTGCTATTTCATTTTGAGCACTGCCATTTAAATATTCTTGAATTATTGTAGCTTTAAACTGCAGAGTAAACTTGTCACGAGCCATGACAAAAATGTGTATCCACTGGCAGATACAATATTGAACTATTCATATACTTATACCAAACCAAAAAATATCCCACATTGGATTGCACTTTGGTCTCTCTTGCCTCAGTTGCTATTGTTTTGCACAGCTTGATTTCTCAATATTACGTTGTTTTTGTGATTTATTTAACCCGTTATGAACAGTTGTTGGTTTTGTTGTTTTTTTATGGTAGCTCATACATAATAAATAATAAATAAAACTATGTATATAGGTTTTTAAATGAAAAGTAAAAAATAGACAAAAAAAAAAGCTTATTTATTTGATGTACTCATTTTGGTTGCTTTTGTTATACACAACGCAGTAAATATTTACGTATATGTGTGTATATAAACCTCTCTAGAACGAAGTCGTTGGTGTGCCGGCAGAAAACTTCGTTATGGAGAGGTTAAACAAATTTTATTTTGTTCAGCTTTTTTTTTGCATTTTACCAGGAATTATGTATGTATTTATTTTAAAAATTTTTTTAATTCATATTTATGCATATAAACATACATAATATTAAAAACAATAATTATATATTGATTTGAAATATAATATAATTAGAAAAATTATTTTTATTAATTCTTAGTATTACGTTCCTAGATTAGGTTCTATACATAAGACAGAATATATAAAGCATGCAACAAATAGTGCCTCTACAAACAGAATAGTATTGAAATTTAACAATTAAAAATAAAATTAAAATTAAATAACTCAATTATTCTACAGTTGGTTTATGCTTTTTCGTTCTAATATAAAAACAGTAACAAAACTCCCGAAAAATGTGCGAACATAAAAGTGAAGTACAGCTTTAGGTCAGTTGGTTAAGGAGCGCTGACTTTGAGCTTCAAATTTGGCAGGGTACGACTACGATTCCTGATACTTGCAGTCTTAAAAAATTATTTACGAATGTTTGACAATACCCGAAACAGTTGTATAGTCAGCCAAAAATTCAATTAATTGAAATAATATAAAATGAATTTTTATGAATTTTTATAAAATGAATTTTATAGTTCACTATTGTGCGAAAAACCCCTTTATTAATTAAGATTTTCTTTATTATTATATAGAACTTAATATTTTTATTATATGCAAATTTGTTTACGTACCTAAAAAAAGTTTCGTTATAGAGAGGAAATCGATATAGAGAAGTTCAAAAATATGAAAATACAAAAAATCGCTGTGTCTTCAACAACACTTCGTTATAGAGAGGAATTCGTTATAGGGAGGTTCGCTATAGAGAGGTTTGACTATATACAAAAGACTCTTAGTAGATCTTTTGTTATTTCAAATGCATTTTCTATGCAACATTCGTTATTTAGAGAGAATATTTTGGATATATTTGTAATGTATAGTGTTTGAATGCTTGTTATATCGGGTATTTGTTAAACCAGAAGTATATAGTATAGTATACAAATTTCTAGTTTATAACGAATATATATTATTAATATAATGTGTCTATAAACGCCCCATTGAAAATAAGTCTGTTAGTACCAATTGAAGTTATATGTTTGGATATAACTTCCTTTTTGCTCAGAAGTGAGACCCATCTAAACCTTTGCTGTTATTTGCACAACACCTGGTCTAAAAAGTGCAATTCCACATTAAGTGAAAACATAAATGCTAACACTCTTCCTGCATAACTTTAAGTGTTTACCACAGCCACCACGAGATTCTTTGCCAAATATTATATGTTTCTATATGGTTCTAACCCTTGGGTTTTTAATTATACGGTAACATAATGGGTCTATAGGCGTAAGTTAATCCCTTGGGATCGCCGGTATAACCTAACCTAACTGTCACTAAGGCTTTAAACCATGGTGCTCTTAATACACGATTCAGTATATTTCACATATCTCCATTGAATTTCCAAAGAATGCTACCGGCACTCATTGAAGCTATGCGTTTGGATATAGTTTCCTTCTTGGAAGGGCGCGAGGACTATATAACACCGTTTGATAAATGCAAGTCCCCATCAAATGAAAGTAAATGAAAGCAGTTAATGGCGTACTTTCGGTTTTAACCACAGCCACCTCGATAATCTCATTAAAAAGACGAATTTCAATTGGTCAGGACTGCCGAAGCTGTATGCCCTGTAGGATTAGTGAAACACATTCACTACCATTTATACTACCATTTTCGCCTCTTAGACAGCCATGTCTACCCTAGGGAATATTCTAAAAAAACATTGCATGCCTGATCTCTATGAATGCAAAAAAAAAAAAATTGGAAAATAATTTATTTACTGATTGGCAAAACGCCTACTCCGCCGCTGATTTTATAATATTTATCAAAAAAAACTATTTAGGTACAATGTTTTTCATCAAAATAGTTAAATTCAAGGAAACTTTCATACTATATATATATTCCAGTCATAGTATCTATCCTCATTTTTATTGAATATACCAACGGTCTGAATTTTGTTCCCTAATTGTATAAAAAATAATGACAAAAAATTAATTATTCATAAAATAAGTACAGGTCATTAAATATCGATTACTTTAATAAAAAAAAACTACATACATTAACAACAGAAACGATTACATATGAGTATTTCAGGCATAATACTGTAGGAGATTAAAGACAAAAGCAAAGATTACACAGTACTAATACTAAATTCTGCTTGCATAAAATTGGAGTTTACAAACCTTACATATACGTTATAAAAAAAGTAAAGTAAAGTAGAAATCTCTGACTAGGTTAAGGTCTAGTCTCGTAGTCCTTTGTATATTTTAATTGACGTTTCAGGAAATTGTGATGTGTATAGTGCACTATCGCCGTCATACTCTAATTTCAGATATTATTTTCTTTTCAACTATTTATTTGCATACTGTCTTATAATGATTGAGAGTATTCTTAACGAATTCATATTTTTCAGTTGAATTTCCCGCTGTTATCTCTTTCATTTGTTAAACTTTTACAAACATATTTTATCTCCTCTTTACAATGAATCATAATGTAAGATCGTTGTAATACAACTGAAGTATTTTATTAGTACAATTTTATTTTCAATGTTTATTTAATTTTTTTACTTTTAAAAATTATATTTATTTAAACGCCGTTGGAAACTGTTTCTAATTAAGATTATTCAAATATTTTTATTTCAATATGTCCAAGTATATATAAAAAATAATATATTGTTTAATTCACGTTCTCAAACTTTCCAACTTTGAGATACAATAGTTTTCTACACTGCAGTTAATCCTTCAAATAAAGATAACGACACGAATTTGTCAGGAAATTGTAATTGTTTTTATAGCCCTAGCCCTGATACAGTTGTCTGTGTAAGTTGTTAGCATGAAGTACCTTAATGTGCATATTTTCGTATAATAGATGAGGAATGATCTCAGATATTAATGAATAATGTTAAATAATCAAAAAATTGTGTTTTTCTTTTTTTAGTCATATCCCAATAACTTTTAAATGTGCATTGTAATTAGTTTGATTTAGATAACAATCTAAGATAACTTAGCAGAAAGGCAGGTGTAAGATTTGTCTAAGTTCTATAATCTCGTGTAAATATGAACTTAGACAGATAAAAACGCTGATTACTTATTTACTTAGTTACTTGATCATAAAAGCCCATTATTGCGTTTCGACCTACCATTTGGATGTTAATTTATTTAATCACGTTAATTTCATGATAGAGCTCATACAGCTCGTGATTCATTAGGATTCAGTAGTCGTCGCTAATTCGTAGAAGAGCAAAGATTTTGCGGATAACTTTTTTTCAAACACTCCTAGTGCATGTTCACCATTCTGTGACAGTGTCCATACTTTTGCGTCATACAAAAGCATAGGCATTGGTAAGCGATCTATAAAGCATAGGTTTTGTTGGTCGAGAGACAGCTTAACATCCCAATCGTCTACTCAGTCCGTAGTGGCTTCTTTTGGCAATGAAAATTTTTGAGCCTGATCTTCTGTCTGACATCATTGTTATAGCTATGGCGGTATAAAGAAAAATTAAATCCTCAAACGACAGCTTCAAACGTATAGTCGACAGGAACCAGAACGGCAATTGAATAAAGCATATCTCTGATGTTACCTGCCATATACTTCGTTTTACCTCATTTAATGCTAAACAAATTTTTGCAGATTCTTTTTCTATAGAAACAAAGCCAGCATTAATTTTTTGCAGATTCCAATTTTCGCAGATTCTTTTTCTATAGAAACAAAGCCAGCATTAATAATATTGCTACGACTAATGATCTTAATATCCTCAGCATAAGCACGGAGCTAGAGACATTTATAAAATATTATACCTTTACGATAAAAACGTGCCATGCTCATTTTCAGTTTCATAACGAAATTAAAGAGATTACATGATAAGGGATCACCTTGTCTGAGGTCCGCATGATAAGGTTAAAGAGCCGTCGCTACAGGTATTAGACTAATTCCGTGGTAATTGTCGCAAATCGTAGAATCACTTATTTCCAGTGATGTTGTATATGTTAGAATCATCAATAAAATACTGTCGAACGAGAAAAGCATCCTAAAAAGAAAGAAAACTGAAGGTTTCAAAAAATTTGACCTTAGAAAAAGGTGGATGAAACTATAAGCAAATAAAAACTTGATTAATGTATGCATATTGGAACAACCTTTTATTCACCCAGAGTACCAATGCTAAGGATATTATTAATTATTATTAAATTTTATTAAAATCTATTGTTGGCTTTATGTTTATTATCATCAAGGGTTACTATGGAAAAATATTTTCATTTTTGTCACGAATGATATCTATCTATCTATATTCCTAATTGCGCGATAAATATAGAAAGTTGTTACATTAGCTCATGTTTATTTTAGTGTAATCTAGTCTCCTTAATTCTACTAGTATCAGTCAATAAATAAATTTGATTTGAAAGAAGTTATAGTTGTATATTTAGATATACCTATAATTTTAATGCCGGAAAACTATAAATCTTGTCTCTAATAAGATTAAGTGAAATTCCCTCAGAGTCAGCAAGTATTCCGATGTTTATATGATAATTATCCTTTTGAATTCCCTCAATTTTTTGGTAAATGCTTGCTGTTTTTGGTGGTCCGTAATTGGTATTCTTCAACTATGTTGGTATGAACACGTTTTAAGTAGTCACCCATATTCTTATAATCTTTCTCAACTTAACATTTACGACAATGTTAGTCACTATTTTTACTGTTCTATTAATGTTATAGGGGACCTCTATAAGATTTATCTAATCCGGATCTAATTTGCAGTCGCATATTATTAAAATACAATAATCCAATCACAACGCGATACTGGTTTCTTTCTATATTTGAAAACAGTTAAGGTCGGTCCATGAAAAAAATTTTTAAAAATAATATTGTCGATAAGAGCAGAATTTTTTTTTTTTCATAGATGTTATATTAATATTGAATTTGAAATCCAAAAACACATTTTTTCGGAGAAGGATATATTTATTGTTCAACTGCAAAATGTGTCGTACATCCCAAAATTCCTACGATACTTATTAGTCCCTTCAATTTTTTATGTATAAATGAAAATAATGCTGACATATAAAATACTGAGTCATGTAAAAACTCTTCAGTACTTAATTTTAAACTTAATTTAAATATTTTGTTATTTTTATAAGCATTGATACCATATACCACAATATATAGTAGCGTGTTATTAGTACATTGCTCTATAAGCTATATTTAAATTATCTGTGCGAATTATTTATACTATAGGCTATTTATATATTTTACTTAAAATTGTTTCAAATTGAGCAAAAATTACATTTTTATATTATTATTTTATATAATATTAATGTGGAAAGGCAAATTAGGCTATTAAAGTTTTATATCATGCCAATTCTCTAACCTCATACTTTGAATGACAAGATAGTCCAGTTAATAAAAATTATCTATATTTGATATAAAAATTCAAATAAATATAATTGGTGTTTGAGTTTTATAAGTGATAAAAACTTTTTAATAAAAGATTCAAAAATAGTTAAATTAAACCATACATGAGAAGACTCTCTTAATAGCAAAGAGTAATGAATGATACTGGTTTTGTTTACTTTGCATTAGAGATTATTGCGTTTAAAACCTATAATTGAATTCACATGTAAAATAATTAACTAATATCTCCCTTTTTATAAATAAAATCCAATATACATGGAATATTAAATAACTTAACTTATAATAATTATCACTTAATCACAAAACTTAGACAAAATTCGTTTTCATTCTATCGTTTCTGGTACATTTGTGTTTTGTTTTCATTTATTTCGTTTATTGACCCCATAAAGCGGGGTGCAGACTATCATACTGGTATGTCATACGAGAGAGAAAAACGTCGTATGACACACAGGTATGATAGTCTGCCACCTTTACCAACGTGTTGGCGTGCTCACCAAAATTTTGGTGAACAGCTCTCGCATACGCGTTGTGTATGATAGTCTGTCACCCCTAACGATTCATACGTCATACAAGAGCATTTTTGCCTTGCAAATTTATTGTAAGCAGGTGGAATATGTAGAATTATAATATAAATTTAATATGTTTTATATTATTTTATTATTAATGTATTTATTATTATTATTAAAATTACACTTATAAATTTGTGTTAAATATTTAATTGTATCTTAGTTAAAAAAAATATAAATTTTTACATAAAATTCTTATAAAAAATTAAAATACAATTAAATATTTTATGTAATATATTAAATATTTTGTTTAATTTATTAAATATTTTATTTTCTTTTATTTTAATTTATAAACGATGATTATAAGTAAAATTTTTTTTAAAAAAACATCTATATATAAACATCGTTAAATTTATGATCTAAGCCCAGTAATAAAAAAACATATTGAAAATTGGTCGTAATAACAATTAATTAATAACCTAAATTTAAGATATAATACTTTGTATTCTAAATATGCTTTTCTTTGTTAAAACTTGTTATTAAAATAAAAGAATTTTAAATGTTAATAACCTTTAACTAACAAAAATATGGAAATGATCAAATTTCTTGAAAAACAATGAAGATATATACATTCTTATGTATATATATATATACATTATTTGTATGATCTATTTATGAAAAATTTTTTAAGAAACTTTACAGGTAGTGAATGAAATTAACTACGGTCCTTTACTGATCTTTTCATTTTAACTACTGTGCTTAATGACCAATAAACATAAAAAAAATATGAATATGGATGTAGATAAAGCATTTTTAGATGCTTTCATTGAATGTTAATAAAAGTAATCGCTGTTTGTGGGATGTCCAAAGCTGTGAATATAAAGATCGCAAAAAAAACGCGGCATATATAAAATATACGAAATTATAATCAATTATAATATTATAAGCAAAGCACAACCTATACGTTAACTATCAATTTTTTCAATTTTAAAATTTTATTTTAAATACACAAATTTTCACAGCACTACCCGCAAAAGCACTCTTCAAAAATTTTGCCTAATCTTGTGTGTCATACCTGTTCAAATTCGGTCGCTAGAAGAAATTTGAGCAAGAGAGAGCGCAACTAGTATGACACACCAGTATGATAGTCTGCACCCCACTTAAAACTAATCCAACTGCGGAAACACATACAGATTAAGAAAAGAACACAAACCTTATATTGCTGAATATATAGAATGTACGATGAGATATACTAATGGAATTTAATAAGAAATTTTATCAAGTTGTATGTGAAATATAGTAAAAAATATGCACATCTTCAAGAATTCAGTATAATTTGCATTATTTCTACTTTCTCACAGTTTTTAATGCATAAGTAATCCCACGACGTAATACCTTTTCAATTAATTATTGCTTATTTGCTTTTTTTCTATTTTTTTTATACATTTTTTTCTTGATATTTATTTATTTCTTTTTTCAATGTATATTTATTGTTTTTTAATTTATGTATAAATAACAGAACGATTGTGTTATATATTTTTTTAATTATTTTGCAAACAGTCGCAGATGTTATAAATATGTCGGTATATTACGATATTAAACAAACCTAATTTTAAAATACTTTTATAAAGCAATTCTTCATGTGATAATTTTATATGTAAATAATGCAGAAAATCTTATTTGTCATAAGTCATAATTGATTATATTATGCGGCACTTATTTCTCTTTTTTGATTTTTTAACGGTTTTTGAGGATGTCCAGCTCAATTCTCCAACCAGGTTTTTTCCTAGATATCCGGCGATAACTAATTAAAGTTCAAAAATTGAGATTTTAAAAGTTTAGTAACAATTTTTTTTTATTTGAATGGATATACTATAATATAATCTATAAAATAAAGATTATATTAAGCATTTCGTGTCTTTAAAAATAAGTATCGAATAACTAGATAGAAATCTTTGCCATAGACACACTATCTTAACTCCTCCTCATTAGTGTCAAAAAGAGGTACTTTTTAAAAATTTCTTAAAACGTTTTTTTTATTGGGGTTTACTCAACAAAGCATCATAGGGGATTTTAGTTACAAGAAATTTATTTGATAATTTTATTCAACGCATGATAATACAAAAATGTTGCTCATATTTCAGTTATATTCAGTATAATATAAATATATTCTTTATTATTTTTTCTCGATTACATGAAGACATTACAAACATTTAAAACATATTTTTTTTAATCATTTCACGTGAGTTCATTGGTTATTATAACTTCTAACGTAATTTGATATCTTAGTACTTATGACCTATTAGTTTTCTTGTTCACTGCGGTGGTTCAATTGGTTTTGGGTTACAATATTCTTTACACCGTATCTTCAAAGAGTTTTGCGGCTTAGATCGTTTGTAAAATTGTTCACTAAGGATATAGTTGTTCGCTGCGAATATAATTATTCACTGTAGATGTAATTCTTAAAATAATGCTAGATAAAAAATTCCTCAATGTAAATATTATTCTGCACTATGAATATAATTCTTTACTGTGGATATGATTCTTCATTTTGGATGTAGTTATTAATTGTGAATATACTATTTTACTGTCTATATAGTTATCCACTGTGAATATAATTCTATCTTATAGATATAATTCTACACTGTAGATATAACTGTTTACTGTTGATGTGATTCTCGACTGTGCATATATATAATTCTTTACTGTATATATAATCCTTCACTATAGATTTAATTCCTTAATGTGAATATAATTCTTTACTTTGAATGTAATTCTTCGCTCTAGATATAATTCTTCACTTTGGATATAATTCTTCACTGTGTATGTAATTCTTTGCTTTAGATATAATTCTTCACTTTGGATATAATTCTTCACTCTAGATATAGTTCTTCAATTGGTCCATAATTCTTCACTGTGGATGTAAATCTTCGTTCTTAATATGATTCTTCACCGTCGATATAATTCATCATAGTTATAGATAATAAGATATAGTTCTTGACTGTTATTGCAATTTTTTATCGTGGGTATAACTGTATATAAAAAACAAAAACAAAGAACAAACACAGTACAATCAGTCAGTTCTCAGTGCATTCCACCTAGTAATTTACCGCAAAAGTCACATTTTCCCATTTATTTTTTTGAAATTAATTATGTCTATTATCGATTTGGTTTTTCCTTCCAAAGACTGGCAGCATATACATTTGCAAAGATGTATTATTTTTTTCTACACTCAGAGTTTATTCGATAATTATATTTTATTTATTATATGATATGTTATATGTGGATATACATATGCTAGATTCTGTCAGGAACATATGATATTAACGTGGAATCCCCATTGTTGTCTATCTGAAACAAGGTGACGAAATTCGTTGAAAGATCTTTTAGTCTTGTTGTTCACCTCAATGTCATTTTTGGTATTTCTATTGCCCTGTTTCCATGAGACTTCTTTATAAATAAATAGTAAGTCACCTGTACTTACTATTTATTACAATATTTCTATTTTCTTGTTTCTTATTTTGAATAGATCGATACCTTTGTGTGCTCTCTTTTATTAGAGACGCAAAATCCTCGTAGAAAAGAAACTGTCTTAGCTTGAACTTAAGAGCCTAAAACCTATGAAGACAATGACAGCAACTAAATTGGTAACGAAGAAGATATATTGTCTTCATATTGGGAATATTATCACCGAGTTATGTTTTAGTATTTTTGAGTAGAATTGAAATAGGAAATGAATTCAGAAACTGGAAAGCACTACCTAGTTGTAGAGGCATAATTAATATTAAGATATTTTTGATAGTGATTACTTTCATGTGACACTGTACAACAGGCCATCATGGGCACAACCAATGAGAGCATAAACTTGTCATAACTATATGACCGTCTATGTACCATATCCAGTTACATTGTATTGAAGATTAATATGTCAAAATCGTTCCGTAAACAATCGAAAAACAATGTTTTTCGGAATTAATATTCAATTGAGATGTTTTTTCGCTATCTTATAATATGTTTACTAAATATGCTGATTACTTTTGTTTTCTGATTTGTCTTATCGCTTATACAAATATTGCTTTCATTCTTATCAAATAAAATTTTTAATTTTTTCATTCAAATATTTACAGGTAAATTTCGTTACAATACTGAATTAACTGGTCCGCGAAGCATATGCGAAGCCATCGAACAATTGGGTTTCCATGCCCAACTTTTAACTGGTCGGGATAAGATCGCACATAGCTATTTAGAACATAAGGAAGAAATACAGAAATGGCGAAATGCTTTTCTAATATCATTACTATTTGGTGGCCCTTGCATGATAGCAATGATATACTTTATGGTGGAAATGGGTAATAGAGGTCATGCCGCTATGTGTTGTCTTGTACCTGGTCTATCATTAGAAAACCTAGTAATGTTTCTCCTATCCACACCTGTACAATTTTTCGGCGGTTGGCATTTCTATGTGCAATCTTATCGTGCGATTAAGCATGGCACAACTAACATGGATGTACTAATCTCCATGGTAACAACAATATCCTATTTATATTCCGTCATCGTAGTTATATTTGCAGTATTGATGGAACAAAATTCATCACCATTAACATTTTTTGATACACCACCGATGTTGTTGATTTTTATCTCATTGGGTCGTTGGCTGGAACATATAGCTAAAGGAAAAACATCAGAGGCTTTATCGAAACTACTTTCCTTAAAAGCAGCTGAAGCGGTGCTTGTACAAATTTCTCCCGACTTCGAAATAACATCAGAAAAAGTGATATCAGTCGATTATGTGCAACGCGGTGATGTGCTTAAAGTTATTCCCGGTGCAAAAGTACCCGTAGATGGCAAAGTACTTTTTGGTCATTCAACCTGTGATGAATCGCTTATCACCGGTGAATCAATGCCAGTGGCGAAAAGAAAAAGTGCTGTTGTAATAGGTGGTTCCATCAATCAAAACGGAGTGTTACTTATATCTGCGACACATACTGGTGACAACACAACGTTAGCACAAATTGTACGACTGGTTGAGGAAGCACAAACGTCTAAAGCTCCAATACAGCAATTAGCCGATCGTATTGCTGGTTATTTTGTACCCTTCGTGGTGATTACATCAACTGTTACGTTGATTGGCTGGCTTATAGCTGGCTTCATCGATTTCAACGTAGTGCCTGTGGATATGGAACACAAAATGCATATGGACACAAATACCATTATCATAAGCTATGCTTTCAAGTGTGCTTTGAGTGTTTTGGCTATTGCTTGTCCATGTGCGCTTGGTCTAGCAACGCCTACGGCTGTAATGGTTGCTACTGGAACTGGTGCTATAAATGGTGTATTAGTGAAAGGCGCTACGGCTTTAGAAAATGCGCATAAGGTAAGTTATTGTTATAAATTCGTAGTATTTTATTTAGTTTTATGTAAATATAATTTTAAAAAATTGTACAATACTTACTATATTTGCTATTAATTTCTGTCTATTGCACAAAGCTTAATGCAAAGCCTATGTTTAATATTTCGATTGTTACTGTGTATATCGATTTTGAAAATTAAAAATTCATTATTGGATTAACAATAATTGTGCACATGTTTTGATAAGAATTTTTTATTACAAAAGTTTTATCAAAAACTTTTGTTTTAGCTTAAAATTCTTATCATAATCTATGCAACATTGCCGTAAAACATTAAAACATTAACATTTTTTATTGCAATAAGTTTCTTAAATTTTAGTATTAAAAAAATCAGCTTTTTCATTTTATATGGAATATACAATAGTGACATAATTTTAAAAGAATTAATTACAAAAACAGTTGCCCCATTCTTTAACGATTAATGGCACACATGTGTTAATTTCACTAGCTTCACATATGGCTTCACATTCTTTGAAGTCAATTATGTTTTTTATATATTAATATAACATTCATACAAACTCCTTTTTTGGATATAAATTAAAAAGTATATATGTATATATAACTACAGTCAAGCTGTCAGACCTCGAACTTCTATAATTCGAACTAAATAGAGTGCAACAGGGTTTAGCGAGAAAATTATATAAAATTATAAAAAAATCTTTAACTCGAAGTCTCCTTAAGACGAACCTTTCTTTGCAGAATGCTACTTCGAGTTATGGAAGTTTGACTATATATATATATATATATATGTAAATTTAGACTTATTCCCACTATATACTATATACATATATGTCATATAGATCGGGGTTTCTCGACATCTAAATACCGCATTCTTGCCAATACTAGTCCTTTTTCTTCTTCTATGATACTCAATATGTAGTGTCTGTGACCATTTGGATGATTCACTGTACTAAGAGCTCCGCTGAATTCTTATATATTATTCAGATGATTTTATAAAAGTATACTTTGAAGCCCAATATATCTTTCTGATACGTAGTGCATGTGATTTAAGAGACTGCAATTCTGAATTAATGAGCACTTCCACAGAATCGAACAGTTTCATCGCTTTGTCTGTGATATACTTTTGCATACTCTCGATTCTGTATGCCTTCATTTCTGATATCGCTAATATCGTGGCTTAAAAGAGCTGAAAACCCGAAATTTATTCAAGTGTGACAAATTTGTTGTCAAACTATTTACCTATATTAAGTTATCCACAAAAGTACTACCCTAAACCTTTTAGAGTAGTAATTATTCATTAACATTTTTATACAGTAAAATCTCTTCTTATCGGATATTCATCATTAGATAAGTTTTGTCCGTTCAATGGGAGTATCGGCTATTTCAAATTATGATTACAAAAATTTCATTTTAAAAATATTGCTCACCCAAAGGAGATGGTTCGGCCAAAAAAGGGTCGGTTGTTCTTTATATAGATTAATAAAATGTTCTGGTTCTCACCAGAAAGATTTATTTATATATAACATAATAGTGATAAAGGTTCATTTTTAAAAAAATTATACTTTAAAGAGTGATATCCGCTACGAGAGCTTTCACTGTATTTGTAAATCATAATTTCTTCGCTATAATAATTTCTTCATATAAAAATAAAATATATAAGATATCAATTTTTTTATATAATATTTTAATTTTTATATATATATTTAATATATATATATATTATATTTCATAATTTAATTTATATATATATTATTTCATTGAAAAGACCATCTCTGGAACATCAATTTTTGGCCACTTTTTGAAATAATTCTGCACTTATCATAGCACGAATAATATTGATTCAATATATTTGAGTGTTTGTGATTTAATGAATGTTTAAACCAATGTTTAAAAAGTCTAATGGAGTTATATCACATTACCTTGGTAACCTTGGTCATATCGGCTTTAAGACAAACAAGGTTATTGAACCCTTTTTTAGTAAATTGTTTGTGTCACGAAATGTATGGCATGGTGTATTATATTGGTGAAAACATATATCGTCGAAATAATATTAGTCATGCAAAAAAAAATAAATGAATATGTTCTTATAGCGACGGTAATTGCAATGGCATTTTCATTTTCAAAAAAAAAAGAGAGTCAAATATGGCCCTTTAAAACAACTATAGATAATAACCTACACTAATAATAATTTGGGGACTTGAAAGATAATTCCAATGCGATAATTTAACTAATTTTCAAATACATTGAAAATTTGAGTAATGAAAAATGGTTTTAGGATGACTTTTCATAAAATAATGGCTCTTTTTCAAGTTGTGTGTTTTAAAATACTGTTTATTACCATATTTCGTGGATAGATACATGTAGTGAAAGGAGGATCAAATTAAAAAAAAAAAACTATTTTGAATCCACATTCTCGTAATTGTAAGTAGAAATTGGGCGTATTAGAACCAGTCGGAGGATTTAAAAAATTGGAGTATCTGGCCAATACCACTGTTGAAAATATCGCTGTTTGAATTAGAGATTTGAGTGGTCAAAAACTTAAACTTGGTTTTGAATTTTGGTTTCTGGACATAGACGCTACAGATTCCATAAACAAAACAAAAATTTTTTTAGGACAAAAGTTACTTAAAGTTGTCCAGAATTAACCCTTTTGATCGACATCTAACACATCTGAATGTATTCATATAAAATATATATATTATATATATTATACGTGTGTTTCGGGTGTTGATTTGTGTATACACATTTGGGTTTGATATTATGTTTAAAATAATAATATGTGATAATATGTATTCTATAAGGAAATATTTAATAAGAACTTTGATATATACATATCTCTTCGACTTGAACAGTCTGTGTTCTAGTATACTTTAACCATGTTTATGACCTAGTAACTATTGTCTAAATAAAGATAGTAAGCAGAGCAGTTGGCAGCGCATATAAAGAGTATATTATATAGACTATATAACTAATTAATTATAATATTAGAATTACTCATAATAGACGTGATGAAATTCATAGCTGGGGAATACTGGAAGTTTAATATGAAACAGATTTTTAACAAGAAGTTATATTTATATATAAAAAAATCTATTTTATTAGAAAAACTTTTTAAATGTCACGTAGACATGAGTTTTTTGTATCAGTTGATGCTAATGTAATAAAATCAACATCTGCCTGGTAGAAATTTTTGTTAGACTTTGTTCTCTAAACATAACTTCTACAACTAAATAATCAATCAAGTGATCATATTTATTCATCTCTACTCAAACTGTATAATATATGTATATCTGTATATGTACATGCATATAGTTTATTTCTGCCTATTGATTTATGATCATAAATATTTATTATACATTCTTTATAAATATTTTCATTCATTCTTTCAGGTGAAAACGGTTGTGTTTGACAAGACCGGTACCATCACGCACGGTGCACCCATGACATCGAAAGTAGTGATATTTGTTAAGCCAATCGTATGCAGTTTAGCACGTTTGCTGACCATTGTAGGTGCAGCGGAGCTGAATAGTGAGCATCCCATCGCATCGGCTATTGTACGTTTCTCGAAAGATGTACTTAATATGGAGACATTTGGAAAAACTCAAAATTTTCAAGCTGTGCCTGGATGTGGAATCAAAGTAACAGTGTGCCAATATGAACAATCTTTACGACAGGCATGTAATGCTGAAAAAATCATAAACTATGAAAATAATTACCGCTCGAATCCTAACATGGTACAAATGGAAAATGGTGTTATTGTTGAGGAAATTATACCACAAAAAAGTACACAGAAAACAATGGAAATACAACAACAACAACTTTTGAAACTGGAAGAAAACTTATTAAACTCTACTAAAAGTGTAGATACAGTGAGCACTGCCATATTAGGAACGGAAATCAATGTGCTAATTGGAAATCGAGAATGGATGCAAAGGAACGGTATTTTAGTGCCAACAGAAATTAGTGATAGTATGACAACGGAAGAGTCCAAAGGACACACTGCGGTATTATGTGCACTGAATGGTCAATTGGTATGTATGTTTGCTGTGTCAGACATGGTTAAACCGGAAGCACATTTAGCAGTTTATACACTAAAAAAAATGGGAATAAATGTGATATTATTGACTGGTGATAATAAGAATACAGCAGCAAGTATAGCACGCGAAGTAAGTAGAAAAAAAAATAAATTTAAATAAATTAAAAATGTAACTTTTGTTTTGCACTTACCAGGTTGGTATAAATCGTGTTTTTGCGGAAGTCTTGCCGTCCCATAAGGTCGCAAAAATTCAGCGCATACAAGAAGATGGTGTACGGGTTGCTATGGTAGGTGATGGAGTTAATGATAGTCCCGCATTAGCGCAAGCTGATGTGGGCATTGCAATAGCAGCAGGTACAGATGTAGCTGCAGAGGCAGCTGATGTTGTACTAATGCGTAATGATTTGATTGATGTGGTGGCATGTCTCGATCTTTCACGACGTACTGTGCGACGTATAAGATATAACTTTCTCTTTGCGAGTATGTATAATTTATTGGGCATACCATTGGCATCTGGTATATTTGCACCATTTGGATTTACACTACAACCATGGATGGCTTCAGTCGCAATGGCAGCCAGTTCAGTATCTGTGGTTTGCTCATCGCTTCTGCTCAAATTTTATCGCAAACCTACAGCAACATCACTACGGACTGTTGAGTATATGAACTATTTAGCTATGGAACGAGAACGCGAACCAGATAATTTGTCATTACATCGCGGCTTAGAAGATATACCACGTCATAATTTCAAACGCTCAACTAGTTCGGTATTGTCGCGTATATTCTTTCCTTCTGCCAACAACAAAGGGGATAGCAATGAAGATACTCTGTTAGATGCTGAAAATCGTGAATTTATGTCAACGAAAATCATTAAACAAAAACATTTTAAAGACACCACAGAAATGCAAACACTATAGTGATTTATTTTTGCTAACATTTTTGTTAGATGCTGAATAAACGAATGTATGTATGTACGTAAATGTTTTCATTTGTTATAGTCAAAGTCAAAATTCAAAGTAATTAAAAATTGTTGATTGATATGTTGCAATATGCTTTATAAAGCTTAAATCTTAAAAAAGAAAATGTAAATGTATGTTTTATCATAGCTATATCGTATCCATTAAGATTTATATACAAATAACATATATATATTGTCGAACTACATACTTATATTTACACTTATAATTATGTATATAAAAAAGGACAAATGTATTTTTTTTGTTAATTATTAATTGTTAATAATAATTGTTTTTATCATTTTTTTTTATATCTCTACTATTATATATGAACATTTTACATCACTTAAATAAAATAAGCTGTAAAAAATATTATTAAATAATATACAAACTTGCTGTAAATAACTTTTTATACCAACAATATATATATGTACATATAAATTATAAATTATCTATATATATATATATAGCTTTATGTAATAAAGACCCTATACCTATAAATGCAATATAATTTTGTGTGTGAAATGTGTCAGATAATAATAATTAAAATATTTTGCAAATATAAAATTTATATAAAATGAAATTTTATTTATTTATTTTTATATATAGTACCTTAAGTCAGTATTAAAATTATTTTAATTTTACTTACTAATATTTATTTAGGTACTCTGTACATAGTGTGGCAACACAAACATCAACACATACATAAACAATATATTGGAGGGACTAGTCAATCTAAATATATACATCCTTACATTTGATTTTAAACCAAATAAACCAAAATTTAAACCAAATACAAATAAATAATAAATATACAAAATATTAATTTAAAATAATAAAAGAAATTTAAAAATCAAATGTCAAAGTACACGTTTTCCTAATAATTAAAAAAACAACATTCAAATTAAAAAAATTCATAAATAATAAAACTCAATGTAATAGTGAAGATAATAAAATTCATAACATTGAATTTAATGATAACAATATATAACTTATATTATAATTTAATTTATTCTTAATATAATTTAATACTAACAAAATTAAATATGAATATAATTTAATGTTAACATAATTCAATATTAACAAAATTTAATAATAACATAATTTAATATTAATATAATTAATTATTAACATAATTTAATATTAATATAAATTAATGTTAAAATTATTTTATTTTTATATAATTTAATATTAATATAAATTAATGTTGACATAATCTTATAGTAATATAATTTTATATTAACATAATTTAATATTAATAAAAATGAATATATTTCACTATTAATATAATTTAATAATAATATAAATTAATACTATTAATAAACTAATTTGAAACCTCTCTACTAATAATAATAATATAAATTAATTCTACTATATAATAATTCAAATTGATACTAATAATAATAATATAAATTGATACTAATAATAATAATATAAATTAATACTAATAATAATAATATTAATTAGTACTAATAATAATAATATAAATTAATACTAATAATAATAATATAAATTAATACTAATAATAATAATATAAATTCATACTAATAATAATAATATAAATTAATACTCATAATAATAATATAAATTAATACTTATAATAATAATATAAATTAATACTAATAATAAAATATTTCAAAAAAGCAAATTTATACTCTAATAGCCTAACATATTTATTACAAAAAATCAATTGGTTTTGTAAAGAAAATTATTTTATTTGAAAAATAAGTTAATTATATAAATATATGTGTCTACAATTTAAAAAACAAGAAATTGAATGTGTAAAATGCATAAATAATTAATGGGTAATATGTATTAATAATTGTCTACTACCGAGATTAGATTTATTAATTTAGAATTTATATTGTTTCAATTAGCAGTGATATTTCCTAAATGTTTTTAACCTTGTGTTACTATATATTATATCTATATATGTATATATGTATATACATATAATAAAAATAATTGTATTCCGTGTCCTACTGTAGAGTGGCCAATACTATTTATTCTACAATATTTTCTATGATATCAGCTTTCGTTGCATTTTCATCAATAATAGTTTTAGTTACAGGATATATATTTAAAGTATTTTTAAAATCATTAATATTTGAAATTTCTTGGACGTCGGATGCATTTGTTATAAAATTTAAATTGAGAGTAGTTAACAGCTTCTCGTCGATATCTTCGGCATCGTCTTCGAGATTTGAATTCTTTTCATTTTCTTTATCTTCAGATGTAGTAACTTTACTATTGCCAATTATTTGTATAGATAATTTCCGTAAATTCGTACGTTCATTTTCCAAGCAGAACTGTATAATATCTTCTTTAGATATCGTACGTAATACTTCTACTTCTTTACGCCTTCGATCGAAGAAATACTCTCCACAATGTATTTCACCCCAATTTCTGTTGACCTCCTCATACAGCGCCATATCCACAACCTGCTTCGATTTAATTAAAGACTTCCGCACATGCTCATATTCCTTTGCTGTTTGTTTTTTTATAATTGATATTACTGTATTGCGGAAAGCCTCAATACGTTCATCAACATAAGAAGCTTCATATTTATTTTCTTGTGAATTAATTATTAAAGTATAACCAACAATGCCATAATTAATCCGAACCGAAGTGGACACTGAATAGCCCAGCTGTTCGAGAGAACGTAGCGTTGCATAGAAAGGTTCCTCAATGAACATCATTAATAAGTCCAGTATGCTTTCAGTACGCAAAGTATTTGGACCGATTTGGTAGAAATTACAAACCACTGTGTTATTATCTTGATTGTTGAGTGCTTGAATGCGTACATAGTTCGAACCCTTTGGCATTTCTAGAATTCTATCTTCAATAAATTCATGCTAAAAGTAAAAATGAGAAAATTTTATTTTTATTAAAAATAATTTTAAATATTTTTTTGGCATAATTTCCATTTTTCGGACACGCTGGTTTGATAACGGATTGTTGTGAAACCCGCAGAGAGATATAAAGGAAACCTGTAGAGCAGATAACATGACGAGGAATTACAAACATGTATACATGGGTTAGGATGTGAGTAATGTGACAAGCAAGTTTGTAGAGCAGATAACATGAAGGGAATTAGAAACATATATACATGGTTTAGGATCTGAGTAGTGTGACCGGTCACACTAACCCAGCGGGTTACAACAAACATAACATCTGAATGTTATGTTATACTATAAAACTCGATATCAAAAGAGCGTGCCGGGAAAATTGGAATCATGACAATTTTTTTATTTGAAAACTTACCTCGGTAATACGTTTGGAGTTCACAGCTGTAAGTACGGAATTCATAACATTATGAGCCTGTTCCTCTGTCATGTTGCCTTGCATCAAACATTTTATATACAATTGATCTGTATATATTTTTGAAAAGTTTATTATATCGTTTAAAGTTACGTCTCTTATTGCCATATATTTGTCAATTAAAGGCCAGTGTTTATTATGTACGATACTCAACCGTATGTCTCTGAAAATTAGATAATTAATTTAATTAGATAAAAACTTTATTATAATCTAACAATTTACTTATTTAGTTTAGCTGGCTTTATAAGAATATTATAGTATTGTTTCAAAATTTTCATTTTTAGCACATCAAATATCGCTTGACTTGAATGACAGTCTATATTGGTCATCGCATTTATTATAATATTAACAACTCTATGTACTTTTTGATTGTATCCATTTACCTAAAATATTATAAAATAAATTTATATATAGTTTTTATTATTTCTTGGAGAATATTTTATTAAAATTTACCTTTAGTACAACCCCTTTTTCAGCTCCACTGAAATCATAGGTTAAGCCAGCAACAGTTGCCGGATATAATTCCTCGGCTAAACAAAACTTAATCATCTCCGCATATATACAACTCATAACATCACTTAAAAAAAAATTAATTTAAATACAATATTAATTCATTATTGAAACACTTTAAGGGTTTTCACGAGCTCGAGTAACAAGCTCGGTAAGCGAGTAACATAGTAACACTGTAAACAGTCAACCATAAAATACATGTCGAGTAGATATACAACTGTTTACTACTACTATGTTAATCGATTTTCGAATTTCTCACATAAAATCGTGAATATCATAGCATATATTTTATATACTTACTTTTTAACACTCTGTCGTGGCAATGGAGATATAAAATGAAAATACATTGTAGCATGTGGTAATAGAAATTTATCATCTTGCCTAAACCAAAGCTCACAAACATCACTTTGTAGAATTTTTTTCGGTCCGGCAGGCAATTCTGGCTTGCCATCTTCCACCCAAAACAGACGAAAATCATCTGATATGAAAGTATTTGACTCTGGTAAGAACAATTCAGGCATTTCCACACAATTTTCCCACAGATTTTTCCATTTCTCGGGCATGTTGATAGTGCCATACTGAGTACCAAACCATTTCTCCTCTTTATCATATACAACACCTTCACATTTTCCTTTCGATGTTATCATTATGTTAAATCTAAAATCATTCAAATGATCCACAACTTCTTTCACTTGTTCCTTGTTATACTCAAAGTATATGTCCATTCCAGTGAGTATATCTTTTGGAGGGAATCGTTTACTTTGCGTTACTAAGTTCTGCACATTATCAAATGCGGGCTTTTGCTCTTGAAAACGAAAAGATGTCGACTCAATTGATTTCAGATTATTATACACTTCTTCCAGCTCTTCAAATTTCGTGTTTAGTAGCTTTACGTAGGAAAATGTTGCAGCGAGTACCTGAATAATAAAAAGGATTTATTTTAGTATTCTTTTAGTATAATTATTGCTTAGGCTATTTGAACAGTACAATTCAAAAAGATCTTTTTTAAGTCACCCCAGTTTAGAATATCGAAAATTCGAAAACTACTACGGATTAATCGTCGGGATCTTAAATCACTGACAATAGATAATTGACTCTGCTTTCAGTTATAGCGTGTCAACTAAAACGGCAATAAAGCCAACCAATTCTCATCAGGTGTATTCAAGACTGGTAATGGAAGTATTCCGAAAAAATAAATATAGTTGGCCAAAGCAATCAAAAATTGATTTTTTTTTGACGTTGCAGGTAAACTAGTCAGAAAAGGGGCAGTCTGTTGTCCTGGACCATTCTATGCATTGAGAAGAGATAGTTTCCTTTCACCCATTTAGAGAGAAGATTAGAAACAAAGAGTGGTGTACTGAAATTATATACCAGGAATTAAATATCACCGTCAAGATCGGCGACTGGCTCCGGGATGTAGATGCGGCCATTCTTCGAACCCACCCACCTTAAATCTACTTTATCTACTCCACCCCTCCTTCCCCAACCTTACATGTTATCTGCTGTAAGATCCTAATGGGTTACAACAACAACCAGGTATATCGCAATCGATATCGCTTATGGGGACTATCAAGCTAAAACGGTTTAATAATTGTATGCAACTAAGCAAATATAATTTAAAAATTATCACAGGAATTCTGATAGAGCACAGTAGGTTAATCCTGTCAGGGTAAATCACTTTACAAAAATGGGGACTTATCCTAATGATACTTTTAAGTTTTTTAGGGAGGAGTATGAGACCTTGAAACACGTGCTAGGAGTATACCCGACACTGATGCATAAACGAAAGAAGTACCTAAGTATCTTAAATCGGATGAAGAAATAAAATATAATATAATTTATAGGTAAATTTCTATAAATTAGGTTCAATATTACAATTTATTAAGGAAGTTGGTCATGAATAATTACTGTTAGTCCATGAAGGGGACAGAATAGATCTCTAGTGGGCAGTGCGAATTCCGTAATAGTTATAATATCAATTTTAATAATAATAATTAAATTAGTAATAATAATAATAATTACATTAGTATTAATAATAATAATAATTACATTAGTATTAATAATAATAATAATTACATTAGTATTATTAATAATAATAATTACATTAGTATTATTAATAATAATAATTACATTAGTATTAATAATAATAATAATTACATTAGTATTAATAATAATAATAATTACATTAGTATTATTAATAATAATAATTACATTAGTATTATTAATAATAATAATTACATTAGTATTAATAATAATAATAATTACATTAGTATTAATAATAATAATAAATAAATTAGTATTAATAATAATAATAATTATAATAAATAAGCATTAATAATAATAATAATTAAATTAGTATTAATAATAAGAGTAGAGTTAATAATATTAATAATAATAATTAAATTAGTATTAGTCATGAGAGTAAGGTTAATAATATTAATAATAATAAATAATGTCTAATCTATATATCATATAAATATCAGAAATTAATGTTAATGTGTACAACATACCTCGTCTATGTGTTTTAAACCATCATCAGTCAAAACTATACACAAATTAAATAAAGTATATATAGAATTGGTGTCAAATCCTGAATCATCAGGTCCCGCTATTAAATCAAGACCCCAAAGCCTATAAATAAAATATATGAAACTGTACTTAACACATTTGAAATAGAAACTATGTTACCTTTTTCTGAGGTAGGCGCATAAACTGCCTTCTCCTTCATAGCCGAGTATAAAAGAAATAAAGTGCTCTGGTTTACATTTATAATACTAAAATAAATCAGGAAATATTCTTAGAAGAAATTTTTAAAGTGAAGAAGTCAACTGCAAGTTAATACAAACCTTTGTCATTGAAGGCAGAACCCATGTCAATTCAAGTTTACACAAATTTGCAATCGATTTTACAAAGAACACATCTTTATGAAAATTTTCACAAAACGCTTGTTTATAATTGAATTGACTAAAATCAGATCCTGGCAAATTATTGCTTGGTATATCTGCAAAATGCTTTATTGCTATATTCTCCAGTTCATCAATTGGCAATCGCGCCTGCACACACAAATACATGCGATTCGCACTATAATGTCTCTCTCTCACGTCATGTAAAGTTCTATGCAAATCCTGTTCATCAATATTTTCTTTCAACGATTTTTTATTGCCCCAAGCAAATTTGCCATGCGGAAAGCCTTCATTCGCTAAACTAGCCAGTAATTGATCACGCCTCGCCTCATCATCATTTTGAGTCTGGTCAAATTCTGAATCGACAGCATCTCGTTCTCGTGTCATTGCTTCTTTTTTCATTAAGGGTGCTTTAAACAATGCAGAAAAGCAATCCATACTGCTATCTAAATGTTCTTCACCCACTTCAAAGTAAAAAACAGTCTCCTCGCTTTCCGTATGGGCATTATCAAAACCACCACAATTTTTAATATGCACATCAAAAGCATTCTCTTCAGGAAATTTTTCTGAACCCATAAATATCATATGCTCCAGAAAATGCGCTAAGCCCGGATATTTCGTAGGCTCAGAGAACGAGCCATAGTCGATCAGTAATGCACACGCGGCAAGCATTTCATCACCTTACAACGTGTAAAAGTTCTATTAATTTTTTTTTGTTTTCAGTTGCATATAAAAACATTACCTTCAAAGCAATCGTCATCATCCTCTGCGCTACTTTGTGTAGAGGACATGCTCTCCATTTCAGAGCTTTCATCAGTAATGGATGCTACGGAAGAATTACCTGAAGATGAGCTACAATCATATGGTGCAGCGGTAGGATCCGATACCAATAATATATGTAATCCATTTCCAAGCAAGAGTGTTCTGCAAACATTATAACAAATATTATGAAAATATTCCTCATACAATGAATATTAAAGCTTACTTATAGTGTTTTTTATCGTTCTCCGATTTATCTGGTGTTTCTAAGTACGTCACCTCCATAGTTTTGACACCGTATGAACACTTGGGCAAATAATATTGATATTTTTGTAAAGAATTATCAAATTTCTTCTTATTGCTGTTATGTTTACTCTTTAGTAATTCGGTTAGGTGTGTTGTATTGCACTTGGATAAATAATTAACTTTTCTTATGTACACTATATTGTTAATAAATGGTCTGATACTACTAAATTTTTTAATAAATTTACTAATGAACATAAAATGTTTATAGTGGCTCACAGATTACAAATCTTTTTATTGATTATATTAAAGGGTAATTAAGTATTATCCCATTAAAATTCTTTAAAAAATAAAACTTCTAATTTATTTACATGATTAATTAACCTATAATCCAAACCAAATGAAAAGCAAAACGTTGACGTTTCCACATTTGACCGAGTCCGAAAACTATTGTGAATGTTGCGCTCTGCGGTGTAGTCATTAACAATAGATGGCACTTAACTACTTAAAGAAAAAATATTCACCACACTGTAGTTGTTATGACTTCATCTTCTAGGCGGGGTTTTATAATTATGCTCTGTTTTTTAAGAGCGTGCTTTATATAAAAGTTAACAAAAGGGATTTAAACAATACACACATTATCAACAAAGAGTAAACTTAAAATAATCGAAAATAAAGTTAATACTTATTATATATATGTAATTATACTGTTGAGTGAACATTAAACTATGTTTAAATATCAATCGACCTACTTTATAATATAGGATATAAGCCTCAACAATTTCTGGCCCATTATCTAGTTGGGTTTGAGTTTCTCTTTAAAAGAAGATCCTCTTTAATTCTGGTCGTGGTTACAATAACACCTTACACAGAGTTTACTCCTTGTCAGTAATTACTATTTAGGAAATTCATCCTCTTTTCTTTCTCTTACTTGTTTCCAATATAATTTTTTAAATAGTAAGCCTTCCATATTCTAATATATGCTTTTCCTTTGATTACTGGAATAGTGTTTAAGCTTTTGAACTTTACTTTCGAATAGCTGTCCATTTTGCATTACTAATATGTTCCTATTGCCTTCATTCAAACAGTTTAATTGATTAATGTCGTTAATAAAATTGATTAATTGTATATAGAGCATTTGAGTTTTCCAACCTAATTAAGAATTAATTAAGGAAAATAATCCTAACAATGAAATTTGACATATTTGACACCTAAAACAAAATGTAAATAAAGAAACAACAGGTAAGAATTTTTAAAAATATGTTTTTTTTATAAATTAGTATTCTATGTACATATTTTTTTGCATGTTCTACGAATTCCATGATCAATTAATTAATTTATAATAACAATACAAAATCGAAAAATATCTACTTACAATTGAAATGTAAACAAATAAAATTTTTATTAGAACTTTCCAAAAACTTTCTGCCAAATTCAATTTCCTTCACATAATCTTAATTTGATTATATAAATTTATTTAGCTGCAGTGGAAACATGATGTAAGAACTGGTTTAAATGGGCTCAAGTCTCACACTACCAAAAAAAATCGGATTAAAAATTGATACTAAAAAGACACTATTAACTTTTAAAGTTTAAATTTTTCAAATGCAAAAATTGCTGACTCTCTTATCACGTTTCAACTGCAGCTAAAACTACTTGTTTATGTAATGATCACTTTTTTTGCCTTAAATGAGTTGATTCATTTATAATGAGCTCATTTAAATGAAAATCTTTATGTATATTGTAAGTTATTCTATTTCGCTGCTTTTATTCTCATTAGATACCAGAGAAAACAGGATATAAACTGAAGTATAAACAGTACTATACTATATAATATTAATATATATATATTATATATACATTTAACTAAATTCTTAATATATACTATTGTTTTCAATAGAGTGATATATAAAATTCAATTAATTGATAATATAATAAAATGTTATTGTTATAATTTAATGCTGTTCTAAATACCTCAATATAAGATAAGTATACATATATTAATGCTACCTAACACTCGATTATTATAAAGAAGTTATCAATTTTGTGTTTATTTATATATATATATATGTATATTTTATTACAATAAAATAATAAGTATAAACTATTAAACTCGATTCATATAAATAAGTCGTCAATTTTGTCTTTATATATATATATGTATATATCGCTGTAACAAAATAATAAACATAATCTAATTAAAACTTGTTTCGTATAGAGCAGTTGTCAATTTTGTTTGTATTAATACTACTATAATATAATAACGTACATAACTACTATAATGAAGTGAATTTTGTTTATATATGCATATGTAGGTATATATGTATTTTTCTATTGCTATAATATAATAATAAACATAACTTACTTAATAACACTCGATGTGTCAGCGCAGTTGTTAATAATTTTTTTTTCAGTGTAGTATTGTTAAAGGAACATAGCTTCGTGATGAGGAAGAAAATGTGTAAATGTCAACAAACGTAATTTAGTGAATATAAGTTTTAATGTAGTGAAAAATAATGAAAATAAAAATTATTGAAAGAATGAAGTAAATTATTAGTAATAGTATATAAAAATAAATATAAACATTAATGATGCAATGACGCAAAGTTGACAAGCATGTAGGAGAAAATAAAAATATTTTGTAATAAAGAAAAATATAAAAATTCCATAGAGATCCATAGATCATAATATCTTATCGCAAAAATATTTCAAAATATATTTAGACAAAAAAATTATTAATAGAGATAAAGGAAAATAGCACGGCATTTGGTGTCTGCCTACTAAGTTAAAAATCAACTAATTATAAACGCAAGCAGCGCACAATTACAGTAACAGTACAATCCATATATGGCACATATGTCTGAACACCGGAAGCGCAACACTTTTACCAGTTATGTTAGCACGCCACAAAGCAGTTACATGACAGCGCCTGGTGCTGATGAATGGTGTTTCACTAGTGATATGCGTGACGTACTCATACTATCCAAACCACGTTTGTTGGCGAAAGAGCTTATAGCAGCCTCTGCGCCAGCTTACATGTACCCTTCGATTACGCCAATCGATGATGCTGATACTCCGAAAGAGGCGATTTTTGGTTTATTAAGTGTAACAAACTTCAAATTGTCATTTGTGCCACTACCGCGGCAATCGCTGACCCTACCACAGGAATCATATCAGGAACATTTGTATTTGCAACGAAACGATGTGACGCTTAACAATATCGATTATGTGTACCAAATAGGGGAAGGTGGACGTACAATTGCTTTGACGGGTGGCAGCAAACGTAAGAAGCTGGATAACCAACAGAAAGTCATGAGCGGAAGGATTGCTGCATTGCACATAGTTTGTAAAAATTTTCGGTTTTTGAAATTTTCATTTCAACAATCTTATGGTGATAAGGATTATGGCAAGTTAATAGCATCTGCACTGGCGCGTTTTGTTTATGCTTCACGACATGATCTCAGTTTCGGTTTCTGCTACAGGGAACCCTACTACTCAACACTAGAGAAGTCCAGTGTGACTATGTACAGGTCGAAAAATGATTGGGCACGAGAATTAATACGCTGTGGCGCCACAGAGTGGCAAGTGGTTAGCGCTGAAAATGTGCCGCAACTGCAAAATAAATTACAGTCCACGAAGTACACGCTGCCGCCGCATTTCGTCATACCAAAATGTTGCAGTGTGGAGCGATTTTTAGATTTATCGCGTGCATTTTGTGATTCGCGTGCTGCATTTTGGGTTTATGGTTATGGCAATGCATCGCTGGTGCGGTTAGCAGAGTTAAAAGCAGCAGTGCAACAGGACACCAAATTGGAAAATGTCACATTGGAATTGGTGAGGAAATGCGATGAACGAAAATTGATTAATCTGTTGCAGTTAACAGAATGCTTGCCTAGCATACAGGATGTGCAACGGGCTTACTTAAAATTTCGAAGGTTGTGCACACCAGAAAGTCCGCAGCAATTTTTACTGCAGGAATCAAAATTTCTGACGCTATTGGAGAAATCAAGTTGGTTGTTTTACGTGTCATTATGCTTGAGATATGCATGTGAGGCGGCAGAATCGTTGCGTGCTGGTAAAACATGTGTCTTACAAGAGACTAATGGACGTGATCTATGCTGTGTCATTTCTAGTTTAACACAAATAATACTAGATCCGTTATTTCGCACAATCGATGGCTTCCAATCGTTGGTACAAAAGGAATGGATAGCATTAGAGCATCCATTCAAAACGCGTCTCGGACATGTACGCGCAAGCACAGACTCTGCGGAGGAAGATGAAAGTCCAGTATTTTTGTTAT
The DNA here is from genome assembly GCF_002237135.1 of Teleopsis dalmanni. Taxonomy (NCBI): domain Eukaryota; kingdom Metazoa; phylum Arthropoda; class Insecta; order Diptera; family Diopsidae; genus Teleopsis; species Teleopsis dalmanni. Next base: position 162,508,174 of record NC_051846.1, on the reverse strand, counting down.
ATTTAGATTGTGTATGGCAGCTTTTACAACAATATCCGGATGAATTCGAATATAGCGAAACTTACTTAACAAGTTTGTGGGATTCGTGTTTTCTACCCATTTTCGATACATTTCAATTTGATACGGAAGCGGAACGTGAACGCGCTGTAACACAGATGGATTTAGTACAACGTCCTGTGTGGGATTGGAGTGAGCAATTTTCAGAAAAAGATAAAGTATTCTTTACCAATCCCTTCTATCAGCGTCGACCGCAGGAGCATAATGTACGTAGGTCTATTGCTATACCAGCAGGTGCGGTGATGCTACCAGGACTAGCACAAATTACACAACCCAAACAACAACAAACACAGCAAAGATACACGATTAATCCACAGTTATTTGTACCACAGTCTACTATACCAAAAGACAGATATCTGTCACCGCAACATAAAATGGCACACTTGGCTATTTGGGAGCAATGTTATTATCGTTGGATGCCAATACTCGAAATCAAACATGGTGGCTATCCGCCAGTTGATCTATATCATCGTTTCCTATTGAGTAATATTGCTAAATTGCAACGAAGTATTGAATTGCAAGAATTCGAAGATTTGCCGGATATTTACTATGAAATTACCGGAGACGAACGCACAACCGATGCGGGCTGTACGAAACGTAATAGCATCGAAATGATTGACGGCGTCGAGAGACGGCGAAAGTCGCTGCCCACTACGAATGGCATCAATCCCGGTAGTATATTACCTGAAATATCATCATTTTTCCCTTTTAGCATTAATGTAGGTCAATCGCAACAATTATTCGATATATTGAATGATAGCAAAGAGTATTTATTGGAGGGTTCGATTATGGATAAACTTTCAATTACGTAGGAAGGCGGTTAAATTACTAAGTAATTACATACCTAAACCCATACATATATTTTTATTTTTATATTTTCTAACAACACTGGTATATAACTTATTGGTTAATATTTTAATTGAAATAACTTACATCGAGTGTAAATGTAATGAAGAACTTCTTTTGTATTTTTGAACTAAAATAATTTATCGAATTTTTTACAATTTTGTTTTTTTCTTCATGTACCTTAAATGTTATATACTAACTACTATTTTATATAAGCAGTAAAGCTTGAGGTAAAACAAATTTATATATAAAATAAAAAAAATTCTACTTTCGAAACGTTAGGAACAGCGCCTATAATGGATTTATAATAACCGAGTTTTCTGAGCAAACTCGGTTTTTAAGTGAAATTTTATTTTAAATCTATTTTGTAAAAAAAAATCAGAAATATTTATTAAATACTAAAAAATAAAAAGTAAAATAATTAAAATATTTTATATTTATTTTATATATAATATTTAAAAAAATTTTTAAAAATTCTTTAATAATTGAAAGTTTATTTATAATTTTAAAATAAGCCTTGAAGCCAAAATCTGTTAATTATTAAACAAAATTTTCTCCAAACAACGAAAGTTGTTCATTCTTAAGTTATGCGATGGCATATACACAAAATTTAAAACAAATGCATTCTTTTTATATATTTTATATGGTTTTTTTTTAATTATAGTTAAAACCTCATTTACATATCATTTATTTAAAACAACAAAAATTCAATTCCGCGTTTTTAAATACAAAAAAAAAAAGTATTAACAATTAATGTAAACATTTATATAAATAATTATGTAGATATTTATTTTCTATTTACTTTCTATTTATATATATATATATAAATATAAAATAATTTCATTATTGTTTATTGGTTTCCATTTCATTTTTCTGAATTTAAAATTTTTTCACTTTAATAAATTTTTTTTTAATATTATTCTTAAAATATTTAAATAGTTTCCACAATTATGTAAGTTAAAGGCAGTTAATTATAAAGATTAATTATTTTTACATATATTTTGTAATATATTTTATTTATGTTAAATGAAATGTGAAATGAAATTATATTAAAAAAAAATATACTCTTTAAATTTTTATTTAGCAAGAAAATTTATAACATATATTTCTGTATGATATATTTCAATAAAAAGCATATATAAATTATAATGATAATAATTATATACATTGAATGTATTAAAATAATAGTGCATTATATGAATAATAAAATTTTTTCGAAATTATATATAAATTCATTTTTATTTTTATATGCTAATGACTTTATATTCTGGCAAATCGTTTAACGTATTAAGACAAATAGCACGAAATAAAAACTTACAGACTATACTGAAAAGCACGACTCCGCCATTTAAGCAAAAGTGAATCACGCTGACAAATCTGTAAGCTGCCCAAGTCCTTGATTCTGCAGGATAACAGATTTATGAAGTCAGTAAGAAAAAGTGCCCTAAAGATATTTTAATCTATTATTGAGTATTGAGTATGATGGGTGTTGATGGAAAGGAACAACATAGATTCTTACTTTTTTCAGAACCAAAAACACGAAAAATGTCGTAATAAAGTAGGGGGAAAACAGATTCCTCGTCTTCTTCAGAACCAAAACACGACAAATGTCATTATATAGTAGGCTCAGTTTCAAAGCATGTCTTTCTAATAGGCATTGATCACTCAGTAGGCTGACTAGGTTTGGCGTTAATTAAAGCACTTGAACGGTACGTTTCTTATCCAGTTTGTACCAATTTAATCTTAAAATCTTACAGAAATTTTCATCTACATATGTTTACTTAACTATGCTCAGATAATTTTGTTTAATATCCAGCTTGACCATTGCAAACGGGATAGTAATATGCGGAAAATGAATGCTAGAAAGTAAAGTGCCTGCTCTGACAAGTTCATCTGTCCTACATTTGCCTGAGATCTATCTGTATCAAAGTGCCCATGTGAGTTGGACACTAACATTCCTAGGTAGCTCGTTTAGAGAAGCCCAGCAGTCTCGACTTGTTACAGATATAACTATAGCGCTTACCAGTGATAACAGTTGCCTGTTCAAGAAGTTTTGATATTTACATCGGGACCTTTGCATAGGACGCTTTTTGGTGCATAGTAAATCACTATTACTTATAGAAATCAACTGAAAGACACGATATGCTAAAATTCAATTTATAGGAAAATATGATAACTGCTGATTAATGGAAAAGAGACATTTTAAAATCACAAATTTTATTTTTTATCAAGTGAGTTCTCTGACTTCCTATTTAATTGTTTCGAAAACCGCAGTTAAATTAAAAATAATAATTTATAAAAGTTAATTTATATAGCTGCGGTTATGCGTTAATCTTAAAAATAACACAGCAAGTGCAATTGTTATCTCCGAATGAAAAACAAAAAGTACCAAAATTCAATAATTGATTAACACAAATAAAATGTACGTTGGCTTTGTGTGTAAACAGGCGTGTCTAGGGTTCCATTTTGGCAAGGGTTCAAATCTAGATACTTGCAGTTCAAACTTATTATATATAGACACTTATACAGACAATATATTTTATATAAACAATTAAACCAATAAATGTTTCCAAAGACGACTGTTGCAATATATAACTTCATAATATTATATGTATATTTTAATACAGGACAAAATTTTAATAATATTGTCAAAAACATTTACCAAAAAATTCTAAATATATTAAAAAAAAATACAATTCTTTAATTAGTTTAAAAAACAGAACATTTATTGACCGATATATCGATTATATTCTCTAGTAATCCCAAGTATACTAAGTCTTTAAGTATCTTTATTGATACCGTATACACAATAGTTATTATAGCCCGTGAGTTTTCTAATAATTAGGGGACATAACATGGATACCAAAGAATACCTTTGATGGAAATATTCTTTGATGGATACTATTATTGGACTTTAAGAGTGGCAGATTAATAATTGTGTAGAGTTTAGTTTCTCTATATATAAAGTACTTCACTTGAGCAATTAAATTTTACAAGCAATTATACAAATTGCTTTATAAATTTAGTATGAATAATAAATATTTACGTAAATATACATGATCAATCGGAATCTTATTTACGAGATAATCTCTATCTGAGCTGCATATATGGCAACTCTGGGTTTAGACCGTAATTAATATCGAAAAGCCAGTATTTTGAACAAAATGTCCGTTTTCTTTCTTCTTTAAACATTTAATTTACAAGTTCGTTAAATACAATATTCTTATAAATACAAGACTTAATAATATATATTGAAAATGTCCAATTCAAATCAACAAACTCAACGGCGTCGACGTCGTAGTCCAGTTCCTTTAGAAATAATACAAAAAAATGTATCAATTTCTTTATCCAAAATAATTATTAACATGATAAATCCGGAATGTCAGCAAAGATGTAAAGAAATGTTGAATATTGAAAACGCAACAGATGCGGAAAATAAAATTTTAAATGTTTTGCAGAACATTGAAGAGAGTAAGCAAGAGCCCGTACATAATAAACGTCAACGAAAGTAAAATTAAATAAATTTTTTGATTATATATTTTATTCTTGTCTAACAAAAATATTTATTTAACATTGAAAAATAAAATTCAATAACTGTTTTGTAATTTATAATAAAATTATTTCAATAAACTTATCAGTTCTTTATAAAACATGACGTTTTAATTTACTTTTTTTCTTTTTCTGCATCTTTTGCGGCTTCTGCCGCTTCAGCATTCTTCAACAATTGCGATTCGATACCAACTTTTTTAAGCTCTTCAATTAAATCACCGCTTTGATGCATTTGAATTAGAATATCACAACCACCAACAAATTCGCCATTAATGAAAACCTGTGGTATTGTGGGCCATTCAGTATAATCTTTGATACCTAAAATAAAATGTTCATTAATACTAAAACTTTCATATGTTAATTTACAAAATAAACCTTGTCGCAATTCTTCACTTTCTAGTACATCATGTGCATCGTAAGGTACGCCATGCATGCGGAAAATTTGTACGACAGCATTGCTAAATCCACAACGTGGTGCCTCTGGATTACCTTTCATAAAAACGACAACTTTATTGGTGCGTACTATTTTACTTAGTGTGTCTTTATCAATAGCGGCTACACTGCCGGCTGTGCTATCGGCAAAATAGCGCGGTTGTATGCGTAACGCTTTGTTGCTAACTACTTGACGTACTAATTGTCGTACCAGTGACATTTTGCTTTAAAATTTTTGTATGATGTGCAAATTAAAATTATTTTTATGATTAAATAACAATGCCTTCTAAGTTATTGACGTTTCGAAGTAATCACACTCAATTGACAAACAGCTGATTTGGTAATTTGTATGTATTGTTGTGAAATTTAAAATTCAACTCAACCCAACAGGGTTGTATTTTTAAAAGAGTTGAAAAAATAAGTTGCATAAATTAATAACACGAAACTATTAATTTTCAAATTTCAATAATAATATTTTTAACATTAGTTAACAGTTAATATACAATATATAACTAAATAATTTGTTTTATAAATTAATGAATTAATATTTTTACATATATGGCAGTGAATAATTGTTAATAATTTTGATTATTGATGATGTAATATAGTGAAAGACAAACACAAATTCTATGCTTAATGACATCGAAAATGTAAATTATACAAATTATTTAAAATTAATTGCATTTTAAATTTAATAAAAACTCGTATTAAAAATATATATATATATTGATTTTTTCCATTTAACAATTAAATTTGTATGTCTATATAAATATTTCAATATACAAAAATATATTGCAAATTATGGCAATTATGAAAGATTTACAATATTTTCCCATTCAGTTATGATAAACCAAAGAGAAAATAAAGCTGGGAATCAAAAAACAAATTCAAACAATAACAATATGTTATTATAATAAATGTAATAAAATTAATAAATATAATAAAATTAATAACGATATTAATTTCGTAACAAATAAGTACACTGCACATATTTAAAAAAAATTTGAATGGCTGATTACTGTATTGAAAATATATTATAAATAAAATTTGGAACTCATAAAATAATAAACATCTACTCTTAGTTGCAGGTGATATTGAGTAGCATTATTCCCAACAAGAATTAATCACAATTTATTCAGTATTTACATTTATTTAATTGTAATTCTGGTAAATCTGGTCACAATTTTTTTAATTGAGGTGGTCTGTTAGTATAATTTGCTCTAAGTGCAATTTTTATTTGATCGGTAAATCTGTGGCAAAATCTATAACACTCTAGTTATTTCGCCAGAGTATAAAGATTATCTTCAAATTAACAACTGTTTTATATGATTTCAAAGATAAACTATGATTTGATTCAATATACATATATATTTGTGAAAATTATAAATGTCTACTAACACAACTAAAACATCATCAAAAATTAATCGAACATTTTTAGAGTAATCTAAATAACAAAAGTTGATATATTAAGAGTAAATCTAGATTAAATTCAGATTTACTAATCGAAAACGCCACAACATTGATAAAACATATTTATTAATTTGTTAAGAAATAAATCGATAAGTTGTTGAAATACGGTAGTAAAGAATATATTAGCCGTCATGGTCATTAACATAACGCAATCTACTAAATTGTACTTGTAATGTAGATATTAAAGATAGCGAATATTCCAACCATATATATATACATTATAAACAATTTAAGTCATTTAGTAGGAATTTTGCATGAAGACTCTGTTATCGTTATCGAGGTGAATAATAATTCAAAACAATTTGTCATAGTTTTGACATTTGATTTGCCGCTACTTAATGCATGTGTTAAATTTGTTTTGTTTTAAGCTCGAAAAATAACACAAACATTTGCAAAATATTATTATTAGAAATATTAGTATAAGAAACTACAAAAAATGGCTGAAAGTATGAATGATAATCCTTCAACGTCAACATCAACGGCATCAAATCAGTTTGTGGACGAATCTGCAGATACACCAATTTGCATAATTGTTTTGGGTATGGCTGGCTCTGGCAAAACCACATTTGTAGAAAAACTAACGCAATTATCTTATGCACATTTCAAACCATATGTCGTAAATTTGGATCCTGCTTGTCGAGAAACTCCGTACCATTGTAATATTGATATCCGCGACACAGTCAATTATAAAGAAGTTATGAAGCAATACAAATTGGGACCAAATGGCGGAATTGTGACATCACTCAATCTTTTTGCCACAAAATTTGAGAAAGTTGTGGAATTAATTAAAAACGCTGGACAAAAAGGGCACAAATGGTGTATTATTGATACTCCAGGTCAAATAGAAGTCTTCACTTGGTCGGCATCTGGCACAATAATTACCGAATCACTAGCTTGTATGTTTCCTACAATTGTAGTGTATGTTATGGACATCGTTCGATCTGTCAATCCCACAACGTTTATGTCGAACATGTTATACGCTTGTTCAATATTGTATAAATCACGTTTACCATTTGTTGTGGTTTTAAATAAGGTATGTAATTTATAAATATGGATATATGTATATATGTTAATTGAAACAAATTTTAACAGATTGACGTGCAAGATCATTATTTTGCTTTAGAATGGATGACTGATTTTGAATCATTTCATGAAGCTTTAGAAAATGATAATAACTATGTAAATAATTTAACACGTTCAATGTCGTTAACCTTAGATGAATTCTATAAAGATCTCAAGACATGCGGAATTTCCTCGAAAACTGGTATTGGGTTTGATAAATTTTTCGATTTGGTTGCTGAAGGTGCCAAGGAATATGAAAAGTAAGAATATTAAATATTTGTGCTAAAAAAAATTATGATGTAGTTTATGTAACATTATTAAGGGTTTTAAATACGAGTAGTTTGATTATGTCTTGCCAGGGCAGGTACGCTGTTCTCTAAAATTCACTCATCGGTATTTAGCGATAGCCAAAAAAGTCTGTGTGGATAAAGACTCTTGTCGGACAGGAAAACTTTATTATATCAATTTAGTTGCTTTAACTAAAGCTGAACATATTCAGCACTATTATATGGTTCGAAGAACGGTATACGTTCCGAAGTCACTCATCGTTATTAACGATTAAGTGCCATTCGGCACGTACTAAAGAGACTTCACAAACAGGTTCCAGCGGGTTACGACAACAACAACAACACTATGATATCGGTGATGACAGGCCACTCTTGTTATGATTCATATTTTGCAAAAAAGAAGGATACTGCTTGTACTCTCTACATTTAAAGATTAGGACCGTTATCTTCTGGAATCAAGTGGGTAGTTTTTCCAGATTATAACAATTTTAAGATTAGATCAGCTATTTAAATTTGTTATTTTTTCATTATCAATATTGCCATTCTGTATTATCTGTATTAGTCTTAAATTAATCTAAATATATAGTTGGTTAAGGTGCACTGATTCTCAGCTTCACATTTGGCAGGATCCGAGTTCGATTCCCGGTACTTGCAGTCTTAAAAATAATTATTTACGAATAATTATATACAAGAATTATTTCCAAGACCACTGATGATGGGTATTTGGCAATACTCGAAACAGTTGTATGGTCAACCAAAAATTCAATTAATTAAAATAACATAAAAAATAAATTTTTGTTGTTGTAGTTCACTACTGTTCGAAAAACCTCTTTATATATTTTTATGTAATACTGAATTTATTAATGAATAGTATTAATAGTATTAATAGTATTAATATATAGTAAGCAAGGAGCGGGACATATTCGTAAAATATTGTGCTGTTATGATGAACACCTGCCCTGCGCTTAATCACTTTCACGACAAAATAAAGAAATCATATGTTAGGAGACCCCTTGTCTGAAGTCTCGCACAATATTAAAAGGTTCGAGGATACTCGATCCTACCTTGGAGCAGTACAGGTACTGCTTAACATCATTCTGCAGATTCGTATTAGCTTTGCAGGGAAACCAAGCACAGACATTGCGGCGTAAACACAATGTATATGATATTGTACCATACATATTTATTAATAAATATATATATATAATATTTTATTTAATATATATAAATATATATATAGATATATATACATATTTATATAAAGTAGATGGATATTTTGTATATACGAAACATAAGTAGTTGTGCAGTTTTTATTGAAGATATTTTACATATATATAATATATAATAATGTTATTATAAATTTATTTTAATATTATAGTGAATTTTAGTAAAGAAGTGATTCTAAAATCAGTTTTACCTATTTTTTAGTATATAATTTAATGTTGCTCAACGGCTTTCCTACTGAAATTAGCTATTACATATATTATATTATATAAAGTATATTATATATTATCATAACATACTAGGTATATTAGAGTATAAAATATATAGTAACTATTTTATATTATTTCAGTGATTTCAAAATGGAATACAACAAATTACGTTTAAAAAAGCTCGAAGATGAAAAGAAGAGTAAAACTCAACAGTTAGACAAAATAGCAAAAATGAAAGGTCCAGGTGAGGAAGTAAAATTTGCTCCATTGATTGAAGAGGTTTGTTGAATTTTTTATTTTAAAACAAAAATATATTCTAAATTTGATATTTATATTTGACAAGGCTCCCACTGGTGCAGAATGGGCGGATGTGTATTTAAAATATGATGCTGATGAAGGTTCGGAAGACGAAGAAGGTGAAGAGGAAATGCCTGACTTAGAGAGCAATATTTTCGATAAAGTATTTGATCAAAGTAAAAAATAAAATATATAACTAATAGAATTAATAAGTAAGTTTAAATAAAAATTCAAATCGTTGTAGACGGAAAAAATTTGTTTATATTTTATTAATGGATATATTTATTAACTGTCTGTCTCATTTTTGTATTGTTTTATTTTAGTTTTTGATAAATGTAGGCGCTTTTCATTGGGTGTTTGTGAAACAATATTTAAATATTAATATTTATTAATAAATAGTTATTGCTTAAAAGCTAATCATATATATATGTATGTATATATATAAATAGTTTTTTATGTAGTTTGTAATATATATGTATATATGTGTATAAGTATATATAATGTACTTTTTGTTTCTTGTAATATGCATGTGTAAATATTTGTTAAAAAGCTTTAAGATAGAACGCTTTCAATTGATATAATTAATACAATTAATAATACAGTATTGGAAAAGCAGTTAACATAAATACAATTTTAGATATTCATTAACAATAGGTAACCTCTCATTATATGTTCTAACAAGCAAAAACATTCAATATAAATAGTTTATATGCGCGTATAAATTTGTCTTAAGCATAGTTAATAGTAAGTAAGTTTATTATTGTTTTTGTGTTTACGAGCAACTTAATCTAAAATTTATTATTAATGCAGCAATTGTGCTTTTACATATATCAGTTACATAGATTAGAGACTACAGCGTTTATAGGTAAAAAATTGTTAACAAATTTAAAAATAAGCTTGCGACGGTTACGAATTCATTTATTGTTTTTTCTCTTATTTAATTTAATTAATTTAATTATATGTTTTTAACATATAGCATATGAAGAGTTTGGCTTTGGCTTTATTTTTTTAAATTATTATTATTTTTTTTTGTGCACTGTTTTCGAAATGGCAATTAATTTAAGTTGTAATTTATTTTCTGATTACAATTATTTTTATTTGTTTGTTTTTATTTATATAAGCTTTAGTTCTGAATTTTTCTTTTTGAATTTTCTATACATGATATATGTATTTTTTTTTTCGATCGCAGTTGGGTTTATTGTTTTCCGCTTTTCATATGAATTCCTTTCTAATTTGATAAAAAAAACTTATCTTATATATTTATACGATAAGTTGAAATGAAACTGTGCGAAATAGTTGAAAATATAGAGTTTTTAAATATATAAATATATAAATAAATATAAGTTATATAAAAAAATAATGCTAAAATGTTATATACCTTAGAAATATTTAACAGTGTCTGATTTACTACACGAGTAAGATTTGCTATAAGGAAATTTAAAATAGAATTTGTGAATATATTCAAATGTAAATTAATAAAATCAAAACAATTAAAATTAAATTAAAATTAAAATAAAAATGTGTTACAAGTACATTTAAAATGGGGTTACGGAATATAGGATTCAAATATATTTATTAATTTTATTGATGTTAATTAAAATAAATTAAATAAAAATTATTTAAATTTAATTAAGTTACATAAAAATCAATTAAATTAAAATTAATTAAATTTGCTAAAAGTAAATTAAGAATAGCATTTCTGAGTATAAGATTCAAGCGTAAATGAAATTAATGGTAATTAAATTGAAATTAATTAAATTAAAGTTTATTAAATTAAAATTTATTAAATTAAAATCATTGATGATAAAATCATAAAGATATTTAAAATTGCTTAAATTTGCTAAAAGTAAATTAAAAATTGCATTTCTGAATATAAGATTCAAGCGTAAATTAACTTAATAGTAATTAAATTGAAATTAATTTAATTAAAGTAAATTAAATTAAAACAAAATAAAATTAAATTAATAATGTTAAAATGAATGAAATTATAATAAATTTAAGAAAATTGATATAAATAAAATTAAAATCAATTTAATTAAAATCAATTCAAAAAAACCTCTTAATTAAAATCAATTAAATCAGACGGTAAAAAATTATTATTAATAATAATTTTTTTTTGAAACGGGTTAATTGTTAAGTGTATTGTTAATAATACTGTTATAATTAAAAAATATATGTTTTTTAAAACTTTTTTATTTGAACCAATTTTTCTAGTATATTCTGTAGTCATCTTCAGGGTACTTCAGGGAATTTAGTTTTTTAAAACTTTTTTATTTGAACCAATATTTCTACTATATTCTATAGTCATCTTCAGGGAATATTATTTAATTAATATTAATTCAATTTCAATCAATTAAAATAAATTAAGTTTAATTATATTGAATTATTTAAAAGATTGAAAATAAAACAATAATATGTTTTAGAAAGATATATATAAGTATTTTGGTCTTCTATATATGTTTATAGAAGTAATTGTTATTTCGAATTTATTTTAAATTCAAATGTATATAATAAAATATAATTTTTGGGATGATTATTCTTGTAATTGTTGAATAAAATATTTTCAATAAATTAAATAATTAATATTTGTTTTATTATTTATTCAAACTTAAGAATAGTGCTTAAAAAAGCAGCTCAAACTTAAATGGAAACTTTTGGATCAAACACTTTTAATGTTCGAAAATGGTTCAGCTATTTAAAAATGTTATAGCTTCTAGAATAGATCATCTGCTCAATTTTTCAAAATATTCGTATGTTCGTAAATTTTTGAGCGTCAAAGCTGTAGTCGAGTATACTCGAACTTCAAAATGTTAGAAGCTCTACTAAATCTTAGATTGACTTAATCTTAGATAATATATATATATATATATATATATATATATATATATATATAAATCGGTTTTAATACACAATATCATTGAATGTATATAAAAATAATAAATGGTTTATATTGATAAAATTCCGAATAGCAAATCAACTCGTATAGTAACTAGGGTTAAATGATAGTTGTCTAGAAAATTCTCTACAAAATTAGAAACTAATTTAGAAACTAAAAACTAAAAAGTTTGAACTACATTTTATTTTCAGAAAAAAAAATGCTAACCGCTAACTACTTTTACTATCACACTCTTACAAAAATATTGATTTCTCTGCATATTTTTTACAATACATTATATGATTTTGTTACATTTTGATCGATCTATTTTTTTACAAGTTCGGTGTACTAAGCGTGTGTTTTTCTTTATAAATTTCTTAGTGTAAAATATGATTTTTTTTTAAACATAGTTGATTTTAAGATATACGATACAATTGCTTGCAGACTAATCTTGTGTCATTTATTAGGAGCTAATTAATTGTAATTATATATAAATAAATATTGAATAACAGTGGTTAAGAAATTAGGGATCAGAAAACATTTGGACAATTATAATTTAATTTATTTTTTAGCAATAAAATATATATATCAATATAAAATATATAGAAATCCTAATAAGAATAGAAATTTAATTAATATAGGATAGACAGGGAACAACAAATACAACGGATTACAGTGCAACCATAGAAGCTTTTTTATTAGGTTAGGTTATGTTGAAGTGGTTGCCTTGTATACTAAAGCCCGCTTAAGCTAAAATAATGACCCCTTGTGATAACATGGAAGGTCCTTTAAACTACTACTAGTTCTAACCGAGCAAAAGACACTCGACATTTTAGAATGAAGAACAGAATATTATTCGTTAAGCAGTTATCAATATTATACCTGAGTATTAATTAATCAGGAATTAAAATATATGAAGGATTATTAATAAAGATATTGACACTTATTTAAATATGAAGATGATATTGAACTAATTTACATTGTAATAATAGTTAAGAAAGAAGAATTAAGAAAAGAATTAGAATTAGAATATTTCTAATTCTATTCTAAAATATAGAATTTTTTTAGAATATTTTTTTTTTAAATAACGATACATTAAAATTTTGAAATGGAAGACAAATTAACCAGGAAAAGAGCAATCTACCTGCTTAACCTACCTGCTTGTAGGTTTGAAATGTTTTTCTGGTTTAGGAAACTTCTTCTCGTTCATTAAGGAAGAGAAGATTACACTGAGACAGTCTGAAATGGATACCATAAGGAAAACTGCTTACAGATTTCTTGAACCTAAATTGTTTTAAAGATTACATGAAAATAAATATATATTGAGATTCATACGTATCCAAACAAAACGACCAAGTTAGCTTAAAGAAGACTTAAGTAAGATTAAATAATAAATAAATATAATTAAAAAATTATTATTAAAACGTTAATGGGATATGTAGATTATCACCTAACAGAACAGAGAATTTACACTAATGGAATTTGTGGGCTTACAGTCAGGGGAGATCATGGTACTGTGAAATACCTGTTGTAGAAATAGGCTCTACACTGTAATACAAAAACAAAATAAATATTTGGGTTCACATTTAATTTTGGATAAATTAATCAGTCAGTAAAGTGAACTTAATTCTGCAATTAATTGCATTTGGAAATAATATTTATTAATATTATATATTAATAAATAATATTTGTGAATTAAAGTTAAAAAAACACTCTGAATATATGAAGAGTGTGCAATAGACTTTATACATTGAGAATATTAATAATAAAATTTTAATGAGGACGAATGACATCCTCAGGGACATCAAGATTAATCCCATCAAAAAATACATAAAGAATAGAGCCCTGAAATTATTTGCGAAAACTGACAGACTTACCAACACCGCGTTATCAAATCTCAGAATGGTTTCAGGCTCCTCGGGGAGGTATGCAGATTTGAGGTCAATTATTGCTTAGTCTGATGAAGTGATAAACAGTAATCTAGTCAAGGTGTAGAGAGGGGTTTTGAAGAAACCTCGAGTTAAAAAAGAGTATAAGTGCTTAAGTGCACTAGCTCAAAACAGCTTCAACATCAACATAATAAATAAGATATCACCATCTCTATAAATTTTAAAAGAATTTTTCACTTAAAAAAAGCAAAATAATTAAAAATCCCTTCCAACACAAAGTTTAATATTAATATCGTTAACAGAGTCAATTATATGAAAAAAATTTTATAAAGGGAGGGAACAAAATTTAATTAACCACTGTTATTCTTCTTTTAACTAAATAGGTTCAGAACATTTTAAGTACCTTGCAGAGAGCCTGTGTGCCACATATTTATGTGTTCGGTAAATGCATTAGCTATAATAATGATATTTAAAAAAAGCTATTTATATATATTAAAAACCATATTATATCGTCTAATGACATAACATTGAGGAATATTATGGTCTTTAGTCCACCAATGTCCGAATTATTAAATATAAAATTGTAAAGTGCCACATATATATTTTAATATCTCTCCAGTACACCGACACTTCGCTATATGACTGCTCTTTATACAGAATTTCATTATAACAGCTCTTTATAATTGTAATACTTAATCGGTGTGCAGATCAAAATGTTTTGTTATACAGTCCTTCATTATGACAGCTATTTTTGTGACACTTTTTTGATATATGGCCCAAAATATTTCGTTATACAGCTTTTCATTATGACCTTGGTGAAACTCTTTCGATAGTCAACTTATAATATTTTAATATATCCTTTTATTATAACAGCCGATACACGTTTCCAAATGTTTCGTTATACAGTCCTTTGTTATAACAGTTTTTTCTAAATAGTGAGACTGCAATATATTCATTTTAATCTCTATCAAGCACATCAATAGATCATTTTATGAAAGGTCTTTATATGCAATTTTGTTATAACAGCTTTTTCCATTGTTAGAGTCTTTTGTTATACGACCCAAAATGTTTCGTTATGTGATACTTTGTTATAAGAGCTTTTTAAATTGTGAGACTTATTTCGACATATGGTTCAAAATTTTTGGTTACACTGCATTTTGTTATAACAGATTTTTTTAACTATGAAATTTTTTCAATATAAAGTCCACAAACGTTCGTTATTCAGCATTTCAGTACAATATTGCTCTTTTATTATGACGATATATCGTTTAATTAACAATATACGGTCAAAAATGAGATTTTGTTATATGATCTTTGGTTAGTGATCATCTATAAATTGAAACAAAATGTAATAGTGTCTTTAGTTAAACAACACGGCATAGATATATCCTTGAAAAATTGACCTTAAAACGAAAAGCTTCCTAACAAAACAATTGTTTGATACAAAATATAGTAGTGTCTTCTGTTATACGACAATACTACATTTTTTAGTGTCTTCTGCTATACGAAACTACTACATTTTTTAGTGTCCTCTGTTATATGTTATACTAGATTTTGTAATGTCTTCTATTTCATGACAGTATTACGTTTTTAGAGTCTTTTATTATACGAAAGTACTATATTTTTGGTGTCTTCTGTTATATCACACTACTACATATTTTAGTGTCTTCTGTTATACGATAGTACAATATTTTGTACTATCTTCTGTTACACAACAAAACTAAATTTTTTAGTGTCTTCTGTTATACGACACTATTACATTTTGTAGTGATTTCTGTTATACAACACTAGTACGTTTTGTAGTGTCTTCTGTTATACCACATTACTACATTTTGTAATCACTTCTGTTATACGTCACTACTACATTTTGTGGTGTCTACTGTGATATGACACTTCTACATTTTGTAGTTTCTTCTGTTATACCATATATCTATATTTTGTAGTTTCTTCTGTTATATGACACTTCTACATTTTGTAGTTTATTCTGTTATAAGATAGAACTTCATTTTTTAGTGTCTTTTGTTATACGACAGTACTATATTTCGTATTAAAAATTTAATTTGTTAAATTGCTTTTCGTTTACAGCCATTTTTTCTAGGATGTATCTATGTCATTTAGCACAGTATGGATGTAGTTTCGTTTGATAACAAGGTTCGAACTGTTATACTATCTATAATGCTAGATACAAATTTTATATTAATTTATATTAACAAAGATTGATAATACAATACATGGCACAAGCATTTTACAAGGCATAACGAATGTTCTTGAACTACTTAGACTAATTTTCTAAAACATTAATTTTAATTTTAATTTTATACTTAATAATATATAAAAACATATATAATATATGATGTGGGTTTAAGTTTACAACTGATTGTAAGCATATTTTGTTTTATATACTTTCGCTTAACCATAAGCTTAGTTATAAAACTTATAATTATAAAATATATATTAATTATATTAGTTTTATATAAAAAGAAAATTCAAGAAATGTTTCTTGATTGCTTTTTTTGTTAATTGCTAACTTATGCCAATTTCCTAATACAACTGAATATACATTAATCTGTTAATATTAATTATAAATACATACACAAATACTAATAGTAATAATACTATATAAAATACAATGTTGTTTTTGCTTTAGCTTATAAGCATTAAGGACTACAAATCTAGAACAGAAAATAATTTCATAATTATGAATTTTTAATATTTTTGTTAAAAAATTTTCAAGAAACAGTCTTTTAGGCTTTTTTGTTCGCATTTAAACATAACATTTTTTTGTTGTAGCTTTTAATTTAAAATTATTTTAATTATGTATAATACTTAGATACACAGCATATGCTTCAAATAAATACTCTTGCTTAATATATTTTTTTTTTCAAAAAAGTATTTGAATTATTTTTCTTGATTTTCTTAATTAATTAATTAGTTAATTTTGTGTTTTGTTAATTAAAAAAATTTTTTTTTTTTTGTGTAATGTAAACTGTTGCGCTGGTAGAACTGTTTTTTTTTTTTGGGTGTTGTCATGTTGCCTGAATTATTATAAAAATAAATCCTTGTTGCATCCTAAATATATAGGATAATAAAAAATATATATTAATACTGAGTATATAGAGTTTTCAAAATAAATAATAATAAAGTTTTCATAATTTATTTAAAATATTTGCTTAATCTTCATCGGAAAGATTTGCAGTTGTTAGAAGAGTTTTGTTGTCCTCAGCTCCAGTTTCTTCAATGTCCTATATAGCCAAAAAAAAAGAACTTTATTAGTATATATGATATAATTGTATAAATAAATAAGTTATTAGTGTATATGGTATAACTATATGCAATTTTAATATTATATATTATTTCTATATATATTATAATTGTAGTTGTTTTTAATTGGACCTTTATAACGTGACTATTGTGACTAACATTCTGTCTAGAAATAGTATGGTATGGTATGGTTTGGGGGGGTTTGGGTTAAGTTAAGACCTCTATGCACTGCGACCAGCTTGATTTATTGTGCACCCCTTTCTGTCTAGAGATAGAATGTACTTTCTATTAAAAGTATAAGAGGTTTCACTGTAATTGTTTGTATTTAATTTTTAAGCATAATTGTTAAAATTCTAAAACATGTAGTTATATTGAGTATTCTATCCAGAGATAGAATATACTTTCTATTAAAAATGACTGCTCTTAAGAAACAATATCAGACGGTTAAAAGAAAGGTGCATATATAAGAGAGTCTGTGTATCAGAGGTTTCACTGTAATTGTTTGTATTTAATTTTTAAGCATAATTGTTAAAATTCTAAAACATATAGTTATATTGAGCAATCTATCCAGAGATAGAATATTTACTTTCTATTAAAAATGACTGCTCTGAATATGTAAAAACGAGAGATATACATATATAAGAGTTTTTGTGTAACAGAGTTTTAACTGTAATTGTTTATATCTGTGTTGCAAATACAATTGTTTAGTGTTCTAAAACATATATATAGATATATTGAAATAGAACCTACTTTTTATTAAAAATGACTACTCTGAACGAGCAATACGAGACGGTTAAAAGAGATATACATATATAAGAGTGTCTCTGTCTGTGTATCAGAGTTTTCACTGTAATTGTTTGTATCTGTTTTTCAAGTACAATTGCTTACAATTTCAAAACTTATGGTTTTATATAGTGTTTATATGAAATATGATATGATCTATGGTACTCTGCGTCAGTCTGATTTTATTGCAAACTCTAAGAAACTGAGTCAATTCAAATGTATTGCACAAAACAGAAGTTCACTGGAATTGATAACTTGTGATATAAATAAAAAATCTGTGTAAATAGAAGGAACAGATTTTATATGGTTTTTGTTTTAACAAAGAAAATATGTGATGACAAACAGATATCAATTAACATTTCAAATAAAAATTTATGTTTTTTAAAGTCCATTTAATGATTAATTAAAATTATTTTTTATATAATGATATGTTTGGAATAATAAAATATTTTAATTCTTTAAATATATATAATGAGAAAATCAGAGGATCATGCAATAAGGCAAATTTTGTAGATAAAGGATCTTCATCTCCTTTAACCCAATAGCTTCCTTTACCCCAATAAATGCCAAGAACTTGAAAAAATACAATTAGAAGTGACATGTGATGTAGGATCATAAGGGTTATGTCACGCAGGCGTTCAGATGAATAATAGAATAATGCTAAGAACAAAAAAGTAGATAGTATTGCTGGGTGCAGTAGGCATAAGTGCCAATAATGTGGTTGAGCAAATGTATTTAAAAAATTTAGACAGGATTGTTAATGTAACATAATTGTGGTATAGTAATTGTTTTTGTTGTAACCAGC
The DNA here is from genome assembly GCF_002237135.1 of Teleopsis dalmanni. Taxonomy (NCBI): domain Eukaryota; kingdom Metazoa; phylum Arthropoda; class Insecta; order Diptera; family Diopsidae; genus Teleopsis; species Teleopsis dalmanni. The sequence goes on along the minus strand of NC_051846.1, from coordinate 162,489,128 downwards.
GGAGATCTATTTTTGGGAATGGGAAACGGCACTTGTTTGCTGAAATTGGTCGTTACGCGAGGTAGATCTGTTCTTTCGTGGAACCATTGAACTACAGTGATAGTCATCATCTATTAAAGCCAGATCCTATTGTTTAATTATGCGTGGGGCATAAAGATTCTTTAACTATAGTTTCCATATATATTAAAAATAATATTATACGGGTTTTAGATTTGAAAGTAATAGAAACCACAATTGAAAAGAAATATTTCAAATAGATACCTAACATAAGAGCATCCGAAATAATATATTTCAAATATGCACTTGATTTAAAAGTGTCCAGAGTGGATATATTCTATTTTGCTTTTATACGATAAATCAAGCCAATGCTAGAGAATCTTTGGTAAATCAATCAAAGTTGACTAAGCTTAAAAATTATTTCTCTGTCAAAAAACCAGAGAAGCACCGAAGGAAATTGATATTTAACATTTTTTTGTGGGATGTGGAAATTGTAAAATTATGTTTACAAATAAGTTGAATAATAACTATAGTAGTTTTCAAAGTAGATAAGGCAATCCAGAAAACTAGAACATACATTGCAATCCATTTATAGAGAATATTCCCCACATTATTTATTATACATGAATGATTTAGATGTTAATAAAACGAACGTGAAACAATGTGACACCTATACATGGCATGAAAAAGGATATATCCGAAAACTTATTCAAAATTCATAACAAAAATTTAGTTGAAAAAAATCTATTAGATTAATTGTTAAATGAAACAAAATATGGCATAGCTGTAGACCTAGCATACTCTATGTGTCAATTTTATTGAAAATATATTGTATTTCGAAAGACTATAAATGATAATCATAGTCATAATCATGTCATACGATTTCCGGATTTTTTTTGCGGTTGTTGTAGTTGAATATAAGGTTCCACAGATCTTAGCGAAACGCAACAAGCTTAAAATACCGCAAACCTAGCTTTTATAGCTAAATATCAATAGGTAGAATTAAAATTATGGAAGTATGTCTTCAATATTATGTGTGAGATTAGTTGATTGTTTAATGATGTGTTTCTATCTATTTAAGACCTTGAAAGCTCTTGATAGATTGTTATAAAGAAATTCTGTGGTATTATATATAAATTTATAAAAATCCATAACTTAACATCAGAATAAGGGACTGATGAAGTTTTTATTGATATACAAATTTATGTATTAACTAACTGGGAAGTTATAAGACTCTTTAAAGTATCCATGGGCTTATGCTTTGTATTAGGAATTAATGGATTTTATTTTTATATATTAATTCATCTATTATTTAACTTGAAAGTTATACGAAACTTGTCAAAGTTGTGAATATGGTTGATACTCTTTAAAAAAACCATGCGAATATGGTCTTAATTAAGGACTAATGACGTTTTTATTGATATCTATGATTTATCTATTATTTGTGTATTATTTATCAATAATTTATCTATAACCTTATTTGAAAGTTATAAGAAACTTTGCAACGTTGTTAATATAGTCAAAAAAAAATGTTTTCTTCAATTTTATATTTCTTTGCACCCATAGAGTCAAATATTACCAATACAATCAATCAATAAAAATCATGAGATAAATTTGTCATCACATAGGAATATAAACTGAACCTCAACTGCGAAAATAAGTGGAAAAATTTTGCAAGCTCAGCAATATCCGAAATCTTTGTCTCTAACTGTACACATACATACATATGTATATATACATATATATATGTGAGGTTGTGTATTTCATATACATAGACTATTTGTTTATATAAGGAATTTGAAGAAAAAAAAATAATAAGAATATATACTTACATTGCGATTACGTTTGCGTACCGAGGAGACTATTGTGCGCTTATTGCGTGCCACTAAACACACGGCAATTATTAGAATCACGCCAATTAGAGCAAAACCAAGGAGAGCTGGTAGTAAAACGCTATCCTCGGCCTTGTAACCCTTTCGATAGTGGCCAGTTTGTTAGAGAATAAAATAATAAAGAACAAAAAACGTATATATAAGTAATTACAACATTTATTTATTTGATATATGAATATATAGAGATATATAGATATATGTATGAACACCTACAGCCCATTGAATATATGTAGATGGATCAACGAATGGCCAATGCGAACCAATCCAATCAGAGTTCTGTGAATGTTTGCTATTCGGTGGATCAACTAAGTTGTTATTCTCATCGGTTGGTAGATTCCTGTTGTTTGTTGGTAGATTCTTGTTGTTGTTCAGGATTAATTGTGAATTTGTTTTAACCAAGACGGGCGGTATTATGGGTTTCTTTGCGGCTGATTTGAGTAATGGCACCTGGATGATACGTGTGGTGATAGTTGGTATGCTATTTGAATTGTTGTACTGATTATTTTGATTAGAGTTGATAGAGGCTCGCGGTGGTAAATTAATGCTTGAAGTTGATATTGCTAAAGTTGGACGTATGCGTATATTAAAAGTATTTTGGACAGGCAACGGTTCGTTCTTATTGTTCACTTCATCGTTGTGTTGGTTGTTGTTGGTATTCGTGTTCTCATCCTTTATAGTTGTAATTACTATTTTAGTTGGGCTGGGCGCCTTCTCACGTTCGTCAGCAGGTACTGCATCGAAACGGAGCTCAGTGACATAATTTTGTTTCACTGATGTTTTTTGGCTGCTGCCAATGCTGCTGCCAAAGCTTTGAGCTGCATCATTTCGGCCGTTTGATTTTGCTGAGCTATTATATGCTTCAGCATATTGTACATTGTCATTAGTTGCAATAATTCCGTTTTGGGATCCTGCACGAGCTGCTTCGCCATTGTTACTGATGCTTGATACTGTAGCGCTGCCAGTTAAAGTATCTTTGACATTATCATTTATGACAGTTAAAACTGTATTACTCATCGCTTGATCCAGTGTTGCAAGAGTAGGCATAGTGTAATTATTGCTTGCACTGCTGTTGAGCCGCTGTTCATTATGTCGCGTTTTATTCACTTTAAGTATAATACGTTCTACACCGTCCTTATTGACAATTTCAACTGGTTTGCCCAAACTTATGCCATTTCTCATATTAATATTATTAGCATCAGCATCAGCATCAACATCAGCATTAGCATTTGTATTTATTTTATTTGTTTTGGCTGTGTTATAATTTCTACTGCCATTACCGATGCCATTAACATTTTTAATAATAGCCGCTTTAGTTTTTAAAAACCATTCAGTTGGACTTGGTAAACATTCTGTAGAGACTAGAAAGGGTATAAGTACTGCTCCCACAATCACTGTACATACGAATATCAAACCTAAATAGGCAAAGAACGAACGTCGCTTTGGCCGCTTGCCTTTAGATTTTTTAGTACCGTTATTACTGGAACTGCAACTACTGCCAGCACTGGATAATTTACCCTCAATTCGAAAATCATCATTTTGCGGCAAAATTGTATATTGCAGACTATTTTCACCGTGTCTTATGGTTTTATACATTTTATATGTAAAATTATATATAACTCTAGTTTGAAGCTTAATTACTAAGTGCTGCGTATGTAAATATATATAGTTTGCACATAAACTTACTTCGATACCATATCACTATTAATAAATATATTGATTCAACAAAGCTTAATTATTATCACAAACACAAGATTTACGCAAAATTAACGTTTTCATTATACACATATATGGTATATTTAAATTGAAATTATTGCATACATATTATATATGTACAAGTATCAATTCTACAATATCTGACATTGTCCCGAAAAATGCGTAATAGGCCATAAATTTCACTCAAGAGGGGTGGTGGTATTTGTAAAAAATAACTTACTTAACTTCACTTTAATTTCTGTAAACACATAACTAGTTTTTGTTTCAAATTATATTAAAAAACAGCCATTACAATATATACTATACATTTACATTTATTTTAAATTAAGTTTTGCATTTTTAAATAAAATTTTTTAATATTTTTTGTAATTTTCTAGTACTTCAAAACAATACGTTTTTATCCTTTTTGAGCAATAAACAATTAATTTTGTGTTATTTCATTTGTGCCATTAATTACTCGATTTAAACTGTTTTATATTAAACTTTCTTTTATTTAATTGTTTTTTAATTTCTTATTTTCACTGCATTTTCTTTAAGTGATTGAGTTAATTTTGTGTGTACCCGTCAATTCCCTTTTCATTGCCAGCAATGTTTGACAAACTGTTTGACTTTTGGTTTGCTTAGGAAAAATCAATATTTAAATTTGCAGGTGTATTTTGGGATATTTTGCCGGTTCAATTAATGTTTTATAACTTTAGTGAAATTCCTACTTTTTTTCCACTGGCAATGACTTTTTTTGCGTTTGAATATTATTTGAAAATGCTAATAATTATAAATACTTATTAACGGCCACACTTTTTTCTACTGGCAATGACTGCGTTTGAATATTATTTGAAAATTATAATATATTTGATTTTTAAAGTCAAATATGACGAAAGAAACCACGTTTCTTAATAAAAACGGTTGTTTTAATAATTTTAATATTTAATAATTAATATTCAATAATAAAGAACTATATTTCATAGTATAAACTATTGTTTTAATAATTTTTCTATTTAATAGCTAATATTAAATAATAATAAAAATATAAATATTAATGTTGTATTTTTAAAATTATAATAATTTTAAATATTTATTAACGGTTGGACTTTTTCTTTCTGCAAATAAATTTTTTACATTTGCATTTTTTTCAAATTGCAATAATTACAAATATTTATTTAGCCAGAGATTTTTTTCTTGAGTTCATTACATTTGTATTGTACGCATATTTTTTGAAAATTATAATAATTATAAATGTTACTAATGCTTAGGTGTTTTTCTAGTGGAAATAATACCTTTTAACTATTTTTGAAAATAATAATAATTATAACTAGACGTTTCTATATTAATGGCAATAATTATTTTAAAGGTTTAAACATTTTTGAAAAATTATGTTTTTCGATAATATTTATTAACACATAGACAATTGTTTGATGACAAAGCCTAAATTTAATGTTTTTTTTTTAAATTTTAAAATGTTTGAAAATTAAACTATTAAATAATATTTGGATGTAACATAATTGATTGATGAAATGGCTTATTCGATATATCATATCATTAATGTATACGATTAGTGTGGACATAAGGATTCCATTTGGTTGTTTTATAGATCGCTGCAAGTGGAGGTCCGATTTAAAGGAGTTGGGTTTTTTCAGACACTGTTGTCTTTCAGTGTTGGTAAAATGGACATTGAAAGCTTAGAGAACATTCTTTAAGAATGCATTACTCATTGCAAAGAGAGGTTTAACCATTAAAGTGACATTATTATATCTGCAGAAGAATGAACTACAAAACTTTGCTAAAATTAATTAAAATTCTTAATATTTCTGGGTATGCGTCTGTGTCCAACATATCCAAAAACTTTCTGCTGGAAGATTTAAATGCCAAAGATGGTTTAGTAGAAACATCTGTAATATATATTAATAACTTATATAATAATAGCATGTGAAATGGATAGGTTTAAAAGTTTATTCTGAGCGAAAGTCAAACTTCACCAATTGATTTAAATTATTTTTATCAAATGACAGTATCATATAAGAAAAATTAAATTAAATTAATGTTCAAATGAAAATGCGTTTTATTATTATTGTGTGCAAACAAAAATTTGTATATATTAGTGAAAAAGTAGGAGAGTGTCACAGGTTTCGATAAGTAATCGAAAGATCAATTTATCTAATGCACGATAAAAGCTTAAAGAAAAGCTTATATGCTAACAATTTAAAATTTAAGTGAAATTTTTACTTGGCTATATTTTATCTAATATTTTATGTTTTTTTCACATGTGTATATTATTCGTTATGGAGAAATTCTTGAAATAAGCTTAGAATTAGATGAGCAGTGGTAAATAAAACGGGATATTTTTAGGATTTGAAACTTCCTCTAAAATATTTTAAACCATTTTACACTTAATATAATTTATTTATTTTTGTTTTTTAATAAATGTTTTCATATGAGCTTTAAATTAGTAATAAGAAAGCCCCTTTTTGTATACGCTCTTATATATGAGTGCTTTTTATGTGAATTTATATATACATACATACCTATGTATGTATATATTAACATAAATAAATTAAGAAAGTTATTCTCAGCTGCGTTGTATCGCACGTGTGCTTGGCACTGGCAATGAAAATTTATCAAAACAAATGTGCGTGTTCATTGCGCAGCAAGAAGCAATAAAAGCAAAAGTTTGTTTCATTTTCCATCGTTTCATTTTCAAAGCTTTCTAAGCTTTTAAAAGATCTTGTTTCGATTCATTCATACGTTGCTACGGAGAAATGGATGTTCATTTATCAAATGTAATAAATTATGATTATTTAATATATTGTTTTGTTATGGGTTTAGGAAAGTTTTTTTTTCCATTTAAAACTGATAAATATTTATTATGAGGTAAAAAACAATTGTTTGCTTTTTAAGTAAGAATGTAAGTTAGTGTGAAAAAAAAAATATAGAAGATTGAAGAGAATAGATGTTTATGTTGTTATTTAAAGTTTTTCTAAAAATCTCAGATAATAAATATTGTACTTATTAACATACATACGTGTACACAAATATCTGTATATGAGTCTGTATATATGTATAAATCTACATGCATTAAAAGTTGTTAGTTCTTATACTTATATAAAATTTTGATTAAACTTTTTATCTTATTAAGTTTTTAATTCGATTTTCTCATTTAGATAAATATTTTAAATAAATTAACAACAAAGTGTATTTTTATTAGCAATAAATATTATATCTTTTATCCTTATACTATATCCTTATCCTTATATCCTTATCAATAATAGAAAATGACTTTATTGAGAAGTTCTAAAGGAATTTTTAGCAAAGTATATATACTTACATATATGTATGAATCTCCATTTTGAATTTGTTTCTCGATCTGGTTATGTTAATAATGATTTTTTATAGAATATACAATATTTTAAAAAAAGGGGTTCTGTAGCTGGAAATAAAATATATAAAAAAATAATAAAAAATCTTTTATAAACATTTTTGTTAAATTTTAGAAAATGTCTTCCTTGACAAGTTCTGAAGGGACTTTCAGCACAGTATATGAATTTGCTTTAGAAATGTATTTTATTTTATTCAATATTAGAAAATGATTTCATTGCAAAGTTCTAAAGGAATATTTAACGAAGCCATACATACATACATATATGCACTTGGTTTATACATGTTTAATTGCGAAGCTCTAAAAGTACTATTTGCAAAACACAGATATATATGTGTATGTATGTTTGTGTATATTAGGTTGGGCTTGTAGGGAGTGAGTGTCATACTTTTACGGCTGAGTGTCCTTATGGATGAAATATTATTTAATTAAGTTTTTGTATTTTATTACCATCCCAACTTATTAATGCAATTATGATCAAAAGTCTATAAACTTAATCAACTTCATGTTATGTTTTTTTTTTATTTATTAACGTATCAAACGAATTATAACTTTAAAGTTGAGTTGCTCCACGTTGCTAGCTGATTTGCCAAAACAGAACGTAAATAAGCTCCAACATTGTTTTTGTTGTCTCCATAAGTACAAAAAAAAAATAAATAATTTTTTTCATTGCTTTGCTTTTTAACGTTTCAGTTTCTACTTTGTTCCAAATTCATAAACAAGAGCAGAGTGGCACCATTTCATGTCACGCCAGTTCTTGTGGGACCACCGGTTGAAGCAGTTAGCGGTTGCTCGTGTTTTTCATTGTATTCATTCTTATAAGAACAACAACAACAACAGTGCATACAAAATGTCTTTAGTGCGTTTAATTGGAGCTGAGGTGAGCAACAACAAATTAATACAATTTTTTTTTTATTATTATTAAATTACAACTGAAATATGTGTACTGCTTGCTAGTGTGTAATATGTAATAAAGAAATAAATATATTTTTATAAGTTCTAATAGTTAAAATTAATTGAGATAAAATTTCAATTTTTTTTATTTTTATTTTTTTATGTTTAAATGCTTTCATTCATGTGGCAATTTATGATTGAAAATGAAATTGTTACGTAATTTAATTTTAGTGAAATATTCTAAATTGGAAGTAGATTTGCCTCCAGCAAAGCAAATCGTAGACAAAATAAGTTTTTAAAATGCAAATAAATTGAATTAGAAATGTGTGTGCACACAGCACACAACCAGACTTGTTTGTGTGTGACGTGTATGAGTTTTGATTCGCGTGTTGTAACGCCAGTTGTAAAATGTTTGTAAAAGTTTTTTTTTTAAATATCTAAAATCTTTTTTTTAAATTTTGCACAAAAACTATTTTTATTTTTTAAATAAAATATTTATAAGTGAAATATTTTAAAAAATTCAATTATTATATATATTACGTGTCTATTAATATTTGATATTATATAACTAAAGAAAATTTATTTCTGCAGCTTAAAATTTAAAATTTTTCTACAATTCAAAATTTATTAGGGTATTCACATCAAGTATTACATGTAATAGTTATTAGTTTTTAGAGTAAAGATAAATAATTATATATAATCACCTGATGCAAATATATAAGTCATACACATATTATAAAGGTCCTTAAGGTCCTTATAAGGACATATATATATAATTTTTTTTAACTAACCTTTTTATATTCGGAGATGAATTTATAATTCTAAACCTTTAAAAATATTTTCGAATAAATAATGATTGCACAGAATATATCATTTTACACAGAATATATCATCATTTTGGTGTCCATGTATTTGATTTGTAATGACAGAAATGAGTCCTTGAAATATATATGAAGTTATTAATATCCAAAATATATTTATATTTGCAAGCCAAAAAAATTGCGCTGCAAAATAATTTATCATATAACATTCGATATTTTCATATCACTTTTAAAAAAATAAGTTATGACATCAGTTAAATCCATTTTGTTTTTCTGGCTTTTAGTTTCGAAGCGCCTAAGAGATGTTTTTATAGTAACATCCAGCAATTTTATATAATTTAATAGAAAAAAAAAACAAAATCAAATTATAACACAATATTCGTTATGTTTATATAACTAAATAAAAAAAAAGAAAAAAGGTCATCATATTGTCATCGGCTACATCCATTTTGCTTTTGGGTCTTGGGTTATCTTCTTGTGGTAATAATATATGCTACTTTTATATTACTTACTATAAAAAAGAAAATATCATTAAATTAATATCGGCTAAATCCTTATCTACTTCTGGCTTATAAATTTTTATGGTAATAATATCCGCTGTTTTTTTATCACTAATTCAAAAAAGGGAAAAATTTAGATTAAAGTTTATAATAACGTATGGATTGTATTATAATAATAACTATTATTAATATTATAATAATAAGTGTGCAATTATAAATAAAAATTTATATGTGAATACAATATTAAAGAAAAACATTACTTCGGTTGGTCAGTATATATAACAGTTATAGAAAATAATGAACTGATTTCAATCATATCACTATATGTTTAAGATCGTTTTCTAAGAAGTTCATAAACTAAATTTTATTTATCTGTTTCAAAAACTTGTATAGAAATTATATGTCTGTATGGAAAATGGGCGTTGTCCTAGTTTGATCAGGTCTATTTTTATTAGAGATAAGCAAACTAACTAAAATAATTTTATTAAAATAGTCGTTAATTAGGGAAAAAGAAGTGCATAACATTATATAAATAATCTTAAATATATAAATAATCTTAAATATATAAATAATCTTAAATAAATATATAAATATATAAATGGTTTGGACTATCCGCTTCTCGAGAAATTTCTCATATTTTTCGCGTTTTTTTTTTATTTTAGTATGTGTTGAACATAGATTCATTTCCCATGTCATAATTTTCGTTTTTTTTGGACTTAATTAATTAATGATTAATTTAAATAATGAACTGTATTCTGAGTATTTCGAAAAAGAATGCTGAAATTAGATGGTTCTCTTAACACATTTCTATATTTCTTGGGTTTTGATTATTTCGAAGAAACACAACTTAATAAAGTTATTTAATGTGTACTTTTGAGAGATACAAACCGAGAGAGATATTAAATTATTATCCCTATTATATTTTTTCAAATGAAAATATTTTGTTTGCAATTATTTTGTTTTATTTTGTTTTATTAGTATTAGTGATTTTTTTTAAATTTAAATTGCAGTTACTTAATTTTTCAAGAATTTTAACTTAAGTTAACTTCAAGACGTATATCAATAATATAAACACTGTGATAGAAAAAGATAAAACTGAAAAAAGGTTCTAAAAAATAATTTCTGTTAGTTGCCAACTGTCAGCTGGCACCGATAATCAAATGGAAATTTTATAAGACCAACCCCAGAACATAAAAACAAAAAATATATAAGAAATCTTAGATAATTTTTAAACCACAAACGTACGAATATTTTATAAATGGGGAACCCTTGTGGAAAAGGTTAGATATGAATACTCTATATTTTCAGTAGAATGATTTTGTTTTCATTTTTTTTTTTAAATAAAAATAGTATAAAAAATTTATTTCTGATTATTAATTTTTTTTTTTAAGACAATTATGGTGAAAGAAAGTCATTTCAATAATATCAGAGTTTTTGAATATAAGAGAATCGAAACAGTTTTATGTCAGCTAAAGGATTCAATTAATTAAAAATAAAATGTTGTTCTAATACACTACTATTCAGAAACCCTTCTGTTAGAAACCAATTAATAAAAGTGTGTTCAAAAATATTTTATCAGGTGGAGGTAAGTATACGCAAAAACAGTCTCTGTACAGGTGCCTCTGTGTTAAATTATTGGCACGAGCCCACAACATTGAGATAAGATAAAAGCAAGCAATAATAATAAAAATATTATCTTAAAGTGGATCTGTCTTAGATTTTTGAAAACATATTTCTGCAAACATGCATATCAGTATATATATAAAAATATATATATGTGTACATATATGTACTTGAATATATAATAAAAATATTATCTTCAAGTGGCTCTGGTTTAGATTTCTAAAAACATTTCGGCATTTTATAAATATGTAACATATAAATAAAATAAATATTTACACATTATTTGAAATTCATAAAAATCAAAACATTGGTTTTGTATTAATTCTTTTTATTATAAATAATACACATCTCATAATTATAAGATATATTTTTATATATATTTGGATTTAGATATTTTTTAATAGTTTATTCAAATCAAGTTAGAATTCTATAAAAACATATAGTTCTCTCGAAAATCTATCTAGACAAATGAGTAACCATCGGCTAAATAAAATTGTAAATAATAAAAATATAAGTTGTTGTCATTAAGATTTATCTTATCTTTAAAACATTAAAAAGAGATATAATAGAGGAACCACAAATATACGCTACATTACTCGGATATTTTTTTAAAAGCACCTGTGACAGTTACGCTATCAATAATTTTCTAATCTAAGACAATATATATATATGTATATATATATAAATATATATATGTATACATATATAAGCCAGAAATTAGTTTAGTTCTTGCGTTTAAGGAAAAATTTGACATTTCGGAAAAAAAAATTAACATTTAAACAACATAGAACAATATATATCTCTTAAAAGTCCCATAAATTTTAGACATATATCTCATTATTTAGATTATTTATTTATTTATCTTATTTATAATATCTTTATCTTATTAATATTATCTCTATCTTATTTATTTTATTTACTTAGATCTTTAAAAGTGTAAATTTTTTTGTAAAAATTTTAAAGTTATATAAAGCGTAAACAAAAGATTTTTAGTACTTATTCCATTTTCTGCAAAGTAGTCCCCATTTGTTATTATTCATTTAAGACACCAAGGTTTTCAGTTCCAGAAACATTGTTGGAATGCCTGTTTAGAAATGGTCTTGAGCTTGCCCTGTGATTTCACCTTTATCTCCTCTGTTGTTGAAAAATGTTTTTTTTTTTATTTTGGAAAGTCGAAAAAAGCCTTAAGATATCACATTGGAGAATATGTTCCAGTGATACGTTTTACCACGAAATATTAGATATGCAACAAATTTTCCGAAGAAATTTTACTGCCATTCGTTTATTCTTCAAAATTTTCGTAGAAATCGTTTCATATGAGCCATATAACATTTCTATTTCTTCCACTCGTCATAGCTGCATGGATGCTTAAAGTGTACATTACTAGCAGTGCAACCAATACAAAAAATACGCGCAACACAAACAAAAAGATAATTCGCATTTGTATTAAAAATTCAATCCATTTATTTTTAATGCAAAGCTAATGGATTTAAATCGTGTATTGAAGCATCAATCAAATGTTTTATTTTCAATGTTTTTTAAAAAAAAAAAAATAATTTTATCATAGTTGGCTACTTCATTCAACCTACTGTTTTTTAAACAATTAATTTATTTCATCATAGTTGGCTGTGATTTTCAAATAAAAAGCATACCCCAAAGTTTTTCATAAAAATTTGTATTAAAAAATTTTCGTTTGTCAGAAAATTATATTTTCTCTGCTCCTGATCAAAACTGTATCATTATTTGATATGGCGAGCTGTTCAATCAGTGTGGATCCAGATGGTGTTATAGAATCAACATGGAATGAGGTTTACCATAACTTTGATGACATGAGTTTACGTGAAGAACTTTTACGTGGTATTTATGGTTATGGTTTTGAGAAGCCATCCGCTATACAACAACGAGCCATTGTACCATGCATTAAGGGTCGTGACGTTATTGCACAAGCTCAGTCAGGCACTGGTAAGACAGCCACATTTTCTATTGCTATATTACAACAAATAGACACCAAACAGCGTGATTGTCAATCTTTAATACTTGCTCCTACACGCGAATTGGCATCACAAATTCAACGCGTTGTTATGGCTTTGGGAGAGTATATGAAGGTTAATACACATGCGTGTATTGGTGGTACAAATGTTCGTGAAGATGCACGTACTTTGGATGCTGGTTGTCAAATAGTTGTAGGAACTCCGGGACGTGTCTTTGATATGATCAATCGAAAAATGCTACGAACAGAGAATATAAAACTGTTCGTTCTTGATGAGGCAGATGAGATGCTTTCCCGAGGCTTTAAGGATCAGATACAAGATGTCTTTAAAACTCTTCGCTCTGACGTTCAAGTGATTCTTCTGTCCGCAACTATGCCACCCGATGTTTTAGAAGTCAGTCGCTGCTTTATGCGCGATCCTGTGAGTATTTTGGTTAAGAAAGATGAACTAACGTTAGAAGGTATTAAACAGTTTTACGTTAATGTAAAACAAGAAAACTGGAAGCTTGGCACTCTCTGCGATTTGTATGATACGCTTTCCATAACTCAGTCTGTTATCTTCTGCAATACACGTCGAAAAGTGATGCAAGTCACAGAAGAAATGACCAGCCAAAATTTTACTGTTTCAGCTATGCACGGTGACATGGAACAGCAGGATCGTGACGTAATAATGAAACAATTCAGATCCGGTTCCTCTCGAGTGCTTATAACAACTGATTTACTGGCGCGTGGTATTGATGTGCAACAAGTTTCGCTCGTTATTAATTATGATTTACCAACAAATCGTGAGAACTATATTCATCGTATTGGTCGTGGTGGTCGCTTTGGGCGAAAAGGCGTTGCAATTAACTTTATAACAGATGAAGACCGTCGTATCCTTAAGGATATTGAACAATTCTACCATACCACTATTGAAGAAATGCCTGCCAACATAAGTGATCTTATTTAATAGATTCAAAAATAATCCTGCTGTTCCACATCTAAATCATCGCCATTCTATTTTTTAAACATGTTCATTTCTAATGCAAATCCAAATTCTAATTAGTTTTAATAATACAACTTGAATCCACTTTTATTTATTACTGTTTATGGTAATTTATTGTTGAAATAAAAACAGTTAAGAGTACTTTTTTTTACTAATTTTTAATAAACGTAGTCTTATAGTAGTTACAGCAGATAAAATTAAGCCTTATGAGGGACTTTACTTGGAGCTATTCATTAATATCGACAAACAAGTGCGTTTAGCTGTTTATGCTTTAAAAGTTTTTAGTATAGTTTTTAATCTGTCAACTGTAATACCGACTACGTGAAAACGTAGAGACACACAACAAGTCTTATGATTGATATTGTATTATAAAAAGTATCCCTGAAAATTTATTCCGACTTAGCTAATGTTTATGGGGACAGTAAAAACGTAGATGGCGGTCTTTAAACATGACCATGGAAATTTAGATGGAAAAAAATTTGTAAAAACGAAACATGGTGAAAGGTAAGTTTTATAGCAAATTTATAATAGTTGAAGTCGAAGATTGTTCTTTGATTTAACTTCCTGATATCAAAGAAAAATTACATTTGCTGTGGAAAGTTTATATAGCGTTTGCTGAAGTGGGTCAGCTCGAAAAGATGAAACGATCCGTTTACCTATCTATCTAGCTAAAAATTTGTGAGTTTATTGAATTAAATTTTTTATATCCAGGTTTTTACATTGATTATACATCTCGTGTTTAAATTAATTATTAATCTGTCTATTAATTATTAATTTAGTCTATTAAATAAAGGTATATATATATATAATACTTACTGCTATTTTTTACGATTGTATAATTAAATTATTTTTACACAATTTTAGAGATAAGTATTTTAACTTACAAAATGTATATATATATCCATGGTATCGCCATTGGCTAATATCTGTGCTCAAGAACGTTTTATAGCGCAGGGCCGCAACTCCAACTCCAACTATACCTGACCTATAATATATCACTAATAATTTTAGTCTATCGATTTACATAAAATAAGTCTAATTCTAAATTATACCATATGATAACATTTGTTTAAAAAAATCTATTATATTACAGGCTCGTATGATAACTAAGCGTTTTAGTTCATCCGCCGCACCAACAACTAAAATGTTCATTGATGGCAAATTTGTAGATTCGAAGACGAAAGACTGGATTGATGTACGCGATCCTGCCACTAACGAAGTAGTTACCCGCGTACCCAAGTGCACACAGGAAGAAATGCGCACAGCGTTAGAATCTAACAAGAAAGCTTTCAAGTCATGGAGTCAACAATCGGTTTTGTCCAGGCAACAAGTCATGTTCAAATTACAATCACTAATCAAACAAAATATGGGTGAACTGGCGAAGAATCTCACTAAGGAGCAAGGCAAAACACTAGCTGATGCTGAGGGTGATGTGTTGCGTGGTTTACGTAAGTATATTTTTAAATTCTATTCATTTTATGAGTCCATTATTTATAACTAATTTCAATTCTTTTTCTTCTTCAGAGGTTGTTGAACACTGCTGTAGTATTCCATCATTGCAAATGGGTGAGACTGTCGCTAATGTTGCACGTGATATGGACACCTACTCCTTGGTTGTCCCACTTGGTGTTACTGCTGGTATTGCGCCATTCAATTTCCCTGCCATGATACCACTTTGGATGTTCCCAGTGGCTATTACTTGTGGCAATACAATGTTGCTTAAACCATCTGAACGTGTTCCTGGCGTAACAATGATGTTGATGGAATTGCTTAACGAAGCTGGTTGCCCACCTGGTGTTGTCAATGTCATACACGGTCAACATGATGCTGTTAATTTCGTATGTGATGCACCTGAAATTAAAGCAGTTTCTTTCGTCGGTTCAGATGTTGCTGGCAAGTACATTTATGAACGCGCTGGCAAAAATGGAAAGCGTGTACAAAGCAATATGGGTGCCAAGAATCACGGAATTATTGTCTCAGATGCTAATAAGGAAAATACTTTGAATCAATTAGCTGGCGCTGCTTTCGGTGCTGCTGGTCAACGTTGTATGGCCTTATCTACTGCTGTGTTTGTTGGTGATGCACAAAGTTGGATACCCGATTTGGTTGAACGTGCCAAAAAATTGAAAGTCAATGCTGGTCATGTACCTGGCACTGATTTGGGTCCCGTCATTAGTGCTGAATCAAAAAAACGTATTAATGATTTAGTCGAATCAGGTGTAAAGGAAGGCGCTAAGCTTATACTTGATGGTCGTAACATTACAGTACCCGGTTATGAATCTGGTTATTTTGTAGGCCCAACAATTTTGACCGACGTTACCCCCAAAATGAAATGTTATACAGAAGAAATCTTTGGACCTGTATTAGTGATACTTAAGGCTGATACACTTGATGATGCCATACAAATGGTCAATGCTAATCCCTATGGCAATGGTACTGCTATCTTCACAACAAACGGTGCCACTGCACGTAAATTCGTTAACGAAATTGATGTTGGCCAAGTTGGTGTTAATGTACCAATTCCTGTACCTCTACCTATGTTCTCATTCACTGGCACACGTGGTTCATTCCGTGGCGATCATCATTTCTATGGTAAACAAGGTATCAAATTCTACACACAGACAAAGACTGTGACGCAGTTGTGGCGTGAAACTGATGTAACACATACACAGGCTGCCGTTGCCATGCCCACAATGAAGTAGATAGCCTTTATTCACTTTATGATGAGAGGCTTCTGCTTATAGTTAATTCTGTTAGTCGGATTAGCAAATATTAATTTGTACACTTGTGCAGGTCTTCCATATTAGCTAAGCTAGAAATAATATTTTTCTACGCCTCTTGTAAAGAAAGGATACAAAGAAATCGTTGCATTTATTTTTTGATTATTAGTTTGTAATGTTTAAGACAAATCTTTATAAGAACTCACATAAAAAGTATAAAATAAATTAAATTTATTTGTATATATAACTGAGTTGTTTTAATTTTCATAAGTGATGACATTTATTAATGTTATTGAATAAGTTTTTTAAAAGCAATACGTTTTTTAGACCGTAAAAATAGTTTGTTAGACCGTACTAAGTATTTTATTAGACCATAATAAGTAGTTGACCATGGTAAATGGTTTATTAGACCGTTAAAAGTACTTAATTAGACCGTAAAAAGTACTTACTTAGACCGTAAAGTAATTTATTAGGCCGCGATAAATGCTTTATTAGACCGTAATAAGTATTTTATTAGACCATAATAAGTAGTTGACCATGGTATATGGTTTATTAGACCGTTAAAAGTACTTAATTAGACCGTAAAAAGTACTTTGTTAGACCGTAAAGCATTTTATTAGGCCGCGATAAATGCTTTACTAGACCGTAATAACTAGTTAACCGCGGTAAATAGTTCATTAGATCGTAATAACAATTTTATCAGACCGTAATAAATAGTTGACCGTAGTAAGTAGTTTATTTTCACCGTAATAAGCATTTTAACAGACCATAAGTAGTTGACCGTAGTAAATAGTTTATTAGTTTGTAATAAGTACTATATTAGAAATAAAAGTAATTTATCAGACAGAAATGAGTAGTTTATTAGACCGTAATTAGTTGTTGACCATAATAACAGCTTATTAGATCGTAATAAGTGGTTTATTGGTCTGTAAAAAGTAATCAATAAGTAATTAAGTAAGTACTTCATTAGACTGTTACAATTAAAAACTATAGTGCCCTTTGAGCAAACGAAATCCTTGAATACAGCTGACAGAAGAGTAACTATTGTTAAATAATATTTATTATTATTAAACAGATATTTTTATTAAATTATATTAATTATTATTAAATTATGTTAACTATTTATATCTTCTTTTAATATCAAATATTTCCGATAATAATAGCTTAATAATAATAGTAGCCGATAATAATAGCTTATATATTATAATCTATTTAATGGTATTCTCATTTAAATATATGATTCCTTTACATTTTATTCTTTTAAATTTAATTATAAATAAAATTTAACTTTGAACATTACACGACATTATTATATAATATATATAATATATAATATTATATAATGTATATATTATATAATATTAATAATATATAATGTATATATAATATAATGTTATATAATGTTGTTATGAATTGTTACAAACCAATGCATTTACGATATATAGGCTCACTTTCAACTTTGATACTTACCTTACTTGACACTTTGGCGGCTATCAAATAATTCTTTGATATGATATATGCATACGACAGTGCCGAAATCAGTACCAGGATACTGAAAAAATATTCCTTCATAGAGAATATTAGGTTTAAAAGAAATGGAAACATATTTTTTAAATTTTTTGTATTATTTTTATTTTGGCTTTGTAGTTTTTGTTTTTTTTTGTTTAATCTCACTTAACTTTTTACATTTACATTAATTAATTAATTTCTTTGTTGTGTTTTAGTTTTTGTTTAATTTCGAACATATACAAAAAACTTTATTATTAATAATTATAACAATTTGTGCTTATGTTAAGTATGCAACACAGGAATAATAGATTCAAATATTTTTCATGCAAAAATAATAAAAAATAAAAAATATGTATATAAAAAATATTTTTTTTTCATTTTTTTTTCTCTATTTTAGCAAGCAATTTTCACTGGGTTTATTTATAGGCAAATTTTTATATTCGTATAAATATTACATATTTATTAATATGTATTTTATATATGCTTTTGTAACTTTCACATTTTAATATCTTTATTTTATAACAAATTTTACTGATACGTTTTTAGTTTAAATGTACAATTTCTTTACTTTACGATTATTTATTTGCTATTTAGTATTTTTAAAATTTTGATTTATTTAAATATAATTTGCATATTAGATATTCGTTATATTCTGTTTGCATATTTGCCCTTCCGTTATTTAAATATCATGTTCTTAGACATAGTAAGAGTATAAAATTTATGGTTTCGCTTTGTTCCGGAGGAAAATAAATAAAATTTATTCGTTAAAACACAAAAATTATTAAAAATATTTAAAAAATTAATTGTTAGTTAACTTACGTACAAAAGTTTAAAATTAAACTTAGTATATGGCTTTCATGTATACATAATTTTATTTATTTTTTGTTCGTAATAAGATATGTGTGTTTTAAAAACAATTTTTAATTGCATAACTTATTAACAAAAAAAAAAATTATGTAAAAAAAAATTAATTCAATATTTAAAGCTATTAAACGACTGGTGGTTCTGTTCCTTCCAGAGAATCATCCGCTCTAAAAATAGAAAAATAATAAAAATGAATGAAAATAAAATTAACGTACCAAAAATTATTATGAAAAAAAAAAATTAAAAATTTTATTAATTAAAATAATTTTATAAATAGCAAATAGTGACATTATCATACAATTAACAGGATATTTGTATAATCGATATATGCCATAACTTATATGTGCATTTTTATTTAATATACAATGTATAAAACCTATATTTTATAAGTGTAGCTATAATTATAATATAGAAAAATAAAAACAAATAAATTGAAAACTACTCGTAGATAGAAATAAAATAATAAATTTAACAAAACAATTAAAAATAAAATATTATTAAAATACATATATATAAAAAAAAGTCAATAAATAAATACATATAGTAAATTATAGTGATTTATATATATGGTAAATTATAAACTTAAAAAATTATTAAATATTTATTATTAAACAATAATAAATAATACTCTATAATAGAAATAAGTAAAATAAAAAGTAGTCAGTAAATAAAATAAAATAAAATAAAACTGTAAATAAAATCAAATCAATTATATAACTAATATATTTATTTAATATATTTAAGTTAATAATATAAACAATGTACTAAAAAATAAATTAAAAAAGTTGTCCTATAACTATTTATAATTAATATAATATTTGCATATTAAATTTATATTATATTATAGTAAAATATAAATGTAAATAAAAAATAAATATAAATATAAACTTATAAACTTATAAATATAAACTTATAAATATAAACTTATAAATATAAATATATATAAACATAAATATTAATTTAATAACATTGTCCTATAACTATTTATAATTAATATAATATTTGCATATTAAATTTATATTATATTATAGTAAAATATAAATGTAAATAAAAAATAAATATAAATATAAACTTATAAACTTATAAATATAAACTTATAAATATAAACTTATAAATATAAATATATATAAACATAAATATTAATTTAATAACATTTATGATTTATGTTATATTATGATGATGTGAATAAATTGCATTTTAATTATTTACAAAATTTACATAAACAATATATTGTATATAGCAATATTTATATCAATTCTAACCCAAAATTATGTTTTATTACATATTTGTGAGAAATTAACAAACAAGTCAAATAAATTTTCTAATATTCATATATAATGCAATTTATATTTAATATATATAATATTTCATAAATTTTTTAATATAGTAATAATAAAAACAATTTCAATTTATTGATTTTTTTCACAGCGCAATAACAATAATATTTAATAACATAATAATAATTAAATAATTTCTTATATTATATATATTGCTGTACACAGAAACATATGCATTTATACAATATATAAATGGATATATATATTTTTATTTTACATTATACCATATATTTTATATTTTTCATATCTTTAAATAACAATAACAATATAATGTTATTTATTTATTATATTCTATTTAGATATTGGATATATAGTTATTATATTTTATTTGGATTAATTTTGATATTATGTAGTTGTGAATTTGACCGTTTAGCTTATGTGAATAGTGTTATAGACTTTATTCAATAGAATATTTAATATATTTATTTATACCTTATCATTAATATTATATATTAAAATAATTATTATATTTATATTTTATATAAATGCTCGACGTTGTTTTGTAAATTGACATATGAAAATGCAATATATTTAAACATATATTCTAGAATGTGTATAAATGATATTTGGAAACTTTATATGATTTATTCTGATTTGGTATAAAATAATTATTTAAACAAATAGTAAATTAGTTAAATTTGAGATTTACTTCTAAGTAAATGTTTGCCTATGAGACTGTTTTTTTTGAAAATTTCATTTATATTGGGTCCATATTAATCTGTTTAAATCCTGTTTTAGGGTGCAGCCAAAATATCGAATTCAATTTATTGAAAAACAGTTATTTGAACATATAGTACATTTTAAAAATAATAGATATATAATTATAATATTCTGTCACCAAAGGTAAGTAGTTATATATAATTTTTTCAACTTATCGAAATATACTTTCGGCATTCTATATCGCCTTATTTTCTAATTTCTATATTGCGTATCTATACTCTATCCCCATGCCCTGTTGAATTTGAAGATACATATTATGTATATAAGTTGGTGATTTTTATCATCAGATGCTGTTGGTACCTCATATGTCATATATCTCTTAGAACACTAATCCTATTATGTGAAACAGGCTTGTGTTTGAAAGGTGACTTTACAGGCTAAATTTTTTGTGTAATTCATCACTTATACAAAAAATTTAATTAATTTAAAAATGTTAAAATATCTGAAGAAATATTATTATCTATATTATACATTTACGAATATAAATACAAAATCCGGACTTTTGAAACAATCAGTGAAGTTGGTACAGAAATAGCTTAATTATAACTAATAAATTATATTAAGTAGATTAATATTACATAAATGAGAAAACATAAAATATAAATTAATGTTTTAAAATTAGAGTATTCAAATATTCTAAATATATTCTTATATATATTAGATATTAAAACATTTATCTGGTTATTTTAATTTTAAAAAATTCAGTCAATAGTTTATCATTATTTTTACTATAACATTATTCATAAAACTTTCTGTATCTTATAACAATTAACTATCTATTTTACTATGCATATTCTTAATTATATATATTTCTTATATATAAGTATTTGTTATTATTTTTGCTTAATTACAATATACAATAATAAAAAGGATAGGAGCGATTATATATATATTGAGTTCTAAATCATAAAGCATATGTATCTTTCACATGTGCTTAAGTTTAAATCGTTAAAAAAAGATATAGTTTAGGTTAAATAAATATTAGGAATATTATTTAGCTATATAAAAAGTGACTTATACATATACTTATATATACATTCAATGTGTATAGTGGAATGTTTTTTTTTGCCTGTGTTCACGTGTTAATTATTTTATTTATTTTTAATTTTGTATACATTCCGAAATAAAGATTCAAGTTAAATCTGATGAAATTCAGACAAGTCCAGGTTGTTATATTGAGCAGTAGAATGAGCAAATTTTTACTTAAAACTATAAAGTTTCTTTTATTAGTTTTTCTTAACTTCCAACAGTATATTTTTGATAAAAAAATAAAGTTCACTTTATTTCTTCTCGCTGCGGAATTTACAGTATTTTGATAAAACGTGAAATATGTTGGACGCGGATATATAATATGCACAGGTGGAGGTTGATCCAGCTCATCGAAAAGCAATGGATCGAAACTAAAATCACTATCGTCACTTTCGTGATAAACTAAACTAGATGGATTCCAACTACTATAGTATTGGCAGCATGTTAATATAATAAAAAATGTTTAATATACTTAATATTTTTGAATTAATTAATTAATATAATAATAAAATCAAAATGAAATACTTACACTGGACATGCATCAACATTGACACCACTTATAGCTGCTTGATTAAGTTGTATTATACCACTGGACTCTCCTTCCACAACACGTACACAACCATTAAAGTTATTGTGATAGCGACCGCCAGTGAACATGGCAACATCAGGCGTACCACCTTTAATAGTTAATAAAACAATAAATGAATTTGTATATTTTATATAAAAAAGATGATATCAATAATTTAAATAAACATAATTTCATTTTAACTATTATAATAATAAAGACATAACTAAATACTCTTCTAAATCATACACGAGTATATATATTAGTTCCCGTAGCTCCAATGAGGAACAAAAGGGCCATATATACGAATATACTCAAGACTTATTATTTATTTTTATTTAACTTGAAAGTATTTATTTAGATCAAATAATTTGTTCCCTTTTTTGTGGATTCAAATGGGCTCTTTAGCTAATTGAGGAGGACTCGTCCTCCCTCCACCACAACTAGCTAACTACCGCAATATAAAATTTGAAATAAAGTTTGATTTGATGGTATACTCACCAATGAAAACGTTTCCTGGCAGAGTCATTGTCTCTTTGCCTGTTGGTCTTGTTTCACCTGCGTCGAGTAAATGATCTAATTCTAATATGGCGGTATTATCTGTGCGTTTGATTAAAGCAATATGTCGACGTCCATCATCGACTCGTTTTTCGGGATTACGTATAACAGTCTCTTCACCATTCATTCGAATTGAAAATTCAACAATACCATCAACAACAGCCAAAGCCATGAAATCTTGACCAGTATATTCCTGTCCAAGTTCTTGTCCCCACCAAAGTAGCAAACCATTAGGGCTTGTAGTTGAAAAGACCATACCAGCGAATGAATACTTCTGTTCGATTGCTTTACTGAATTCGGAGCGATTTAGTTCGAGATATCCATTACCATGGAAGTTGGCATCAAATTCAATCATTATATCTATATTAAGAAATAGTTTTATATATAACAAAGTAAATAGATCTATACATTCTGACTTACGTTCTTCACAATGTTTGCCACTAAAACCTAAAATACAGGAACATTCAGCATTATTATTGCGTATTGAGCAAGTACCACCATTTTCACAGGGATCACTTGAGCAAGCATCTTGAGGTACTAAATCTTCTGTTTCTGGTTGACTTGGGTCTTCGATATTATGTGATATTTCATTATTATCGATTTCATTAATTTCTCCACAGTTTTGTATATTGACTGCGTCTTGAATATCGGCTATGAGATTAATTTGTCGCTGAGCTTCATAAAGCTTAAATAGATAGAGAAATTTTGAAATTAACGTTATTTAATTCAGTAATATATAAATGTATTAAACGTTATGATTTTATTTACTCACATTTGAAATACAACCATTCAATCCATTTGTAATATTCACATCACGGTTTAGTTTTACATTCTCATGATCATAACCGCCAATGTACATTGGAGTCTTTATAAACAGTGTACGTGCTAGACCGCTTGATTTCGCTTTTTGTTCTGGATCTTCACCAACACGTAGAATACTTTCACCATATCGACGTGATATCTCTATTTCAGTCCATTTATTCACTGGCAGTGGATTAAGTGATCGTACCACAACTGGTTTCGGTCGTGCTCCGGTATTTATAATAAGTTCAATATGTTCGTTGCGTAGTACTACGGCAATGAAATCACCAGCTGGCAGTTTTGATTCGGCAGCATAGAAAAGTACGGCGTCATCTAAAGAGTTTGGCCGAACTTTAAATCTCACGTTTAATTTTGAGGCACGTGGGGTGCTAAAAATAAAAATAAATGAAATGGTGTCACTCAAATTCTTATTTTAGATATATAAACTAATAAATAAATATTAAAAATATGTATATCTTACTAGATATATATACTAGATATATATTTTACTAGATATTTATACGAGATATATGTCTTACTAGATATATATACTTGCTATATATCTTACTAGATATATGTATATACATATTAAAAATATATATATCTCACTAGACACTTTTTTTAAATAACTCATTCCAATAAGAGTAAATATCAAAAATATTATTTTGTGTTTCTTTCTATTTATCTCTATTTATATATTCTTTTAAATAATTAGTCAATTTATTTAATCAATTATTATTCTTACTTACCCATAGGCAGCATAACTGTTTGTCTTAAAAGCTAAACTATTTTCGTTCAAATGTTCGATGTATTGACAACGGTCTCCGGTCTTGTTAAGTGGGCACAAACATTCCATGCCCATTTCAGTATTTTCGCAGCGTCCGGCGCCACAAACACCAGGTGTACATTGTGTACCTTCAACTGCACAATTTGTACCTGTCCAACCTTGTTGGCAAATACAAGTATGTGCCATTTCTGTCTGACTTTCTAAACATATTCCACCATTTTCACATGGTCGGTCCGAACAAGGTTGACAAGCAGTGATGCCTTCCTTAAATTTAGCCTCTTTCATTAAATCCACAACTTTACCTTGCAACGATAAGCGACTAATGCAACCAACAAAACCAACTTTATTATCAACAGCATCTTGTGGTAACAAATCGAAGTTAGGTACACCACCGATATATAAATCTTCAATTAGATCAAGTGGTGAGACTTGTGCTAGTGTAGGGAAAGCTACTGGACGCTGATCATCAACTTGCATGTAACCATCGCGACGGAAACGGTTGATACGAATCGTATGCCATTCATTTAATGAGATGGGTTGTTCGGCAAGTATCACAATAGGCTTACCATCAAAATCGAAATGGAATTCAGGATAACGATCCTTAAGAGAAAGAGCAATATAGTCACCGCTACCGCGTTTTTGTCCATTGAATAATATCAGACCATTAGGCTCTTGTGGTCGGAATGAAATATCAAAATTGAATTTTATGTATGAGTCAGGTAGTGTTGGGAAAGCCATATAACTTATGGGATCTTGGTGAAATTGTGGTATAGTTCCCGTAACGACAAGTATTGTTGGATAGTCAGCAACTTCGCCATTCGGTGATGTAGCTGTGCAAACGTAGGTACCTGCGTCATTTGATTGCACATCGTCTAGTTGTAGTTCCTCCTGTAAAAAGGGTATAATAATAATAAAAAATATTAATTATTTATACTCAACACTATTAAAGATTTGAAACTAAATTCAAATTTTAATGTCTAATTATAAAAACTTTATTTCGGATAAAAAAGGGAGCAATAGAAGAAAAGTTGTTAATTCCAAAAATGTAAACTATCAGTTTGGGCTGATCATAGAGCTGTATCGTATATCGCTTTATAAAAACAAGTTTTTTGAAGTAAATATTGGATTCAATTGTCTATATTAAATCTTAGACTGTGTTCATAATTGGATACTGCCCAATTTGAAATGTTGAACATACCAATCCAATATACACTTTATTTGTTTTGTTAATACCATTTTCGATTGCTGAATCTGGAGTAATTTTCAATCGAGATTCACTTTTAATGCAATATTCATGTACGATTGGTAAATCTGGAGTGAAATGTATAACACTTAAGATTGAGTTATAACACTTTAGATATCTTGCCAGGGGAATAAGATTACCCTGAAATTAACAGTTGTTTTATATTTACTCAATAGAATAACAATAAACAAAGTAAAAGTAGTTCTAGGAAAGGGCAATATATCGATAACAAAAGGAAAGACAAAAAAAAATAAGGTGTATTAAACATTCCATTATATATTCTTAATGTCAAGTTTTAACTTACACTGAATATACTTCTATCACTTTGCATTTTTCCATATTGACGAGACCATCTATAATTTGGTCTACCATTGCTTTGGTCTGCTTCACATTTTAATGTTACCATAGAACCAATATTTGCATGTTGAATTTTAGGCTTCTTCCAATCATGCTCACTTTCTTCATCTTCAATTTCAAGGCTAAAGCTGGTAGTATAGAGATCACCATCATCTACGCGACATTTACAAACATAGGAACCTTCATCAGCTGGTGTAACATGAGAGAAAATCAATCGATTGCCTATTTGCTATTTTTTAAATTTAATTGCTTAGTCTCTTTGTTTTAGTATCAGTTCGATTTTATTGGTATACCTGTATATGTGGAGGCATTGGCTTTTCATCCGCGCGTTCCCATATAACATCGGTATATGCATTATCAGCAGAATAACACTCTACTTCAGTTGATTCACCT
This sequence comes from Teleopsis dalmanni, assembly GCF_002237135.1. Classification (NCBI taxonomy): domain Eukaryota; kingdom Metazoa; phylum Arthropoda; class Insecta; order Diptera; family Diopsidae; genus Teleopsis; species Teleopsis dalmanni. The sequence continues at coordinate 162,462,460 of NC_051846.1, read as the reverse complement.
ACACGTAAATTTGAATGTTGCTGATCCAATTTCAGACTATAATCACGTACTGGTGGAGCTCGTGTCGTTGTTGTTGTTGCTATTGGAATTGGTGGTATATAGGGAGGTCTTACTGGTTGCAAACCAGCTATTTTCAATATTTATATTTCAACATTACATAAAATGTAAAGATATGTAAATGTATGATTGCAATAAAATTATGCAGCATACAATCAATGTTTTAATCGATAATTAAATATTTATCGATAACAATTAATTTCAGTACACACAAATGCACATGTATATGTATTATAATATGATTAGCAACAAATTCGTTATACGATTTTATACGATTTGATGTTTAATATGATATTGTGTTTACGATGTTTAAGATTTTTCGATGAAAATTATTTATCGATACGAGCAGTTATCAACACAATCACAAAATAGCAACGACATATATGACATAGGCGTTATATCGATTTATATAATTTTGTTGGTGACGATATGTTTTTATTGTTTTGTTTTGTGGGAGCCAGGAAAAAGGAGGAGGAAAAAAAATAAACATATATTAGCAAATTTTGTAAAAATGTATAATTTTAAAACATTTAAATTTTGAATAACTAACAAATTTACTATTTGTATACAAGTTTTAATACTAAGTGATTTATACAATGAGTTACCATTTTACCAAAAATACTAAAGTTATGATTTTTTACATTATTAAAATTTTTTTTAATTTTATATTAAAAATGTATGTTAGTTCAAAAAAATTTTTTTTTAATTTATGTTAAAATAATATTTAAATAAAAATTATTTAGTTTTATAATTTATTTACAAAATGTTAATCAAAAGTTTTTATTTACAAAATTTTGGTTGGGATTTTCGTTTCTAAAATGGATTGGTTATAGAGCCAAAGTTAAGCACATATAGACTAGACTAAGTAAATACAAGACAGCAAAGAAATGAAATATATATTATTTAATGTGATTTTATTATGATTTAATAAAATAAATGGAAAAATTTGTGTATGGAAATTTGAATGTATAATTGTATAAATAAAATTTTTTCAGTGTACTTACAACTTAACAATGTTAACTTAAATTAATGCCTGAGTTATTACAAAAGTAATAATAATAATAAATATAATTTTTGTTTATATACATTTAAGAAATTGAATTAAATATTAAAAACTAAATATTAAAAGTAGTTATATTTAAAATAATTAATGGCAAAAACTTTGAAAAAATAGACGGATGAAACTAATTGATAAAAAATTTCTGAGAAAGTTACAGATAAAATATAAGAAAAACTTATAAACAAAAAGATTATTTTTATAGATCAAACAATAAAAAAAAACAATTTATTATAAAATTATCACATTTTTAAAATTCTTTAAAATTACATTAAAATAAATTTAATTGGAAACAAAATTATACTTCAAATTTTTTGTGAACCAGATCATTTCATGATATATTTCAAATATTATTTTTTAAAAATATATCTGGAAAAATTAATAATTTACATTTATAAATAAAAACTGTATATGTACATAAATAAAATTGAAATTTCTAATTGTATATAATATTTTATAAATATATAAATAATTATTATTGGTATTATTATTAATTATACTGTTATTATAATTCAACGTAATTACTCCTTAATTAAAAAATCTTCAATAATTTATAATTATAAGTGTTTCACCCTTATAGTTGATTTGATTGAATTTTGGCTGACTATATTTTAATAAACGAAACAAATTTTTGTTCTTGCTTCTTTATTACTGTTCGAACTCTTCTAGTTTTTTTCGTTATTAGACGCGTCACATTAGACAAAAAAATCAACATTAATTTATAATTATAATTTTTAAATGGACAATTTTACATAAAACTTATCTATTATACTTTCCTTAGGTAATATCTTTTAATATATAGACAAGATAGCGATTAATGCTATTGACAAACTTAACAATAATAATATCTATCAAATTTCCAACTCTCTACAAGCTAGATGTGGACATTAGCTGAGGTAATGCAATCATTTGATATACTATACTGTCACTTCTCTGGCACCCAACATATTAACTAACAATATCAGAATATATGTAGAATATCAACTAACAAGATGAATGAAAGCTAGGAAAGTTAGTGTCTTTTATATATATGTATAGTTAACTGCTGAGTGATATTTTCAAATCTCAAGTGTTTTAAGCTTAAGGTTTTTTTTTTATATTTTTTAATATTTGTTCATCAAATATAAATGTTATCCTTAAATTTATTGGGGTAGGGGAATAAATATAACTTTAAAACTGAATTTTTAATAAAATATTAATAGAAAAAAGAATGAATTTATTAATATATTTTTATGATCTTAAGAATATGAAAGCATTTTCCTGATTCATAAATTATGCATTAATAAGTTGTATTAATATTATTTGGGTATTAAGCTTTTAGGGTGGGCCTGCAAAAGATTTCACATAGACCACAGATTGTTTCTTTAGTTCACTCAGTTTTAATTATGCAAAAAGTTCATGTAGGTAAGAATTTTGATTATAGACCTTTGAATTTCTAAAGGGATATATGTATATATATCCCATATATATATGTATATATTATACAATATATGTATAATATTGTGCTCTATGTATTTAAATACTTTTAATATCATAATTTTTTCATTTTTAAGAACAGTTTGTAGAAGTTTTATGAAGTATTATGATATTAAGTTCAAGAGAATTAAATTTTTAATAATGCATTTAAATATAAAAATTTTAATGCATATTAAAAAAAAATTTTCAATGATGTTAACAAAATTAGATGCTTTTCGTCTATGTTTTTAAAAAATGCTGAAATCTTATATGAATTTTTCCATATTAGTTTTAATAAAAAAATTCTAATGTTTATGTTTATATATGATTTGATTTAAATTTTATAATAAAAAATTTTAATTTATTTATGATTATTAAATCAAAAGAATTTGCTTTTCATATATGATAATATAATAATATATTCAAAAAATACTAAAATTTTATGCTATGAATTTTTACATATTAATTTTAAGAAAAAAAAATTCTACTTTATATATGATTATGTTGTAAAAATAAAAATTAAAAGAATTTGTTATTTATTAGTAATTTATTATTTATATTAATATAAGTATTATTTAAAAAATGCTGCAATTTTCTTTCTTTTCAATAATTTATTATTATTTAAGGTAATAAAATTATTTTTCTTCATTTAATAATTTGCTATTCTGAATAATAAAATTGATATCAATTATTAATTATTTTTTATTATCTTTTTAATAAATTCATAAATGTTTAAGTTAGTTTTTTTTTTCATTTTTACATTAAGTTAATTTATAATTAATTTGTTTAATATATTAAGTAAATCAACATAAATAATAACTCATATAAATATTATCTACCGAACTTAATAAAGATATGAGAGTATTGTATAAAGATATAGTACGAAAACTTTTTAGTGTAGACAACCTAATACAATCTATAACATTTATATTTGTAATTATTAAAAATATATCATATATACTACTCCTATATAAATAATATCTATATATAAATACATTTTTATTACACAAAGGACATTTGTTTTACAGCACCAATTTTTCCACTGAAAAAATTAGAATAAACTTCAGGATCAGCTAAATCTTGGGAGCTCATAAGGCACTACCGGATTTATGTGTATAAAATAGTAGTGTGCTAACTAGTGCACCTGTGTGGATTGCTGTTAAAGTTCTTTACTTCTACTAATGTTAAACTTTAAATAAATTTCTACTATAATTAAAGAACACATCAAATCAATTATAATACAAAAAAATATAATTAAAAAAATAAATTACATATAAATTGTGTTTCAAATAAAAAGTGTTGTGCTAAAAACCTAAAAATCTATAAAAAAACAATTACTAATTATAACAAAAAAAACCTTAAAATAAATATAATTTTAAAACAAACCGAGATTTTTAAGACTGTGTTTGGTTGTTTTGTTGTTGTTTTTGCTGTTCTTGTTGGTCTTGTTGGTCTTGTTGCGTTTGGACTTAAGATGGCGTCGATTTTTTCTATTATCTTTTTGTGTCTTCGTCTGTTGGGGTTCTGGTGTATGATGATTCTTCTTCCAGCGCTTGAAGCCCAGTGTTTGATCACGGTTGGTGCAATTGGATTCATCCGAATGATCGGTACAATCATGTATGCCATCGCAGACCATTGATGCTTTGATGCAGGTATGTGGATGAGAGACACATTTGAAGTCGCTCGGTTGACAGGCGTATGAAACGCGTTGTGGAGGTTTGGAAACTAAGGCTTTTGTGAACTTATAGTCTTTTCGCAACAGTATAAATCAGTTTATATCAAGTATTTCATTTGTAAAGATTTTGAATATAAAATTTTCATTTGTTTTACAATATACGAAATGTTATTTTTTTTTTAATTCATACACAAGTGAGTAATTAAATTTAGTACCGTTTTTAGAGTTTATTCCACAGTTAATTGAAATGTTTTTTTTTGTTTGGCACAATTTATTGCAATTATGATTTATTGTTTGAATGAGCGCATTTTGGATTTGGGATTAAATTGACATAAAATTGGAGTATTTCATGTTGGGGTAAAATATATGAAAATAAAGTGTAAAAGAAAAGTAAAAACAATATTAGAAATAATGTTTTTAGTTAATGTAATAAGTATAAGTCTGAAAATACGTTACAAATTACAATCGACAGCTACTACAAATGTTGTATGCAACAAAAGGTACTTTTTGAAAATCAAAAATTTTTCTTCTTCTTCTTCGAAATCAATTAATAGAAGATAATTTTGCCAAAATACTTCGAATTTGAATATTATCTCAAATATTTAGAATGCCAAACAGAATTTAGAGGTTTTTGATTCTCAGTAAGGGATCATTTTACAAATGGATTATGTATACACAATTAATAATACGTATTAATTTATTAACTATAGTGTATTTAACAGTTTAGTTGTTAATAAAATTATTTTTTTATATACCTATTTTATATAAATTATTAATGATATGAAAATATTTCATACGTAATTAGTATTAATTTGAAATATTTGCAGCATTCTTTTTTTGTGATATGAATGGGAGAATAATAGATTTTCAAATAATTAAAAATTGTAGAATTAATATATTTTTAATTTTATTCAAAGACATATTAATGCTATATGCTTATAACACATTTAAGTCTACTCTACACACGTATAGTGAATAACAATTAAAATGAGCAATTCCTAGACATAAAATCAACGCGTAATTTTAATAAAGGATATATTAATTCTATATAGCTATCAGATGATCCATTATAGACTATACAAGCACAGAGAATAACAATTAAGAAGTATAGCTCAGAGCCGTAAAGTAATAGTTACAATTAAGAAAAACAGAATATAGATGTAAAGTCTTAGTTTAATTTTATTAAACTATTTATTAATGGAGCATACCATATAGGTGTTATATTATATACCTATAAAAAGATTCATTCTAGTCTATACAAGTATAGTGAAGAACAATTAAGATGAATTAATAGTTCAGAGCTGTAAAGTAATAGGTACAAGTCTATAGAGGTAAAATCATTATTATATTTTATTAACGGATTTCTTTATGGGTTTTATAGGGGTTATTCTATATACCTAAAAGATCCATTCTAGTCTAAATAAGTATAGTAAATAACAAGAAGGATGGTTTAGAGCCTTAGAGATGGCCCAATGTTCCCATGGGAACGTACTGGATTGATTGATTGATTGAATTGAATGGTTTAGAGCAGTAAAGTAATAATTACAGTTAAAAAGAACAGATTATAAAAAATCCATGCTAGCTATCTACAATCCATGAAATTTATACAAGTAAAGTGAATAATTTTTAGGAAGAAGATCAGAACTGTCCTAAAGTCATAGTTTGATTTTATTAAAGGGTTTATTAATTCTATATACCTATAAGAAGATCCACTCTAGTTTATAAAAGTATAGTGAATAGTAATCAAGAAAAACAGTACAGAGTTATAAAATCATAGTTACTATGTAGCTACATATAATAAACCTCATTCAATTTTTTTGAATTTAAGACTACGATTAAAGTGTTATTGACTTATTGCTTTTAATAATAATATTACTATTTATAACAAAAAAAATGCTCAACCTGGTTATTTCGATTTATTACAATCAAGGAGAATTGGAATATTTTTGTTATTTTTAAATTCTTGCACAAATTAATTATATTTGACATCATTATGTCTCATAGACAGGCGTGTTAAAATATGTCACTGAATATTTTCTATGTAATAAAAATGAATTGAAAGTGATGATTAGCGCAACACTTGAAAACGGTGGAATTGTCGATTTCACTAACCTTTTTTCAAATAATATTCGTTATAATATGAAGAAGATTCTTATGGAGAGAAAAATTAGTATAGTTTCCTGGAGAAGTGAATAGATTAGAAGTACTGAAAATACTTTTTTCTATGGAATGTTTATGTCTTAATTCGCAATATCTACTAAGCCGTTGAATCAGTTTATATTATATTCATGTTAAGTATTCTCTAATAAGTCAATAAAAAGTTAATAAAAGTCAATAAAAGACAATAAAAATGTCGAATTGAAATTATTTCAAAAAAACTTTGACATAGAACAGAATTATATGGCAACATCGCGAAAAAATCACAATAAATAGTGTAAAAAAATGCATAGGGTTATTCTAACCCTACGTTATCACATACTCTTGACCTAAGTGCAATCTATATTCCATCAGAAAGATATGTCAGACTTCAAAATACAATATGATTCCATAGTTTCACCTTAATTTAAATGGAATGAATACGCATATAATAGAATGGATCAAATAAGTGACCACAGTTGTTATGGTATAAAAGAACTACAAAAACTAAAGAGCCAGTATTTAAACATCATAAAATCACAATTATAATCTATTGTAGTTATGTCTGAGTCAAAACTGTAAGGTCTGTTAAAATATTACACTGTGCGACACTTTTCTTTTATAGTGCTGGGTCTCTGGCAGTAACGGGTTAATGTTCAAACATTGAGATTTTAAAGTGTTAATAACACTTATTCATCGTGTTTCTCATTGTGTACACTCTAATTATAGTATATATTTAAATTAGAGTAAAATACTAGTAAGGGAGTTAAGGAGTTTTTCATATAATGATATAATTTTATAACAGTTTAATAACTACTATTTGGATTGTAATATATTGTTGTTTATATTATTTACTTTTAAATGGTCTAGTAGTAATACATTCATGTACTGAAATTTATGAGTATATTACTTTATTTAATATTGTTATATCTGAAATAGGGACTTATAAGGTATCTAGAAAAATATATGCAGATAATTAAAAATGTTAATAGTTGAAATATTTGCGATATTGTTAATCAATAATACTTAATTAGTATATAATCTAAAATATGCTTTATATTAAGTTATTTATTATATTTAAAATTTTTTAAGTAGTTTTAAAGTAGTTTAAATAAGTATTTAATTTTATGCAATAAAAAAACCATGGTTAAGTATATAATGATACAATGAAAACGGATTAAAAATTTATTGTTTTATGTACAATAATAATGTGTTCAACGTACATTTTACGATCCAAATTAATTATTTATTAATAAAATATTTTCTATATAAAATGATATATATTTTTTTAAATTATTTACATAGCATGAGGACTAACAGACAAAAACTGAAAGACGAACTTTGTGTTTGAGTGCTGCTAAAATGGATAGCTGAGGTTGTAGGCACGGTATGAAGGATATTATTTCGACCAATTTCAAAGATTTACTACTTGCTACTACTAAATTCGTGAAAAGCCTATTGCTTAATACAGTATTTCTTAAAGTCTTTGCATTCAAGATTTAAGTGAAAGTAATTTCTAAATTTTTTAGCTACATGAGAACAAATATTTTTTACATCTAAAAAAATATACATAAATATAATATTGTAATAAATTATATAAAAATTATAATTATTATTGATGGAACACACCTGGACAAATATAGAGAACCATGCAAGGAAACTCATTTATGCTGTGACCTCCTTTAAAATTGTGTTTTTTTTTTTAGTTTAATATTTCAATATTATTCAATATTTCAATTATTTATTTTTTTTTTAATTTTTATATTAACAAAAAATAAAATTTTTATATTATTTTATTATATTTTTTTTTTATATTATTAGTGTTTGCATTTATGCACGAGTGTTGTAATTTTTATTTTAGTTTTAACAAAATTGTGTGTGTGAATTTTTTGTTTTTATGTATAAGTATAGAGTGACAATATTTTTTATAAATAAATATATTATATATTGTTTTTTTTTTTTGCAAATTTGTTTTTGTTTTTTGTATATATATTTTTGTAAATTTTACAAAATAAGTTGTACAAAAATATTGTAGAGTAAGAGAAAAATGTAAAAAGAGAGAAGCAGAAAAAAGTTGTATATTAATTAAAAATGCATAAAAATATAAGATATAGAAGCAAAATCAATAATTAAAAAAAATTAGTAATATAAATATATTCATATATAAAGAACGTATTTTCAAAAAATAATTGATTTGACTTTTTGAACTGATTTTAACTTATTGAAAGCTACAAGACACAAGAATTAATCTCTTACAAAATTGGTTAACACAATATGTGCGTATCTGCTAAAAATACAAGTATTATTTACCATTTGTGTATAAATAATATACGATTTGTGCTATTAACTAATTTAATACATATACTTATTGTGCAATATTTAAATGTGATTTCAAAAAAAATCAAACACAAATTAAGCTAACAAAAAATAATATTATTTACTCACAATTAATACAAACTATATATCAATACTAAAATATACACGGAAAAATTAAAATACAAATAAATAAATAACACATAAACATATATATGTAAGATAAATATTATGATTAATAATAATTTAACACAAATTGATGTATAACACGTAAAGCTTAAAATAAAAGAGCTTATAAAAATTATCAAAAAAAAAAATTAAAATATTTTAATTATAAAATTTATACATACAATAAATAAGAATTACAAAAAAAAAATAATTTAATAATATTAAAAAAAAATGTAAGTGTTTAGAGTACATAAATGATAGGGCATTAAAAAACAAAATTATTTAAAGAATATTTTTAAATATTTTAAATAAATTTTTAACAGTATTAACAAATAATCATACATATTATTATACATATTATATCATAAAAATTATAGAAATCAATTATAAACTACTTGAAATAGTTTTATGTGAGTGTAATTAATGAGTGTGCATATGTTTAATGAATGCAAATTATTATAGAAAGTTAGAAGAGAGAAAGAATATTAAAATAAAATTAATATAATTTAAAAAAATAAAAAAAAAAAATTTAAATATTCTATTATATTTAAACTTATTGTTTTGAAACTTAAACCACTAATCACATTCTACAGTAGAAAGAACACAGTTTTGTGCTCTCAGTAAAGCAGGACCCTATGACCACAGCAAATCATAACCATAACCTAACCTAAGCGTAAAACAGAGCTTAGATTAAAATTTGTAAAAGAGTAACTTATCATAAGTTTATTGAATTGAATTGATTGATTATAAAAAATATACTTTCATTATAATAATGACCATATAGATACGATCAATATTGAAATTATTCTTTGCTATAAAATGGTACTTAGTTTAATTATTGTACTTCAGGAACTGCATATCTCTAATTAACTGATTTTTTTAAGTTCAAGATTATGTTAAGCTTAAGAGATTATTTATATTTATAAAATTAAAGATCGATCTTGTTAAAAAATTACACAAATCATAATCTTCCATAATATTATATAAATACAGTGCATCTGTATTAGTCCAATTTATAGTAGACGAATTTGAAAGTTCATCGGATTATTCAATGATAAGTGTTAGAACTGTATTCTAACACTACAATAGACTTTATAGTCTACTATAGTCTTTTCTCTCTTTAAGATTAAGATTTTTAATTTACAAATTTATACACTGTGGTATGTACCGGAAATTAATTTTCCAAAATTGTTTTCCAGAAAGTAAGCCAGTGGTCTTAGATCCTTCGATAAATAATAAAATTATTTATTCGCTGTGAAACGCGTGCTTGAAATTGACGGGTAAGCGGTAAATAGTTCTTCCTTCTTTCCTTCCTACATTTTACAATGTTACTAGCAAATCGAAATAATTAAGAACGCCCACTATTTTCTTTTTCGGTACATTAAGATCTGGTGATGCTACTTTTTTACAGGTCTTTTGAATACTCATATTTATAACACATAACGTCGGAAGGTAAGTGCTATAAATTCCGTACTGTTTTTATAGCATTAGGTACATTCGAACCCATTGTTAATTATTGATTGTTATTATTTTTATTATTGTTTTGGAAGAGTGTAGGAGATTATGTTTCATGAGTAGCCACGTCGCTTCTTATTTTTTGCATACCTAACTTTTATAAAATTCGTAAGAAGACCGAAGAAAATTCTTTATGCAAAATTATCTTTCTGTATGAAAGTCTATTAGAAAGTATGGGTGTTTCTATACTTCTGTTTAAAACTTCTATTTTAAGTATGATTAAGTATATATAAAAATATTAATACATCAATTTTATATCACCTATTTCAAAACTAATTATCAAAAAATATATCAGAGAAACGAAGAAACATTTTTATGCAAAATTGGTACATGACATGAAAGCCTATCAGCGTCTTTATGGATAATCTGTTCAAATTTTGATTTATCTATTGCAAAAAATTTTAGATTATTAAAAATAAAACTAATCAATAATTCTTTTCATAAATAGTTCACAAATTTTCTACAAAGTATACTATCTTAACATATATTTTTACTAATTGCAAATAACTCTAAACGTACTTGCAATCTTTTAAAATGAGAAAAGGTAAAATCTTGTTATAATTCCGAATTTCTCGGTTTGTCAAATTGATATCAGATTTTAGTTAAGTCAGTTTTTTTGAGCAAATTTTCCACAACCCAATATAGTAATATTGGCTTACTCTTCGAGATATGAACATTCAAACTGGTTTAATAGTTAATCATCTAGTGGCAATTTTTTACTTTGGATGTATAGAGTTACAAAAAATAGGCGTGATAGTTGGTAATATCTCGAAAGTTAAGCTATATTGACATATTGATTAGTTTTGGTTATGTGGGCTAACTGCAAACTACGTATGACCAATTGTTTTCTAGCAATACCAAATGGAGTTAAATCTTTAGGTAGTTTATTGTAGATTTTGAGGACTTTCACATTTAAGGAGACCAAGTACTTTTTAAAATATTTTTTTCAAAACATATTTTCCATTCAGACCCTGCGTGCCGTAGTTCTAGTCCATAGGTATTGCACGACAACATGGCACTGATATTGACATATAGCGTAGTGGGAAAAGTTGCTCATAAAAGCTTTCTTTACTAAACTTTGTTTTCAAGTGAGTTTTCTAGAGAAACCGGAACCGCGTCTAAATTTTTGCCACACTAGATATATCAAATAAAAGATAACTATATATAATATAAAGAATTTCTAAAAAATAGATTTAAAAAATAAAACCATACAGAAACTCAAAACAAAAATTTAATATTTTATAATTAATGAACAAAAAATATTAGAAAAAATATGTTATAGATAGAGAGTAGAAAGAGAGAGAGAGAGAAAAAAAGAGATATAATAAACAAGGTAGAAATTAAATATATCCGGGACAAACAAAAATAATCCACAACCAATTTTTTGTATTTCTTGAAAACAAAAAATTATTTTTTTTTTCAAAGAAATTTCTATATTTATTTGTAAACAAAAACCAGAGACAAATTTTGACACATTTCACAAATTAAAAAATTATATTATCGAAATGTACACGTACTTTATATTGTTTTTGTTTTAACATAAATTTTGGATTTACACAAAATGAAGTAAAAAATTAAACCAAAATTAAACCAAAATTAAACCAAAACTGGACCAAAACCAAAATGAAGATGTGTTAAAAAAATTAAAACAAATACAAAATTGTTATTTTCATGTGTAAAATTGTTAATAAAATTGTATTTTTATTGGATTGGTTTTTCGTACTTAAAATTTATGTAAATATAATTTTTATTTAAATTTAATGGCAGCCATATATATATATTTATATATTATAGTGCTAAATTATTATATGTAAAATTACAATAAAAATATTATTGTTTTAATATTGTTAAAGTTAGTTGAAAATAAAAACAATATTATTATTATAAGGAAAAAATTATACATATGTAGTTAAAATAATTAAAATCTTTTATTTTATAAACTAAATTTGAAGGTTATATATATATATATATATAAATATATATATCAATTATTAATAATTGTTTATTTGTTTTTATTTTTTAATTTGATTTTAGGAATTTGGCATGCATGGGTTTATAATAAATTTTTTTAATTGAACTGTACAAAATGAGACCTATGATGAGGTCTCATTTCCTGTAGACATTGTGTTAAAGAACCGCCACCGATTTAGCAACAAATAAAATAATTAATTTACAAAATAAATTTTATTTTACAACGAACATTTTTTGTTCTATTTGTTAATAGTATTTACAAAAATGCGATATAAATTTAATTAATCAAAAATTAATCAAAAATTAATTAAAAATTAAAGTGTTAAAAACATATGAAACAAAGTTTATAAATAAGTAAAATCAGTGATGGCGAATTATATTTTTTTTGTAGAATTTTTGATTTTGTTTAGATTCATTTGTTGTTGTAGTAATTTTGATATCATGCCCAATTAAAAAATTTTTAGTCATTTTAATAAAATTATAAATTTGTTCTTTTACATATTTTAAAAGTATGCTATTAATTTCGATGTTCCGTTGTTTTTTTGGTATTATATTTTCTTTTTTGCAATTTTTATTAATTTAAAAATTTCGCTTAATTAGATCTTCTATAAAAATTATTGTATCTTCGTTTTCTTAAATTGTTAGATCCTTCATTTAATCTAGGATACTCACGCTTGACGAACAAATCTACATATGATGGTTGAGAAATGTGACCAGCGGTCGAGTAAGATTCACATATGTAACGTCCTTCGTCTTCCAAACGTACATTACGCAAGAATAGTACTTGATTACGTATGGAAGAACTTGGCAATTGGCGACCATCTTCACGGCGCCATTCATACTAAAAATAAATAAACAAAATTGATAAATATTTAAATAAATCAAAATTTTTAATAAAGAAAACACAATAACATATAATGTGTAAATATATCATGCTATATGTATATCATGCTTCCACTGCTTACTTATTACTATAAGTTACTTAAGTAACTTTAAGATTTTGTCGTTTCCGTTGACATAAGTTACTTATTGCATGGGGAAGAACACTTATGTGTCAGAAAGTTCGTTGAAAGTTTTAAGAGAGCTTCTGTTTGTATAGAAAAATTACACTCAATGATACAATGACACACACAATAAATTGTATATATAATTGATAAATTAGGGCCGTGTGCGAATTCAAGTAAACTGAGGTAAAGTAAATTGAAATTCCCTAGGGATTTTTTTGCACTGCACTTATGTAAATATTTAATTATTTATTTATTGCACTTATTTATTACTTTTGGTTAAAAGTTTTGAAATTTATTTATTTATTTATTAAACATCTTATTAAATTTTTACAATAGTAACACCAATAGTAACAAATACCAAGACTCGCTGCCATACCGACATAATTTACTATTTCCCTCAATTTAACATTAATTTTACTATAAAGGATGGTATTTAGCGATTTTTCATGCTTTAGTGGATTTCAGGTATGTGGATTAATATTTTTCACTCTATTTTAAATTAATAACAGTTACAGTTTTTATTCTCCATATCTAAATTTAAAAATTTGCATTGCTTTGAAAATATTATTCCGGTTTTATTAAACATAGCTGATTTTATTTCTTTTTCGTTATCTCAATTTATCTTATACATAAAATTTATCTTACGCATAGTTACATTTGAAATTTCACTTAATTTCAGTCTTCGTTTCAACGAAATTAAGGTGATTTTCCTTAATTAAGTTCTAAATTGTATTGAAAAAACAACTTAATTTCGCTGAAACAAAGACGAAATTAAGGTGTGTCTGAACAGAGTATAAATGAGCTGATTTAGTGATAAAAAGTTCATTTAGATGAACGCACTTTTTATGGTAAATAATTATCGTTAGTGGCTATAATGAGCAAAACTGCCTAAATGAGACTGTGTGAATTTCTATTTGTTTCTAATCATTTATTTTTAAGTAAGTTAAAAAGCATGGATGCTCTTTGTAAGGTTAATGAAATTTACTCAGTAAGTCATACTTACTAAGTACGCAGTGGAAACATACTCTTAAAAATTTTAATGTTTTAATTAAATTTTTTAATTTCGGTTCAATAAATTTAATTTTATTTGCTATATTCATTTTTACTGTAATAACTTACTCTGACTTCACCACGGCTTGGATCATATTCGGGTGTAGCCTCACAGGTGAGAGTAACATCATTGCCTTCATTAACATAATGACTACGAACTTGTGGTTGTTCTTCGTAGGGGCCTCTGTTGACAACTACTTCAGCCATGTTGGTGGTGTTGCCATAACGATTAGATGCAGAACAGTAATAACGACCAGCATCAGCAGGTGTGATTGAAATAAAGTTCAGGTATTGTCCTTCGATACGTACCGAACTATAAAAATATGTTGATTTATTATTAAATAAAAAAAAAAATTTAATTCTAAAAAATGAAAAAATAAAGCATTTATATAACAATAACAATTAATTGTAACTTTGTTAAATGTTTGACCAATGATTGCTTTATCATTGTAGATTAAAAAAAAATCAACTTACGGTGGCAGTGGGCGATTATTATCAGTGTGCCAAGCAACGTCAATAGGTTGTTCACCAGTAACTTGGCAGTATATGTTGACGTTATCATTTGGATTGACAGTCAATGGAACTTTGGGATGGAAAGTAATATGTGGTAATGGCACCAAAACCAATTCAGCTACGACAAATGCAACAATAGTACCACGATTGTCGAAACCATTGCAACGATATTTGCCACTATTTTGATCTTCAATACGTGTAATAATTAAACTGTTACGATCGAGATAGGAATTACTTGGTAATGGGCGGCCATCTAGACGTTCCCAACGAGTTTGCATGTTTGGCATGTTTCCTAAAAATATAAATAAGTGTGTATAATAAATATAAAATTCATATATGTAATGAGATTTTTAAACATTTTTGATTTACGTTTCACATTTTTTTTTTAAATAATGCTATATAGTTTACAATTACTTACCTAAACTACAAGTTAAAGTAACAGAATCGCCAGATTTGGCATGATAAACGTTTTCAGGAGATGTATAATCTGGACGTGCTGGTTCATAAGGTGAACGATCAACATCACTATCATCTAGAAATACAAAATAAATTTATAAATAAAATAAAATAAAAATTTTTTTTATAACTTATAATATGAATCAATATAATAATGTATTAATATGATAAGAAGAGAGTTGCAGTAAAGCTAAAATTAATTTTTTTTAATATAACTTATAAGTACCATTTGTATATATGGTACTCGTATATTAAAATTGAAAAATTAATTTTAATGATTATATTTTTTTATTCGTTTTCAACGATTATTTTATTTATTTATTGTTTGTATATTAAGAGAAGAATTTTTTATATAGGGAGATAATAATAATTTTTGATGTAAAATAGTTCAAAAAATAATTTTATTCAAAATAAATAAAAATACTTTACCTATAATAGATTTATAAGGGTTTGCACAGATTTTGTTCACTTTAGTTATACTAAGAGTTTCTTTTGTAAATATCGGTGTATTGTATTTTTTCTTGATGTAAGCTATATTTTATTGTATATGTCTATATGACTTAATGACTATATGTCTCAGTATATATATGTCTATATATGTATATATACTATATATATGCTATATGTTTTTATTTTAAGTAGAGTTTAATATAGGAAGAGTAGTGTCAAAGCAGACACTGTTTTGGTATGAAGATTAATCAGCCTTTATCAATAATGAACCTTACTAATGTTGTTCCGTTGCAATAGGTGTCAATATATTCATGAACAAACAAATAGAGTGACAAATGCAGTGTGGAAGAAAGTGTCTAATGAGTGTGGCAACATTAGAATATGAATATGCAATTAGTAAATTATTTCGTTTTATTATTATTTATTATATTTATTTCGTTTAAAATTCACTGAAGTCGTCTTCAGACTTCAGTTTGTTGCTCTAAACCAAATAGTTCAATATTAACTTCAAATTGTTTTCAAAAGACGGAGTATATATGTTTCAACACTTCTACAAATATAATTATTCTTTTTGTATATATGACAAGCAAGGAGAAGTTGCTTCACAATATTAGTTAATTTTTTAACCTACTAAAATTCACCTCCAGAATTAAATAAAAAAGCCTATGAGGTCTAAGAGACTTATAAGTTTAATTGGGTTTGAGATTTGAAATAAAGAGGCTTAGAAGTTTAAGAAAAAAGACTTAGAAGTCTAGATTAATCTAAACTAGAAAGCATGGGCGTAGGGCAGAGAAAAGTAAGGCAGGTGAATGACTTGTGAAATATTAGATGATTTATGATCTTAGAAACCTCTTGTTTTATTTTCCCTGTTAATTTAAAACCTGCATATGCCTTTAATCAGCTGTTATAATGAGTTGTTGTCTTATATATTGTAATATATTATAATATAATATATATAATATAATAAATTATCTCTATAATTTGAATTATATAAAATATTGAGTTAAATAGCTTTTTGTGTTATAAATTTAAATTAGTTCCTTTTAACTTTTGTTTATGTATCAAACAATCCCTAAAAGTAAGTATAAAACTCTATTATAATCATATATATGAAAAATTCTTTGAACTAATTAAGTTGAGTTAATTAGCTAAGAAACGTATCAACTTGTCTATTTCATTTTGATGGATTCCAAATAATACGTGAAGAATGACTTATGTTAGCCAATGAGAAGATATATTTATAAAACGATTGACCCTGAAACACTTCTCTGCTCTGGCTATTTTACTTGCTTAGTCAGTTATAAAAGATGAATCAGTATATTTTTAGACTCTGAGACAATATGATAGGATTTCACTTTGCAAGAAATATAATATATATTTTAAATTTAAATTCGTTTCTAATTCATTTTTCAGCACTTTGCAACTTTTATAAACATATTTATAATTTAAAATCGTCTAATGAATTTAAAACTTACCTGGTGCATCACCACGTCTAGGTTTAACATCAATTGTAATATATCTTTCATCAGTACCGGCTTCATTGGTTGCAATACATTTGTAGGTCTTAGCATCGAGTTTAGATGCGCGATAAATTTCAAGATAGGCTTGATTATAATGTTCAGCTGCAGTTCTTAAATTAAATTCGGGAGTATCAGCAGATACCCATTGTATACTTGGATTGGGGAAACCACTAGCTGAGCAGACAACTTTAACTTCATCACCCTCGGTAACGGTCAATAGATTATCACTTGGCTCTATCATAATAACTGGCGCTTCAATAACACGAATCGTAGAAATTCCGGTAGTTTTTCCGGCTAAATTTTCAGCAAGACATTCATAATCACCGGCATCAGCAATTTGTATATCCTCAATACTATAGTAAATAATATATTTAATTATTTTTGGAAACAACAAAAATTTTCTTTTAATTTACATAATATAACCGGGACTATTTTCTTTATGACGTGGTGATAGTGGTTTGCCATCAACGCGACGCCATATAACTGTTGGCTCTGGTATGCCGTTTGCTTGGCAATAGAGCAAACCTTGAGCACCGACATAAACAGATTGTTGTTCATCTGGATGAATATCGACGGTTGGACGTTCACGTGCTGCAATCAAGTAAATTATTGTTGTTGAACAAATTAGTATAAGTAGTAAGTTGTTTGGAACGTTCTTATTACCAACTCCTTTCTTGAAAACTTATTTATTTTGCAATTAATTAATTTACATTTATTAATAAAATTTATAATTTTTTTATTAAATACCGAAAATATTTGAAGCATGGCAAAAGAGAGCAGAAAATAGATAATATTGTTTTAAAACTTGTTTAATGGAATGGCATATATATAAAATATATAACTATTTACTAAATTCAAAGAAGATATAAAAAACTAAAAACTTTTCTAACATTTTGAAAACTGAATCGAACTCATTTATTAACATTACGATATTTTATATACAATGTTAATATAGTATATTTCACATTAATACAATAAATGTCATGGATGTCAAATACTAGGTGGACTGATAATTACCCGACATCACAACAGCTGTCAACGCCAGAATAAAACCAATTATATTGAAAAACCAATTGTATTTCTGACAGTTGTAAAAGTTCCGACTTTATCAGATATTTGTTTAGCTTTTTGCAAATAATTGAAATAGTGCATCTTGGTGATTTTTTATAAAATGGAAAGAATTGAATATCGTTCAGTAATAAAATTCCTCCGTTTGAAAGAAATGAACAATGATGCCATCAAATTGGAAATAAATTCTGTTTAAGGCAACCTTGCACCATTGTTAACAACAATAAAATATTGGAAATATTGAATTTAAACATAGTCGTACGAGTGTTTTTTCTGTTGAACGTCCGGATCGTCTAGAAGAGGTGACAACTGAAAAAACATTGAAGAAATCCTTGATATTGTGTTGGATGATCCAAAAATTAAATTACTTGAGACAGCAGAGATGACAAACATATATGATGATGACCCTGTATCGAATATTTTACATAAGTACTTGGATATGAAAAAGGTTTCAGCAAGATGTGGACCCTGTTTGCTCAAAATTGATCAACAACAAGTTACAGAATGGACTCGTATCACCTGTTTTCACACTTGAAAAGATGGCTTCATAGAAAGAGATTTGCATCAAGTGATGAATTGGAATGGGAAACTGAAGTATATTTTAGAAGATTTGATAAATCGAATTATTTAAAACTTATCTAAATGTTAAAAGACCATTGGACTCAGTGCGTCGAGCTTTAAGGGAAACTATATTGAAGCGTAAAATATAATTTTTTTTAACAATCCATCTAGTACATACATTTACATACATATGTGTTTATCTTAGTAATTAACTAACTGTCACTACCCTTTCTTTTCAAAATAAACTCAAATAGTAATTGGTCTTATATCAATAAATTAAACTTACGTTCGACATCGATAATTGTATTGGCTTGATCAGTGCCAACAGAATTTTCAGCAATGCAAAGATACATGCCACGATTTTCTGAACGAGCATTTATGATACGTAGAACATTACCAGTTTGATGCACGTTATCTGCCATAGGTTCATGTACCTGTTTATATATAATATGAACACGTAAATAAAATATTTATTATATTAACATTGAAATCATTATTTCACCTTTGTCCACTTTATGTTGGGATATGGTGTGCCAGTAGCTTCGCAGGTAATTGTGAAATCTTGTCCTTGTATAACATTATTTTCCTCCTTCATACGTCTAATAGTTGGAACAGCGCTATAATTCAAAATTATATTTTAATTTATTTCATCAAAATTCTATGAACAAATGAATCAAACTTACGTGCCAGGTTGTGGACCTGGTGGTTGATAAGGTTCTCTTTGCTCAACTGCAACTCGAGCTTCAGATGTATAATTGCGATGGCCTCGTTGATCGATGCCAATACAAGTGTAAACACCTGAATCACGTGGTGACGCTTCACGTATTTCGAGTTGATTGCCACTTAAAACAACATTTTGTTGACGATAAATTGGATATCCATCCTTATTCCATTGATAAACTAAAGTTATTGGTGTTGTAGGTTGACATGTTAAGCGTATAGTTTGTCCTGGTTCACCCGACCAAGATGGTGGCTCAATATAAATGAATTCACGTATTGGTGGTTGCGGCTGTAATGGGCTTTCCTCTACATTGACTACAGTATATCTTTCGTCAGTACCAATATCATTGTTGGCTTGGCAACGGTAGTGTCCGCTATCAGAAGTACGTGGTGCATCGAAGATTAAACGTGTTCCGTCGGTGTGAGCATCACGCGACATCTGACCATCAACACGTGTCCAGCTTACAGAAGGTGTAGGATTTCCAGTTACTTCACAATTGATTTCATTAGGCTGATATTCTTCAAAAGTAACTTGACTTGGTAGTTCAACTATGCGTGCTGGTGTACGTTGTGAACTCTCTGTTACAAAAAATTAATATTGAAAAAAAAATAAAAATTTATATCGTTAGACGTAAAAATATTACATATCTATATAATTAATATATAATATAAATAAATATAAATAAAGCATTAAAATTCCTACCGTATCTTGCCAACATTTCTGCGGCATATCCTTAATATTTTTTGACGGCATTTTAAAGTATTTGTTATATTATATACATAAAAAATATATATTATTCAAACTATACTCACCAGTTATGGTTATAGATACTTGATCTTCAAAGACCTTTTGTGTCTTATTATTAACTGCTTGACATATGTATATACCAGAATCATAGACTTGCAAGTTATACAAACGCAAAATGCCACGATCTTCTTCATGGCTAAACGGCATTTGTCCACGCAATTTATACCAAGATACGACGACAGGACTCTGTGAGTGACATTAATATAATACATTTATAATATTTTGATATAATAACGTTTGAAGTCAACATACTCCGTTCCATGCTAAGTTGCCGGTACATGTCAATGTTATTGAGCCACCAATAGGAATGATCGTTATCTCTGGAGGAGCAATGGATACAGTAATTTCGGTCAAATAATCATAGTCTGGGGTTGTGCGCGGTGTTGTGGTAGTTTCTGGTCTATAGCCATCTGTTAGTGGTTTATGTTTTAAAATAAAAAAATATTAATATGTTATATAAAAATTATTATGGATACATGTATTCACAAAGCTATTTAGAAGATAGTTAGTTACATAAAACAGAAAAGTGTAAAATATACTAGGAGTTCAGTTAATCTATACATGTTAAGATTTGTTCTTTGTATGTAGTAAAAAAATTATATGGTTAAAACTATATATTTATAATAATGTTTGTTTTGTAAATATTAGTAGATAATTTTTTTTTTAATTTTAGTTATAGAAGATATGCTTAATCAATATATATACGGGTGAAGTGTTTCAATCTGAATTTATTTATTGAAAGTTGAAAGTATCCAAAAAAATAGATTTTATTTGGTTTTTATAAAAAACGATTTATCCGACTCAGTAAGACTTTTTTATATGCATATACATATTAAATAAAATATTAATATTTAAATATTTTTTATATTCGAAATATATAATTTTCTGTTAAGCAAAATTTTTTTTATTGGTCTACATTACAAAGATTCGAAATGATTTTAAAGATTTTGAAATCT
Source organism: Teleopsis dalmanni (assembly GCF_002237135.1). Lineage (NCBI taxonomy): Eukaryota > Metazoa > Arthropoda > Insecta > Diptera > Diopsidae > Teleopsis > Teleopsis dalmanni. The sequence continues at coordinate 162,441,004 of NC_051846.1, read as the reverse complement.
ATTTTTTAGAAATATACACAAAAATATATGTAAGACTTCCTCAGTGAAAATTAATTAAAAATGACAAATAAATTAATAAAAATTAATTTAAATTAAAAAAAAATTTAGTTAAGATTATTTTATCTATCGTTGAAATGTACACAATGCGTCATATATTTTGTAATTATTAAAAAATATTATTATTTTCTAGTCGTGTATATGGGTCATCGGATACCTTTTTGAACTCATCTCCGTTTTTACTGAAATTCATTAAATAAAATACATTTTTTTCCTAGGACATATGGACCCTTGGGGTTTTGACAATTAGTATTGTAAGCACATTTTCAAACAACCATATGTTAGGCTCCATAAATCACAAAAACTTAAAATAATGGTTTCGGCCAAATCGGAGGCGATGAGGTCCATAAAGAAAGATCCAAATAAGCCAAATTCATATATTATATTACATAAAAAAAGGACAGTCAGAAATATTTGTTATTAGAGATTGAAAAAACAAGACTTTTTTTGAAGAAGTATAAAGGTCAGTAAATATTGGGTATGCAGTGCACTCTAGGTTGACCTCAATATAGTTTTTAACCGTTGGAGATATTTATTCAGTGTTGTAGGGATATAATTCTGAAAATTATTAAGGCTTGAAGTGCTTGGACATCCTATCTATAATAATAATATGGTTCATTTGTTCTTCAATTGAAATACTCATATATGTTTGGTTAATGTTAAAAATTAAACATACTTAAAAACAATAAATAATTAGTATATAAGTAGATTGACTAATAAGGAGTTACAAAAAACAAAAACAAAATTAAAGAACTAAAATAAATAATTATAAAAAATTAAATAAATAAATATTACTCTAAAAGCCCAAACACTTAATAATATTATTCCCATTGTATATTGTGTAAAAAATATACAAATTAATATACATATTATTTTATAACTAATTAATGAATTTTGATGAAAATAATTTATTCTGATTCATATGTTAGTATAAACATTATTTAAAAAAAATCAGACAATGAATTAAAATATTAATGCAATATATTTGAATACAAATATAAATTGATTTTTTAGAATAAAAATAAAAATTAATTAACTTATATATAATTGTTAAAATATATTTATATATATATTATAATTTAATATAATTTGAAACAATTGTACAATATTAAAAATATAACTAATAAAGTAACATAAATTAATAATTTATTGATTTATTGATCGTTTTAATTTGAATATTTAAATATTAATTAATTTAAATATGAAAATATTTTATTGTAATTTAATTGACTTATTTTTGGAATGAATAATATTTTTGTTTTTAATTCAACTTGTTTTTATATAAATTTATTTTTTATATTGTACTGTTTCTTACGGTATTAAAATATTTTATATATATATCTGTTTTTTAAACTCAATTAAATTAAAGATTAATATTAGAATTCATCGTCAGTTTTTAATAAATTATTTTTATATTTATTTTAATTGATTAATTATTTTTATGAAATGTATTTAGCCTAATAATAACTAAAAAGTATAAAAATGTTGAAATCAATTTCGAATTATTTTTTCTTGAAACTGTTGCGAGTATCTTGAACAGTTCAGCTCTGTTAAGATAACATTCAATAAATGGTAATAAATGGTAATATATGGTAATAAAATTTTTATAATTTTATTTTTATTTTTTGGTTTGTTTGTAAAACTAGTACTAACAATAGGAAACACATATAAAGGCAATTTTGTTATTAAAAAACTACATTTTTCTAACCCAAATTATTTTGTCCAAAAATTTAAAATTTAAAATTTTTATAATCCAAGTTTAATATTACAAATTCAATGGCTACTCTAAGTACATAATTGTTTTATCGTAAAAATTTGTTACTATTTTCGGTGTTAATCGAACCTGACAACTGGCAGCCGAAATGTAGATGTGTTATATTTCCTATTTTTTTGTTGCCTCTATAAAGATTTACGGTTTCATTGTATGAGATAGTCTCATTTGGTTCTAAATGCAACTGAAACCCATTACAGCAAAATCCTTTGCTTAAGTTGCAATTGGACGATTTAACATAGGACTTATCTGAATTATATGTGAGAAATGAAGAAATTAAGTTTTTGATATAAAATTAGTTATGTTTTGTTTTGTTGAAGCTTAAATTCGTAAATTGTAAAGTGTTTTCAAGATATATGATACTATAGTGTGAAAAATAGTTAAACCATAAATAAAATTTTTAAATTGCATATAATGATGCTAAATTGGGTCATTTATATCAGTTTACAGCTAATTTGTATTTAGGAAAATTAAAAAAATTTTTTTTTTGCATATATAAACCAAGTTAAAACATATTAAATGACCACACTTTGTTTTTCTTGTTAATATTCATATGTGAATATATCAAAGACTTACCCCAATTTTGGCAGCGATCTCCTGAGAAGCCTGACTTGCAATCGCATTTCACATAACCGCTTTCATCCAAACTACAGCCAATCGATGAGTCTTCTTGGCATGAGCAAGCTACACATGAGCCATAATTGTCGCGGTAATATAATGGTGCACAGTTTTCACATGAAATGCCAGTATAGCCATAGGGACATGAGCACACTTCAACTTCGGACGCTACTCTTGCACCTGCCATTGGGCGCTCAACAGCTGTTTCAAGAATAACATCACGTATTGAAGAGCGTGTTGTTGGTATTTTAGGTGTTGCACGTATAAGTATGTGTTCCAAATCAGATAAAACACTCATGAAGTCCAAACGTGAAGAAAGTCTTGCTTCACCATTTTTGAAACTATGCCATTGTTCGTCTTCATGTAAGCGTATATGATAGTCTGCACTATCTTCTTCTTCCTCTGATCTTGACCATACCAATTGTAAGCCATTACCGATTAGAATTACATCATTACCACGTACGTAATTTCCATAAGATTCTACTTGTAAATTGTATGATAATTCACCACCATAAGAGTAGAGTTGATTGCCTAAAATTGAACCACGTAAACTCCAATACTTCTGTGTGTATGATGTGAAGTCGTAGGTATATGTATTAGTTTCGGCATCATGATTCAAGTTATTTCTATCAATAATATCTCCCCGTTCATCGGTTATCAAAGGTTCGTTTACAAAGAAATCAACTGGTATGAGTTGGCGATAAAGTGTGGCTGAACGGCAATCAGTAGTTTTGCCGGAGCAATAGCATTCTTCACAACCATCTCGATTATTTTCAGAAAGTCCATATGTACCTTGACGACATTGATCGCAACGTTGGCCAACTACATTTGGCTTACAGATACAATACCCGTTATCACAACTCACACTGCCTGCTCTATCACAATATTCGCATACAGTTTTATTACCCGGTGGTGGTGGTGGTGGGTAAGGTTCTGAACCATCATCGCGGCTGCAATCGTATGGAGAACCACCCAAAGCATTGCCTACATAACCAGGCGCACAACGATCACAGAATTCACCGTCAGTGTTGTGTTCACAGTTCTTGATATTAGAAATAATATATATTATAACAGAATTTAAAATATACTTAATATTATATAACAATGTTTACCAAGCACACGCCTGTTTCAGCATCGCATTGATCCGAGTGTCCATTGCATTCACATTTTTCACAAACTCCTAAATAAAGACCTGCTTCACTATCTCGTTTATAACCCGGTGCGCAACGTTCGCATGATAAGCCCACATAACCTCCTGGACATTGACATTCTTCGACTTCAACAGCACGTTGAGTACCGATATTATTTGGAACAGCTATATCCAAAGCAACATGCGTTAATGAGCCATCTTTGGTGCCAGTTGTGTAAGTTGCTTTAATGAAAATACTTTCAATTTTAGAAAGCGCCATAAGTAAATGTTCACGATTAACAACTTGACCATCAGATCTTTGCCAAGCACTTTCAATAATTGGCACGGAGTATGAATTCGGTTGGCTTGGATTAACGCCAGATTTGCGGTAATGTATAATTGTTAAGTCTTCTCCCTAAAAAATAATGTATATATATGGTTGTGAATATACACATCAAGAAAATGTCTAACTTTATTATATGAACTTACACTCTTGATAACCACATCAGGAGCATTATTTCTAGACATCAGACCACCAGGCAGAGGATTGTAGCTTAGATTGTACGCTAATTTGCCACCATAAGCTGAGATTTTATCACCCAAAAATTGTGGTGGTAAACTCCAATACAATGGCTCAGAGCTGGCTTGTTGATTGAATTGTAGAGCACTGTTTGACAATTCAAAACTAACTGGAGATGGATGTGAGGTTTCATAATCGCGAACTAACACGAAACCATGTGGAGCACGAGAAACTCCAAAGTTCGATACAATTTGATCACGATACCAAGAGCTGCTGCTACATTGTTTGGTTAAACCACTGCAGAAGCATTCAATACAACCAGTGAAGGTGAATGAATTCAAATGGAAGGAATCTGGCGCGCATGTATCACAACGTGGTCCAACAACTAATGGTTTGCATTCACATGTGCCATTTTGATGTGGATAATAAGTACCAACTGCATTACAGTTTACTTCTGGAATACGATAACATCTTCCACCTGGTACTAGTGGGTTACCTTGATAACCTTCTGCACAAACTTCACAACGACGACCGGTGTAACCTTCATTACAGTAGCAAGACACTTCACCATCTGGACCTAACTGACAGCCACTGGCGAAGTTATTTGAACCGGTTAGAGGGCATGGGCATTCACGACAGGGTATACCACGACGTGGATCACCATATGTACCTGCTCCGCAAGGTTCAGGTACAAATGGTACACAACGTCCAAGCCAAGGACCACCTGGTTGACGTACAAAGCCAGGTGCGCAAGTTTCACAAGAATCGCCAATATAACCTTTAGGGCAGCTACATTGCTCAACTAAAGAAGCTGGTCCTAAGCCTCGATCTTGTAAACCAGCAGAATCCATAATAATATTCGTTAGTTCAACTTCTCGTTCTGTAGAATCAATGTATCCCAAGCGAATGAGTATGTTATCAACATTAGCCAAAATCATCATAATCTCTTCACGTGTTGCTCTAGCACCATCAGGTTTTTGCCAATTGCCATATGTAAATTGTGCAGAAACTTTATTAGTTGAACTTGCCTGTGGTTGTGTACGAGCGCGGTGAACTAATGTGAAACCATTGCCAGTAATAATAACATCTGGTGATTGTGTTGGACGTCCACTTCCGATGAAATTAACTTCATATTTCAGTGAGCCACCATATGATTTTAATTGATTTCCCATATAGTCGGCAGGTAGTGCTAAATAAGGAGCATCGCGTGCGCCATATGGAACATCCGATGCACGGAACTGCACACCATGATGTAAATTGATAATAGTTGGAGCAGGTGCTTCATTAATAACGATGTTGCTATATGGATTTAGCTCGACATTAACAACACGATGCGAGATAATTGGTGGTTGAATTGCAAAGTTAAATAGATTAGCACTGTGACATGTACTCGAAACACCGAAACAGAAGCAACTAATACAGTCTTCACGACGTCTTGCTAACATGTTAAAGAATCCAGAGGGACAAACATCTGGACGGTCCGGTTCTTCAACAGTTACCAACGTATCTGGTGTAACAAATGTGGATCCTTTGGAGTTTATAATTTCACAAGAGTATGCACCACTATCGCCTACTTCCATGTTGGGACAGTATAAGGTTCCGGTGCCTGCATGGCTTCTCGAAGCACACTTTTCCGGTACATGACCCCAATTTAAACGCCAAATAATTGTTGGTACCGGCACACCAGTTGCCACACAGGTTAAGTTCAAAGGATTTCCAACTTGTAGGTTAATGCGTGGAGGTGGTGGTCTGATTGGTACAGGAACCACTATATTAGAAATTAGAAATGAATACATTATTGATTTCGATAAAAAATAAATATAAATATATAAAAAATTTTAGCCATAAGAATATATAAATGATATATTATTTGATTTATATTTTATAAAATAATTATAATTTAATAATATACTGATAACTATGCTGTTGTCCAGCTACATTTATCATATATAGTCATATATAGCATAATAATTTTTAGGGTGACTTACTGCAACCAATTTCATCGGAGCCATCAACACAGTCATTTGTATCATCACATTGGAAAGATTTAGGTATGCAATGACCGCTGCGGCATTGGAATTCATCATAACGACATGGAGCACCACTTGGTTCAGGATCGCAACTGTCTTCATCGGAATTATCACCACAATCGTTTTCACCATCACAACGCCAGATACGTTCAATACATTTTGAATTACGACACATAAATTGATTTGGTTGACATTTACGTCCATGACTGCAGCTATGCTCATCGGAACCATCGGAACAGTGTGGAATACCATCACATATTTGTGACTTTTCAATACATTCGTTATTCATACAAGTGGCTTGATTAACGCGACAAGCTGATGGTGGACGATCGAGAAGTGGATTATCTAATAGAAATATATTTAAATTATATTAAGTTTTAAAAGATAAAATTTCAAATATAAGCTGTAAATATTATTTACCGATGAAATAAAAGGATCATATAAGAGCAGCATTTATAAGAAAGAGAGATGATGTATATATTTCATAAACATTAATTATCATTGAATTAATTTATTTTAAATTTTTTGTAAATTACCTAAGCCAAAAAATTCAAGGTCTATATGGGGCACAGTGCCATATTTGATTTTTTTTGAAGGAATTTCATATTTATGTACTCCCCAAGCTGCATTTTTGTTTTGTACACAATTAAAACAATTTCAATTAAATAAATTAATTGTGTTTTAATCAATTTTTAATATACTTCTGATATATTCTGATAATATTTTAATATACTTACAACGCTCTACTGTTAGATGTACAGATACTTGTTGTCCAGCTACATGTCGTGGATAGCCAACAGCTTCACATATGTATTTACCAGAATCCTCCATCTGTAATGACGATTTCAGATTAAATTATGTTTATTAGGATATTTCATTTATGTAAATACGTACTCGAATATTTGGTATTTCCAAGCGACCATTTTTGTCAGTAAAACCTGGTGGTAAGGGACGTCCACCAGGTCTGGTCCATTTAACTTTAGCACGTAATGGACCTTCATCACGACAACGGAAGATAACTTCACGACCTGTTTTTTTTTGGAAATAGATTCATTGTTAATAAAAATACATATATATGAATTTTATTACATATGCCACATACAGTGCATTTTTATATACAGAGTGCTATAAATGCACAGACATATATAGATATATATAATAGATTATAATTCTTAATAGTATTCATTGATGTGATTTAATAATTACAACATAAATAATATTTGATTTACATTAACACTGATATTTGTATTCATATTTTATTAATAATATTTATTTTATTGATTATGAATAGTAATTACATTATTTATTTAAATAAATTTATATATTGTAATAAAGAATATTTAATTGAATATTTAATATCTCATTAAAATTATTTAGGTATTATTATAATAATTTACTACAATTTAAAAATGTTTTCAATTTTAAATAAAAAATAAATTATTTTTCTGTATTCTAGCTGATACAAGCTAATATTATTTATCCAGTACTAAAGTAAAAAAATTATTTCGTGAGACCCAATTTAAAATTTGTCTGTATTATTCCAATAAATGGGTTTAAAAAAAAGATAAATGTAAAATATTGTAATAAATTAAAATAAATGGTTTTTTTAATAATAATATTAAATTATTAGAAAGAAAGAAAGAAAAAGTCTTTAAATAAGTTTCATAATTAAATAAATCTTAATTGAAAATAAAAATAAAAGAATGTCAGGTTCAGTTTTAAAGATATTAAAAGAAGGGTCTGTATTAGTCTGTAAGTTTTAGCTATTCGCAGCAACTCACTACATCACAGTTACTGTAAGAAGTGGTCAAATTATTATTCATTAGAAATAGTTATTCTATAGTAGACAAATGAGTTGCATGTTTTTGAGGAAAGGTTATATATCAACGGTAATTACTATATTAGCATAAATTATGCTATATAAGCTTAATTAGGGTATTGAGACTGTTTTCCTAATAAATAAACTGACAGACATGAGAAGTCATGCAGATGGAAGATGATTTTTCTATAAATTAATATATATATTCATATAATCCATATACTCTCTGGAATTTAACTTAGAAATAATTATGTCTGAATAAGATATGTGTGTTGTTCACATCACAAACTTAAAAAAAGAAGAATATATAATGCTGAACTGAAAAAAAATCAAAGAAAGTTATATATTAACAGTTTCTCGTTAAACATCGATATATAATAAGTAGATTGTTAGAGTATAAACTCGTATGACACATCAAAGCTGAATAGTTTTGTTACTACAAAAAAAAAAACTGCTCAAATGGGAATGCATAAGGATAAAATAGTATTAGTGTTAGTCATGGTGTTAGTCAGGGTAACCTACGAATAATCATTATTAAAACTACTGCTATTACTTAAGAAGAATCTGCCAAGTAATACTAACTTTCAATCGGCAGAGTTTGAATTTTATAAGTCATTTATTTTACGCTTCTTTTTCCTAGAAAAGCGGGAGTGATAGAAAGTTCTGGAAATGTTTGAAAGAAACGTTCTTCGAAAACTTTCTGCGCATGAATAATAATTACTATATTGATAATCACTATAATAAATATATAATAATCACTATATTGAGATAAATAAACTAACAAATAAACTGACTTTCTTATGTCATGCAGATGAAAGATAGTGCTTCAGTAAAAAAATATCTGTAGTAGTATATTTACACAAAATTAATTGTGGAAGAAGATAGTTTTATATTTTTTATATGTTATATAGATTTTTAAAAATTTTTGTATATAATATATAATTGATATATAATTAATATATTCATAACCATAATATATTTGATTAATTTCGAAAGTCACACAAGAGATTACATAGGTATTTATAAACGCCATTTATTTACTTTTTCATATATACAAATGCTTTAATTCATAAATACATAGACGATAGTGCTACAGCAGTTTCCACTTAATTGATCCATAAAATAAATTTAAAAATTTTAAAATATTTTTATAGAATTTAGAAATAGTTTAGTTTTAAAACCTATTAATTGAGAATCATTCATATGGAAATAACTGCAGAAAATATTTATATGTGTGTATCAGTTTTATTATTAGATAAATAATATCATTTATAGTAACTGGTGTATTATATAAGCTAACTGTGAAAAATTCATTTTTTATGTATATATATACACTTGCATTAAATATTTTTATATTCACATAACATATTTAAAACTTACCCTCCCTAATATATCCTATGATCAAATGTTATTGCATATGTTATGGGAGTTTTAAGGAATAAAAAAATTATTTTATATTAATATTTTGATTTCATATAGTTCTTAACTATTACCAGTAAAAGTTAAAAGATACTATTATTGTTATTATTGTCAATGTATATAATCTTTCCTAAGAAACCAATTGAACATTGAAGAATTATAATTTTGAGTAATAATTTAATTTGAGTTAATTAATTTAACAAATATTTAAATAAATTTTATTCTCTTTCTATATATAGTCCATTAAAAAATTAAATTTAAAAAGTCTAATATAATGATACTTACTTTCTTTAATAATTTGGCTGTCAGGATAAGTCTTCAAGTTGAGTTGTGGGTTAGAAGATTGTGGTGATTCATCTAATAATATAAAAATGTGATTAATACATTTATAGGGTATTTTTGGTATGAGGTGCTGCTTTTTTTTTTTAAGAATATTTATAAGATTACTTTTAATAATGTAAAAAAATGGAAACAATATTAGTAAATGAGAAATGCAAAAAAGTTTTTATAATGCAAAATGTAAAAAAAAAAATTGTATTATATAAAATATATAAATAAACAATTATATAATGCAATAATGTAAATAAACAAGTGATATACACAAAAAAAATTTAAAGAAATTTTATAATATTAGTCGTTCTGGCATATTAAATATGTATAATACCTAAAATACACATTTTTTAAATAGATATAAAAAAAAAATTTGCAAACTATTTTAAAAAATTTTAAATTCTTAATAATTTAAGAATTATTATTTAAAATAATATTATGTCATTTATATTTATAAATATATTATTTTTTGAATCAATTTATATATCTTCAAAAAAAAAAATTAGAAAAAAAATTAATGCAGTTTTGCAACAAAATTTTTGAATAAATCAATTTTTTTTAAATTTTTTATTTTTTTTTTGTCACATTTTATACAATTCTGTTAAACTTTACCTATAATTAAACTTTTAATTTTCATTATTTGTTATTTATTAAAAGCATTCTTTTTAAAACAATCATTATTAGTTTTCAACCAATTTTTTAAGTTTTAGTAAAATTTTGTTCTGTGCTTAAACATTGCATTGAGGGTGCATTCTTCTAATCCCCACTAACCAAAGGTTACACAAAACTTCCTTGATATTTACAAACTTACTATCGATTTCATTCGTAACTGGACCGCAGTCCAATTCATCGCTTATATCAAGCGGACAATCAACAATGCCATTACAACGTAAGTTGGCTTGAATGCAGGGACCATTTTCACAACGAAACATATTAAAGCCACAGCCCCTATTATATCCTTTAAATTTAAAATACGGATATCTTAAATACTCTATACATATGTGTATATTTACAAGAGAAAATGTTTAAAAATATAAAAACAGAAAAGTTATGATATTGATTTAATTACTATGACATATACACTTAGAAATATTAAATAAAACTAAATTATTATTAATTTATGCACATATTTACACTGAATAGGTATAAAATTCTATGCACATCTAAACGCATATATACTTACTGCAGTATTTCTCATCTGAACTGTCTCTACAATCGGTGTAACCATTACATCTTGTGGCAGCGTTAACACATTCACCATTATCACAACGGAATTGTGATGGTGAGCAATTGCCATAGTTTGGTTCGGAACATTCTTCTTCATCTGAACTATCACGACACTCGGGATAACCATTGCAGTGAGCTGATTCGGGCACACAATCACCATTGCGACAACGGAATTGATTTGAAGCGCAACCTAAATGAGCACATATATATAACAATTAATTATTTGTAATAAAATTAATATATATAATATAAAAGGGGATTATAATTTCATAATATAAGTTTAAAAAAAAATAAAAATATAAATAAAATATATAAAGAGAGTGCGAATTACACATATAACATTTAATAATTAACAATTACAGACATTAATGGAATAAATAAATTATAAATAAATTATATTAAATTAAAGTAATTTAGTTCTATGCTACAAAAAGTGTTAAAATATCGATTTTATAAGAACAAAACATTATAAATTATATTAACCAATGCAGTTTTGTTCATCAGAAAAATCTTTGCAATCGTAGAAACCATCACAACGTTGCGTCTCATTTATGCAATATTGACGATCATAACATAAAAATTCGTTATCCTTGCAGATGGTGCCTCAATTATTTTTAAAATATTTACAAGTAGACGTTTTTGAAAGCGTTAAGTGCAGAAAAGTGTTTATATAAAAAGCAAAAATTAAGATTATACATATAGAAGCAGAAAATTATTATAGAAAAATATTTTAATGTATACGTAATTTACATTAAACTTATATATAAATTGTTTAATAATATAAAAAAAATATTTGTTAATAATTCAATAATATTACATATAACTAAAATACTTTAGCGTAGAAGAAATTAATCTTAATTTATTATTATTATTATTTTTATTTATTTAAATTACTGCACTTAAATATTTGGATTTTTTTAAATACAAAACACAGGTACGGAATAACGTATATGTTAGTCTATTATATTTGTTATATTATAATAATTATGTGTATTTTAAATGTAATGCACATATTTATTATACATATTATTGCTATTTTTATTAACAATAATATAATAAAATTTATTTTTAATGCTTATTTATTTTAATTCGATTACATATAGGAGTGTGTTTTGATTATTTAAAATTGATTTTAATGCTGTCGTTATCACCTTTAACATATATTTTGTATTTTATTTTATTGATTTTAACGGTGTTTTTGTTTCTATAAATTTTCACCTTAATTACACAAAATTTTATATTCTTCTCATTAAAATAGCATTATCCAGCAACCAACAACATTACATTATTCACTTGAAGAATATAAATGTAAAGCATTTTGTGCTGGCCAATATCCAGATTATTATTGTATTAGTTGGCCAAAGTACACCTTCACATCCGATAAAAATTTTCATATATTACTATTTAATCATATAAACAATTTTTAAAAATGTGTTTTTAATTTAATTATAATTTTTACAATTAAATAAAAATATATGTCATAAAGAAAATCATTTAAAAATAATCATAAGAGAAGATTTAGCCAAGTGCATTTAGACAAAATTTTTTAAATTATTTGATCTTACACAGTGAACAGATCAACGAAACATTCAACATCTTACTTAATATGTTATATATACAATTATTATCAGAGAAGTATAAGATTTAATTATCTTAATATGTCGGGTCTATAGCGATTTGATATTTGTGAGAAGTCTCACTTTTAAGTCTATTAACTTCACACAATAGATATTGATATCTAAGTATAATATTAAAAGTGGGTTCGTTCAGTTATACCTATATTCTAAAATAAGGTACTGTTTATATTTATTTGCTTTAAATATAGAATATAGCATTTAAGTTATATTCTTAACAGTTAAGCAATATCTTCTTTAGTTAAATGTATAATTGTCTCATTCTAATACAGAAGTCTAATTTAGATGATATGTTATCAAATAATCAAAATAGGGTTTCGCACGAATGATATTTGAAAAGCTTTATTCGTGCTAAACTGTTAAATTGTTAAAGTGTTAAGAGTGAGTTAAATAACTTGTATGATATGTTATGGCAAGCGAATCATAGTAACTATGATAAGTACTTATTTAGCATTTGTAATAATGATAACATAGAAGTGTGTTCTTGAGAATGTACTTAGAGTGGAAGATTCTGTGTATTTTCTTTGGTTATGCACGAAAACTGTTTGTTCAGTAAGGCAATATATCATTTACTACGAGTAAAGTTGATGTATGTTATATACAATATACCACACAATATATATAAACACCAAAAGTAACTGAATGCAGAAATTGAAAGGGTAACTTTGAAAATAATATAAAATATATATTAATATTGATAAATTTTATAAATAAAACATAATAATAAGTCTATTAATTAGTCTATTAAAATTCTATTAATTCTAGTCTATTAATTAAATCTATTAGTATATTAAGTCTATAAAATAGACTTATGAATTCAACTTTGTTTTGATAGTACTTTCTGTTCTTAAGAATAATCTTTTACAATTATTCAATAAATAAATATTTAATACAGTATTGAATGTAGAAGTAAGTAATATTGAGTACGAAGTGTAAATTTATACAAAATTTTCCAAAAAAAAAGGATTGTAATACCCCAATTTTCAATAAACTTCAGTTATAATGTCTAATGTCATTTTATTTTTAAAATAAAATATAGCGAATTATAAAAATATTATAGTATTTTAAAAGCAACATTTTTAGAATTTATTTTAAAGCTTCAAAAAAAAAAAAATAAAAGAAATTTATTTAAAATTACACGACTACCTAAAACAGTTGTTTGGTCAGCCAAAATTTTTTTAATTAAAAATAATAAAAAAAATTATTAATTTAATTAAAAATTTCATTAATACAATGGGTTTTAGTGGATGCTTACGATCGCCAGTGTCACCTATAACCTAATGCAAATTTTGGTATTAAAATACATAAAATATTTGTTTAAATAAACCTTTAGTATTAAAACGTGATTGTGGCATTAATAAAATTATATTATTGAGTTGGTAATGTACTCTAAAAAATGTTATTATTATTTGAATAGCTGAAAAAATTCAGAAATTGTTAAGTTTAACTAATCTTTTAATTTCTATGGACATAATAATGTTTCGAATAGGCTTAAATGTATACTTACTTTTACATGTATTTATACATACGTAAATATATTATTTGTATTTATTAATTATATATATATATTATTATATATTATATATATATTACTATGTATAAAATAATATAATAATATAATTATTACATTATTATTTATATATACCTATATGTATATATATATATATGTAAAATTGTGTATACTTATATTATTCAAACATTTATGTCTATTTGAAACATTACTATGTCTATAAAAATTATTAATATATATATATATATATTTATATATATTAATATTTAGGGCAACTTATAATTTTCTTGTTTATAATATATTTTTATGTCACATTAAGAAGAAAATATTATATATATTTTTTACATATATTTTCCTAACACATATATTCAATTAAAATAAATTTTTATAAATGCAAAAATTTCTAAAATTTAATATAAATATTTAAAATTCATTTTAAATAATATTATTAAAAATTAATTATATGAAATAAATATATTTCGCTTATTATAGTTTAGGTACAATATATTAAGTGCAATATAAAAAATTTGATCTTACTAAGATGATGTGTGGTAAAGAATTTAAACAGAGCAGTGCAGTGCTGTAAGTTTTACAGTGGAAGAGGTTAGTACTTGAAACATTTGTGCATATAGATAATAATATGTAGTGCTTAATAATACAATTTAAAAAATTTGAATAATAGATATATTGTGCAATTTGAAATTCGTTATTCAAACGTTTTGAAATACAAAATGTAAGTCTTATATCATACATACATAATATTTATAATAATTTAGTATTTTATTTAGCAAAATTATTATAAATATATAATAATTTTGATATTTACAATAAACCTTATTTTTAAATAGTATATAATAGTATATATATTTAATAACATTATTTATGAAACATGTAACTTACAATTCATCTCATCAGAGCCATCATCACAATCGCGTGAACCGTCACAACGTTCGCTTTGTGAGTAACATTTTCCATTCGGGCAGGTATGTTGTGGGCATGGATATGTGGGTGGACGGCGAGTAGGGAAGGGATACAGGGTGCAATTTTGTTCATCGCTACGATCAAGACAATCAGGATAACCATTGCAACGTATAGAAATAGGACGACATTCAGCATCGCAAAAGAATTGATCACTTGAGCAGTCTTCAGGTGTTTGTAAAATGGCGTCTGTATAATGTTCAGGCAAAGCAAATGTTAAAGAAACAATGCAGGAAGAGATAGAGGAAAAGAAAAAAAAATTTTATGAATTAGTTATTATAAAGCATGATTCCAATGTAGAAGATAGTTTAGTTACAAAAGTGTTGATTGTATACACATTGAAAATAAATAATTGTTAAAAATAATAGAATGTGTAACATCGATATTGTATATAGGCTGTGTACGAGTATAAATTATATATATCTTTATGTTTAATAAAGTAAATACAACTATATTTGTAATATAAAGTGTACATTATATTTTATATATAATATGTCTAAACTGTGTAATACAAACCTGTTGTTATAATATATAACATAAAACAATAAAAATAGAAATATAATTAATACATACATATATGATAAGGAATTTTGACTTGTAGTAATTTATAAAACCAGTGGAAGTATTTAAAAATTAAAAACGAAAAAAAAATGTTTTTAATATCATCATTACCCTGTTTCGAACACTGATGTCGCGATTCATCTGAATTGTCTTTGCAATCGGGATTATTATCACATAAAAAGTCCTTGTTAATACATTCAGAATTATCGCATTGCCATTGATCTTCACGACAAGTTTTATTAAATATATTAATATCAATGTGATCATGATCTGCGATTACGATAGTTATCGATAGTTATAAATATCGTTTATGTTGGTTTGTTTTTTTTTTAATTAGTTATATTTTTTATAATTATTTACAAATAATGTTTTAATGCACATATATGTTTTAACGCATGTTGCATTGTTGTCCAGCACCAAACAAAAACATAAAAATGAGTCATTAGGATGGATGATCATATGTCGATATGTTATTCATATGTATGAAAAAAATAAAAATAAAATAGAAAAAATTAGAAACATATAATAAAAAATAATTTAAATAAAGCAAGAAATACGTATCAATTTGTGAGATTTCAAAATTTCCAAAAGAAGATATAATTTAATATTGAAATTTGATTGAAAATAATTGGGAAAATCGTGAGAAAATGAAACTAAAATATTTTGTTTAATTATTAAAATTTTGTTGAATATTTTTTTTATTCATTAAAATATTAACAGTAGTAGATACAGCTCTTTGGAAAATATTATAATAATCGAAGTCACCTAAACAGATATTTGAGTGTCCAAAAAAATTAAAGAGGTGGGCTTAATTGTTATTATTTTCTACCTATTTACTATTTTACTGCTTTTTAGTAGAATCAAAATTTGTGATTACATTATAATAAGTGTATTCACTTTAGAACTATTTGGACGTCTTTTTTTAGCAATATTAATATAAATAAGATTTTATAAAAAATTCCACCCGCAGTTTTTAGAAAAATTTTTTTCACCTATTTCCGTAATATTTAGATAGAAAATTCCACCCTTAGTGTTTAGAAGGACTTTTTTTATGATTTCTTTAAAGCACTTGTATGACTATTTATTCTTACAACTATTTGGCCCTGAAATTCAATCTATTCAAGTATTATTTGATGCATATGTTTTCAGCGATTAGAGTTATGTATGACTGCTAACAAGAGTATATATATTTATATATACTGTTAAGAAAGTATAGGGAATAGATCTCTGAAAAAGCTCTCTTAAAGGTTTATTTACGCAGAATTTGAGTGGCATTTATCTATTGGTTTGCTATATATATACTGTTGAGAAAGTATAGGGTACAGACCTTTGAAAAAGCTTGCTTAAAGGTTTATTTACCTAGAATTTGAACAGCATTTATCTCTTGGTTTGCTTGCAGTGTGATATTTTATCAGAGTATTTGAAATGCAATTTGTGTTTCTTGTAATAAATAAAAATATTGGACAAATATTCTGTCTAAAATTATGTACTGCAAATAGAATGTCTTGTGTCAAAGTATTGAAATATATAAGGCTTAAAGTGAATAGATTTCAAAAAAATATTTGCATATAAGTGGTATAATACATCGGGATATGGTGAAAGATTTATCTGAAATTACGATTCATAAACTCAAAAAAAAAGTTCTTGAAAATCCAACTTTAAGTTTAAGATAAGCAACCGCTCAAATTTCTGTGTATTGGGATTGATTGGGTTTTTTGTTGGCGAAAGTGCATTTCTTCGGAATGAATATATTTTCAAGGTGATATAATAAATTTTGATGAATAATATTTTGAAATAATATATTTCATTGACTAATTCTCGGTACTCTCTGGACATAGTAGTAGGTATATCACATTTATGAAAACAAAGGAATAAAAAAATATCTTTAATAAGTATCAATTCTACAGCAGTAATGTGTATAAAAGTGATTCCTATATGCATATCAATTTGACGTATCGAATAGATAAGACAACAGCTATGAGTTTTATAAAAGATATATATTATATATAATATATATTAAAAGTATTTTACAAAATTTCTACAAAATTTTAGAAATGAATTTATATATTTTACCATCACAATCGCGTTCATCTGAACCATCGGCGCAATCTTCTTTGCCATCACAATGCAAATTCCAATCGACACAAGTGCCATTACATTTGATGGTTAAATTAGGACAATCTTTTATTTAAAAATAAAAATCAACATTTAAAATTCAAAAATAAATAAATTAAATTTTTTATTAACAAATAAACAATGAACATGAATGATATGTTTATATGAAGTGAAGTGATAATATGTTATAATACGAATATCTATTACAACATTAATCGGTTAGTTTTAGGCAAATATAAAACCCTACAATTTTCAAATAAAAATTATATGATTTATTAATTAATAAACATGCTTGAAAAATTTGTGAAAAAAATTTTAATTAATTGATTATAAAAACAATCAGTATCTGTTTTCATTTTAAAAGGACTTACCACAGTTGAGTTCATCACTTGCATCATTGCAATCGTTAAGACCATTGCAACGTAATTTATGTGATATGCATTCTCCGTTGTTGCAACTTTTTTTAACCAAAATTGTTTGATAAAAAATTCAGATATACGATGAAATTGTAAGATGCGTGGTTTTTCCCCAAAGGAAATTGTTTATGCAAATATATGAACGTGTAATTGTGTAATTTTATAATGTTGTGACGAAAATAGTTGTGATGTTGCAATGATATAAGAAGAAAATATGGATTTGTATTCAGTGGTCAAAATTAAAGCCAATTTTATTAATACAATACTACTCATTTGCTTTAGCTTTGAAAATTTTAAAATAATTTTAAAAGTTTAGTTTAGATTTCATTTATAATGAATTTAAGTTAATATGCCTAACTGATTATGATATATTCAGCTGAAGTTAACATGGAGCTTATAATAAACTTACAGTTTGCTGAAGTTTAGTGTACTAATCAATAATTAGTGAAAAAATATTTATAATTAAAGACAGAATGTCTTTAAAGGGAAGCTAAATTGAGTTGATCTCATTTTAAAATAATCATAAGATTGAAGACAAACTTATAAAACTTTGCTTGCATAAAATTACTCATACGCCCAGTAAAAAAAATATGCTCATTGGTAAGACAAACAGATTAATTTATGCAGAAAATTAAATTAATAAAATTTTTCTACTTACTTAATAAATTTAAGTATAAATAATAAATAAAAATTAGAGTAGGAACTGTAATGTTTAAGTAATATAACTATTTATCGTTAGTTATTTGGTTTCGAAATCAATCTTTTGAGAAATTATTTGATACATTATGTTTTCAGCGATTAGAACTATATACGATTGTTAACAAGAGTAAAACTTCAAACTAAAAACAATTGATCTGGCTGAGCATTATTATAATGAGGGTGTAAAAAATATTCTGCATTTTGTTGGAATGATTCCCAGCAGCTAAAAACAGTTCCATTCAAATATCTAGTTTGAACATATTGATAGTAAAGTATATTCAGGCTTAGAACATGACAAAATTAATTTTTTATTAGAGAATCAATTTAAATTTTAGGTAAAACTAAAAATAATGATCAATCTTGGCGTCAGTGCCCCGCTCCGAAGGAAGCTAGTACCCCGTTTATTCCTAAAAATAAAGTCAAATTGTGAACAGTTGTGCTTCTACCTAAAACGTATTGTGGATCGTAAGAATATTTAATTTATTTTTCAAGGAGCGTTGTGAGTATATTTGCAAAAAATAATATTCTAAATGACGAAAATATAAATTTTATATATTTTGTAAAATACCTTTTAGTTAAAATCACAGAACTAAATGTATCAAAATAATGAATCTATTGTAACTGAAAATACAATTATTTTTGTTATTTTAAGAACCTCTGAGTGAAATTTCTAACATTTTACGGTTTTATGTTTGAAAAACATTAGTCTACACAATATATGAAATTCAGTTAGAACCATATAATATAATAATTTAATAAATAAGAGCTTAAGAGCTTAATACTACTCCACTTTATACTACTCATTATAATGTTGTCAATATCAAGAAATATAGTATTATATTTGTTTTATATAAAATTTAAAATAATTTTATTTAAACTAAAGCAAATGAGTTTTTTCATTTAAATTTAAAGAAAAAAAAAACTATGTAACGGAGTAGAAGTATCTTACAGATAAGCACCATCCCGACAGTAGGTGCAATTTCTTTCGTCGGTGGCATCATTACAATCCTTAATGCCATTGCATTGTTGATCGCGTAAAATACAATAATTTTGATCGCATTCAAATTCATTCTCATGACAGTGTTCTGTGAAAAATAATTTTTAATGAAAATTGTAGTGTGAGTGTATGTAAAAATGACTGAAAATTTGTGAAAATTAATGTATATTAATATTAATATTAAAACTAATACTAATATCGTATGTAATAAGCAATTTAGGAAGTCAACTCTTATTGATAAGGAGATTACATATATAAGGATTGGTACTCAAGAAACAGTTTAAGCTTCTATCAATTTTAATCAAGGCAAAAAAGATACATTATTTTATTTTAATTAAAAATAAAATGAATTTCATTGTCCACAAAAAAAAAACAGTGAAGTTAATATAAATTTTTTGGTCATTAAAACAAACAAATCATTAAGAAGAGAAAAAAATACATGAATAAAAAAGAGTGGTTATTAAAACAACAAATTGATAATTAATTAATATTTATATATATTGAGTTTAAATATTAAAACACATCTTAATGTAAGGGAATAAATTGTGATAAATTTATGTGTTTACATTACATTCAAAAAGAGTGTAAAAATATATATATATGGAGTGTAAAAATAATATATACATATATATATATATATATATAATCTATATACTATTTAGTATATTATCTATATATATAGTCATTTGTATTGTATTAGACTATGAGCGTAAAAATAATATATACAATATATAATATATATATATAATCTATATACTATTTAGTATATTATCTATATATATAGTCATTTGTATTGTATTAGACTATGAGCGTCAGTATTAATTCGAAAACGTATAGAGTTGATTTTTTTAATGTAAGAAATTAATAATTAGTTTATAAGACATTTTTAATATTTAAGATTAAATATTCTGGTTAAGAGGAATAGGAATAAACTTATAAACATTTAAGGAAATATTTATTTTGGTGCTTAATATGCTGCAGTTTTTTTTTTAAATACAGGAATTATTACCAAAGAAATTCTTTTTGTAACAAAAATTGGTATAATATTTATAAATATATTGTATATATATAATTATATATATTGAAGTTTAGTTTAATAAAAACTTTTTAATTTTATTAAATAAAATAAAAAAAATTTTGTTATAAGAATGTGCAACAAATTAGATAAATTTAAATTAGTATTAAACCTTATCCAGGTGATACATTTCTCTAATTTTGACATTTTTAATATATTCAAAATATTACAAAATCCTACTGTTGCAATTAGTATAAAGTACGGGACTTTACCTGTAAATGGTGGACAATCTAATTCATCGGTCTCATCATCACAATCTGGATAACCATCGCATTTCTTTTCGATGGGTATGCATTGTGAGTAATCACACTCGAATTCATAGATATCGCATTCATTAAGTGTTGGTTCTTGATCAAAATCTATTGATGAGGTAGTAGCAGTTGATGTTGTTGTGTATGTAGATGTGTTGTTTTATGTAGTATATAGCATGTTGTATATAGATGATGTTTTATGTATATATTGTTGTTTTTTTTGTTGTGAATAATGTGTAGTTGTAAAATGTGAATGAAAATATGTAAAATAAAAAAAATTTAAAGAATTATATTAAATTAATATAATTTATGTTTAATTTATTAGGGTCTATCAATCTATTTTTGTGGTTTATAGAATCGAATTAGGATATTTATCTATATCTCTATGCAGGCTTAGGTAATTTTAAGCTGAACTATTCTATACACATGGAATTGATGTGTTTTATTAATGTTACTGATTTTATATTTTTATACCATAATTTGTATCGTCATAATTTAATGGACAATTTAATTCATCTGAACCATCGCTACAATCGGTTATGCCATTGCAACGCTTATAGCCCGATATGCAGATACCATCGGCGCATTGATATTGCAAACTTAAGCATTCAACACTTGCGCGTGTTTTATTATATTTAGCATGAAAATCTAGATAAGAAAGCGAAATGAAAATGAAAATGATAGAAAATGATGAAAATGAGTGATTGAAAAAAATAATTAATTGAAAATATGAAAAATTAATAGAATTTTTAGTAATAAAATTTGTTATAGATTTTTAGTAATGTAACTGACAGACATTTAGAATGAAGATAGTAGGAGTGAGTAATGTTTAGTTATAATATAGGAAAAAAATAAAAACAAAAATATATAGTATGAAACAATTTAAATAACACTAACAAATTAATGTATTTAATTTGACTTTATTCGATGTTGTTTGATATTGCATTTAAATGGGTTGTATGCCGTTTTTGATATGATTTATAAGCCTAAAGATGAGATACATATACAAATTGAATAGTTGATAGTCTTTGTCAGAAAAAACTAATCACCATATGAAAATAAATGATGTCGACTGACTATATCCGTGAAGTAAGCTATGTCTGTTCGTGTAATTTTATTTTTATGATATATTGTATCAATATTGTTTTCACCTATGGTTTCCCCAATTAATTTATCGTAATTGTTTAAATGTGAATATTAATACATTTACTTTATTCTCAAGAACTTGCTTGAGTGATATTTCGACTATGCAGTAGTAAAAATATGATGAGAAACAAATATTTGGGAATGATAAACAAACTTTTACTGCAATTTTTATAGCAAAGACAAACAGAGCAATTTAAGATTATGTTTATGGCCAATGGAAAAGTGATAACAGAATTGGAAGCAGAATTTCATCACAACAAATTGAAAAATTTTTATCTTAAAATATAGTAAAAGTAACACATAAACGAATTTATCAGGATATGCTATTAACAGTGTTGAATGATTTAAAACCTTTAAGAAGTATAGGTTACCTATCACTATAGATTCAAGCGAAACAAGAGTAGAATTATTATTTACAATTCTTCAATAAAAACCCCTAATAGTCATAAAGATATTAAGAACGGACACTGACTATACTTAGAAAAATATGCTCTAACCACATACTAGTTAAATTGACCTGATAAGTTTGTTAAAGAAATATTACTTCATATGGTAAAGAAGATATGGAAACCAACATGTGGTATGGTTGAACCAACATGATACATCAAGTAAGAATATTTCGATCTGAGATTTAGTTAAAATCTGGTTAAATCAACCAAATTATTTTTCTGAGTGTAGATTAAACAAGCACATCTATTTAAATCCGGCCCTACTTAGGGTACCAGAAGGATCCATAGTGTGAGAGTGATCACACTGATCATCGGTCAGTCGATATTATAATTTCAAAATTTATGGCAGCATTTGCATTTAAGTTTTAGATAAATTTTTTGTTTATGTTGGAATTCAAACGTAATAGTGTGATAAAACCATACGATATTTAAGCAGTAACCATAAGAACTGTTGCTAGAGCCATCAAACCTTTCGATGGAAATAAATGCTTTATAACTGGAAACATATCGAGAATTATAGGGAATTGCAAATAGCAATGGTGATGGTAGGAAGAAGCATAAGCGGTAGAAATGGTTTGGAATATTAAGAATTCAACGAAGTCCATTTCATACTGCTAGGACAAATGATTAATCAACAGTGGACAATGGTTATCGAAAACAATTATGCAACGCAATACTCAAAAACAGTGGAATTGGAAACCTAAAAATTTCTAAAAATTTATTACGAATATGACAAAATTTGTAATCTCTCGAAATGGAAGAAATTGCTCAAATCAACAATTCCTACTTAGAGTGTAGCTTAGATTTAACTAAGAAGGGTAGGAATTTATCACGAATGCCATCTTTTCTTATGAAAAAAGTTGCTCTATTAAACAATTCTCAAATCATCAAAATGATCGGGTTGACATTCGAATAGCTCCTACAATTCAAAAAAGCTCTGTGTAAAAGAAACATGCAGAAACCTTCTTGGAAGGTGGAGCAGGATGGTGTATAAAATAAACCCATTTTTGTTTCTTGGTTTAGATATGTGTAGCGCGTGACTCGTTTGTCGATTGAATCAAAGACATACTTCTCTCGAAAGCAATTATATCGAAAGCAGTAAATGATTTTGAAAAATCGGTCTATTTTCCATCCGTTGGTTTAATACAATTCAATTTTAAATAAAAAAATATACTGTATTTAAAAGTTGCAGTTCAATTGGGTCACTCTATAGGATGAATTTGTTTCTAACAAATATATATGTTATATATACGAAATATAGATATTTCGTACAGCTTTAATTTAAAAAAATTATAACCTTGAATATGTAGTATTTTCAGAAAAACAGTAGATTGCTTAAAATTACAACACGAAAAAAAAGTATATAATCAAAGAATACAAAAGAGACAAAGATTAGTAGACCTAAGTAGTTTAAGAAGTGATTTAAGTGTAACATCGAAATCAGAGTAAATTTTTTTTTGTGATTACTTAACATATTGTTTTGAATACCATGTAACAGAATATTATAGTTTGAAATAGTTTATATATGTTAAATAATTTATAAAATAATAAATTTAAACAAATAATAAAAAGTGCTTAAACGACAACTAATACAGAATAAATTAGTTTAAAAAAAATGTTTACCTTAAAATAAACGTATAGTTAGACATAATAAAAATTACTATAATAAATTATACTATTCTACATAAAGGATAAAAAATTATAAGGCAAAAAAGTTAATAATCTAATAATTAATTAAATTTTACTATTTAGTTTATTAGTTTGTTGCATGCTACATGCGTTTTTCACGACTGCTTAATAGAGTTCAATATTTATAACTATACATTTTTAGTATCAATTTAAACTACATAATTACAGCATGCAACAAATGCAGTTTATTATTAATTTATTTTTAATTAATAAAAATTAAAAAAATTGTACTTACGACATGAGCTTTCATCGCTGCCATCACTGCACTGTGCTCTTCCATCGCAAACTTGCACCCTTGGTATGCAGCCACCGCCACGCAAACATTTAAACTATATTCCCAAAATAATTTATTTCCATAATTGTTAATTTAAATTAATTTTTCATTTTTACATTTAAGTATTTATGCATATTTGTTTAAGATATAAAAATATTTCGTTTATATGTTTGCATGTCGTTCTGGTTTCAATCAATTGGCTTTAACTTACCTTATCACTACTGCAAGTGCATAGAAGATTGTCTTCGTCTTCATGGCGTTCGCAATCGGATATGCCATCACAGACACTCTCTACCGGTATACAATCGCCATTTTGGCAGGCAAACTCAATGTTTTCAAGACAACTATTGCCTAAGATATTTAATTTAAGATATACCTCGTTTTTCTTATGATAGTATTATAGTATGTGTAATGTAAATAATATGTATATTGTAAAGTATTAAGTGATAAACACAAAATTTGAGTAGAAATAAAATTTGTGTATAATTTAATTTTCCATATATGAGTATCTGAGCTACGTTTAAGTAAATTTTGTAATGAGGTTAGTTTTTATTGTGTTAATGAGGTGTTAATTTGTACTTTTTAAATAATATCACTACTTTGGGAGAACGAATTTTTTTTAAATTAAATAATATATATCAACTTGAATAAATAATTAAAAGTCAATAAATCAATTTATTATTTTAACATAGAATTTGATTAAAATTTTTATAAGTGGATATTTATTTTTTTTTAATTTAAAAATTTTAAATTATTGTAAAATTAAATAAAAACTATTAGTTATGAAATGATTAAAATATATAAACTTTCTAGATATAGAAAGATATATAAAGATATACAAACATATTTATATATACGTACGTATGCATATCCTATAATCTGATTTTATATTTATATATACATATAAATATATAAATTCAATAAATATGTACCCACATGTATATTATATATGCATAGGTATTTTAAATTTAACATTTATATGTTTATTATATTATATGTATATCTTTTCAACAGTTTTCAGGCACATAATATGAAAATAATTCAATTACCTTTGTAATGATTATAAAGAATATAGATATCTGTAAGGAATATATTTACATTTTATATGCAAGAGTAAATATTTAGGAAGTCTTTAACAATATCTCTTTATAGTCGTGAGAAAAGCATATTGAACTCTTATCAGGTTATATATGTGAAGTACGTTGAAAACATATAGAAAATTAACATATAAATATTAAATTTAAAATATGTATACATACATATATAATATATGTGTGGGTATATGTTTAATTAGTTTTCATATTAATAAATATAAGTTAAGATATAAGATATGTATACGATTATGTATATATATAATATTTGTATATATATCTATATAAATATAGAATAAGATATAAGATATGTGCATAACATATATCTATATCTTAACGCTTCTTATTTTTAATTTATATATTCAATATTTTATGACCAAACGTTTTTGAATATAGAGTTATTGCAACCTAATTTGTTATTATTGATATATTTGACCAATTAGCCTGTCAAAACACTACACTAAATTTTAATTTATTTAATAATAAAAAAATTATAATAATAATTCATATATAATATTTAAAATTAATATGAGAGATTCAACATAGGTATAGTACTACCAATATATTCTTTTGTGATATATATTATTTATAAAAAAAAAATTCTTTTCTCCAACTACGGCATGCAAATAGTTAATGTCAAATTTAATATTTCTACTAACACATATACTACTAAAATTTTTTAATTAAATTTTAAATTCCAATAAAAACTTCTTATTTTATATGCCCAATGTAGTGTGCAGCTTTGTTTTTGTTACCAATATCTGGAGACACAAATAAAATATCTGAACATACTCGAAATTGTTGTTGTTATTGTAGTTGTTCTCTGGATGGGTCTAGCCGTTGTGGTGCGTACAATTGGTAGAGGTGGTCCCTCGGTAGTTTTAGTATATGCTTCGCAGTTCAACTCATCCGTTAAGTCGTTGCAATGGTAAAAACCATCACAGCGTAAATGTAAGGGTATACAGACATTGTTGCCGCATTTAAATTCTCGTTCGGTACAAGAGTGCCCTTTAGATTTATAATAGATGTTTGGCCGATATTCGGTAAACTCTTTTGAGTCTAACTCATGTAAAATTGATGGTCTTGAAGTTGTTGGTCGTCTATGGTGCGGTGCATATTCACGTATAATTTCATTGTCATCGAAGCGATTTCGTTCAAAATCACGAATATCTTCAGTGTATATTTTGTTCAAATAAATTTTGTATATAATTTATATATTATATATTTGTTTTTATATATAATTTTTTTAATTTTTTTTTTTTTAAAGGAATACCGCATGCATTCCCAAGTGCAATATTAGGTATATTTTAAATTTGTTTTCATTTTATAATAACATGCAATTATTTTTAATTTGTTTATTTTTTGAAAAAAGTGTTTCCAGTCGAATTTCCATATCCAAATTTGATAAAATCGTGCATTTTTTAATTTAAAAAATTTTGTTTTTTTTTGTTTTGAAATTTGTATAACGCAATTGTTGGTTGATAATTATAATTGTAGGATCATAGGAGGTGGTACAGACAAATTTGATGTATATTTTGACCAAAACCACAAAACAGGTATATACGAAATTAAAAAAAAAAGAAAAAAATTCAATTAATAAAAATCAATCAATTAAACAAAATTCAATTACTCTACGCAAAACAGGAAAAGCACACATAAATATTTGCTTAAGCAACATATCTACTT
Source organism: Teleopsis dalmanni (assembly GCF_002237135.1). Taxonomy (NCBI): domain Eukaryota; kingdom Metazoa; phylum Arthropoda; class Insecta; order Diptera; family Diopsidae; genus Teleopsis; species Teleopsis dalmanni. The sequence goes on along the minus strand of NC_051846.1, from coordinate 162,413,513 downwards.
CATCACCAACACCAGATATAAGACATAAAAAATTTTTTCACACTTTATTAGAGAACAAATCAAAATTAGCTAAAAGCCTAAGTCCATAAATTTCTTAATAAATTTTCAAAAACTAAACTTATATCAAAAAACCATCACGAAAATATAATTCAGTCTTAAGTAATTCTATTGTGTATGTTAAAATGTTAGATTTTAAGTTTATTAAATATATAAGTTATTCACAATAATGTTTACTGTTCTATATTAATATATTTAAAATAAAAAATATGCAATGTTTAAATAAACACATAGTAATTTCACATAGGCTAAGGTTGGCTTTTATATTATAAGACGCCTAAAAAGTAGAATAGAGTAAACTATTGACATTGACATTGATGCATTATATGTATATTAGATTGTTCAACAAATTCATTGGGTAAATCTATTTGTTAATAATATAACTTTAACTTCGACGCCGTGTTAATATTCTATCTCTGATAAGACAAAACTAAAATAGAAAGAAAGTGCTGCATTGGGGCACATCTATGTCAACAGTTGAATCCTATTGAATTAACAATAGTTATCGTTAGGATGGTTACTGAAACATGTTTTGCTCTATTTCTTATTTCTTCTCTTAATGTGCAGACTTTAAGCTCTCTATGTAACTGGTATATTAGTAACATTCAGTTATATAGGTTATTAAAATACCAGGGTGCGTTAACACTTATTCTAAGGTCTTTTGACTAGAAACGTTTTAATATTTTCACATTTGAGCTCGCAGTAATTTAAAAACGCTTAATACCGTAAGTCTATATTTATTTTAAAATAGTTTTATAAATAATTATTATAAAATCATAACTAAAAATAATGAAATATTTTATTTTCATCGAAAATTTTCATAGAAAAGTAGTATACACTGAGTACTAAGTTAAATGGCTAATGCATTGCGTTTTTTTTTGTGATTGAATAATATTTTATATAAGCAAAAGTTTATGTTCTTTTGTCGAAATTTGGATAAAACATAATGTAAATTATTTATTTATGTATTTGAGTTTTTTAAATAAATTTATTTTTAAATTTTCTTCTTTAATGGATTGGGGGACATCCATATTTAGAAATGATATTTCGGTCAATATTATTTTATAATATTTTTTATTTAATGAATTTAATTCGTAGTTTCCAAATCTAGAAATACATAGATTTGGAGAAGGCATAACAAGTATTATGTATTTAAATTAATATTTTTCTTTTAATTAAATTCTCTTAAAAGAACTTAATACCTTGGGTTTAGGTGACTGGAGAACCACTCGAAATAAATCGATATATTATATGCATAAACGTACACATATATATTTACATTTAATCCAGTAATACAGTATATCTGTAAAATTCTGGCTACGGGCCTGCTCTATATAAACACATTTTTGGGGATTTATAATAAAAATAATGTTTTTGTCTATTTTAGTTTCTATAAGAGGCTTGTATATTTAATAGATTTAAATTTACTTTCACGAAGAATATTACTCACAGAACATAACAGATAAAAATACTCAATGCTAATAAATATTAAATAACTTTTAACTTTTAAGGAGATTTAGTTTTTGGAAAGATTTATGTCTGAGGAATATATGTCCATATTATTCACATTTTTTAATATTTCTCTTTAAATGATATTATGTTACATTTAAAAATTTTAAGCTTTGAAATTTAGAAATCAGTGAAAAAATTTCAATTTATGTTACTCTTATACTTTATATAAATTACGTAGGGTCTTGAGGGGTTTCAGAACACCCCGAAATGAATCGAGGGACTACATTTATATGTATGCATATTCATCTTTAATATATTAATAAGATTATTATTAATTGCAACAATTTTAATCTAATTCTAATTATTAAATAATTAGATATATATTTTTTGAATTCTGTAAATGATTTGAAAGTCTTTTTATTAGGAAACCTATTTGAAGATTTAATAATAGTTTCATAAAAAATGCACAGATTTGCACAGTTTGACTTCTGTACAACATTAATATATAAAGTTTTTATTTCTCATTGAGAAAATTATATAGAGATCATACCAGTTAACAATATTAGTTGGATTCTATAATAGTCCGAGTTTTTTAAAAAATTTTTACTTTTTAAAGAGTTACTTTTTATATTGAGTTAAGTATTTATTTCTGATAGGATTGCTAATGTAACATAGGTTAACTAATTGGCGCTAAATGTCATATCTATACCCCTAAAAGATTGCTTATAGTACGTGTATTTTCAGAAAATTATGATGTCTTTTATATAAAAGCCATATTAGTATATTTTGTACATTTAAGTTTTATAATAATGTGTTATATTTAGAAAAATATTTATAACTCTTTATAGCTTTCCCCTTAATATTTACTAAAATGTTATAAAGATAGCAAATATTTTAAATATAATATTTTAAAAAATACTTAAGACTTCTCATCATACCTTTCCCTTAATGTTACAAATATAACAAATATTTTTATATTAGCTTTCTAAATAATATAAGGATATTAATAACAAACTACAAACACCTTTGACTTTTAAAGAATTATAAAAAATTTATTATAATAAACTTAGATCTCCCAATACCAACAAAACGTAAAAACATTGATGCTCCAAGAATTCATTTTAATCACACAGAAGCAGCTGGAAAAAAATAACACACAAACTTACCACAATCTTTTTCATCCGAATAATCTGTACAATCATATATATTATCGCACACCTCACGCATAGGTATGCACTGACCATTGTCGCATTGGAACTCATTAAATTGACACCAATCCGCGCCGCCTTATTTAATTGAAGTTAATTGTTTTTAAAAAAGGCAATGTAAGTGTTCGAATGGTTAAAACTATTAAGCATTTAAGGATAATGTGGCAATTGATTGAAAGTAAAAGTGAGAGGATGTATTACGTATGAAAAGATATTGGTTAAAAACGGGTTGGGTGTGATATGTAGTAAAAAGTTGGCATGTCACTTGCTGTAAATATCATAGCAATTGTGGCATTAATAGGGCACAGTAAATTGTATATACGAGTAAATTTATATGAAAAAAAAAATATATTTTAAACAGTTGATAGTTGTGCAGTAATGTAGTAAAATGATTTATCACCCACAATATATTCAACACACGTAATTGTATCTAAAATTTAAACATAAAAATGTACTTCATAAGAGAATGACTAAGTACTAATATATATAAGCACTTTGCATAAAAGTGAAATTGTGACGGAAAGTAAAAAATATATTAAAAAAGACTATAGGAAAATTATATAGTGCATTCATAAAAAAAATATATTTCTAATATATTATAATATAAGCATAAATAGATAGGCATTGCTAATGCAATCTGTTGCTTGTAAAAAGCTTGTAAGCTTCACTTGTAAAAACGTTTTTGAAGGTATAATAAATAAACTAAAATACTGGCAACACTGGCAGTCAAGACATGTGCTATATGAGAGACATACCGACATACCGAACTACCGACATTCAGACAGACACTGATATAGTCAACAATCAGTGTACATATGAGCACTGACACTGACAATCGTTGAGCATTGTTGGGTATGCAAAGTCCAAGTGACCAATATGTGGACACATAAAATGTGTCACAGTGAGCTTTGCTTGCAAATATTGGCAAGAAACATGGTCTGAACGTCACTTAAAATGCAACAATGCAAAAATAATTGTGTTGCGCTTCACGTACCTTCCACGTAAGTAGTCTGCGTTTATATGCGTAAGAGCAAAGGCTTATGGTATACTTTAAAATAGTTTCAAATTACTTTTTCTTAATGTATATAAAAAAAATTCAGTGATGAAAAAATCAAAAAGTAACTATACATATACAAGTATATGCAAAATAATATATAAATGAGAGCAGTTTTTATTTGTAAAAAAATAAAAAAAAAGAATCTTTTGAAAAAGTTGCTCTTCTCTCAACGAAAAATGACATGCTTACTTACCTTGAATTAAAAATTATTAAAAATATATTTTTTTTTATAATAAAGTACGAGTACAATATTATAAAAAAAACTAATCACTATTTCTAACCAAAAAGTGTGTGTGTCATAAATGCTCACCATTTTCACAATGGCGTTCATCGGATATATCTTCAGGACAATCAATATTACCATTACAACGAAATTCTTTGGATATACAAGTGCCATCATCACATTGCCACTTTTCATACAAACAAGCTGCAATATTTTAAAGTATTTGTGTCCATGATGCCGATGCCGATGCCGGTGATAAGATTTATGCCAAGGTAAGCGTGAATAGAAAGAAATTATTGGGAATATGATTTAAATTGTCAATGGGAAAAGTAGAATTAATGTAAGAAATAAAAAAAAACATAGATATAATTTATGAAAGGCACACAAACATACGACATCCTTCCTCATCTGAGCGATCACTCGGACAATCTACACGACCATCACAACGATGTATAATTGATATGCAAGAGAGATCTCGACAAGTGAATTTGCCTTTTGGGCAAAAAAATTTTATTCTTGGCACAACTATAGAATTATTATTAATTTAATTTTTTTTTTTATTTATTAGTTATCAGTAAATGTGTTAAGGCGCAGCATGAAAAGAGTAAAACATAATGAAAAAATGTCATTAAATATGAAATTTTGCTAAATTTATCGGTGAATATGTATAAAGCTATTTTAACAGCAATATGAACTTAATTAGCCTACTGCATACTTACTGCCATCACAATGATCCTCGTCGTCACCATCCGGACAATCCAGATAGCCATCACAGACTTGTGATTCACTTAAACAATGATAACCACTTTTACATTGAAATTCTACTTTGCTACATTCAGTCGCTTTATAATATTAATAGATAGATATTAGTAGTTAGTAGTAGTAGTTTAATGTAATTTATAATATTATTTAGTATTTCATTCATAATTGGTAGTATTGTCGTTGAGCATACAGTTTTGTTAGTAACCCCGCATATGTATATTATGTTTAGCAAGTTTTATTATGTTCATCCAAAATTAGTTCAGTTGGCAGTTAAAAAAATTTTAAGAAAAAATTTTATAATTAGCATTAAGTATTTTCAATAATATATATCTATAGCCTAGTAATAAAAGCATATACTATTACGTCTATTTATTATAAAGTTAATAAATAATTTCTATTGGTAATTTCTATTTCCTATTATTTACAAAATTTACTTAAGTAAATTAAATATTGTCAAATTTATATTAAACTTTTTTTTTAAATAGTTTAGAAAACTAATTAAAAATTATTTTTGTTTTATACAATACAAATACTTCTGTATTAACTTACGACAACTTTCGTCTTCATCATCACCGTCGGGGCAGTCTCTGTATTTATCGCAACGTCTTCTGGCATCAATGCAGTCACCAGATTGACATCTGTATTCGTTGGGTTGACATTCTGTAAGATAATAAATAAATAAAATAATTATTTTCAATTTAAACAATATTTTGATATTAAAATTTTAATAAACAATTTTCAAAATCACCAAAAATACTAATTACATTTTTTTTGGGAGTTCCAAACAGTTTCAAACAGTGAGCTTTTATGTTATAATATTTTCAAAGTAGCATATATCATTAATGAGAACATAGAATATTGAACTTCCATAAACTGTAAGTATGGAAGTTTAAGACCTTCAGGGCTAATTTTACAGTTATAAACTAAGCCTCAAAACTGTATTAAGTCAGCAAAGTTGATGACAAACTTGACTTAAGTTAATTTCTAAAGTTAACTGTGAAATCAGTTCTCAATCTTTCCTATCGAAATCATCTTCAATATTAGCCTTGTGCCCATCATATATCTTAGTTTGTTGATATTTACTTTTAAGATATTTGTATAGTATTTGTATGTATGTTTGTAAGATATTTGTATGGTGTGTTGTTATGTTATATTATTATAGAGGTTTTATTTTTCATATATAATTGAGATAAAAGAAGTACGATTAATGGAGTGAAGGAAATTAAATGTAGAATCAGTTGTCTAGAGCACCAGTAACTATTAAAACTTAAGAAACCATTGATGATAGATATTTGACAATACTTGAAAACAATTGTATGGTCAGTATTAAAATATAAATTTATATACTGAAAATAATTTATAATAAAAATTTTGTTGTTATAATTTACTACTGTTAAAAATACTTATCTATACAAAACGTAGCTTTTATTGAGATGCATGGTTTTTTTGTCATAATGGACTTTAAAACTTGAAAAATTGAAATAATTTCAACTATTTGTTCTGATATATATGTCTTATTTTATTAATATGAATATGACAAAAGAAGTGCAAATAATATCAGGAAGGACATTTAATATTGGCTAGGTTGCCTAGAAGATCAATTTTTATTTTCAAAAAATTTTTTTATTGGAATATAGTTAAAAACAATATCTTATAATGGTGCTGAACATTTCAAGTTGATGCCCAATTTAAAGTTTAAAGTATATCAAGTGTAAAATGTAGTTTGCAACATATCTTGTCTTGTTCTTCTGTACTCTGAAACTTTTATATGATTGTATGTATATTTGTACATATTAAAATTCTTTTCTAAACATATATATAAAAAATTTAATTATTATATTCAAGGAATTTAAAATAGAAATGTTTGACACTTAATAACAAAAATCAAAAAAATATTATGTTATTATATTAATATTATTATTAATAATATTTTATATTATATTATTAAAATATTCTTTAAATTCAAAAAGTATTTGCTTTGAAAGAATTAAAAATCTATTTTAATTACAAAAAAAAATTCAATTATCTGTGATATAAAATTTTTTTGTATATATACAAAATTTGAATCCCTTTAATACTTCAACGTTACTGTCAACATTTTGTAGTCCACGTTAGCTGCGTTAGGTTAATTAAAGTGAAAATTGTCCAACAAAAACAAATGCTAATTTTGTTAAATTTTTTGAATCTTGTTTTTTTTGTAATAAAAAAATTTAATTAGCTTTGACAAAATATCAGTACTACTTTTGATGCTTTGCACTTAACGTAGTAACAATATACTTTCCTTTAAGTAAATTGCGATGATATACAAATGTAATAAATAGCAAGCAAAGAGTACTTAAATTGTTGAAAAAGTTGAGAAGAATATAAATTACAAAGGCAAAATCAAAGCTTTAATTCTTAGGCTTAAAAAACAGAATTCTTCTCTACTTTGAACTTAATTTGACGCTACCGTATTTGTGAGATACTTTATCCACAATGCGACAAGCGTTTGCAATAAGATATGCCAAAGTTCTATGCGAAATTTACGAGTTGGCATGTCATCTAACACAGATAAATTTTGACCGGAAAATGTGGCTAATGATTTCAAAAGGAAAATCTTTGTTACTTGAAGTCCTTAAAGTCCTCAACAAATGCATGCTTATATTTTATTTGTGTATGTGTAAAAGGATATTATGCATGTTCCCAGCGTTTGTAAGTGTGTGTGGCAAGGGTGTTAAATTGCATCCGGTTAAAGTTAATTGCGCACACAAAGTTTTTAATAAATTTCGTACAGAAATCTTTGATGTTTGCTTAAAAAAGATTTTTTCTGTTAGTTTAACCTTTGCTGCTTACAAATAAAAGTTTAAAAATTGTATCTACAACGGCTTCAGTATAATGGCAGCCTCTTAAAAATTGATTGCTTTTAGTTTTTGTATACTAAATTGAGAGGAAAAAAAATTATGCCAAAAGTTGTAAAGGATTATTTTATTGTTTATTTTTTCATATATTTTATTTTTAAATTTTTTTGTGTTTGTATTTTTGATGCTTTTTTTGTTAATTTTGCATGCAACTGCCTTGCTTTCACTGTTTCAGTTGGCGATTGTTGGAGCTTAACTTGCTTACATTTGAGATTTGTTTCAACCTTTCAAACAAAAAAAAAAGGGTAGACGACGGACAGTTTAGCAGAGAGCAATGCGCTACAAAAATTTGTTGTGTAGCAAAGTTGGTTGGTAATCCGGAGGCGATAATGCAATTTGTAAATAATACATCAGCTAAATTGAATTAAGGTTGCAAATATTTTCACATCAAAAATAAAATCAGAGAAACAAAACATACAAACAAAACATAAACAATAAAGACATTTAACAAGAGATAGAAATTGAAAACATAGAAAAGTAAAGAAAGTGCTTAAAGAATACTTTAAAAAGTAATCAAAAACAATGGATAATCGCCTTAAAGTATGCAAATATTTAATGACATATTTTTAATTTTGGATGATTTAACTGTATCATGAATATAAGTCAGTACGCTCTATGCTAAGCGCATATATGTATTGTTTCAAACTATTAAAATGGTTTAAGTTGTGGTTTATGTTATTCTTAAAGATGTGAGAATCATAAAAAGTTCCAGTCTGAAACCCAAAACCACTAAAAATAAACAGTTAGGACTATCTAGAGAATTAGATTTTTGCAGGCGGTCTGTAAATGATCAATTACGAAAGATCATTTTAGTTATAAATGAGAAAGATAATAAAATTTAAAGGCATATATGTACAAAGATATATATTGATAGAAGATCTCATATAATTTTAGTTAGTGCCAGACTTTACAATTTAACCTAGTTTTTAAAAAACTAATGCGACAATTTTTGTAAAATTTTGCGTCCCATCTTTAAAAGATAAATAGATAAATGAGATAAATTGATTTACAGTTGCTTTAAAGCATTTTCATTATTGTAGAATTATCTGTATGATATTTTATTATTTTAAATAACTTTTCACTTCAATAATTGTATATTATTGTGGGAACCTATACTTATAGTATATACTTACATACTTATAGTGTGTGAATAACAAAATTGCGGTAAGAGTATCTTACTTATTTAAATTATAATTATCTTATTTTTTAATATTTGTATACTGCCTAAAAATTAGCTTTTGGCCTTATTTACACATATAATTAAAGAAAAAATTATAAATTATAAAATTACTAGTAAAAGGGATCATGTCACGCTAGAATCAGACTTCGGTACTTATCAACTGCTTACCCACTTATAACGGAAATATAATGCCAACATCTCTTCAAGGAACAAAATGGTATTTTTAGCCAACGGAACTAAAAAGGGGGTTTGTCACAATAATTCTTAAATGTTGCATTGACGTGGCGATATAGCCCTCAGTCACTTTTTAATCTAATCTCATGTAAGGCTTGATTCAGTGCGTATAGATCTAATTTGGTTAGAGAATAAAACTCTGTTCGAAATTACTTTATGGAAGTGTTTTTATATATTCAATTGCACAATGAGATAAAGAAATTAAAATCTACCATCTCAGAGAAATAGGTAGCAATATATTCAGGCGGCTTGATTCTAAGAGCCAAAAGGTAATGAGAAGTTAGCTGCTCAATTTGAAGCAGCTAATTAACTAAGAAGTTAAGTTATTATATTTAGTTATATATTTGTGGGCAAGGCTCTATTTCTTTCTAATTCTCTTTTGAATTTCTGAAAAATTTATAAGGAATCAGATGCCTTTAATCGCTCAATTTGACAGAAACTGATAGAAGATCGGATTGGGGCAGCATAACATATAATAGGAGATGTAAGCAAAATATGGCAAAGTTTAGCTTTGAGTTTAAGTAAGGTGTGCCAAATTAAATGTCTCAATTATTATATGGATCAGAATTGTGTTTTATTTAACAGGAACTGATAGAACATCGGATTGAGGTAGCATAACAAGTAATGGAGGGAATGAGTGGCAAAGAAGTTTGGCTTTGAGTTTAAGTAGGTTGTGCCAAATTAAATACATCATTTAATATGGGGACCAAAATTGTACTTTATGTAATTTTCCAGAAATGTATATATATATATATATATATTAATAATAAAAATAACATATGAAATATAGTAACAAAAAGTTTATATTTAAATTATTTTAAAAAATTTAATAAATGGAAAACAAAAGTTCTCAATGAAGTTAAAAACTGTGTGCAACATGTAGTTGCATGTTGCGGTTCTTACCAAAAGTATTGAAGGTATTTGGCTAACCCTTGTCAATAGTTTTCAAATGCTATTCTGGATTGTTGAAACGGTACCATATTTGCAATGATTTTTTCTAGTAACATTTTTTCAATACTTTTTGTTACGGAGAAAAAATCGTGTTTAAAGGCGATAGAATGCCATAGAGTGTTACGTTTAAATTTGAAATTCAATTTTTTTTATAACTGCAGTCGAGGTTTAATACTCGGTATTTTTATTTTATCAAACACAAGTTCAGAATCAATTTCTACAAAAACTAAAACAAAAAATAAATAAATAAAAAGGTAAGTAGCGAAGGGCATATGCTTAATCCGACAATGAAGCCAATTCGGAGATGTTGTAATTTTGGCTGTCAATTACAAGATTTTTTATGCATTGAATATTTACAATGCTTTCTTGTTATCCTTTTCGAAGAGAATATAAGTAAATATAGAAAAAATTTTTTATTTATTTTTCATTATTTTTGCCTGATTTGTTGCCTTCGAGCGCCTTACTGTGTTTTCGGGGTTTTGCAGCAAATGTAAAAATTAATCATTATGTTAAATAAAGGAAAATACAATTTTTTGTAAACTTTTGTGAAAAATTGTTAATGCAGATATCTTTTAATCGCGTTGACAGTTTTGTAGTAAAGAAAAAATTTAATATTTTCATACGGCAACACGCCTTGAAATATGCTATAATTCATGCTTAAATTGCAACATGCAAATTTTCGATATTAATGTATTTCTTTTGCTGTTAAGAATTTCTTATATTTAAAATAAAACCATTAAGGATTTTTTGTGGCATAAAATATTGAATAATATCTGCAATGCGCGCGATTTAAGCAAATTGCCAGGCCCATAAGAATGACAAAGACTGAATGTCTTGAAATGGTAAGACAATAACAACAACGCAGAAGTCAGATATTTACAAATAATTTAAAAATTGCAGTCAACTTTTATATTTCAACTTTGATTTCTTCGGCATAAGTTTTTGGTTTCTTTCACTTTAGCTCAACTTTCTTTCCTTTAAATAAGTTGTCATTTAGAATAAATGTTTTTGCTGTAATTTGAAAAGTTTTTCACATTTCTGCATTTTAAGAATTCAACCATCTTTCTGGCAAGTTTTATTATTGAAGTAAGTAACGAAATATAGAATCACTAAGAACTGTTTAAGATTATTGAACTGATTTTGAGTATCGTGCAGTTTTCAGTGTTTATTATTTTACTTGGGTTGCTGTTAATAATTTAGTTTACAACTGCCAATTCTACACAAAAAGCCAGCAAATGAGGAAGAAAGTAAAATTAAATTGACGGGAAGATTACATCTAGGTATGAGTTTGAAGTTACCATAGACTAAACTTAAACTATTTATGGCTTCTTGAATTTTCCCAGATATTTCTCTTATTATTATTTCTCTTATTATTATGTGTTCCATTCCAGTGATTTCGTATTTGACATATTAACGTTTGTTATGATAATTGCAGTTCAAGGTACATCCAAAAATCTAAACACTAAATAATTTTTGAATACGTTAAAAGCTATCAATAACATATAAGTTTTTGATACTTTTTGGTGCTATTATTTCATCCATTCTGAACTGAAAGTCTTACTAAAACACGGAATGTGAAGAACATAAATGAAAGCACCTGATAGTTTTTCACTGATTTCCTAAATAGCTCTTCCAAAAAATTTAAATTGAACGTACTACTGAAATAAATATTGAGCCTTATTATTTTTAAGTCCAACTCATAATTTCTTTCGTGACTTACTTATTTATTTTCTTACTGTAGTGCTCTTCTCCTCGTGGAGCATAGGGCCTCTTTCGTGGTTTAACTATTATGTTAGGAAAGGTTAAAGGGGTGATATCGCTTCTTTCAAAGTTTATTAGTTTTCCATATCTATTATAGTGGATTAATAAACGATTTTAGAGAGAGTGTTACGTGTTAATAGTAAATAAGTTTTCTATATCTAGATCGTTTAATCAACTGAAAGATTGTTACGACTAGGTGTTGTTTTCATTTTGATAATAAATTTATATGTTTTTTTGAGGAATTTATACACAAGCCATCGAGTGTTTTGAGTTCAATTGCTAGTAGATAATAATATTCAATAACTTCAAATGATTTGTGGAAGTAAACAGTTTGTTAAAGAACACTGTTACAAATATTAGTTGTCAATGAAATTAAAAACATCAATTTATTGACATCTCGAATGTGTAGGTAATAGTTGACAGATCTAGCTTGGCCTGGTGGTACCTTTTAATGAAAACCTTATAAAAGATAGGTACTGAGCATATTAACAGGATGCTCAGTCTGCAGTTTGTAAACGAAGAACTTTATATATATCTAAAAATCAAGAACATCTTCAACAGGTTGAATAAAAAGTGATCTTTCTTTCTTACAACGGCACGATTTCAACACTTGGTTCTTATAGTTTAAAAAAAATTATTTACGAATAATTAAATATAAGAAATAATTCTAAGATCACTGATAATAGATATTTTATAATACTCGAAACAGCTGTTTAGTTTGGCGTGTGATCTAATATAAACACACATAAAAGTCAAGTACGGCTTTGGGTTAGGTTGTTAAGGAGCGCTGATTCTGAGCTTTAAATTTGGCTGGGGACGAGTTCGATTCCTGTTACTTGCAGTTTCAAAAATAATTATTTACAAATAATTAAATAAAAGCAATAATTCCAAGACTACTGATTATAGGTATTTTACAATACTCGAAAAAATAATATAAAAAAATAATTTTTGTTGTTGTAGTGTACTAATTTTCAAAACCTCTCTATAATAATATAAACTAATAATAACATAAAATGTTTTACAATATATAATATTAAAATCTACTATAAAAGCTTCTTAAGGAAATATTCTTAAGTTGATACATAATTCTTTAAATTTTTTTAATGCAGTGGGCCAATCACCTGCGAATCTTAAACCAACTGATTAACAAAACCGTAAGTGGCCTTATACTCCTTCAAGGAGCTAAAGGACTCAATGTATAAATGTATATAAATGTATATTATGTTAATATCTTTGTAGAAATAAAGATAACATTACTTAACGATAACATTATTTAAAATCAATATGACTTAACAATAATATTACTTAAGGATAATATTACTTTAAAAATATTTTTGAAAAAAAAAATATATAAAATATAAATTTATTTTAAAATACAATTCTAAATTTGGCGATTTTTATGTTTTTTAAAATAAAAATAATAAAATTTTAAATATTTTTAGTTCACATGTGTAAAAATATAAGAAAAATATAAAAATATACCAGACATCCTATTGAAATTCCAATATATCACATAAGCATTAACATATCAATTATGTAAAAATCATTTTCAAATTTGACTTCCACTTTCAAATGCAAAATTATGTTTAATAGTACGTTAACCATAAAACATCCTGTGCCTTTCCCACACCCAATGTGACATCCCCTGCGAAAGTGCTTGTAATTCTGATTGCAATAACACCAACGACATCGTTAAGTGAGCAACTTTTAAACTGCCAACAGTGTTACGCTGTGGTGAAATTGTGGGTGAATAACAACAATAAAAAAGCATAAAACGGCAAAGCCAGTAAATCGGATTATCTTCCTGAGTGCACAAGGCAAAAGCAACGTGTTGATTGTGTGTAGTACCAGCGAAGGCAAACCGTTTAAGGTAACAAGCAACATATTGTGCAGTTGTCAACAAGGGTTTACGCTGGCAACATGTAACAGGCGTGCAGTTCGCGTAGCTGCTATGCTCATTGCTATTATTTCTAGTGGTTTACGCTATACGTGTGTGTGTATGTGTATAATAGTGTCGAATTGATATATAGTTCAGCTGCTGTGGTGGATGCTGTAGATTTTGTTCAACAAATTTCTGTGTTTCAATTCGGCAATTGGGTAAGGGAACATGGAAAACAGTTGTGAAGGAATGAACTTTGCCTAGAAATACACAAATACACTCATTCATTTATTCATTCGATTGCGAAGCGGCTTATTTTGGGGGTAAAATTCAAGGTTAATTGTAAAGGGATTTTGTGCAATTCCATGTTGCGAAGATGGACGTGTAATGTCATTGCGGTCAATTTAATTACCACATCAAAGAGTATTCCAATTTTCGGTTCCCAGATGTACTGGGAGCACAGATTTTAGGAATAAGTGGAAGAATTCAATGAATAGTGAAGCAAAAATATTGCATTCAATGAAATTGGACATTTCAGTTAAGGAAGTTAATTGAGAATTGTACATGAAGTCATCACAAAAAAAATTGATTGTTTAGATTATTTATTAAATATGTTTTATGTTTGGTAAGATAAAAATTATATAAAATATATAAAAAAAATTGTTTTTTTAAGAAAACATTAAAAAATAATGTGGTTTAAACAATTAGTTCGAAAACTAATTTATATTAATTAATTAATATTTTTAAATTAATTAAAATAATATAAAAATGAATTTTAGTTGTTGTAGTTCACTACTTTTCGAAAACTTCTTTATAAATTATTAAAATTTAATATTTAAAAAATGAATGTAGCATACGCAAATGATCAATTAAGACATAAAAAATATTGTGTCTCCTTCTTTATTTTTATTTATATTGCATACCCAAAATTAGTTAAAAGGATATTAAGAAATAATTTGTTATAAACAATTAGTTAAAAAAAAAATTCTTTTAAGTACACAAATAAGTAAATTTAAAAATTTAATACATAAAATTTTTTTTTTGAATTTTTATAAAATTATTTTATTTTAAATCAATAAGCTTAAAAGGGATTTGGTAATTTAATTCCGAATATAATAAAAAATAATTTATTACAGATAAAAAAAATTTTTGTCTATTAAAAGAACATTAAAAAATAATTTCGTATAAAAATTAAATCAAAAAATAATTTTTGTTAATTAATGTTTTTAAATAAATGCTTAATGTTTAAAAAAATTTATGTTGCATACTAAACTGCTTTAATGAAAAAGTTCGGAAAAATATTGTATTTTAACCTAGCTAATATTAGATAAACTAATATTTTATCCGGATATTATATATATTATTTAATATTGTTTCATTTTTAATTTTTGTTAAATAATTTGATTTTAAAATTAGAAATTACATGCTTCAAAAATATATATTTACTTAATTCCGAAGGCAACATATTATGTATTAAGTACATAAAATAATTAAGGATATGATATTTAGTACTAATATTTTTCAAATATAATTTGCTGGACCTGATTAATATTATTTTAACTAATAGTCTTTTTAAAGAGACGTGCTAAGCAGGTTTAAGTGCTTAAACCTGTTCTTAAATATGTTTAGTCTGTTTAAACTAAAAAGTTTTCACAAAAAATATACATATTAAACATGTTTAGCCAAGGCCTATTTAAAAAAACTACCTAAAATTAATTTATTAATATTATTTCAGTGTATTTAATTGTTTTACGAAAAACATGTGTGGGTGTAAATGAATAAATAAATAATAAATAAATTCATTTATTTATTTAAGTAAATAAATATTAAAAAAATATAAAGATTTAATAAAATATTATTAATATAATTTTAATTTAAATTTGATATATGAATGATAAATATAAATTTGCTACATTTATAATATGTTATCACAAATTTAACAAATATAAATTTATCATTCATACCTGATAAATGTATAATAATATTTAAGACAATAAGGAATATTAATATTCAATGGTTTATATAAACAAATGATCAAGTTTAAGAGTGTAAAATTGCATATAAATTTATAATAACTTGTATCTTATATAGAAAATAAATGATTAAATCAATTTGATAAACAATAATTTTTAGTTATCAATTGATATTTTATCTTATTATTAAATTATTCTATAATTGTTCTTTTTAATAATATTAAGATTTATTAATTTTTATTTATTAATTTTTATTAATTAATTATTATGTATAAATTAATATTTATTAATGAAACCTGTTGACCAAACTGCCTACTCTTAGTACCATTAGTGATATTTTTAGAAAATCGAAATGAAATATGGTCTTATAATTTTGGCAAATAATATTATAAATGCACATAAGGACATACAGAATAATTTAATCCTTCCTATAAAGTAAAATAGTTTAATTAAATTGGTTTGATTTTATTAAATAGTAGTTCATTTTTAAACAATTAATTTATAGATTTTTTTTATAATTTTTCATTAAATCCAAAACTCTCAAAAATAAAAGAATCCACATAGAATTGAGTACAATTCAAATTTGCTTGCCGGATGCTGAATAGTTGGCATCATTTCGGATACATAAAAGAATTTTATTGCATCTAAAAATGCGATTTACCGATGTACGTGTAGTCCGTAGTCCGTAGTCCGGCGACAAACACACTCACAACTCCAACGCCAATACTCACATGCGCAAAACACAGCGCGGCATATTAAAAAGTACCATGCCACTTTACTATTAGCATTGCATGTGCACTTCGCCGTTGGCCGCATTATGATGGCCTGTTAAAAAGTCCTTCGTTTACACTGACACTTCCGGTTTAAACGCCTTTGCTGCGTAAAACAAATTGCTATTTCCGTTTAGTTCCGTTTTTTAGTTCCGGTTTCAAGAATAAGAAGCAGAAGTGGTGTTAAAAAATAATTTCCGTTTTGCCAAAGGAAGTATCACCGAAGGTTAAAGATGCAACGCAACACCTTAAGTGCAAAATTCGGCGCTCTTGAAATTAGAACTCGTAACAGGCAATCAGAATTGCAAAGCAGGCAACATATATCCTGAAATATTGTACCGGATGCGAAATTTTTCTATGTTGGCGTAGCAATTGTGAAATATTTTACGATTTATAATTTTTTTTGTTATTTTTTTCGTGTTATTTCAATGCGGTTACACATTTCGTTTATTTTGTGTGCTTTTATTTGTTTGATTTTATTGGCGTGTATAATTGAAATTAAAGTGTAAGGATTAAATATTTAGGGTTGCCAAGTGAAAATGATAAAATAAGTGAAAGCAAATCTATGATGGAGCTTTTGTTAAAGTGAAATTTAATAGGACTGATATGCAGGTATTTAGTGATAGTGCATTAATTTTTGTTCATGGTGGATGATTTCTTGATTTAAGTAGCAAATTAAAACATAAAGGAGGATGTTGTTTATACCTAATATTTAATAAGATAAAAAAGCAAGAAACTACCCCAAAACTAGAATATATGAAAAATAATTCAATCATATACCAGTGCTTATTACATTAACCATTTGCTTTGATGTATAAGTTTTTTTCTAACTTAATTGGTTGAGATATGCAATTCAATTTAATTTTTTCAAAAATTTTTTGATAATTTTTCGAAAAATCTAATATGCAAAATTACAATATATGAACACATTATTTCATGAAAATATTTTCTTTAACCTTCTGCATCCTATTAAAACCAAAAATCGTATCCATATAAATGTAGTAACTTTAAGTTTATAAAGAATTATCTATTTCATGGACTTGATTGAGTTAAATAAAACTTTAATTCAAGAAATAGTAAATCTAGTATAAATATTACCATTCCACAAAACGGACTTTCTAATAAACACAAAAAATATAAAAATAGTAACTATTTTTCGCAGCGAATTTTCTGCATAAAACTCATTTTTCTGTGATAAGAAGAATATATCAATAAGCAACAGTGATAATACACTATTTTTTTATCAATAAAATAGTGTACTGTATAGTGTGGTATTTGGTTGGTATTGAGGTATGATTATTATGAGTAGGTTTGAATATTAGTTACTTACTGCTGTCCTTCTCTCCTATATGGAGCATTGGGCCCCAAACATTAGCTGCTCATGAAAATGGACTATTGCATATTGTTTTATTCGTAACTGAGGGAATTCTTTTAATTGAACTATGTCCAAAAAAGTTAATCCAAAGAATCCTAATTTTTTCAAAATCAATATTTAACCTTCTTAATTTGGACGTCAATTCTTTGTGGAAAATTTTACTCCTATATTGCATAAAATTTCAAAGTATATATAGCATTTGAATTTTTGTCACCTCATTGCTATTGTTGTGAGATTGTCTATGACATTGATTGTCTCCCAAATCATTCAAGAATTCGTTGAGGTGAAGCTTAAAGTTATAAATGCAACCTAAAAGCTTGATATGAGGATTCAGCTTTTGTGCCTTAGACTTATAGACAATACATATAAATCGCTTTGGTTTGAAAAACCATAGCCATTGTAAAACCCCTCGATTGTTGAATATTGGATTTTGTACAATATATTACTGAGCTTGCCCCCTCAGTAGTTGTAATATACCAATAGTTTTCTTTTGAACTCATGTGTATGGCAGACAGTATCAATGATAGTATTACTGTTATTTTTATTTCCTTTTGCAATTAGTTACCAAGATTACAAGACTTGTCAACATTAGATTCTTTAATGGGGTTACGCATATAATCGTGTTCATATGGAAAATTTTCAAACTTTCGAAGATTTGAAAATGAATATGTGTCAAGTTATTGTAGGAATATGTACCCACAAGTCATTGACAATTATCTCAAAGGATACAAATGGTGAACCTTTGAATAGAAAGGCGGAAACGATATTTTAGAATGATCCACATTCTTAGATTTTTATTTGATTTGAAATTTTAATCAAAATTATGCCATATATGCTTTTACTTTTGGTTCCACGTATTGGATAAAACTTTATTTTTAATAAAAAAAAACATTTCCTTACTTGGAAATATTATTACCAAAGCATAATATTTGCATTTTTTAAGTGATAGAATTGGATTAATTAATATTAAATAAGTGTAATTATAAGCAAATAAATATTGTAAAATTCAGCTTTATAGTAATTTACATAAATAATAATCATTAAACAGAATATACTTAATATAATTTAAATGAGTAAAATTAAAACTATACCTTGTATCTACAATATCAGCAACACTTTATTTATTATAAAGAATATGAGTACGTAACGAAGTGTGTCATGTGGGGCAAGTAATCATGATATGAATAAATATCTAAATAAGCTGGCTACTAAAAATCAAAATCGTGTTTTGTGTTAATATGTGTAAATTACCATAAAAATAATATTAGAAAGAAAAAAAATAGTTTAATTACGCTACTGTAAAAAAAAAACTAATTGAAAAAAAAATAAGGAAGCATGAAAAGATGAGCAAATTGCGTCAGGCTATCGTATTTAATAATGTCATTTAACTGAAGCCAACTGTTTACACTGCTTACCCTTTCCAACACGCCATTTCTAGTAAGTCTAGCTATGCTACAATTACAAAGGTCTTTGTTTTTGTTTTTGCTTTTCGCCTTTTTTTTGTTCTTTTTCGTTTTAAATAATCAAAATGATTTCTACAAAACCACCATTTTGCATGTCGACATATTTGAGTATGACGTTTGCTGTTGCTGTTGTTGTTGTTGTTGCTGCGTTGTTGATTTGTCGTGGTGGTTGCCATCTTCTTTTCCATTTTTATTATAAAATATAAATGCACGTGTAGACGTTATTGTTTATAAATTTAAAATAATAATAACAAAATAAAATGAGGAAGAATGCAATTGTTTTGATATTAAAGTTCATATTCGTTGTCGTGCATAAAATATATGAAATAGTTTTCATTATTTTAAATTGTTAAAGTTTTTTTAAATTAAAAAAGTTTTTAATAACGCCTGTATTTATGCATGTACAGGCAGGAAGGAAAATTGAAATAATAAATACTTTCTTATAGATTTTTAAGACTGAAAGACATGATAAAAATATTTTACAAACGTAATTATTAATTAAATGTCATTTCTGTCCCTAATTTATGACTTTGCATATGTAATCATTACTCACAAAATATACCTGTTTCTAAGAGGTCTTTAAGTTATAAGAAAAAAACATTTTAAGAATATCTGCTGAAAAAAAATTTTGCTTGTGTTCTCAAATGCATCAAAGCTTAACGAAAAATTTTACTTAACATTATTTTTTCTGTGAAAAATCAGAAAAAAAGACATACTGTGTACCAGCTCAACTTCGAAGTGTTTTTTCTTTTCATTTTCTTTCAAGTGTTTAAGGGTATAATTGTACCACACTGGAAATAGGTAACAAAGGATATATGAGTACATACATTGAGAAAAAATTTTTTTAGAAAAAGCATCTGAAAAATCAGTAAAGATACGTAAAACCATTTTACACCAAATTGACACCTTACAGTCGAGTTTGTTGTCTGTTTTGTTGCCATTTAGCTTAATCTCTCCTCTATGACATTTTTTCAGTTTTCTTCTATTTATGCTTAAAGCCACAATGATAAGTGAACAACAGATTCCTTCAGGTGTTTCATGTAGCAGTACGGGAACGTTAAGCTTCGATGGTATATTAAGTTGGTTAGGAGTGTTTGACTTACATTGACTTTTGAATATACTGTTTATAAATCATTAAATACTATTTAAAGATTTAATTCATATGACTTTATAGGATCATTTCTGTAGTCAGTTTTCTTTTAACTTTAAAGTAAAATAAAAAAATAAAATAAAATTTGTACTGTTTGAAGTTTCTAAAAACAATAAAATACTTGATTTTATTATTACCTTTATCATAATAGTCTTAATATCTATATTAGGTAAAAACGATTATCAAGCAATTTTTGTTTAGATCATAAAATCTTATCCTAAGCATTGAAATATGGGTATCACATAAGCAAGTATTAATATTAGTAAAAAAAAATAATTGATATAGAAAAAAGTGTTCTAAAAATTGCACGAACATCAATTTAACAGGGACTTGTGGATCATTGACGTAATACCGAAATAGTTTCTCTCACTATAGATAAATGAATATCATATAAGCCAATAAGTGTATAACTGTTTCAACAGAAAAGTAGGGGGGAATTACGCATTCTATTTCGTTAATTTGTAGCTCACTGCAACCCGGGGTATTATCTTTCATAGTTAACGTTAATCTGTATTTTAAAGTCTTTAAAGCTTAGGAAAATGCTTTGAAGTAATGAGTAACAAAATTTTTGATTGTGGACGTTTTAAAAAAATTTGTACATACAAACAACGCACATATCAGTCAAATTTGTGAGAAAGATATCATTTCACGCCATATTCTGAAAGCATAGTGGTTTCCACGGTAATCAGATGCTAACCATCTCGGTACCTCTATATGGGACTTATATAAATAATAAAAAACAATAGAATAGCATAATGTTAGCGTGCTGAAGAAAGTTTTACATTGTGAAATAATAATGATTCCATAGTTAAATATTTATATAGTGTCCGATTGATATGTCGCTCTACTCGGGACCATAGTTCTCGTTAAAATCAGCTAAACTGAGGATACGAAAAATTTGACGGTTTTCAATTCTATCAATAGAATTCAATAATATATAATATAAAAATGAAAAATAATAAAAATAAATAAAAATAACACCTTCTGCAAAGTTACTGTTCGATTGGGTCATTATGTGTGTAGGTAGTGCTAATGCAAAATATATTTTTTAATAGTATGCTCTATATAATTCTTTCGCATAAGTAATACTTAGCAATAAGTCAAAATGAGTATACATAAAACTATATATGCCCTGCTTTTTAAAATTGTGGGATAAAATAATCTTTTAACTTAATAAAATTTCGGTTTGTAAAATAAATAACTTTTTATGCTAGATATTAGATAAGTTTAATTATTTGATAAGTAATAAACAAACTTAACTCTAATTAACATATTCATAACTAACAGATATTGTTCGGTTTGTTTAAATCCTTAAATTATCGGGTGTAAACCCACTAGGGTTAACATAAGTCACAAGTATCATTAGATCTCCCTAATGTAATAGTAATATTAATTATCATTAAGTAAAGAGCATTACATGCCACTAAGTTATTTTATTCTAATAAATATAATTGTTACACATAAATATTTTTTTATATATATATAACAATAGTAAATAGTAAAACTACAATGTATAAAAACCTATCAACTTTGCTTCAATTGAATATTTTAAGCGAAATTAAAATGTAGCGTGCAAACAATGTCTTCATATGTAATCTATTTCTTCATTATCATATCTGTTTTCTTGACTTTTTTTAATATTTTCTTTTCTTTTCAAAAACAACGTTCTTAAGCGTAAAAAGGTATTTGATTCAATTATTCTGGTGATAAAATCGCTCGTTATTGTCAATAATCTTGTTAAACTATAGAAATGTGTTAAAAGCTTGAATAGAAATAAAAACGAATGCATATTTTTGGTTTAATGGCTTAATATCATGAATAATATTAAGTTTTAAGTGCACATAAAAATTAAAAATTATATATGAATAAAGTATAAATAAATGTATAAATATGTTGTGAAACACACTTTAATTACAAAGTGTTATAACATATAAAAGAAATTGTTTATTTTAACAAAACTGAATTATATTAACGAAGAAAAGTTAAATTTAATCTTTATCTATATTTAAGTATTACAGAAATAAATGTTATGTTTTTGTAATTAAAAAACTCTGTATTTTTTGCATATTTAATAACAACAAAACAGTGTTACAACCATACCTCACACCCACTTTGTAATTATTGAATTGTAGCCGTGTTTTCGATTAATTACCATGCAATATCAAAATCATGCTACCGACTTCAAAATTCATGGTCGTGAGTTTAATTGCTTATGTTAATTATCATCAAGGAATTTCAACTTTTAGTAATAGCTTAATCCTTGTAGTATTTAGTACAAAATAGCAGTGTTTGCATTAAGGAAACTTTCAAGGAACTTAGTACATTTTAGTAGTATTATAAAGAGTGTCTTCAAATTTATAAATTATGTGAATTAAAATTATTTTCTATTTAAATAACGTTTTAATATATTTGTAATGTTACATATTTTATTAATAAAAATATTTATAGAGAGGTTTTTTCGAACAGTAGTGAAATACAACAACAAAAATTTTATATTTTATATTATTTTAATTAATTGAATTTTTGGCTGACCATACAGTTGTTTCGAATATTGCCAAATACCCATCAACAGTGATGTTTATAATAATTCTTGTTTATTTGATTATTAATAATTTTATAAAAATATTTATAAAATTATTCCTGGCATATTTTTAGGTTCAATAGTTGTGCCACAGGTGGTATGAGTAACATTGGATTATACTCCTAATCAAATAATTTCTATTGATTTTTCGTTCTATTGAAATGTGTGCTGAATAAAGTAAATATAAAATAACACAGCAATTGTGCATATCTTGTATTAAAAGTTCAAAATTATTCAGCATAAAAATTCATTGCCAAAAAGTAAATAAACCGACATGCAAAATGAACATTTTGCATGCTTACCTACGAGTACTGTCTTATCCTTCACATCAGCGAGACAAAACCTTATCTGAACCATACTGTAAACAAATGAAAAATGCTTGACCTCAGCGTCACTATAGAATATGTTTTTAAATGTCACTCGTATATATACATACATATATATGTATAAAATATCGCAGTTAAAATTTAATTGAATTTTTAATGTTTCATACAATTCATTAACTTTATTTTGTTGTCAGTAATTATTCAATAGCATATGCAGAACTTCTGTATAAAAAATCATTTTTCATTTTTTATTTTTTATTTTTTATTTTTAATTTTTAATGTTAAATGTTCCTTTTTTTACTTTTGCTTCGCTACACTTATTTATGCTACAATATAAATAGTTCATATCTTTATTTTATACTCTTTTTATGCTCATCAAGGATAATTATTCAGCAACGCTGACAGCGATTTTTTTGCAAATAAGCCTACTGAAGTATCTGATAGGTGCGTTGAATAATGTAGAAGCAAGTGCATGAAGAAGAGCGGAAAAGTATCTTTGCGCTGCAATCTAATGAGTCATTTACTACATGCGATGCGATTTGCAGTTATAAGTTGCATTGTTGCACAGACGGCAGTAAGCGGCTTTTGGCTTTTGGCTTTTTAGTGGCATGTGGCATGTGGCAGGCAAGCAGTTATCCTTATACATATTCATGAGTTTCGTGTTAAGATGTCATTTCAATTGTTTACGTAACATGACAAGAATATAGAGACGAATTACAGAATTCATAGAAAGAGCAGCACAAGTATATCAGTAACTGTAGTTAATGCTTAAAGATTGTCAAACAACTTGACACGTTTTTTATTTTTTGTATTTTAATCGGTATAACTATAGATATTTGTGATACTTGAGAATGTTCATTCATTGGTTTAAGGACTAAGTTAAATCTATTTAAAGGTTGTGTTATATATGGTATATAGAGAAGTCAAATTTAAAAATTTATATCAATTCTTTATAAAATTTTTATGATTTAAAAGTATTTTTATATAAGTAAATGACATAAATTAGGAATTAGGTATTGACATATTAGGAATTGAAAAACGTTATTGTACTTGACTTGAGGCTACAAGAATTGAAAACAGAAAATTTTCTAGGAGTTAATATTGAGCTACAATAATAATATTTGGTTATTTAAGGTTAACGTAATAAATAATATAGTTTTGCATAATAAAAATCAAATTATTTGATGTAGAAAACTAAGCAAATCCGACGAACAAATGCTCTACGATGCACGATAAGCTTTGACGTGGATCCCACAAGGCGGCAGACAAGGCAGCAGATGCACTTGTAGAAGGACAACTGAAAGAGAGATATGAGAAGCGAATGATATATGCAGAGAAGCACCTTACAGCGTGTGATTTAGGAGAATCATTGTGGCCCTATGCTCCACTAGAGGAAGCGTACACTAAGAAGAAACTAAATGGAATTGAAGACTTTTAAATATTAAACAAAGTACTTAATTATCAGTGCTATAATTCCTAAAAAGTCTGCTTCTTTAGATTTTAGGTCTAAATTCGTTGAGTCAGAGTCCAGTTCGGAAATAAATCTTAATTTTTCAGTGGAAACTTTTAATATTTTGGAGTTCAATAACAATCGATAAAGCTATTTTGTTTTTTGTCAAAATAGTAACAAACGCTTAGAAATAGTAATAATAGTAATAAATCTAGATATTTGTCAGGTTGTCTCCATTTAAATCTAATATAGATACTTAATTTGATTCTAATAAAGAAACTACTTGCTATTCATTATGTTAAATGAAAGAATATGAAGTTGATTCAAAAAATAGAAATATGTTGTCCTTTATATACTGTTTTGTTTTGGAGTATTTTTTAAAGGGAACAATTCTTGTGTATAAAAGTTGATTTGATATTTATTAAAAGACAGTTTATAATAAAATTATTTCACCAAAGAAAATTGCTATGATTTTTCAAATAATATCTAAGTTTAATGAATTCTCCTAGTAAATTTTTTAAATTAAATGTTTGAATACAGTGATTATTGGGCACAAATAATATCTATATAAAGTATATAAACATAAAGTATATTTGTCTGTGTTATTAATTGAAAATTAATATATAATGATTAGATTGAAGTGCAAAGAAAAATATAAGAGTTTCTCTCAGAACACCCCCAGAAGAATATCCTTTACATTTAAGCTGAAAGATCCGTTTTTAAAGCTATATTCATTCATTGAGTTTTAGAATCAAGTCCGAAGTCCGATTTGAAAGAATAGAGTATAAAAGTGCTAGTACTTTTATCAGCAATAAAAGAGTATATATCCTAATAGAAAAGAAAATACTTAGTAAAGAAAATAATACAAGACTTCATTTTTAATGGATTATTGGTAAGACCTTGATATTGTTTTAGAGACTGTTAAATATTTCTTATTTATTTATAGTTTTTATTGTCTGTATATAAATATGACTTTGCATACTTAAATCTTTTAGTGTGAAACGGTCATACTCGTAGAATATTTAAAAAAAATAATTATTATTGATTAGATATTTGATTATGGTATTAATATACGTTATTAGTTATACTGTACTAGCCACTTTCACAAATCCTGCCAATAACCAACTAATTCCAGAATTAATTTAATCAAAGTAGTCACCGTTGCCGTTAAATTTCAATCACAAAACAGGGATGTAAATGTTACGAAACAGTGAATAGTGTGAATGAACTTAAAAATAAAATACTTCCTACCAAAAATAAAAAATAAAACTATATACATGTTTAACAAAATAATTGGCTCTAGTAGTTTGTCTGTACGACTTCCTATGACAACATTTTGATAATCATTTTATGGTTTCATAAATTTAAATTTATATTTTGAGGGTTCAAAACTATTCAACATGTGTAGATTTACATATTTGTGATTGAAATTTGATGTCTAACGTATTTCCTTTAGTTTAGTGAAGGATAAGATTACTTATATCAATAAGGAAATAAACATATAACTACACCTATAATAAAGGTGTGACCAGTAATGAAAATTTGTAAAATTGGGAAAACGAAAGTCATTGACTTCAAATTGTCGTTTTATGATTGGTAATATTATGATTTTTTAATTTATGATATTTTTTATTACTGAAATTTGAAACACTAAATTGAAACATCTATGAGAAAATATTTAATACAGTCATTACCGACTTAAACAACTGATGATGATGATGTGAAAAAAGATTTATAATATTAGTCTGGTACCAAATCTAGGTAGAGAAATAACCGTAGGACTATAAGACTATATAAACAATCCATTTTGTGAAAAATTTTGAAACTTCAATAAAAAGAAAAATGCAGATGGTGTAACTGTGAAAAAAGATTTTAATTAGAATCATAGAATCATCATTAGAATCATTATTGCAATAACCATGTATGACGACTTGCTACCATAAATTGAATTAATACCTAATCAATGGCATATTACTATTATTGATAAATAGTACTGATCATTCTGCTTTTATTACGCGGAAACTATAGCATTTGGGAAGCTAAAAGTGGATGATATACTTGAGTTCAGACCTCTAGGATGGCTTTTGATTGCTACACATTTTTAAACGAAATGTCGACAAACCTCAACAATTTTGCAATCTGGGTTCCCAGTCATAGAGATATTTTCGGCCATTGTGAAGCATACGAGCTACCCAAAAGGAGTGTTTCAGGACTCCACTCAGAACACCTAAGCAATTTGTGCTTATCGTTAACTTCATGCAAATGATTATTGAGTTCATTTTGTACTGAACTTTTTTATAAAAGATGGGAAGACGCAATACAATGACAATTTGGTATAAGTTCCACTAAAAAGAAATCTAATGCTCTCATTGAATTGCCCTGTAAAGATATTAGTCTTGTGGTAGATTTGTTCGTAGGTAATTGTAGACTAGGTAACCATACTGTAAGAAGATTAAATCTCTCCTTCAATTATAACTTTCGATGTTATGGGGAAGACAACGAAACTGACTCTCGTCTGCTTTGTCTTTGCTCAGTTCATGCACGGTGGCGATTCAATACTTAAGGGGCCATCTTCTTTGAGGATCTTGGTCAACTTCAAGACAGCATTTTAAGTTACACCAAAGATTTCACGTGGTTTTAAGCCCTGGGTTTTTCTATTATATGACAACACAATGGGTAATAGGTCTAAGTGGATACCGTTTGGATCGGAGGTATAAACTAACGTAATCTAGCTATAGCAATCATTTATATTGCTATAAACTGTTAACCGCGACTCAGGTGGTGTATTATGCTAACTCCAGTTGTTTTAACCGGTTATTAGGTCTTTAACAAACTTGAGGGTCTTTGAGGGTTTTGTATTTTTCTAAATGTTATGAGAAGCACTAAGGATACACTATAAGGGTATACTTTAATCATATAAAATTATTAAGGTAATCCAAATAAATTGTTAAAATTGAAATTGTTTCAAAATAGTTACAATTGTAAAAATAGATGTATTCCTATAAAGATTAAGTTAGAGAAAAACTTATAAGTCATATTGCAATTGGTGCTAAAATAAATTTTATGATTTATTATTAAGAATATTAACTTTGACAAATGTTGACATATCTAAATTCTTTTTCGCTTGTTAGTAAATTGAAGCTATTAGATATATTTGACAGTGCAGAGATTCTATTTAAATTAGCATGCCGTTAATATGCCCATAATATATCGTGTTTATTGTCATAGTTACAAAATTTTTATTACGAATTAAATAAATTTATTGCTGTCTCTTTAAGTGAATTTGATAAATTAGTGGTGATGGCAGAAGCTAGAAGTTGAGTCAAGTTAGGCAATAACAGCTCCACTGTCTGTCTAAGGCTTTTGTTTGTTTGTTGCGTTCATTAGAATTCGCGACATGCAATCAAATACAAATGTGTAACATGTCCTTGTAGAATTTGCCACAAACACATGTAAATGCGGTTAAAAAATTGATTTTTTGGGGGTAAAAGGTGCTTTGAACTTTACATAGGGTCGATATGCATGCCATCTTCATCTATTATGGGTTGATGGGGTCTTAGGGCGCAAAAAACTGTTGCTTGAATTCTAAATGAAGTTAGTTTCTTCATAGATATTATAGATATTTTTATGAATGAGATTTAATTTAAATTTAGTTTGTGATATTTTTAAAGAGTAGATATTCGTTTTTACAATTAATTATTTTAATTTTATTTAAGTTATTGGTCTCGTCCGTATAATTCTTGGAGTAACATTGGCATGACTTTCTCAGTATTACGTTCCCAGATTTAGTTTTATACATAAGAAAGAATATATAAATCATGCAACATATAAAGCCTCTAAAAACAGAATAGTATTAAAATTTAACAATTAAAAAATAAAAATATAATTAATTAATTCAATAATTCTACAGCTGGTTTATGATTTCGTTCTAATATAAACATAGCAAGTGAATTTGTTAATAAAACTTTCACAGCAAATTAAGAAAACTCCTCAAAAATATGCGAACATTTTGGGCTGCATACAGCTTTGAGTCAGTTGGTTAAGGAGCACTGACTCTGAGCTTCAAATTTGGCAGGGCACGAGTTCGATTCCTGTTACTTGCAGTCTCAAAAAAAAATTATTTACGAATAATTAAATACAAGAATTATTTCCAAGAAAACTGATGAAGAGTATTTGGCAATACTCGAAACAGCTGTCTGATTAGTTGTGTGTTCCATTATAAACACACATTAAATCAAGTATGGCTTTGGGTCAGTTGGTTAAGAAGCGTTGACTTTGAGCTTCAAATTTGGCAGGGTACGAGTTCGATTCCTGTTACTTGCAGTCTCAAAAAAAAACTATTTACGAATATTTAAATACAAGAATTATTTCCAAGAAAACTGATGATGGGTATTTGGCAATACTCGAAACAGCTGTCTGATTAGTCGTGTGTTTCAATATAAACACACATAAAATCAAGTATGGCTTTGGGTCAGTTGTTTAAGGAGCGCTGACTCTGAGCTACAAATTTGGCAGGGCACGAGTTTGATTTCTGGTAAATCTGGTACCAATAATTAAATACGAGAAATATTTCCAAGAGCACTGATGATGGGTATTTGGCAATACTCGAAACAACTGTATGTTCAGCCAAAAAGTTAATTAAGTAAAATAATATAAAATGAATTTTTGTTGTTGTAGTTTACTACTTTTCGAAAAATCTTTTTATTTTTATTTAATAAATACTTTAATTTTAAATTATTTTATTAAGACGATATATAAATATTTTTAATAAAATTTGTCGTTTTAGCAACAAACCAGACATATAAACATGAACTAATTTGATTTGACATCGATTAAATTCTATAAAACATACTTCAGCTGCATCAATGCAGTATGAGTATTGCTAGCAGCAGCAACTGTTGCAACCAAGTGCATACAATGCTTAACATAACTACAAAAGTATATATAGCAAGTGCTTATTTTGTGGTAGAAACAAAACATACTCGTACTTTCAGACAACATAAGTCCTTTAAAGGTAAAAAGTTTTGATATGTTTTACGAACGTTAACACACACATCCTGCTGACGGTAAGACCAATTGTATAGAACATTTTACGTAAGGAGTTTCTCTGCTATGAAAACTTTATTTAACTCCAAAAGTAGTCGCACTTGTAAGTCAGGGCAAGCATGAACACACAGGAAGCATTACTTGTACATTGTGTGGTCTGCCAATATAATGCAGTGCAGTATGCTTCGGTAAGGACAATTGACATTTCTGAAACACTTTCCCTTTTCCTGCATGGAACTTGAGTTTATTAATGAACAAAGACACATAAAGATTTAATTTTTAAACCATATTTTTTTATTTGCTTTCATATGGATTTTATGGAGTTGAAGTACTTGTATTCTGTATTCGGAGTTCGACATTGCACAACACACACTGGGAAAGTGTATCTGACAGTGCCTGGCACGAGACTCTGTCGTCACTATTTTGCTGTTTAACTCCGTGTTCAGGAAATGAAGTCAACATTTACGTTGTCTGCGCAAACAATTGTCAGAAGTTACCAAGTCATTTTTGGTTTTGGTTGTATCTTTAACTTTTTGTTTTTGTGCTGTTAACTTCTCTGTTTATTAAGGAATGTTTGTAAGAATGTTGCCGTCTACGAGTGCAGCATTGAAAGGTTTAAATTTGTCATGTATGAATATATTTGTTACTTTTGTTATTTTTGTTGTTATTGTTGTTATTGTTGTGCTTGTTGTTTTGATTGTTTGTTTATTCGTGGTTTTAATTATTGGCAAAAAAGTTATTTCTGAAGTTTAACATTAATCCGCATATTAAGCTTTTATAATAGTTGCTTTTTTTCTCTTCTTATTGTTTTACTGCATATTTGAGTACGAGGAGTATAGCTGGATATACACTTACATACCGCAATTTCAGCGAATTATATATAGCTCAAAAATAAATAAGTAACTTAGTTTATTTACTAGAACACTTGTTGTGTATAGTTTGGATAATCAATAAAAAAACAAAGAGCAAAAATATAGCATATTCAGAGAATAAAAGAATAATAATAATAATTAATATTATATTATATTAATATTTAAGAATTATTTAATATATTTAAGCAGTTATTTACTTGTTATTATTTATTATATATTTAATTTTTTATTTAATTATTTTAATATTTAATATTTAGGTGATATTTTATTAATTCGAATTTGTTTTTTTTAGATTTTTATTAAAGTAATTCATTACTTATATTCTTTTAAAATAAAACATTTACTTTTTTATATGGATCTATATTTTGACGTATGGAGATATATGTGATGTTTCCAATGCGTTAAATGAGATTAAACAGTACCCTTAGTGCTTTTAAACAGTACTCTGTGATTAAACAGCACCCAGACTGCGAATAAACAGCACCTTGTGTGCTATTAAACAGCACTCTATAACTACTATCCAGGCTTATGTGAAAAATATTTGGGCTGTCAATTGTCCGATGCTTACAGCGCTGATAATACTTTAATATGAACGTTAAAAAGTTAATAATAAGCTGTGAAGTGTACTTAACACTGTGTTTAATTGATTTAATTTTTATATTTTAATTTGAAATCTATGTAGTCAAACTTGAAAACAACAGTTTTTATAGATAGTATTTGGATAAGATTTGTTATTTTCATTTAGTTCATATTATGTATTCTGATATCCACTGTGGCAATACTATTAATATATAAAATCTGAAAATACTATTACTATTATACTATTATATTATAATATTATAATATATAGAACACATTGTGAATTGCTAAGTTTTGTTATATGACATGGGATTTTAAAATTATTATAGATTATTATTTATAAAACTTATTTTCAAAGTAAATTTATATATTGTAAAAATATGTAATTGAAATGGAATTTTAAATTAGCCTATTTTCTTAAATTTCCAGTAACTGCGTTCCTAAAATATCAAGTTTAACTTCTAATACATTTTAGGAATTTATTTCCCGAGCACAAAAAAAAACAAAAAAAGAAAGTTGATAAAGTTGCAAATTGGACTCAGTTTTTCATGGAGTTAATGTTTTATCATTGACAAACATATAGTAATAGTATGAATTTATGATATATAAGTAAGTCTTTGAGATTCCTTTTAAAGATGATATATGTCAGTGTGAATAAGAAGAATTTCTTTGATAAAAATTTTTAATGAATGTGTTAATGTTAATATCACATCGTAATCTTAGATTATAATCATTAAAACAGATCAGATGATTAAAACGTTTGATTTTTAATGTCAATTAAAAATTGTTTGACGATATAGTGCTATAATAATTATTATCACTACTTAATATGAATTTAATCAAACAAATAATGCCTCTACGAATAGAATAGTTTTGAAATTTAACAATTAAAAATAAAAAAAAAAATATAATTAATTAATTAATTCAATTATTCTACAGCTGGTTTATGATTTCGTTCTAATATATAAATACAGCAAGTAAAATTGTTAATAAAAACTTTCATAGCAAAAGTAACAAAACTCCAGAAAAATATGCGAACAAAAACAAAAAAAAAAATCCAATTACGGCTTTGGATCAGTTGGTTAAGGTGCACTGATTCTGAGCTTCACATTTGGCAGGACCCAAATTCGATTCCTGGTACTTGTAGTCTCAAAAATAATTATTTCCGAATAATTAAATATAAGAAATATTTCCTAGACCACTGATGATGAGTATTTGGCAATACTCGAAACAGCTATATGGTCAGCCAAAAATTCAATTAATTAAAATAATATAAAAAAAAAAAAAATAAATTTTTGTTGTTGTTTCACTTCTGTTCGAAAACCTCTCAATCTTTTAAATTAATATTAAATATAATTTTTTGCGTGAATGCTTATAGAATCATTCTTCATAATGACTCTACAATGACATGTGAAAGTAACGGATTTTATATTTCTTTCAGTCTTTGGTATATTATATATAATCTTATATCTTATTACTTGATTGATATTACGAATATATTGCTTAAAGATCAAAGTTTAAAACTGATGTATGTGATAGGAGTTCGTAATAATTTCCCAGTATTGTGTTTAACTTATAAATATTTTAATTTGATTATTTATACATCAACTATAAATTAAAATGTCACTCAAAAATGGTAAAAAAATATAATTATTTTTCTAATTAAATGTATACTTCAGAAACTATATTTTATTCTATGAAACTAATATTTTTGTTTCGGCAATAATGGCTAAATTAAGCGCTATCAAACGTTATGCATCACGGCAAAGAACAGGGAATACACTTATATATCAATGTTTTTTTAATGTTATTTGAGTAATTCGTATCATATTATGTTTACTATATTAATTTACTTTAATTACTACAACTTACTCTGCCCACAACTTTTCTTCAAACACAAAATATACGTATATATATATATATATATGTACCTATACCCGAATATTACGTACCTGAAAAAGTAAAAGAGAATATTATTAAAATTTTGTTATATCCTTTGTTATATTCAATTAAATTTATTTAATAGCTTAATATATATTTTTATTATCATAATCTGTTCTTTTTTTTCATTGCTATGTTGACTTATGTTCATTTACATATTTATGTACATATATCTGCATTATTTTGTTTAATTGCCGTTGTGTTATCTTGTATGACTTATCTCGGTGATATATCACAAAACAATTAAATTTACATATGAAAAATAAAGTTTTATAGGCGAATACGTATACAATATCACAAGTAAAATGTCAATTGTACAGAATAAAAAGTCATTAATCAAAATGGCAACATTAAGGGGTTCGAATTTTGAGTGACCACCAATATCCTTTTTATACTTTATAACTTGATTTTTATGTATGAGGAATATGCGATATATTAAAATACGTTTATACATACATACCCATGCACATAGCCATGTATGTAGCAATAAAATTTTTATTGATTGACATTGGTTTAAAATTGACAGGAATATAAATAAATATATTAAAAATGTTATACATTTGAATTTCTTATTGTTATTTATTAAAATATTTTTTAAAGATTAATTTTTATATTATTTTTTTAGTTTTGAAAACTAGTATAGAGGAAAGCATAAGATATGTATATCAAGGGCTTATGAATGCATATATGTTAAATATATAAAAAGCTTATTATGTTACTACTTATTTTTATTTTTTAAATTTATTATTATAATAAATTTTAAAATTATATATAAAATTATTATATAGTTTAAAAATGTAGAAAAAATTTAGAGAATATTTTAATTCAATAATTAATAATTTTTTTATTCAGTTATTTTTAATTACTATGTTTTAAATTATTATAATTGTGATAGTACATATAATAATATGTTAAATCGTTTTATATAAAACGTATTTTTATTTGATTTTTACTAAATACTTTTAACGAATTATGCAAAGACTAGTATAATGAATATAAATAAATCTGTTAAATACTCAGGATGTGTCTAATTAGACTTTCAAACCTTTGATTCAGCAGTAATTCGTTTATTTTGGCACCATTATAATTAATAACATCGAGATCAGCTTGCAGTTTTAACAAAAAAATACCGGTATCAATAGGTGGTACAATAATCTCAAAATTTTTTTCTACTATACTAAAAAATTTAAAATTTAAATTTAAAAAAAAAAGTTTTATCTTATTAAGCATCATGCATCATGTTTAATAATAAAAATACTTGTACATAAGTTTACATAATATATAGTCTTTCAATTCATTTTGGGAAGCCTCTTAAATTGCAGTGACAGTTAGTCTGCACTTAAAGATTTTCCAAACTCCTCCTCCTATAAAGATACTGAGAAATGGGTTCCAGGTACCACGATGTCATACCTGATAATTTGCGTAGTGATATATTTAATCTTGTAATCAAAGATAAAAGACATTAAAGTAGTGATTGTGTGCTTATAGGGTACACACATCACAAGACTACTTTGATTGTCATCACAGATTGAATATGTCAAATCTGTCTGGAAGATGAAGATAAAATAAGATATTCACTTTTTCATTGCTCAGCATTTGCATAGACTAAACTAAAGTAATCTTTGAAGATTTTACAAAGAAACTAACTATATATCAGGAGTCGTTAAGAGAGCGGTTAGTTCTCATGATGGATTGCTGTTTAACTTCAGCTTAAAAATTGTAATGTACAGATTTGGCACAAGATTTTAAGCTTTTCCAAAACATTGACAATGTTAAGGGAATTAATATATAGTAGCGTAAGTGGCATCTTTTTTGTCGAAAAATGTGATGTAAGATCATGGCTGTGGTGCAGTGATAATGAAGTGTTATTAGAGTGATCATTTCTTAAGCGGGATATCATAATGGATTTTTGGTGTCCTTTCAATAAGTAAATGAGAAGATCTAATATTAAAACCTGACTTCGGTGGATTAATTAAGTATAGTGGGGCGTAGCACTAACAGATAAGAGATGGCGTGCAGGGAGTAGAGACGCTTAGGAAGTAGTTATTTGTTAGGTAAAACTCCAAAATAGATTGTTGGAACGAGTTCAGTGAGTAAGTGAATATTTAAATTTCAGTATAGTTATTAAAAACATTTCTTTCTTAGAGCATCTTTCTCTATTGCATCAATAGTTTTTAATTTTCTAAGTAAAATTTTAATTATAAGAAGTAATAAATTGATGTGCTTTTAAAAGGCTGATAAATTGGTTAGAAGTGGCACACGACTCCCTTCGTAATTAACTTGTATCTTTCTATCTCATAAATTAATATATTTTTTGTGAATAATATAATTATAAAAGTTTTAAATTAAAAGAGTTTTACAAAAATTTAAATTGTAATAGATGTATTTTTAATTTTTTTATAAGAAAAAGGTTCAATTTAAGTTCAATTGAAGTAAGAAAAAAGCACCCCAATTACAGTGAGGAATTCCGTAATTTTGAATATTATGGATTTAAGTATTTGAAAAATGCATTCTGGTGTTGGCGTGCATACAATTTTGGCAGCATTTAAAGCTGTTTGTTTAAATTCTTTAAACAGATGAAATGCATGAGGATTAGATATAAACATTCCATAAAAATAAAAATACCATTCAAATAAAATTGAAAAAAAATTGAATGAAAGCTGCATTTTTTGAATAATTTAAATTGATCACGAAACTAAATGTTACACTCATGCAATTCAAATGCATTTACATCTTGGTTTTGCATTTAATATTTTTAATATTTTTTATTTGGCATTTGACATCATCAAACTCGCATTTGGCTTAATCATTTTTATGTAAATGAGTGTGTTGTACAAATTGAGTTATAACAGCTTGTTATGAAAAGGGTAAGTCGAAGCATTTGAAGACTTTATTAATATATGAAAACATGAAAAGTCAAAAAAAATTATTACTTAATTGATTCGTGACTTCACTGCGGCATTTATGATTCTGTCACAAATATGTGACACACATTGACAGCTCATTCTGAGATACAAAGAAGCTTTTACTAAAATTTTGATTAGTACTTTACTCACTGTTAAGTATGTAATTTAATGTAACGTGATCACGTTTTTTTGGTTACACATAAAGCTACTACTTAGTCATAATAATAGTTTACACATGTAAATTTAAATAATATATGTATATAGTAATACAGTCAAACTTGCATAACTTGAACTTCTACAGCTCGAATTTTCTATAATTAGAACTAAAAAGAGTGGTTTAAAACAGGGTTTCAGAGAGCAAATTACATACAATTCTGTTTCCATAATTTGAAATTCTATAACTCGAATTTTCTATAATTAGAACTAAAAAGAGTGGTTTAAAACAGAGTTTTAGAGAGCAAATGACATATAATTCTGTTTCCATAACTTGAACTTCTATAACCTCGAATTTCTCTATAACCCGAATAAAAATTTTGTTCCGTGCCGATAGGAATATAGGAAAGTGCATTCTATAAGTCAATTTTTTGTTTTAAGTATAAATGCATATTGATGTTAGGGGAGGTCCCTTTTTCCAAACCAAATATTTAATTTTTTCTTTCTTATTTTGCTTCTTTGTGTAAATGCCATTCGCTGGCAGTATGGTTCAAAGTAAATAAAATAACTGCCAATGCTACTCTTAACGATTATATTGAGCTTGACAATGAAATTTGTATGACGATATTACAAATGACGATATTATTGAGCACAGTTCTAAATTACTAGATCCTATTCTAAGCGCAACAGAAAGTGATGATGAGGGCATGGTGTATGAAATTGTTCATTAGCCTTCCAGGAATAAAGTAGAAGACTCATTCAAAATTCAGAATTTTTATTTGCAAATGAATGATTCTATAACTGATGATCACTATAAATCTTTAAATAAATTGGAAATTCTTTTTACTAAAAATAAGAAAAACATTAAAGTCCTAAGCTCTATCTTTTGATAATTTCACTTTACTATAACTTCTAAGCTGTATTTTATAACAAATAAATAAATATCTTAAAAAGTAATTTTAGTTTTTTTTAAAAACAAAAAACAAAAAATATATTCTTTAACTCGAATTCTCCAAAAGTCGAACCTTTTCTTTGCAAAATAGTAATATTTGAGATACAGAATTAAAAACATTTAAATATAAATATAATATATCTTATGCAATTTTTTATAAACTCACATACATTTTTTTTAAATAATTTTTTATATATAAAATTAATTACATTTAATTAACACTCAAAATACACAAACATCTAAATATTTTGAACTAATTACATATTTCAAAGAAATATAAAATGAGGTCACATTAGAAATTATACATTTGCACTTGTTTATTAATATTTTTTTGTAATGAAATATTTCATTTCATAAAGCAAATTATACTGATTTAAAAAAAGTATATTTTAACAAATAGCAAAATTTTATTTGTTTATAAAAATATATATTAATAAAGCAAAGTTTTAGTAATTTTATTGCCAAATGTTTACTCATCACATGCAATGACTAAGTCAAACTAACTAAATGCATTCAATTGGTTAGTGAGTATCTTTTATAAAAATAGCATTGAACTGATAGAAATATTTTCTTAATTATTTTAATTATTTTTAAAATGATAAATATTGAAAAATAATCAAAATACGTGTAAACAATTGTCTTGAGGTGCGGAAAATCTCAGTGCACACGTTTCAATAATTATTGGCAGCGTTGCCTTAATTAATGAATCAACTCTGAGGAAAATAAATAAACGTGAATTATTTATAAGGCACGCGACTTGTGAGTGCTGTCAATAAGCGTATAAAGAATAAATAAATATTAAATTATTTTTGCAATATTTTTACAATATTTGCAAACTGAGTATATCAAATGCTATATAGATAATAAACTATAAACATAATAAAGCAATAATAATAAATTTTACTCACTGTTGTCACAGCGATTAGAAAATATCTAAGCCCTTTGTAATGCACAGAAACTGTGTTGGTAAGCAATTGCATTCACATTATTGCAATTAATACTTTGTACTGGATTATGAATTTTATAGATAACATAACATTTTGTTAGTAAATAAAATATATAAAGATAAGTGTGGCAAAAAGAGCAGAAAATATATAACAAATGTAGCAGGTTGGACAAAAAGTACACGGCATTGTTGATCTGACTTTAACTAGCAATACTTTTCAAGCGGTAACTACAATAATTATAATTATTGTATAGGTAATTATAATTACAGGTAGGTTGTTGAACAGAAATTGAGATTAAATGCTCAATTATTAGCTAAGAAGACCGCACCACATTCCTCGTAAATTAAGAATCGAAGTTTATCAAATTAAACTTGACAGACGAATTGATAAATGGAGGTCAATGTCAGACATATTGGTGAGTGCATTAAACAATCGCGCCAAAATATTTTAGTTTGGATTTAAAAAAACTTAGATATAGATGAGGTAAATACGATCTGAAAAAGTTTCGGAAAGACAAGCACAGTTGTCCTACAGTCCAATGTCCTATAAGAAACAATATTAACTTAAACACCATTGATTTGTTACTGTGCATAATATCAATAGTTCTGTATTTTGAGAATATATGCCATGTCATTCTTCGCTACTGAGAAGAAATTTCTTTCTAGAGAGAAATTTTTTTAGTATCTTTGGTCTTATATTTTTTGGTAAAGACTATGAAATATACTATATAAGTATTATGAATTATAGTATTAATTATAAATAAAACAGATTAATATCTTGAATGCTATGTTTAAAGAAGTGTAAACATTGATATAATTAATAATATTATAAATGATCACGTTTATATAGTTAGACAATTTAACATTAATTAATTAGAATAACATGACTATAAATGTATATTAATTAAAAAAATATTTTATGGTAACTGGTAATTGTAATTAAATTACACGTGTCGAAATCGCTTTCATTAATTAATAAATTTATCTTGAATCTACATTTTGATTTAACGTTTTATCTTTCTTATCTTTGAAGGTTTCTCATTTAACGTGTGGCAAAATGTTGTTTAACATTAAAGGTTAAGTTCGATGCTAATATGTAAAACTATATAATTTGTTGTAGGAATTTAAAGTATGCCACATTTTTATCTGACGTGATTCATAACTACTATGAATAATAGTTATCATGATGGAAAGTATTTAACAATATGACAAAAAATAAAAAAGCCAAAAGTATAATAATTTGTAAAGAATATAATTGCAAATGAATAAATTCTTGAAAATAATTCACAGAATAATTCTTCAAGAATTTAGGGTTGAATGTATGAGACAATATTTCATTTATTTATACTTTATGTGTTATAGTCGCCCTCCACAGATAGACGACTATGAACTTATCAATTTTTTACATTTTTATACTCTATGTGTTATAGTCGCAATCCACAGATGGACGACTACGAACTGATCAATAACAATCTCATGGAAAGCGTTTGCACGATCCTTCAAATTTAATAAAAAAACATATGTAGTGCGATAGGTAGTCAAAATAGGTGTAAATAAATGAGATAGGCCAAAAATTTGTAACCTAAAGTAAGAACGCACTCATAACTAAGGAATATTAAAAACTTTATAAATAAAAACCGTACATCATTTATATAAGATAAATAAAATAAGATCATCATATTATAAAGCCCCGTATTCAGTTATTCTTAGTGTGACTTAAAACTGTCCACAGATAAAATAGAGTAAAGGCGCTGATTCACCAACTCAGACATCTGAATACCAATAACAAAAGAAGATATATTCCTATAATTAAAATTAGTCCATTATATTATATTAAACTAAACAATTCTATTTTCATTTCGATTTCATTGCTACCATTTGTCTTTTACAATTAAATAATATTTTAGAAATTAGTGCAAGCATAAAGCTTTATTGTTACATTCACTAGCATTATTTTTCTTGCCTAAAGCAAGGAAATATTTTACGCATGACAAATTTTTAATTATTTCACTTTCAATAACTAAATTAATTAATAAGTTTATGACACTATCAGTGCAGTAAAATTTTAAGTAAAATCAAAGCGATTACTTCGGACCATAGTTCCGTATAGCATAGAGAAAAATTTTTAAGCAAACTATTACGATGGATTAAGGTTGTGGAGAGCAACTATGAATTTAACTCATATACGTAGAAGAAAATAGCGGCAAGGAATTTGATTAATACATAGGTAGAAAGGACACTTAATATAGTTCGATTCAACAGAGTATATAGGAATCAAGCCAGAAAAGATAAATTAAATATTTAAATAATATTTTTTCATTTAAGTTAACGAGTAAAAGTTTACTTAAGCACAAATCATACCTTGTTGTAATATCTTGAATGATACGCTTTCCTTACACCAGACGAAGGTATTGTCCATAAAGTAAAAAATATATAAATTCGGGTTCATGTAAAATTTTTCAAAATTGCATATATGTATATAAAATTTCAAATAATGACATTAAGACGAGAAAATTAGCTCTTAAAACTATATAACATATAAACTACTAAAGTTAAGTTCATTCTTCTTTGATATCTTTTACTAACAAAAAATCGCAACATTAAAATTGTCTAACTTTTATTTTCATCTGATTATTAAACATAGTCGGGTACATTATGAAAATAAGCAAATAACCTAATAAATCTCTAACTTTATTTTTGTTTTGACTGGGTCAGTGTCCATCTAGAGTTACTAAAAGATCTATCTGTGTGGCCTGTTTTCTTGCAGACTAGATCGGGCTGTAATTCTGCAAAATTATGGACTTAGCCAATTGCATAAAATTGTCAGGTTGGTTCATACGAGGAGTCATGCCTTTTAGCGTTGCTCGTACGCTGATCTCTATTCTATGTATGAATGAACACTAACAGGGTTCAAATGTGTGTTGGGCTTAATTCAAACTTAACCTTAACTAAAATAAACACAAAAAATCTGGTTCTAATAAAAAGTATTTAAATAATATTATCTCTGTAAGGCAATGTGTTAAGTCCAAGCCAGGCTTCTGTCTAGATGACTGGTTTAAACTCACATCCATTCATTGTTTTTAACATTTAATTACTGAGGGATCAGTACCAGTGCCATTTTTTTACTACAATATTATCCCAGCTCATTATTCTTATTACATTAATGTTACCGAAAATTACTTTAAATTATTCCTCTCAAGAACAGTCTTTCCATTCGTCATCAAACAGTATTTTGGTCAACACCTCTTCAGTAGTTTTGACTTCTAGCATTTTACGAGAACATGTTCTAGGCTTATATATATAAAATTCAGACATAATGAATAACAATAACTTGTATTACATGTCCGTCAGTATTTCCTAAATGAACAGTAATCGTGTTTAATGAATATTCATTGTTGCCATCTGCCAAAGCTATAACATTTTCTTTATAAATAGTATTTTTTTTTTAATATTGAAATTCTTTTATATACATTTTATTCTACAGTTTTTCATTGATTTTCCCTTATTATTTTTTATTATGAATAATAATAATTTATTTTATTTATTGTAATTTCACATGTTCGTAATTATATTTTACAGATTGTGTATTTAAAAGTATATAAATATTTTCAGATTTTGCGATAAATTTCATGGTCAATACCACAACCTTTTATAGGAAAATGTTTATATAAAGTTAATTTTATTACTCATTTCGTACATTTAATATTATTTATATCAGTTTGCATTTTTATGGATACGGTAGTATGTTTTATTGTAAACAAAAATTAGGAATAAATTCTTACATGCAAATCAGGGCAAATAAATTACGCTAAATTAAGTGTAAATCATTTGGGTTTTCAATAAAAAATTGGAAAATGCATTTATTGTTTTTAATTTTTTTTTTAGAAATTGCATCATTGATTGAATTAAGAACAAAAGATACTTTCTAAATATGCAATAAAGTTTAAAATGAGTAATAAAATTAAATTTTAATATTAATGATTATTTTTGTTTTCTGTGGTAATATTTATGCACGTCATCAAATTATTGTAAATACATATGTATTTTTATGTAAATTTTTATATAGATGCACAAGCATATATAGAAATTTGCCAATTACGTTGGCTCGGCATTAATAATTAATTACATTAATTAATTAATTACTTAAGCCGTTATGACTAAGCGATAAGATTAACACTTTATCCGATATAGTGTTGTTAAGCATATGAAACAAATTTTTTATTTTATGTAAAATATAATATATATGTAAAATATAATGCACACTACTTATGTTTGCTAAACATATTCTTTTATTTATTTTAATTTCAAATTTAAAAATCAAATTCAATTTATAGTAGCCACAGTCCGGCATGTAGGCAGAGAGAAGTGGGTTTAAAGAGTCCCTCATTTAGTGGAGTATGAGTGTATTCATACATATGAATATATATTCATTGTAAATACAATTATAAATGATAATATTAATAAAATTTTTTTTTTTAATTATTAAAATTATTCGATGACCCCGAGGTATAATCTTGGAAGACAATGTTGCCATTGTTTGAAAGTCTATATTAGTGAAAATACTTGTCCGTGCATAATTAAGGGTTTAGGGTTTAAGCTCCAGGAATTGAATTCTGTCAAATTTGAAATGTAGATTTTGGATCTACCAACTTAATAAAAATAGTTGTTTTTACATAATTTTAGGGTCCAAGTTCCGTGAATTGAAGCTTGTCAAATTTAAAACGCAGACTTACGTGATTCTCTAAGCTAATGTTGCACTTGATCTACGGTAAAAAAGCTTGGATTTCTGATAAATATTGTTTTTTTTTTTCAATAATTATGCATTTGTTAGTTTAGGTGGTTAGGTAGGTAGATAGTGGTTGTCATCCAAAGCAAAGTGGTTGTAAATCATTGTAACAAAACGGATCACAATTAAGGTTTTTTTCGTTATTCCTCGCGTAACCAATCACAGAGCTTTGTAATGATTAAAATTGGGGATAAGTTCATTCTAGCAATGTCGCCAGTAATTTCCTAGTGTATTTATACGAATTCTACATAACATAATAATAATTTATGACATAATAATAATAATAATTCATCTTCATTATGCCAGGTTCAATATGGTTATTTTTAGAACAATTTCATTACATCCAAAATATATGCATTTCATTTAAACGTCAATATGACGGCAGTGACTATTTTACTTAATAGAAACTGTTGTATTTAATAGAGAGGTTTCGAAAAGTAGTGACCTACAACAACGAAAATTTTTTTTATATTATTTTATTTACTTTAATTTTTGGTTAATTATACAGCTGTTTCGAGTATTGCCCATCATGGTCTTGGAACTATTTCTTATATTTAATTATTCGTAAATAATTTCTTTTTTTGAGACTATAAGTATCAAGGGTTGAACTCGTGCCCTGCCAAATTCGAACCCAAGAGTCAGTTCTCATTAGTCAAAGTATATAAATATATCAAGAAACAGTAACTTGTTGTTATTACCAAGTGATAGTGTTTACTCAAAGTTTGTTTAAAAAGTTCAGTACAATAGATTACATTAGTTACAATGTATAGTATTTCCAATTCAATAATAATGCTTAAATAACTATGGGAAAATTCCAGTTTATCCGACATGCACTTGACATATCTTAAAGATTTTATCTTATATGGATTTCACTATTTGTGGCTACTATGTCAATTTTAAAAGCCCATTTGATGATTAGCCTCGATGCAATAACTGTGTGATTTAAATCAAAAATCGATGTTGCCTTCCAATTAACGTTATCGACGATTTTCCACTTTTTGTCGACAAACTAACTTTCTTTAGTTAAACTAATTAAGAAAAATATATAAAAAACATATGAGGGATGAGTGCGTTTCCTCACTTTCTGCCCGCAAAATATTATAAATATCTGTGCAAAGGGTATTATAGAGTCGATAATGCCCAAGCTATATTGTTTAAAACAAGTAGATTTAAATTTAATAATTTTGTCCATTTGTCATTGAAAATCCTATACACTGAATTATGTTCATACTCGTACGAAAACAGAATTGTGTATATATTTTTAAGGGTCGAGAGGTATTTTAAATACACTGTAATCAAAATATCGACAATAATTGAATGTGGCCAAGTATAAGCAAAAGTCTGAAGTTTAAGTGCAGCCGAAAATAACAGCACACATTGCAGTCGCTGTTATTGTTGACGGTGGCATTTGCGGCATGCAACTTCAGTCGTGTAAAAGCAGTTGCATAAAATTTAATTATTTAGATATGTTGCAGATGAAGTTGAGACTGGTGTTGCTGCGGATGCTGCTCTTGCTGCTGCTGTTGTTGCTGATGCTGATGCTGATGGCGTAGTTGATATTTTGACTCTGAATGAAATGTAATGGACCGATGCTTGACATTCTCTGCAGTTTTATGCGTACACTCGTA
The DNA here is from genome assembly GCF_002237135.1 of Teleopsis dalmanni. Lineage (NCBI taxonomy): Eukaryota > Metazoa > Arthropoda > Insecta > Diptera > Diopsidae > Teleopsis > Teleopsis dalmanni. The sequence goes on along the minus strand of NC_051846.1, from coordinate 162,368,955 downwards.
CGAGTGAGTAAAAATGGAAACTCTAAAGTTTCAATACAATTTATTGATTTATTGAGATGCATTTATCAGTGCAAAAATTTGCATTCTAACTTTGACTGGTTTGCTGATGTTTGTTGTTGTTGTTTAAAAGTTCTTTTTTGGTAATTTAATTAAAGTAGAAATTATAAAGGTTCGAAAAGGTTAAACTAATTTAAGTGCAAGAAATTCTATTTTAGTAAAAACTCTTAAATTGTGAGATACATATATATATATATGTATATATTTTTTTTTTTTTAAATGTATACCTATGCATATTGGCTGCGATATATGCAGATATTTTTTATATCTGAAAAATCTTGTCGCTTAAAAACATTTTAATTTATTTTAGTCAGTAATTAATTGATTTTATTTAACAATTTTGGAATGCGATGTATAATTGAAGTTGTGTGCATGACGTCATATGTTTGGTTAAAAGAGTTGCATGCGGCAGAATTTTAACTTGTGGCTTTAGGCATCCAATTGATTAATCAATTTTCTGTGGGTGTTTGGCTTTACTCAGCTTTATATTTTTAGTTATCTTCAACTGAAGTGTAGAATAATTATTAGAAACTAGCGTGGTCATAACATCTTTGAAATTTAGAATATAATAATATTGGCATTAATAATTGAAGAAAAAAATATTGCCAGGTTGTTAGGTAATTTATTTTCTTGTCTGAAAAGTGGAATATTCACAGAATATGAAGGCTAAGTTAAAAAATTTAATTTAAGTGAAAAATCTAATTTTATGAATAAAAAATGTATTGTATTAGTTTTGCTTGGTTGAAAAATTAAAGAAGAGTCTTTAAAAACAGAGTTACGTAGATGTGCTTGGAAATCAGTAAAGTGACTAAATGTTATGTATATGTTTTTAAAATATTACCTCTCTGAATTACCGATGCATTAGATTTGATAATTAGATCGCATTGTCTAATTTCCAATAATAATCTAATTTCCGACACCATTAGATTTTTTGGTGTCGGAAAACGACTGGAGCTTCTTATTATTTTTATAAAACTAGAAAGTTAGCATATTTAGACATTTTTTCAAATTTTTTTCAAAAAATAAACAATTTCTATTTTTACTGAAAAATAATTGGAGAGTTGCATTAAAGCATTTATTATGTCACCACTTTAACCATTACATAGTTACAAGAGCATACGGAATTACAAATTCCGCAGAAATCTATTCTATGAATTGAGGGAGTTGTGAGATCTATCACAGTTTCTTGTTTACTTCAATATTAAAAAAAAATTTTGTTTATTTTTTCGCAATGAACTTGAACTTTCAAAAAAAGGAAGGCCATATTGTCACAGACAGTCAGGTAGCTTATATCACTAGTCTGCATATAGTCTAAGATAGTTTACGAATGGTAATCGATTTAAAAATTAATAAGGTAGTAGTTTCCAGATAATTCCAGTTTATGTTCTTGTGCTCGCAAATGTAGCCAGGAATTAGCATTTAAATAAGTTAACGAGACTGGGCGTTTTAAATACGCCTTTTTCTATTCCCGCTGGAAATCCCCATTATGCATTAAAATTAATACATGATCACATTTTGTGACAAGCTAACAGGAGTTAGGCTAATTTCGTTAAATCTAATATACTCAACTCTAAATAATTGTTAGTATATTTGTTCACAATAGATTGAAAGCTATAAAATGTTTATGATTATGAGCGCTGCATATATTTATTTAAGTGAAATAAGACGCATTCTTTAATATGATCATATGATAGATATTTAACATTGCTAATTGACAGAACTTTTGTTAGACTTTTTAAGGGCATAATATACTTTTTTCATTAAATTTCAAATATTAATTGGAGAAAATTAAATGGATTGAAGGATTGAAGACGCAGCAGTTGGTGGGAAATGCTGCAATGTCTTGAGATATTTAGATTGATATTTAGATTTATAGATATCTATAAAAGCCCAGGTTATAAAATTCAATAATTACCTTAAAGATAGAAAATCAACCAATAAATATATAACATAACATTATTTATGTATTCGGAAGATAAAAATTGTCTCGTATGAAGAAGAAGATATTATTTTTTTAATAATTTAATAAACCATGCTCTGAAAATCTGTTAATGATAGTGAAACTATATAAAATGGTCTTCAAATTACTTTTCCAACTAATACTGTATCAGTATTCTCCATGCCTTCCTACAGCATTCATAACATAGCATAATTCCTTTTAAAATCAAATCAATGTTTCGAGAAAAGCGTTTCGAATAGTTTTGTTTGAAAAGTGCTAGAAAGTCTTCAATTATTGTACTCTATTCTATTTTTTAAAATGCTGGGATGGCAGTATACAATTTACATATACGATATTTAAACATCTATCATCTGTCTGAAGTATCTTTGCGCTGCCTTGCAAAAGTGTCAAATATGTTATATGTCACAAATCTAACCACAAATAACGAACGTGCACTGTTAATATCTTTTATGCAATGTAAAAATGCTAGCTAACGAAAAAGAATCTCAAGACGAGAGCATTCCTATTTATTTAGCATCTTCGAGTTACTTTGAAGAGCACGTCAGGTGGCTCTTCGTAGGTGTCATATTGTTGCGCGTGTAGCAATCTTTCAGTTTTCTTTACAATGCAAAATTATTCCAAGTGGCAATTGTTGCATTTATGTATGAACAATAAAAACAAGGGGAATCCTTTTCAACTTCAGAAATTTATGGCATGCAAGCTAAATGCAATATTTTTTCCAATCGTAATTATTCGCTAACATTGACATCCTTTGGTATTTACAATATTGAAAAGTGATTTTTAGGGCCATTTTCACCTTGATGGTAACATAAAATGTTTAAAAGTTTTGTATAATATTATATATATTCTGATTTGTTAATATATTAATATATCGATAATATTTATATACTAATTAGCATTGTAAAATTATTTGTACACTAGAATAATTTTACAATGTTAATTAAAGCCACAATGATTTAACTATGATTTATTTAACATCACTCATTGTTAGAAATATTATAAATAGAATACAGGCGTATCCTGTATATATAATATTTTACATTTCTAAATTATGTTTTGTGTACGAATTTTTCTATATTTTACGAGATACACGAACCATTGCTGATTATTTGCAAAAATTGGAATAATGCGAAGCTGATTAAATACGTGACCTAATCTCTGGCTGACGTTTGTAGTATCTTATTTTTCAATTTCATTTTTTTTGTTAGTAAAAATTTTCCAGTTTATTAAAAATCATGTTTTGTTCACTTCAGAAAGTGTTGGAGAAAAGTGTCAACAAGTTGGAATAAGTTTTGAGACTGTGTAGTGACAAGTAGATTATAACCAATTACTATATGTGATATTATTTAGAAATTTAAAGTGACTAAAAAGGATTTAAAGCTAAATTCAAAAAGATTAAGTATATATAGTATATGGGATAAATAAGTTTTTATTTTTAATGTCTATAATTAGTTGAAAAATATAATAAAAATTTATTTAAAAATTTAAATCGAAATAATTGGTGTGAAATAATCAATATAAGATATATAAGTAGTTATTTATTTAGTTAGTTATTATTAGGTATTGAATATGGAAATTGCTTAAATAAATTTTATTTAAAAAAAATAGTTTTAATTTCAATAAAAATTCTATAAAAAAAATTTATTTCAAATAAAAGAGATGGTAACAGAGAGAAAATTTTAAATATAAATAAATTTTTAATAAATTAAATTCTTGAGCCGACTATAGATATAGTGATATCTATAGACAAAATTTTTATAGTCATCTAGTGTGCTTCAAAAGTTCTCTGTAATGTACTGCTAACACAATAGATATAATTCCAACGGCCAAAGTGGCAATCCTAATAGCTCATTCGAATAAGTAATAGAAATATTGGTAGATTTCTAAATTTTTAACAGATATGTATTCAGTTTATTCATTGGTATCTAACTGAATATGCTACTATTCAGTGCTGCTTTGCAAAGATGAAACTAAACGATGATGAAAATTGCTGTTTTTGTAAAATGTAGAATAAAATATATACCAATTCCATCGACGCATGTCTTGCGGTTGTCAATAATGGAGTCTAAGTTTTGATTAAACCAAAAGCCTTACTTTACTCGAGCCTCGGTTTTATTGCACCGTGTGAAATTATGAATCTTTAATCAGGATCTATAATAAACTTTATTAAAAGCCTAAAAGTATTTAGACTAGATAACAGCTCTTTTCCACTGACATGTACTTTCCTCTCAAAACAATACGTAATATATATATATATTCGTCAATAATATACATTGTGACCGAAAAGTTTTCGGAAATTCTCATTTAAAATTCGCGCGCTGTATATTTTTCGATATTTTAAGTTTATGTAGTTTGGCAGCACTGTCCTTAATTACTATGCCAAAAATGAGCGCGATCTGTCAGACAGTTCGTTTACGGCAGCTGTTGAAACCAGTTCACCTCAGTAGTGCGTTGCGAAAAAAAAACAATGGAAAAAAATATTGATCAAAGAGTTTGCATCAAATTTTGTGTTTCGAACGAATTTTCGTGTGCAGAATCGTTGCGAATGCTACAAAAGGCTTATGGGGAATCAGTTTTATCGAAAACTCAAGTTTATGAGTGGTACAAAGCCTTTCAGGACTGTCGTACGACCGTCGAAGACATGCCGCGTTCTGGACGACCTTCGACCTCTACCACCGACGAAAACATTGAAAAGGCAAAGGAAATCGTGTTCAAAAATCCTCATGTGAGTGTTAGAGAGATAGCACGAGAGCTAGGCATCGGTCGTGAGATGGCTCGTTTGATTTTGGTGGACAATTTGTGTATGCGACGTGTCAACGCTCGGCTTTTTCCGATTCACCTCAATTTGTTCCAAAAACACCATCGTGGACAGGTCTCGTTAGACATGCTTGATCGTGCCAATTCCGATCCAACTTTCATGGAACGCATCATAACGGGTGACGAGACATGGGTCTACGAGTACGACATGCAAACAAGCCAACAATCATCGGAATGGAGAGGAAAAGACGAGCCGAAACCGAAAAAACCACGCCAAAGTCGCTCGAAAATCAAGGCAATGCTGATTGTTTTCTTCGATATTCGTGGTGTGGTGCATCATGAATTCGTCCCTGAAGGACAAACAGTCAATAAAGCCTATTATTTGACTGTTTTAAGACGTTTGCGTGAAAATATCCGCCGTAAACGGCCTCAATTGTGGAAGGATAATTCATGGATTTTTCATGACGATAATGCTCCCTCGCACCGAGCCAACATTATCAACGATTTTAAGGCCAAACATTCAATAAATACCATCGAACAGCCCCCGTATTCACCTGATCTTGCACCGTGTGACTTTTTCCTGTTTCCCAAACTCAAATTACCACTCAGAGGAACGCGTTTTGAATCCATAGAAGACGTAAAACAGAATTCGCAGAGGAAACTCAAAGCCATACCGGAAAGCGCCTATAAAAAATGTTTTGATGATTGGAAGAAACGTTGGCATTTGTGTATCGCTTCTAATGGAGCATATTTTGAAGGAGATAAAATAAATATTGATGAAGATTAAGAATTTTGCGTTTTATTTAAAATTTCCGGAAACTTTTCGGTCACAATGTATACCACTCAATAAAATATACAGTCTATTAGTTAAATCAAAAAATCTTCTTACTATGGTACGAATTATAACACATAGGAAAGGGTGTACAACTGATACTCTGTATGACAATTTTGATATAAGTCTTCCAGCTACTGATGGTTATTTAGGCCTGTACAGCACATTTGATTCTTCAACTCGACTAACACCTGCGGATTTTGCTATAGCAAAAATCACTACCAGGTAAGTAAACAGTAAAAAAAAATCTTATATAGGGTATTCCATTGTTCAAAATTTTCTTATTATCATTTAACTATAGTAAAGTTTTGTCATTTAACAACTTGGTTATTATTTCTGGCTGTGTATTTGGGTTAAAATCATACTTCTCCGTTAGCTTAGACTCAAGTTTTCTAAATGGGAATATGAATTGTACTTTTAAACACAGGAAGTATTGAATTGTAGTTCTAATTGCTTCACATAAAAGTTGATATTTTTTATTATCAACAATTTATATCAAAATTAAGTTGTTTAACATACAACTCCGAATATTTATAGTATTAGATTGCTTTTTATTACAAGTGGCAACTCACTTTAATTGTAAAAAAAAAAAAATATTATAACTGCTCCTTGTCATTAATTCAACTAGTTTTTGTGATTTTTAAAGCATATTTGCTTTGTACTCAAGTTAGAATTCAATATGCTTGACCACATACGAGTATTCATTAAGCCTAACAATTTTAAGTCAACAATCGCTGGCAGCAATTTCTTTTTAAAATAATCAGCATCTTTGCTATTCAACAGAAATCCCAGTCTCAGCTATCCTTACCTTTGCATTGCATTTAATTTCATTTGAAAACTTCAAATTGCAAAGAAGTTATTTTCCAAGCAACAAAATCGGTATTTGGTAGCGTTTATTTAAAATTGCACGCCCACGTAGCCTTCGGCAAATGTTTGTGTTAGCGTTCATTGCTGTTTGTGAACGGGTATGTTGACAGCACACATGTTGCAACAATCTTACGGTCTCACAGTCTCACAGTCTCACAGTATCACAGCCTCACAGTCTTCCCAGTCCAACAATGGAACAATTTCGTTTTTTCTGCACTTTTAGATTTTTGGTTTTAAGCAAACACAGTTTTTGGCTGGTTTTTATTTATTTTTGGTTAAGCCAAAATGCTTAAAATTTTAATTTTCAACCTTAAGAGTTAGAGGAAGCAGCAGCTTTCTTTGCCAGAGTTGGCAGGCGAGCACAGTTTTTTTTTGACAATGATCACTAGGAGATTGGATGACTAAGCCATGAACTATATACGTCAACATAATAAACCGACGAAATAGACTTTAGAGAAAACTGAAAACTTAAACACGTAGGGTGAATACTTGATTGTAATCGTAATTTGTTTTTAAATAAGATTTGTTTAATGATTTTAAAGTTAAATTTGTTTGATTAAGATATAATATTTTTATAAGAATTCTATATCAATTTATTGCAAACCGAGAGTTTTTAAAAATTTTGTGACAGTTTTTTACATAAATAAATAAATACTTTAAAATATAGTTCTTAATTAGTTACATAGTTAACGACACCTAGCGGTAAATTTACTAGGCATGAAACTGTAGGATACCCTCCAAGGACTAAAGCTCTACCCCCTTAAAATTTTAATTTTAATTAATTAATTAAAACAAAAAAAGTAATTTTTTTTGTTTAGATGGCTAATAAAAACAGACTTTGAGCTTTAAATTTCATAGAGTACGAGTTCAATCCATGGTACTTAAAGTCACAAAAAGTTATTTACGAATAATTAAATAATGAAAACAAACTTTGAGCTTTCAATTTGTCAGGGTAGGAGTTTAATCATTGGTACTTAAAGTCTCAAAAAATTATTTATGAATAATTAAATAAAAAAAATAATTTTAAAACCACTAATGATGGGTATTTGACAATACTGAAAATAACTGTTTGGTCAGCTAAAAGCACATTTAATTAAAATAGTAATAATTTTTGTTGTTATAGTTTACTACTGTCTAAAACCACTCTATTAATACACAACAGTTTCTACATATTAGGTATAAGAGTCACTACCGTTACAACTGACGTTAAAGTGCAATTAAATACGTTTTAAAATTAATTAATTAAATGTTAAGAAATAAATGTCTTTTAAAATAGTCATATATGTTTTAACATTCGTTAAATTTTTTCTTTGCACCAATGAATTATTCAATAAATAATTAATACTTGAGCCAAGACAGAATAAGGTATAGTTATGTGAATCTTTATTCAAATGAAATCTTAGACTATTGGAACAGCTTGTAGAAAGTCCAATTCAGTTATGAGTTCTAAAACATCAAAAATACTCGAGCCAAGGCAGAATAAGTTATAGTTTTGTGAATCTTTATTCAAATGAAATCTCAGACTATTGGAACAGCTTGTAGAAAGTCCAATTTAGTTATGAGTTCTAAAACAACAAAAAATAGCTATATTGAGTTGGATGTTAGCTATATTCAGATATATTCGTAATTACATGACATTTGGGAGATTGCTGTCAGCAGAAGACTTTCATTTGTCCTCTAAATTTTGGTATATTTTATAAAAGGTTATATCCAGATAACTAATCATGGAAAGAGATTAATTTGGAAATGGGAACTAATAGTTTTTCTTCACAAGCCGATAGCAGATTCTTGAATTAAATAGTCATAAACAACTTATCTCTACTTTTTCGCTATCACTGATTTTATCTGTGAATCAGAAAGGAAATTTTTAATACATTTTTTTTTATTATTTTCTTCTCATAGCTAAACTACAGCATCTTTCAGTAGCAGCACAAAAGATTGAATGTATTTAACATAAGATAAAAAGTATTAATAGACAAGTATTTAACTATAATTAACTCATTAATGTCGGATTTTTTAGCTCATAAAATAATTAAAATTAAATAGTTCTATTTTGGTGTAAGTCACATCAGCTAACGCCTTTTGAAGTGGTTAGTATGGGACCATAACTACCATATTTACCATAATATGTAATAGAATATTTTAAAAAAGACAAATAATAATATTATTCAATTAATTGGAGTTTTATTTAAAAACCATAATTTTCATATGAAATTTTCATAAAAAATTTTAAATTTTAAAAATATTTTAAATTTGAAATATTTAATATAATTTTTTTTTTCATTTAAATTTTAAAGTAATATTTTGTTTAAAAAATTTTTAATAAGTAAATTTATTAAATTTAAAAAACATATAGACTATGTACTTACATGGACAAAAAATGTGTAAATATGTTAAATATTGTAACTTACCTAAAATAAAAAAAAAACGGAATTAGTTTGAGGTTATTGATTAAAAAACTAAAATCGATTATGTAGTTTATTAACATAATTAATATCTTAGATCAATAGCTATATTGTAAAATATTTTATATCAAATTGTTTTTGATTTTTTTGGTAGTCTAGATTTTAAATAACTTATTTTGGTTGAGGTAAAATTTTACGCTAAACTTAGGTTTCTTAGGGTAACAGTGATAACAGTATTAACAAATACAGGCTTTTGATGCTTTAATATTCTATTAAACCCTTCGTTTCAATTAATTTACAACGAACATTATAAATTTAAAAATTTTAACTGCTAAAATTGGAACTCAGTTTTAGTAATCTGAAATCAAATTAAGTCAAAGATATATATATAATTACTGCTAACAACAAAATTTGCAAGGGACTGCTCTGTTCTCTGAAGTATCTCACTCCTAGAAGCGAAGGGGAGTTTAGAGAATGCTGGGTATCCCACAACTTATAGTACTACTGCACAGCTAACCACAGTACTGAGTAAGCTTTATAGAATAATTCACTACTCTTCATGAGTTAGTAGACTTAAGTTCCAGAATTGTGGACTTACTCACAATCAAGCTACCACCAGCATTAGAAGCACTCAATAAAATTTTGCAGTTATTATCAAGTCAGAAACGCTAGTTTCAGTCTATTCACAAATACTTTCTCATTGCGTCAAATTTACTTAAATGATCTCTTATAAGCCTGCTCTAAAAATACTCACAGCATGATAACACTACAAGACTTAACAAACGCCAGAACCCTACGTACTCTTAGTATAAGCTTGATCTTACCGAATTTTTGCTTATGGCGTTTTCGATTGGTAAATCTGTCGTAATTTCTTCAATCGAGGTATTCTTTTAATGCACTTTAAGTGCAATTTTCATTTTCGGTAGATAAATCTGTATGACATCCGAAATTAATGTATAACACTCTAGATATTTTGCCAGATCAGCAAGATTAAAAATTTAACAGATCAAGTAGATTGAATCCAGATTTACCAATCAAAGACGCCATTAATATCATTTACCAGCTGATCCGAAACAAACAAACAATTACAAATAGTTGGTCTAGCCTTAAGTATTATTATTATGTTGATGCTGTTTTGAGGTAGTGCACTTAAGCATTTATACTCTTTTTTAACTCGAAGTATTTTTAAAACCCCTCTTTACAACTTGATCAGCTTCGGTGTGTTGTTAATCCCAACAATACAAACGAATGAAACTGTGTTCAATAACTGGAGAACTTGTAGTGCTGTTTTCGAAGTTCGATGGTACGAGTACCATTCTATCATTACATGTGAATGGTGAACCGTTGTAATGAATTCTTATTTTGATAGCCATTAATCCCACCTTTTTGACTTATTGTGCATACAAATTTGAATTAATTATTACAAGATAAGCATTTTTGCACAATTATATTTGTGGTATGTATACTAATAGAGCCTTAAACAAAATTTATTAGTTTCATGTTAAACAAAAGATATGTGCCAGTCTATACCGCATTTAGGATAATACCTCACGGAAGATACTATAGGGTTACGTAAAATGTAACCCTGATCTTTAGACATTTTTAAGTAAAGTTACTATTTATTTCATGACAATCTCTAATTGTTTATATAAAACTAATAAATCTTATGGTAAAAATATTTTGATTAGATATCTAAAAATGCAAAATGTTCAACGACTCGTAAGAGAAAGTGACACTATAATCAAGTTTTGCAGTGTTCTGCAATTATTCTCGATAAAGAACTAATCCTCTTATCGCTGTTTACATTCAACAGACCTATGATCTTGAAAACTACTAAGAGAAAAAAGAAGGCAAATAACAATAAAACTGTAAGGTGTTCAAAAATAACTGCAAACTAGAAAAAAACATTACTAAAACAGTACGTCAATGACATCCTTGACTTCATTAAATTCCGCGTAATGTTATACTCGTAACGCTGTCTTTTGTTATTTTGTTAACTTTACTCAAATGCAGCGATAGATACATTTTAAAAAGTTTAGTATAAAATCAAGAAAAAAAGTTATAAACTTTAAGAAGTGTAAATACACATGTTTTGTTTTATGCAATCATTAAAAATAAAATTCTGCTAAAAAGATTTATTCAAGTGAATGTTATTGAGGCAGCTGACAACTTTCATTGATGGAAAATATACTTTTCAATGAACATTTTTCTTGGTGGCTAACTGTGCAAGTGCAAATGTGTAAATAATAAATAGGCAGATACACTTACAAGCTACTCACAGCGTGCGCATGTGGAGATAAAGAGTGTACTTAAGATCATCAACGCTTTTGTTGCCAGTACCCGTAATGATCGTAGGCTTTGCAAATGTATCCGTAACTCTCAGCATGTGCAGAATTATGCACGCCGTAGTAGCAACAGTTGCAGTTACTAAAGTGACAGTGATCATAAATGCTAGAGTCACATGTATACAACATATTTGATCTTGTTGCAATTTGTTTGTGATTTTTTTTTCTAACTAAAGATATTGTATCTTATGTGCATATATATATTATTATACTTTTTTTATAAAAAAAAAAAATGAAAAAAAAATTAATGAAAAAATCTTTATTGTTGTTGTTTTCAAAGTCGTTGCGCATTTGATTTCTTCACAATGACTGCAGCTGTAGTAGATACATTTGTATCTAGTTTTAATTCTATTTTTGCATTTTCCATGCAGATGCACAGCGTTGCTACGTTTAGGATGACAATATTTTATTCACTTTTTATTTTAATTCAAATGATTTCATTGCTGAAAATCGCGCGCACAAAAGTTACTATGAATCAGGCGTTGGTCGTCAGCCAGCAATCTTCCAACAATGCTGCAATTGTGCGGACGGAGTCCATGTTTGTAGAGGGGCAGCGAGTGTTTAGGTTTTATTTTTCTCTTGAGATTCTAATCTTCTTTTGGTTTTTATTATTCCATAAGCTTTCTTTAAAACATTTTTATTTGTTGTTATTTTTTAGTTTTACTTGGCTTATATACATCTGGTACACTGGTTTCTTTTTTTTTTGCTTTCAATTACATATGTTATATGTTGTATATATGTATATATGTACTTTATATTATTATTATAAATTTTTTTTAATTATTCTATTTTAGTTTTCTTTTTGTAGGTCATGCTTGCCTGCTCGCTGCACTTCCTGATGATGATGTAAACCACATCTTGAGCTCAACTACTATCGTCGACATCATAATTACTTTTGTTTAAATTGTGCTCTATGAATAATCCTCATTAACAACCTTTTATCTTAGATGTCTGATTTAAGTGGAACATTCAGATATATCTCTTATTGTAAACAATTACAATAAATGTCAAAAAAAAACAAAAAAAATTGTGCAGTTATGTTGCTATATTGTGAGAAACGCAGACCTTCCTTCAAAGTTCGATTTTCATTGGGTATCTCATTGAAGATAATTTTTTTCTATAAAAACAATCTTGGTTTCTTACATAAATGGTGGATAATTTGTGTTGAAAAAGGTAGGAGTGTGATTTAAAAAAATTCGTAAGTGGGATAATTAAAAGCTAAGATAAGCGTTTTAAGTTTTTTAACCAAATTTTATATAAAAACTGTAAAAACAAATTTAAAATTTAGATTGAATTCAAAATTGATATCAAAACTTAAGAGAAATACTTGTTCTTTTAGTAATATGAACGACAGTTATGTTAACAAAGCTGTTTGTTAACAATATTTTTATGAAACCTTTACGAATTATCTATTAAATATACGAACTAACCATTAACAACAATTATCGAAAATTTGCTAATGAAAGTTTGACGAATATCTCTGATTGGCAATCAGTATATTTGTTTTTAAGTCCGTCCAGTTCAGTCTATCATATACGAATAATAATACGGATAATTCCAAAGGCCACTAATGATAAATACTTGACAGTATTCGAAGCACCATCATCAGCCTCGTACATTAACCGTGTTTAATGTTTCATCAATTCAAACACCCCACTGCACACACAGTCTATATCTACATCTCTTTTCTACAGTAACCGCTTTAAACACTATTTCGTCACTTTTCTGGAGCATCGTCATTCAGTTTTATTATAGATGTACAAATTGTATGAGATTGGAGAAGGCATGAATGTTGCGTCAGAATCTACTCAGTACCAAAAAAAAAATATTATAGACAGTTCCACCATTATAATTAAGTTTCTTACATAAGTAGACTCTTCTGTCATGTAATGAAGAAATTATTAATGAAACTATACGCGATTTAATATACAAAAATTATAAAAATATATAGTTTTAGATTAAGAAGCTAACTACTACTTACGAAGAATAATATTTTAAATTTAAAGGTACTCATCCAAATAATAATTTAACTTCATATTTGAGAATAAAAGCTATATTAATGTTGTTAGATGGACCAACATCAAATGAACTATATACAGACAGCTTCATAAAAAATTATAAAATATTTTTGTTTTTATTTTTTAAAATCAAAGAATTTTATTTTAACTTTTTATATACATATGTTAATAATTTTAATTTTTTTTTATTTAATAATTCAATAAGCTATACATGAGGTATTGAATTTATAAAATTGTAAAATAAGGTTTGGTATTAATTAAATTCAATTGGATATATAGCAAAATAAATTGATTGAATGATATGATACAGTACATCTGCTTTGAGTATATTACCGTCCAACAGATGTCGGTGAATTGAATTGAAGATGAGTTAAAGACACACACGAAGATACAAATGCTAATAAGATTGTCGATATCTTCAAAGCATGTTAAAGTAATTTATTTTGATCTAATAATATTAAAATATAGATAAAATAATTACAAATGTACATTTTGCCATAACATTACTTTTCAATCAATATGTATGAAAAATTGATTATAGCTCATAAATATTGAGAATATAAATAATATTTATAAACAGTTTTAATTTATTATAAAATTATTATATATATTTTTTTATATTTAAATATTAATATTTTATTATTATGTTTAAAATATTACTACTTAAAGTGTATTTTTGATTATTGCTATGTTTTAATAATACGTATTTATTTTAAACATAATATAAGATATAGTAGCTCAACTATTAATATAGCGTAACGGACTATAAATAAAACTTAGGCCTATGTCAAATTATAATTAAGATTATAGAGCCTCATATTTACTACCGTATGCCGCAGAAATTTCGAATTCTGCCCAACATGCCGCCAACTTCCTATCGCAAATGAAATCAAAAACCGCAAATGGCACACATTAAGGAAGTCACTAAACGAAACCTGCAAACAAGCGTTAACGTGGAATCCTCAAGGAAGCAGAAGACCTGGTAGGTCCAAGCAAACGCGGAAGCGAACACTAGAGAAAGAAATACAAGTAAGCGGAAAAACCTTTGAAGAAATTAAAACCCAGGCAAGAAATCGTGATAAATAAAAAAAGTACGTTATGGCCCAATGTTCCTCTGGGATCGCAATGGAATGAAGAAGAAGAAGATACAACGAAAGCGCAGATTTGAGTTTGTTCGATAAAATGGTCTTCCATAGGAAATCTTTTAACCCAATTAAAGTAAGTGTCTTCCTATATAGTGCATAAGCTGTATACGGTGTATTGTATGAATACAGATGTGTAGCACTTATAGATCTAAAAAATTAAAAATTTAAAACTAATAATCTTTTATAATTTAACTTATTTATTACTCCTTTAAATCAATAAAAAATAATTATAAGGATTTGTTATTAGCCATTGTTAACGTTTCTTAATCATTTTATTTTTTTGAAATATATTCTAATATCAATTTCCTTTTTGAAAAGTACTTGAGTGTTATGCGGATATGTGAATTAAAAATAAAACGATAGTGTTTCGAATTAAAAAAAAGAATTTATGAAAATTTTTGAAATCATATTTCGCTGATGTTGTCATAATTACGCCAGCTTTTGAATGAAAACATAAAATATCTTAATTTTTAAATATGCATTTAAATTTTTTGTTTTTAGGTCTCTTTAAGTGCTAAAGTATCTAGGCTAATTGACGCTTTTGTAACAATCATGGCAACCCAATTAATTTACACTTACGTCTTAATTCCATTTAAGACTGAATTAAAAAAAAAAAATAAACAACAACAACTGCACATAAAATTGCAATGCAGTTTTGTATCTTTTCGACTGTGGGAGCGAAGAGAGACTGTGTGGAAAGCTTTATGTACAAAATTTGAAAAAAAAAAATACTTTATATAAGTATTTCAAAATGTAATAATGATCTAATAATATTAAATTTTTCTATATATATATTTCCAAAAAATTTTTTGACTAAGTTTAGATACTTAAATATAATGGGTTGTAAGGAATTCATTTATAAATACTATGAAAATAATAAGATCGACATATATTAAAGTAAATGCAGAAAACATTATTGCCTCTGTACAAACCTAAATCTGGGTAGATTTATTCAATTAGTTTAATTTTTTAAAATTTATATATTTAATTGAAGATTTAAGCCAAAATTTTTACAACTTATGTCAATGTTAACATAATTGCACTAATTGAACCATAAAATATGTGTTATACTAAATAATATGGAAATGTTTGCGGTTTATACTACATAATCCAAGTCAATACATTCAATATATATTAAAGTAAATACAGAAATCAATCATTATCAGTCATGATTTTTCAACGTATTTAAGTGTGTTGTTAATTAAATTCAATAAAAAATTATATGGCAATATAAACTTAGAAAAAAATGTTCATGGTTTATAGTATTGCATGTTACTAACTAAACTTAATGAGAATTATAATAAATTAATACAAGACAAAAAAAAATTAACTTGCCCAAAACCACGAATATTAATCTGATTTATTTATTCAAACAGTTATATCTTTTAAATTCCTCTACAAAATTGAAGACATAATTTAAAAATTCTGAACTAATAACGTGACATTATTGTCCTAATTGACTCACAATATTTATTTGTGTCACTTCAAACAAATTCTACCGACTGCCGTGTAAAACACCATTTAACATAATCCATCAATATTAAACTAAATACAAGATGTTTATATATCTTTATTATAATTATCATATAGTTAATTAAACTTGATAAGAATTATAATATTAAAATGCAGATAAAGTAATAACTTCTTTTCCAGGGAAGGAAATTTGATTACAATAAAGAAATCAACACCGAAACTGATGTATAGTTTAAGGCTAAACATATATCCTTGAACAAGGAACGTATTCAAATGTTAGTGAAAAGCTGGAATAATTTTTATTATTACGTTCATGAGAAAGACTACGTTGATGAATAAAGTCAAATTTTGCAAAAAGTTGTATAATAAATTAGTTAAAAAATAATAAATGCATATAATATATAAGTGCTGTAAATTTGAATTATTAAATTAAATTATTAAATTATTAAAATTATTAATTAAATTATTATTATACGGAAAATGAATATTATAACATTGCAAGGTTTATTTGCAGTTCTTTCTGGTCATTAGCAGAGAAACTGCGCATTCCCCATAATCCTCACTGCAGAAGTTGTGGAAACCCGCAGGAAAAAGAAACCGCAATACATTTTCTCTGTAAATGTCCGGCTTTGGCGTCCAGAAAATATAGGTTCTTAGGAGGGTACTTCTTTGATAGTTTATCAGACTGTTCAGCGGTAAAGACGAAAGACCTATTAAATTATCTAAATTCGGCGGGATGGATTTAGTCTTTACTCTTATATACTAGGGTTCTTGAGAGAAATGTGGTAGCAAATGGGAGAAAAATCGCCAAGTTAGGTACATAGAACCAACCATGAATATTATATGTATATAAATTAATTGATAAATATAATTATAATAATATAAACTAAATACACAAACCATGAATGAAGTTGAAAGATTCGTATTAGACATGTCATTTGTGTTGCATATAAATTAATATAATATATCACAAATATTATATATTATTGCTTTACATTGATACGTAGTAGGCTTCTTAAATAATTTTTCTCATAAGAAACAAGTATTTGTGTGCTGAGAATGTATTCTTTATTAAACAAACTTCAACGGATTTAGGTTTGTTTATAATTAAGGGCAAGAAAGTCAGCATCTGATGGGAAGTCATTAGACATACGGCAGCTTAGGAAGCAACAGCTTATATTCATATTGCATTTCATGTGTGATGTTTATGTTTTGTTTATGGTTGAAATTTTTATTTAATGTAAACAAATAAAAAATTTATGAAATATTTGTAGTTGGTTCTTGGTGTGTGGTTTCTTTGATGCATTTTTAATTCATTACTTCGGATCGAAGCAATTCAATATGCAACAACAGCGGCAATTGTGTATTGGCGGTTAATGAGGTTACAAGATGCCATAGTGCGGCAAAATTGTAAAAGAAATGAAAAATATCACTGTAATGTAAAAGCTTTTATTGCATTTTTTACGAGAAAAAAAATTTAAATATTTATTAAATGGTAGGAAATGATTTTAAGTGGCTTGTCTTTTGATACGGTACTGCTACAGCTGTCTAAATTTGTCATTTTTTAATTATTGAAATATCACATAGTTTGAAAAATGCATTAAATAAATGTTTTTATAGGTTAATATAAGAATTGAAAACTTTATTTTGGTTATATTTTCAATAATTATAAATTATATTGAAAATTTCTATGATATTGGTTTATTGTAAAATGAAGACAAAAAAAAAAAAATTATATAATAAATATATAAAAATATGTTTTTGGTTGTATTTTCAATAATTATAAATTATATTGAAAATTATAATAAATATATAAAAATATGTTTTATTTATGACATATAAAATTTTACCGAAATAAGTTATAGAATTATGTGTTAAGTACATTAAAAGGTGTTGTAATAATTTAACACTAATTAAAAGCATTTAAAAATTACATCAAATAATATTATCTATCTATAAAAGATAATATAATCTAATCTATCTATAGTAGAACATAATGTTATCATATTCAGTACCTTAGAAAATAAATGAATTTGGTATGAACTTCAGTGCCATTAGAGGTAATTCCTTACTGGAAATTTTAAACAAAGTTTGAAAAAAACTTGATTTTCCAAAACATAACATATATAATTTTTAAGTAATTTTTTGAGAAAAAAAGGTTTTGCTAGAATTATCACTGTAAAAATGTAGTATCTTTTACCTAAAACTGAAAAATCAGACTAGGAGTAGTGGTAATTGCATATGAAGTTTATATAAAATCTCCAATTCTCTTTGTTTAAAGCAAATCAAGTTCGTTAAAAGATTTGCCGGTTTCGTTAAAAATGGTGCGCCTTATTGAAACCTTGGGTCTGCCACGTTTTTTGTAGAGCTGCGGGTTACAATTATAGATTAATTGGTTTCCAATTATAATATAAGCTTAATTGAAAACTAATGGCTCAAATTGATTCAAAGAGATGGAAATATATAGCAAGGGCCTTAAACAGAGTAATAGAAAAATTTCAGTACTAATATTTAAGATATAGAACAACAATGTACTCATGCGAAAAGCAATCCACTCATCAAATTGGCTCATCAATATAAGTTAATGAAAAATACAGGCAAGGCTTAAACAAGCAGTCTTTATAAAAATAGTCCAACAGGGACTAAATTTTATAAACTCAGATGTCATATAGTAATACTATAGACAATTTCAAGATTTGAAAGAGCAACCTATATGAGTAGCTTATCGACAATGCAACAACAACAATGTTGTCTTGAGTACTATGGTTTATATGTATATAAATTTTTTACTTGAATAACGCGAAACAATAAACTATCTGTGCAAATAGAATAGCAAAGAAACGGTTTAACACAGCGTCCATAATCGATCTTTTCTGTTACTTACTAACCTTAACTGAAAAAAAGACTCTCTCTCTCGCATAAAAAGTGGAATGTTAGTTGGTAAAAACAGCTTAGCGAGGAACTTTCCAACCTAGTAGTCTCCTCCTGGTGTAGATCATAGCAGATAGTCGTGGAGAATATGACTAGAAGTCTCGTCTTTTTAAAAGCAGGCATTCTATTATATTCTTTCACACATATTTACCTGTGCAAATATTTTGTTGGAAATTGGAACTTTTTAAGGTAATTTTTATTTGCTAAGATAACTATATATTATACATATATTTAGTAATATATCAGAAGAGTATATCAACATGAGGAAGAGTCTATTTAGTATTGTATCAGAATGTATTAGAAATATATATCTATTTAAGAGACTATTTAGTATTATATTAGAATATGTCAAAAGAATATACCAACATGAAGGTCAGTATTTAGTATTATATCAGAATATATCAGAAGAATATATCAACATGAAGGTTAGTCTGTTTTGTATTATGTCTGAATATATCAGAGTAATATATCAACATGAAGGAGAATCTATTAAATAATATATCAGAAAAATATATCAACATGAAGGTGAATATATTTAGTATTACATCAGAATATATTAGAAGAATATATCAACTTAAAGGATAGTCTATTTAGAACTATATCAGAAATATCAGAAGAATACATCAACGTGAAGGTGAGTCTTCTGTGTATTATATGTGAATATATCAGAAGAATATATTAACATGAAACAGAGTCTATTTTGCATTATATCAGAATATACCAGAGGAATATATCAACATGAATGTTATTCTATTTTGTATTATATCTGAATATATCAACATGAAGGAGAATCTATTAAATAATGTATCAGAAAAATATATCAACATGAAGGTGAATATATTTAGTATTACATCAGAATATATTAGAAGAATATATCAACTTAAAGGATAGTCTATTTAGTACTATATCAGAAATATCAGAAGAATACATCAACGTGAAGGTGAGTCTTCTGTGTATTATATGTGAATATATCAGAAGAATATATTAACATGAACCAGAGTCTATTTTGTATTATATCAGAATATCTCAGAAGAATATATCAATATGAAAGAGAGTATATTTTGTAATACAATTAAATTCTTTTTCACATTCCAATGAAATGTATATATATTAATATATATACAATGTATATTATACAATGTTATAGAACTCTATGTTCATCTATATTTGCTTTATTCTATATAAAAAATGAAGAAAAAAAGTTATTAATTATTACTGTCATTGGTACTATCACGAATACCTTGTCCATTTAAACTTTTTTTTAAAAGTAACTGAGGAATTCATTGTATGATATGCAGTTAAATTATAATAGATTGCAATCCAATAACAATCAAATTGATGCCAACACTTTAATTGGAAAGTATAAAAGTTAAATAAATGATTAAAACAAATGTTTCAGTTTGAAAAAATATTGTTGCATAAAAATTGATTGAAATTTATTACTTGAGTTTTAAGTAATAAAATGCCAGTCAGAATGAGTAACTGAACATTTGACTATTCGACCATTTGACCATTTGACCATTTGAACATCAGCAACAAACTAAACGCCACATGAATGAAAAGAGCAATTAGATAGCAACATCTCAACCACTTGAAGCGCCACTTAATAATTTGCGTGCGTTTGTTGCACAAATCTATTAAAGGAAAAAATGTAGCACAATTGCAAATTAAAATATGTTAAGGTTAAATTTTTTAACGATAAATTATTTCTGACAGTTTCTTTAACAAAAAATATACACATAAAAATTATTTATATATTCTCATGTTTTTTTTTTTGTTTTTCAAATCAATCACATCACTTACCATAACCATAACCAAGTGCATTACTGGCAGGAAATTCCAAAACATTAACTAGCAGTAGAATAAGGATGGGGTGCAACCACCCCATGTTGCAGAAAGTATTATATATTTCCTTATATATAAAATGTTTTTCAAATTTCTTGATGATTTTTTAACCAGAATTTTATATAAACTAATTGGTAGTTTTGATATTTTTAGTATTAATTTCCTTAACTGTTGTTGTTTTATATATGTGGGAATATATATAATATATAAGCAATATTATTTAATTAATTTTTTTTTATTTATTTTAATACTAAATTTGCTGTATTAAAGTGTTTTATCATAAATCACATTTTAATATATTATTTATAAGTTTTATTTTAATATTGATTTTATTTAATATTGATTTTATTATCATTTTATTATTATTTTAAAATTTTATTTTATATTTACTCTACAGAAAAGAATTATTAGAGAGGTTTCTATTAAGTATAATATTCACTACCGTCATAGCTGATGTTAAAATCACATTTAATATAGTAAAATTTATTTATGTACTTAATTTATTTACTTATTTTTGAGTTTAACACTAATATTCATTTAAAGTTAACTACTAATAAGGAACTTTTTTATTCCTTACTATATCTTTAGTAGTTCTTTTTGTAAAAAATCATCTATGCATCTTTATAAAAACAACATGGTTCTTTTTTTTCTACTTATTTAGTTGTCTATAATTAATATTTTACTTATAAGTTTTTTATTTAACATTCACAGAAGACATCTTAAAAGCACATATAATATAATAAAGTTAACTGAACTTATTCTAATTATTTATTTATTTATATATTAAGATTTATTTATTTTTATTAGTATTTATTTTATATATCAAAAATAAAAATCTTGATGTTCAGAACATGAAGCTGTTATATAACCAAATAATTCGATTATCACCTCTATATAGATGTGTAGCGTTTAGCAAGGCATCAAGCACTATTATTAATCAACTAAAAATTGAACAAAGCCTGAGAAAGTCTGAGAAGATTTACTATGGTACATTAGAAGGAATGACATTCTCAGAGGCTTAAAGATTGATCAGATCAAAAAATACATAAAGGATGGAGCCCTGAAATTATTTACGGAAACTGACAGGCTTACCAACACTGTGTTATCGAATCTCAGAATGGTTACAGGGTCTTGGAGGAGGTAGTCGGATCTGAGGTCAATTATTGTTTAGTCTGATAACTTCTATAAACAATAATCCAGTAAGGGTGTAGAGGTTACGAAGAAACGTCGCAGTTAATAGAGAGTACAAGTGCTCAAGTGCACTGACTAAACTAGCCTCAATATAATAATAATAATATATTGTTTATTTTATATAATAATATGTATAATAAAATAATATAGTAAATATTTTTTATACTAATATAGTACTTATTTTATAATGTATTGTTATATAAGTATTTTAATTATTTATGTATTATTTATTTTATATAATATAATAATAAATTATTTATATCGGGTACTAATATAGTATTTGTTTTATATACCAATATAACATTTATTTATTTTTTATAATAAAATAATATAGTATTTATTTTATATACTAATATATATTATTTATTTTTTATAACAAAATAATATAATATTTATTTCGTATATTAAAATAATATTTGTTTTATATACTAATATAATATTTTATTTATTTTTTACAATAGAATAATTTACTCTATTTAATTTATTCTATATTTATTCTATATATTTATTCTATATACTAATATATTTTATTTATTCTTATAATAAAATAATATAGTATTTATTTCGTACATTAAAATAATATTTATTTTATATACCAATACAATATTTTAATTATTTTTATAAAATAATATTTTTATTAAATAATATAGTATATATTTTATATACTTATATATTTCATTTATTTTTTATAATAAAATAATATAGTATTTATTTCGTATACTAATATAGTATTTATTTTATATACCAATATAATACAGTACTTATTTTATATACTAATATAAAATAATTTATTTATTTTATATAGTTAACTATTATATTATATGCAACTTTTTATTTTATAATTTGGTTTTATACATTCTTTTCTCGTTTTAAAGGACTAAAGGTCATCGCAATGAATACCGCCAAAAAACTTTACGATCATAGAAGTGCACAGTATGTGGCCAAGGAAGCTTCACTACATATTTTAGTTATTTTCAACAACAACAAACATCTTCTTGTTTTTTACTTTGTCAAGAAAAAAATAAAGAGAAAAAACAAGAAATTATAAGTTGTCCTTTTTACATCATAAGAAAACATTAAAGTTGAAAATTGCTAACTCAAGTCAGGATACAACAATTTTCCTATCAAATGACGCATTTAGCGGAAGCATTTCTAGCATTTCCGTTTGCTGTAGAAAATCGACAATGTTAATGTTAAACTAAGAAATTCATCGTCGGAAATATTGAAAGTATAAAAAAGCAAGGACCTTTTAGTTCCTTTTCAAATCTTTATGTAAAAATTGCTTTTAACCTTCATTTCAGATTTATTAACATTTTGTTTCTTTTATAATTTAGTTCACTTTAAAGCCAAAAATGCTATTAACTTAGCTCGTCACCTTTTGCTACTTTTTTTAATGTTAAAAAATTCTTAATGTAAACAAAATTAAAATTAAAATTTTTTATTATTGATATTGTTGTCTTTGTTGTGGTTGTTGCAGCTCATCAAGTACATTGTTGTTGTTATTATTGTTGTTAATGATATTTTGCTACCCCATTTTATGTTCATTCACTTATTTACATTACAATAGTTTACGATGACGGCTTCTGTTGGTGTTAGTGTCGTCATAATAACAGTGTTTCATTTTTTTACATTATTCGTATATTAGAATTATTTTTTTTTTACATTTTTGATGGTTTAAAAATATACGCACAATATAAAAATTAACAGACTGTTTTTGTAATGTTAACATAATTTTCGTGAATTCTTTCACAACTCGTTAGAGAACTGAAAAATGCCACTTGTACTCAAATGCCATTTAAGTTGAAGTACTATTTTTTTTTATATAATTTTTTTTTTGCTTTAAATAAAAATATGAAAAATTTATTTAAAAATTGAATTCTTTAATTTAGTTGAAATATTTAAAAAAAAATATTGGATATAAGTATAAGTTGGGAAAGATTATTGTTGTAGTGTTAATGAAGTATTATAGTTAATTCAGCTTTATTAGAATTTTAATTTATTTAATATGAATACAAATTTGTTTTTAATATTATTGAATTAATAATTAAATAATTTAAAAATTTATTTAAATATTAATAATTTAAATAATTTTAATTTTAAATTATACTTTAAAGTATGTTAAGTATCTAATTTGTATGCAAAACAACAATACTTCTTGCTGTAATAGCCAAGAGACTAAAACTTAGACTGTAGTAAAAAATGTTGATAAAACCATAAGTGATCTATTCTAAACCATCATTGGACAGTTTAATCAACTTCTCTACCACCGAAAAGGAATTGTTGGTAAACAAAAATTGGAACTATATTAAAATGTTTCACAAATTTACAAAAAAAATATTTTCAATATATACAAAAATTTTTGGAAATGCATCAAGAAAGTGTGATTAAAAAGCACAATGAACTTTGTAACTTACTAGTTAATAAATTTATACTTATTCAGGCATAAATATTTTTAATTACAATTAATTTGGTTGTTAAAGGAAATTTCCAAATTTTCTACATTATTAACATCTAATTTACGATTTATTTTAATTTTTAATTTTTTAATAAATAGAAATATAATAGAAATGTTGTGCGATTTGAGCTGCAAACATATGAGCACAAGCAACAACTATGAGTTTTCATAGACAATTCTTTAGCATTATATATATGTAAATGTTAGAAATAATTTTTTTTCTGGATGTAAAGATATTTAAGGAATTTATATATTTTATTTAACGTTTGCACACCTCCGTACCTTAGACACGGTTGCCACTTGAAAATTTTTTTCTGTACCAAAATTGGTTTAAAAAGGTACCATTTCTGTAAAAAAGGTCTAAAATTTTTTTGGACCTTTTTGTTTTCTCGTTCTGTGTTTTTCATAGTGTTATAAATGAACAAAATATAAAATAGTGCAAAGTTGCATTTATAAAAAATATTAATTGGAAATATCCACAATAAAGTTGGGTCGTCAAAAATGTATCATTTTTTGAAAGTGAGTACCAAACGAAAAAAAAAACAAAAAGTACCAATTTTGGTACCATAAGTGGCAACCGTGACCTTAGAGCATTCGTTACTGTTAGCAAGAGACTTTAGCAAGAGACTTATTGTTTTTTACTGCATTTTGGAGCGGCACTTTGGAGTGCTCTTCGTATTCGGTTTGTCGTATTCGGAGAATCCGATTAATCGTATAGTAAGCGAAGTCTCCGGACTTGAAAATAAAATCAAATTTTTTGTAAATATTCAGAATATCTAGAATTGCGATTATTATTCGCAGTGAAATTATTAGAATAATCGGACAACTTTTCTTTTTAAAATAACCGAATGATATTTTATTCACATACTAATTTTATAACATGTTAAATTAAGTCTTACACCAAAATTGCTGGACTGTAAAAAGAACAATTTTTAGTGATAAAATTCTTTAGAAAATTGAATTGCTTATACGGCAGCATATATAAGCTGCTTAATTTTCCTACCTCCCTACTAGGGGCATAACACCTATATATATTAGTGGGATTCAAAATTTTGATCTTATTTATTAAAATTTGATACATTTTTTAAGGTGACGGAAACAACATTTAAGTAAAAATGATCATGATTTTAAACTCTTATATATGATATAATCAAGAGCACTATTAGTATTATTTTCAATAGTGAAATAATAAAGACAAACTAAATATTGTATTATATAGTAGACATCCAGTCGTATAAAATAAGGGTTTTAGTGTAATTTTAGCGTAAAATAGTATATCATTTTTATTTGTCAATTGCGGGCTATATTTGTGGGGAATTGGACTGATTTCAGTAGTTTAGCTATTATTTTTTAAAACCGATTTTTGTAATTATATAAATTTAATTTTTTGTTTTCTTTTTTCTTTTACTTTATTTTTTCAAACTTATAGAATCTTGATTTTAGTGTAATGCATATAATTTCACAAATCCATTGCGGTTTATATTTGTGGAGTTTAAGGTATAATTTCGGTGAAAAATACTACCTCATATGCGTAATTTTTTTTTACAATATTCATTGACTCTTTAACTACTCCATATAAGAAATGAATAGTTAATGACAGAATTTTATCGTTGGTTACAATGGGCATTTGTTGAATCGAGTATTTATTTTACAGTTTACTCCATATGGGAATTTTTTAATTTAAATATGAAAATATTGTTTAGTTTTAAGTTCATTGCACGGCTAGTAATAATTGTAAACAGTTAATATTCAAGATCTGACGGATGTGTTACAAAAATCTTACAATAACATTATACAAATACATGCGTTATTTATATAAAAATTGCATTAGACTTTCTATATATCAAAGAGTACAATATCAACGACTTCATTTAATTATTATGATTTTTTCTCTTTCAATTTTCACATCATTAATTTTAATGAGCAAATTTTTTTATGCCATAATTTAATAGAGAACAAAACATGTTGCAGAACATAAAACTTGCTAACAGAACAATTTAACACTTACACAATTACACAGAGTTAGGAATGTGCAAATGTATAGCTTCAGCTTCGGCTTCAGCTGCAGTTTCCCCTTTATTAAATGAAAATGGCCGCTTTGTACGCAATGAACTCATTAACATGCGAAATTGCATCAAAAACACGTTTAAATGTTGTTAAATGATTTTATGAATAAATTAAAAACCAAAAGTAAACAATTTCAAAATTAAAAAAAATAATAGAAAAACCATAACATTAGGTATAAAGTTAACAGTCAAAATACATTATAAAGAGCGCAGCCGCTGCTGCTGCTTAACAGTGCAATGCGAATGACAGCATCTTTTGTGCTACATTTCAAAGCAGTCCAAGCATCGTTACGAGTAATCTTTCAATGCCGGCATGTTTATCACAAAAAATCTTTTAGAATTCTTATTAATTATTTTTTATTTAAAAACGTTTAATTTTCAATGCATTTTGCTAATACTAACAATTAATTATGCATAACATGCAGTTTGTTTCGATTTGTGACAGTTACAGACTTCTATACGACTGTATTTATGTGTAGCTTCTAAGTATTTGTATAAATATAGTATGTTCAACTATTAGTTGGTAAAAAATTGTTTTTTTTAAATATTTATTAATATTTATAAACAATTAAAATTCGGGCATTTTGCCAACGACTCAAACATCATGAGCAATTAATACCAAACGCTTAAAATATCATATGTTTTAAAGCAATTTTGTAAGAGTTCAAAGTAATTGCAAGTAATTTCAAAATTATTTTATAAATATTTGAAGAAATATATTTTAAATCTAATAATTGAAAATATTTGTTTATGTTTTAAGTTTTCATTTAAATTTTTTGTTTGGCTTTAATTATTTTAAAGTAATGCAATTGATTAAATAATTTTCTACCATATATATTATATATTTCTATATATTAGTAAGTTCTTCACATATTATTTAAATTTTATATCTGTGCATATACACAATTATAAAAATGGTTTATTTTCATTATATACTAATATGGCAATAAAGAATTTTTAGACAATTTATTTAAAAAAATTGCAATAATTTAATACAGATTTATTTAAAATTTACACAAATTAAAAATTTGTTGTATATTTTCCAGTAACACGAATTATAGGTATATATCTACTACAAATTAATATAGAGACAACGTTTTTGTAGCATATTTAATATCTCATATATACTATATATATATACATATCAAATCACGTTCAAAATAATCATGCATAAGATATGTTAATTTGAGATATGTGAGAAATTATATAAACTTTTATTACAATATTATGCCCATATAATATATAATATTATATATTCTTATATTCTAGTATTTTTTAATTTGGCATATGGATTAGTTCAGTATAATCCGTAAAATTTGCCTTAGCAAATATGTGTGTGGCAACGTTGTGATTGCACAGTGATGATTTTGACAGTTGGGACTCAAATCATGTAAAGTTTACAACAAAATACTATTCATTAATACTGATCCTCTTATTGTTAGTTTCGTTTTTAGGAAGATTCAATAAATAATTTATAAATTGAGAATAAAAAAAAGTAAATTATTATTGAAGTTGAGTACTCGAGGTATAACACTGAAATTTAGACCTAGCGAAAATTATTTTTTTAGGAAACGGGAAAAAAATTATAGAATTACGAACTATAGCACGGTTTTGGAGACTATAAAAATCGACTATGAGAAGAACTATCTTATTTATATTTATATATTATATGGTTAATAATAATATGGTGTTATTATTATATTATGGCGTTATTAATATTCGAATTTAGTATATTTTTCTTTAAAGTCCTACTTTTCTGAATTATGTATCACAAGTAAAAGGGAAGAATCACAGAACTAATCAAAAACTTGATATGAATATTGCTAAAAGTAAAAAACAAATATAATTTTCCGTACGGCTACGAAGCCAAAGAACGAGCTAGTAGGCTGAAGGCCCCTCCAAACTGAACAAATATGCTATATGTACACATATATAACGGTTTTTAAATTTCTATAGTATAGATATATGGAATAAAAATGGTGTTATGATTTTGTTCCAAAATATTTGAAAGATAGTGATAGAACTCATTTTGTTATAATGATTTAAACCCTAACGATGTGGGATATTCTATCAATCACAATAGCATTGGTAGCTATCGGAACTTTCTTTCATGAAAAATATTAGTATAACACAGTTGATCCATTTTATGTGTTAGAACTTTATAGCAAAAAAATATGGCAGATCACTTCAACAATTTTTCGGTCTCTAACGTTGAAATTAAAATTAAATCTATTTAAAAATAAATTTAAATATTCAAGTGTACTAAATAGAAGTAAATTTCTGGGTATGTATCTGATAACGTTGGTTATAAGTATTTAGCGACCGAAATAATTTTTTTTATATATTCTTGATAATGAAGTTACGTATTTGTATGGATCTAAATATACGTATATACAAATTAAGCTTCTAATATTGGATAGAGCAGCTTTGATGTTTTGTGAGTGTTAGGTTTATCGACAATGTTGCCACTTCACTGCAATGTAATAAAATTTACTCTAATATAATATTAATTTATTTATTTTCACGTACTAAAGACTTGTTTAAATTTAGTATAAATATTATTAATTGATATATTTATATCAGAATATTTGAATTAATTAAGGGATATTTTATACGCTTAGAAAAAATCAATGTAAATGCTTGAATAATTTTCAAGTCTTCGAATATGGAGATTTGTATTGTTATATATTCATAAAAAATAATACTCCATATTCTAATATATTTTTAATAATAAGGAGTAGCTTCTCATTTTTAAAGTTAATTTTATTATAAGAAAAAAAACAAATCTCAGTTTATAGTAATAAATTCAAGTTCAGATACATTATATTATAAATCCAGTTAATTTTAAAGAGCAACCAATTTTTTTAATCAGCAATTTAATATTTGTTCAAAATATATACGTTTATATTGTTTTAAATTATTAAATAAAATATTTATATTATTTTATTGCTTTATTTAAAAAGTTATCTAAATTTTCTAATCTGTTTTTTAATTAAAACCATCACACAAAATAATTTATTTTAAAAACAAAATAACTTTTGTTTGTAAAATTATTTTTTTAAAAATTAATCTTTACTCCTAAGTGCTATAATCAAGTTTTTGAAAAAAAAAAATCTTAAATGGTAAATTCAATTAAAATCGACGGCACATGCTTTTCTCAATAATTCAATAAATCATTTTATTTAATTGAAAAAAAAAGCAAAAAAATATTTCAATTATATTATTAAATTTTTGTTCTTTTTATTTAATTATATTATCAAATTGTAGATCTTAATTTTAGTTGAAAAGAATTCATGAATTCCTGACATTTTGAAATCAAAAGCGTGCAGTTCTGTATCTTTGTTTTGCGAATCAAGTTCAAGTTCATTTGCAATATAAATTAAAATAAACAAAGTAATTTAAATATTTGAAAATTGTATTTTATGAAATTTCACTGATTGCACTTCTGTTGGATACACTTTCATGTTTGCATATGGATTTGCATCTTTCATATTTCAACTAATGTCTGAAAATTTGTTAATTCATAAACTGCAACTGCAACAACAACAACAACAACAAAAATAACCCAAACAGAACTACTAATAATGACACCCACAACAAACTGGGATTAGAGTGCGACCCTAGTTACATTTAAAATATATATATTTTGTAGTAAATAAATTTAAAAATTTTCTATGATTTACGTTTAAATAACAGATTATTTTTAAATGAAACACATTGAATGAAGCAGAAATAATTAAAACATTTTTATACTGAGAAAGTGATACAATTAAGAACAAATGAAGATATCACAGAATAATTATTTTTTCTGTTAGCTTTAAATAAATATTTAGCCATAATTTCACTTAGAAGAAGAACTATTGCTTCTTTTGATACGGAAAGATGTGAAATGGAACCTCTAAAACAAGTAGAGGCTCCTTTCGAGTTATAAAAGAATAAACTTCTCTCTTAACCGATATTATCAACGAACTTTGTCTTGTAGGACTACACTAATATTATATAGAATAAAATACTTATATATATGTATATACTATAAGTATCTAATATAATTTACTGTCAGGAATATTTTTATATTTAATTAAAGTGTTCTATTTAAGTATTCTACTTAAGTATTTAAGTATTCTATCACTTAGTACCTTTACAAATTAAACTGTAACGCCGTACTAAGTGTAAAACTAAACTGACTTCTCACAATATATTTCCAATTCTCTACTGTCAAACGATTGCTAGATTGTTTTTAAATGATATCGAAAATTATATTACAATAACAATCCGCCCTAACAATCCTCAAGTCCACTTCTGGACTCTCAGGAAGATATGCTGATTTAAGGTCCGTCATCAACTAAAAGACAAATAAATGATATGATTTTTTTTAGCCTAGTTAAAGCCTAATGTGGGGTAGAGATAAGCCCCCCAGCCATTATAGAGTAAAAGTGCGTAATAGCACTAACTCAAGAAGAAGAAGAAGAAGAAGATTTAATAAGAAAAAGATAATGATAACTAATACACAAACTATGATGAAAAAGAGAAACAAGAAACCATTCAGTATATAGTTCTTGTGAATTTTATAGCAGAAGAAGAATAATTGCTACATTATTGTAAGCTGAAGGATGTCTCATATCTGTTAAGAATTACTAGAATTAGTGATTAACGGACTTATTCTGTGCACTTGACAGAATTGTCAAATTCTTTAAAAAAGTTTTTGATTTTTATAAAGCAGAAAGCTCTTTGGTGTTCCGGACACATCTTGACAAATTTCAAAGCTCATAGTGCTCCCCACACTATGGTGTAAAGTATTTTGTATATAAAACTGTTCGTAACTGTTCGTAATTATTCGTAACTGTTCGTAAAAAAGAGCATATATTTTAAATTGTCGAAAGCATTTTTCATGCATTCAAATCACAAGAACAAAAAAAATGCTTGTAAGGAGCGTATATTTTAGTGAAGAATATTTGTCATGCATGCAAATAATAAAAAATGCTTAAAAAGAGCATATTTTTATAGTTGTCAATAGCATTTGAGATATTGACAACTAACAAGGAGAAGAGTTTTTCTTCTTCTTCTTCAATATTGCTTCCCATTTGATATGGACTATAGGGTTCTTCAATAATATTTTCAATTTTATTAGCAGTAGAGAGTTCTTCAATATTGTTTTCAATTTCGTATACAGTGGAGGGGTCTTCAATATTGCTTCTTACTTGATATGGAGTAAAGGGTTCTTCAATATCATTTTCAATTTTATATGCAGTAGAAGGTTCTTCAATATTGTTTTTTATTTATGTCACAGAATACCAAAACCTCTACAGCAGTCAATTTTGACAAGTGTCAATGTTTGACAATTTTATAAAGTGCACAGAATAGGTCCGTAAAACTTCATATAAATCATGTTGGGAACTATATCTACGAACTAGTTAAATAATTTGAATCAATTTGTTTTTATAAACAAGATAATGTTAATCAACTGAGTGCAAGTTTTAGTTTTAAGGATATTTTCATTTAATACTTTAATATTTTAAAGATAATACTTTAGCTAAAAATGTGTTTGATCTGTTACTCGCTGGTGGAAAAGGATGTCTATATATTCGGTGGAAGGACAAGGTGACCAACTGGCAACAATAACATAAGTCACTCATCGAGCTGCGAGATGAGGACAAGAATTATTCATTTCTGCACTGGCAAACTAAGTAAGTAGATAGATTCATCTAATTGTTGATTTTATCTGGCTGAATTAGGAATTAGAATTAGAACATAGATATTATGTTAAACGTTTTATTCTGTTAGTGAATTATTCTGTTAGTTATCGACAGTAACACATGCTCATTCTTTACTTAAGGCATCAAAAAATCATTTAAAAAGTTTGAAATATTTTAGAAAGACACACGAAAGTATGGGAAATATATTTGAAAGATGCAACGTCAACATAAATTATTTAAAAATTGTTATAAAACAACGAAGAATTGATATTTTAAAAAACATAGAATATAAATATTTATGGAAAAAATATCACATTAACGATCGCATTCACGTACATTTAAAATACGGGGAATGTGGCGAATTTAACTCGATACACACATTAAAATTGTGCATAATCGCACCCAACGTCATAAAATCTCAATTACAGAAACAACAAAATGCACTAATTTCGTCATGTTACAGTTCGTATATATATATATATATATATATATGGCATATGTGTGTATCTATGTTCCCCCCAAAATATTCATATATTCTTTGATTTTGAAACTAGCGCCTTAAATTCTGAAAAAAAAATTCACATTTTTAATATTAGCCTTTTTTTGTGATCTTCATTTGAGGCAAGTAAATGCAGAATAATCTGAACGATCGTCATTATAATGATTTGATAATGGCTATGCTTTGCATAAAAATGTTGTCATTCGGTGCGATGCGATGCGGTGAGGTGAGGTGATGGATGCAAAGATTGAAACTCAAATGCGCCAGGAGGTATAAATAAAATACGAGCAGATAGACGACGGCCAGCTACAGCCAAGCAGACTCACTAAACGACAAATAAAACAATAGATAGATATAATAAATAGATAGATAGATGGATGGATGGATAGAAGGAGAGTTGAACGGTTGAACGGTTGGACGGTTGATGGGTGCACATATCAAAAACAAGCAACAAATATTTTGGTCTGTTGTGCCTTGACATTCACTGCTAGTACCAAATTATACCGCTGACGTAGTGATGATTCAATTTCGGTTCGGTTGCAGATACATAGATACATTTGTTTAACTGCGGCAGTGTCAAGATCGCGTTTTATGTGCATTTAAATTTTTTTGTATATTTGTTTTTCTGGTGCATTTCTAGTTGCTTGTGTATTTTATGCAGTTTTATTAGGTGCGCATTTTGTACACCTTTCAATGGATTTGTTATATTTGTTTTTGATTTTGGATTTGGATTTGGATTTGAGGAATCTTTTTTCTTGAGCTTTTTTTTTAACTGAATTTGGTTTAGTCTTTTAGATTTATTTCTATGGCGTGTGCTGAGTGTGCGCCACGTAGATTTGTTGCTGCTTTCTTGCTGCATATGTTGCATGCAGTAATGCAGCATTTGCTGCTTTAAAAATATCTAAATTTACCATTAAAGATAGACTATTTGTGAGAAAAAAATGAATATATGTCGAGTTCGTTACTTTATGTAATTGATTCAAGATAATTGTAGGCGTAAAATGTTTTGTTGCGTGTTTGCCTTCGTTTTTAAGAATTATTTTTGTTTGAGTAATGCAGGCCGCCTATTGATTTAGTTTGACAGTGATTAATACACTTGATTAAATACTCATTAAATAATTAAAATTTCATTTCAAAAAATATTTTGAAAAATATTTCCAAGTATCATTTCCAAAAAATTGCTGTTAAAATAGTGTTTTATGTTTTGAATAGAATTTTTTGGAAAATTAGAAAAAAGTACAAAAGATGGATTTTTGAATGTATTACGGACAATAAAAAAAAATTTTAATTTATTTACATTGTGACCGAAAAGTTTCCGGTCATAAATAAATAAAACGCAAAATTCTTAATCTTCATCAATATTTATTTATATCTCCTTCAAAATATGCTCCATTAGAAGCGATACAACAAATATCCACGTTTCTTCCAATCATCAAAACATTTTTATAGGCGCTTTCCGGTATGGCTTTGAGTTCCCTCTGCGAATTCTGTTTTACGTCTTCTATGGATTCAAAACGCGTTCCTCTGAGTGGTAATTTGAGGTTGGGAAACAGGAAAAAGTCACACGGTGCAAGATCAGGTGAATACGGTGGCTGTTCGATGGTATTTATTGAATGTTTGGCCTTAAAATCGTTGATAATGTTGAACAAATTGAGGTGAATCGGAACAAGCCGGGCGTTGACACGTCGCATACACAAATTGTCCACCAAAATCAAACGAGCCATCTCACGACCGATGCCTAGCTCTCGTGCTATCTCTCTAACACTCACATGAGGATTTTTGAACACGATTTCCTTTGCCTTTTCAATGTTTTCGTCGGTGGTAGAGGTCGAAGGTCGTCCAGAACGCGGCATGTCTTCGACGGTCGTACGACAGTCCTGAAAGGCTTTGTACCACTCATAAACTTGAGTTTTCGATAAAACTGATTCCCCATAAGCCTTTTGTAGCATTCGCAACGATTCTGCACACGAAATTTCGTTCGAAAAACAAAATTTGATGCAAACTCTTTGTTCAATATTTTTTTCCATTGTTTTTTTCGCAACGCACTACTGAGGTGAACTGGTTTCAACAGCTGCCGTAAACGAACTGTCCGACAGATCGCGCTCATTTTTGCATAGTAATTAAGGACAGTGCTGCCAAACTACATAAACTTAAAATATCGAAAAATATACAGCGCGCGAATTTTAAATGAGAACCTCCGAAAACCTTTCGGTCACAATGTATTACTTGAGGCATATTTTCTATTATGATATTTATAAGAGCTATTTTAATATAAATATGTATATACCATGATAATAAATCTATTTCGTTTAGAAAAGATGGAAATTACGAGGACAAACTAAAAACTTTATACACTCATTAACTATAACTCTTAAGGAATTGAGTAGAAAAAAAAATTAGTACAAAATAGACAATGAAACAAAGAGGATGACGTGTTGTAATCCTGATGATGACTCTGGAGAAGAGTCTAAATATAGAGTATAATAAAAAATAAAAAATATTAAACGTTTTTAATTATTTAACAAAAAGGGACCTACAGCCAGATTAAAAATATATAGAAAAGAGATATCTTTAAAGCGAAATATAAAATTTCAATTTTATGATATGGAATAATGAGGACAGATTAATAATTTTATACTAACAATTAATCCTTAAGGAATTGAGTACAAAAGAAAAGTCTATGAAGCGAAATATGATAGCTAAAATTCTTACAGGAAATATTACGGTTGGGAAATAAGTACTCTCTTCGATTCTTTTTTTTTGGCTGAAGTTTTAAATATTAATAAGTAACGTCGATAAATCGCAAAATACATCAAGAAGAAAGGCAAGGTTTCTATTTTTATTAAGAACTAATGCACTTCAGTCTTTTATCATTAAATCAAGACTTACATAGTGAGTGAATGTAGGGCAAAAATCCAAGGAATAAATAAATCCACGGACATTACTTTTATATAGGTTCGTGGTCAATATAAATTGTTAAGGAAATGAAAAAGTAAACAGTTTTGTTTGCCTTAGAATTTATGTGGGATATCACTATATGTTTATATGTTTTCCCAGGGATATCACTCTATATTTCTCGAGTGGTCTCGAATACGAGCAACTATTTTCACTTCCTGCCTTGATAATACTTATCCGTGTCGACAAGTAAAAATAAAAGATCTCTTAAACTACATAAACATAGCTGAATGAATAATGTTTATCTAGAGGAATTTAGAGGAATGGTTTTGAAATAACAAAAAATTGCTGCAATCAACTAAATCAATAGATATTTAAACTATGCCCACTGATATTGGATATCATTCGAAATAGATCTATGGTCAGATTAAATTATTTGTTTATAAGTGTTTATTTTTTTTTTGGTTTTACGGTACCAAAATTGAAGAAGATAAGTGAATGCTGTTAAAGTAAGGTTTCGTACAATCTTAACTTAAGAAAGTATACATTAGGTCTTTGAAGTAGGACCTTTGTTTTATAAACACATGTAGTGAACGAAGTGGTAGCAAGTAAAATGTTTGTGAAGTGATTTCCCAGTCCAAAAGTGGATCAATGAAATAGTTACAGCGAGAATAAAAAGTTATAATGACAGAGTGGATCCCTAAAAAGCGCCAATGCGGGCTGTCGTTTAATAAATAGATAATCCCTGTTAAAAAATATCTTTTAAGTTAATTTTAGTTTTGAATATTATTCGGAATAGAGATTAGAATGTCGTCTATTCTATTAAAAATATCTTAATATTCGCAATAAAATTTAAAGTATATAGTATTATATGTAAGCCTCAATCTAAATCGGCAAGTTATATAAAGCAATATAATATAAAAAGCATCTAATAAAAGTATTTATTATTAAATATTTTATATATATTTGCATTATTATTTTATTAAATTTAATAAAATTCAAACGAAAATTTAAAAATATGTACATGCAATTCATATGTATTAGGGAAACATAATTGAATAAATATGACAAAATTTGCTAAAATTAATTATTAAATTGTTATTAAAAAATTGTTGATTTTCAATAACACTATTAAAAATGTTCCTATATTTCAATTTTTTCTTAAGTTAACGATTAATTGTTTGCATATTCTGCTATTCCAAATTATTCACAAATAAAGTGCTGCTATCCAGCACAAAGAAGGTTTTCTTCTATAAATTTTAATGCAATTTTAAATGAATCAAAAAACTATATAAAGAACACAGGATTGTATGTTAGAATATCAACGCCTGATGGTGTTCTACAAATGTTAATATAAATGTTAGACTTATTGCGAGACTAAATTTGTATATATGATATCATCAATGTGCAAAGTAGAAAATGAAACATTTTTTATATTATGTGTATAAATTACTTTAATGTTTTATTATAAATATAATCCTGAAGCAATTTTTATTTTCAAGACGAAAAAAAATAAATACATAACACCTAGAAAAGAAAATATTTTTAAATATTTATAATAATATTTTATTTAAATATATGAAATCCTTCAGAATAAAATTGAAATTTTAAATAAAAAGTTGCTAATAATTGTAATTAGCCAAATTTATAAGTATTAATACCAAAATATGTATATACATATTAGCTTTTCTATATGTTTCGGAATAATAATTTTTTTGGTATTAAAAGAGAAAAGTCATTTCTTAAATATTTTCTTTGCAGTTGTTTTGAAAGTCTCAAATATTAATTTTTTTCTTCTAAAATTTATGCATTTTCTAAATAACCAAACTGCATATTTTTACTCTTAATGGAGAGGAATTATAGAGATTAACAAATTTTATCTTAATAAATAGATTGTAATATTAAAGTAAGATTATTATTTGAAATGGAATCGGTGCTAATACCACAGAATTATGTACTTTTGTGTTTTTTTTCAAGAATCAGAGACTTGAAAATAAATATATTGACTATAAGAAGAAGGGGAATTTCTTATTTAATAAGATTTATGTTTTTCTCAGCTCTATATGTAATTTTAAATATATTTGGAATTTTTGGAATAAATAAAAAACAGATTTACTTGATTTTACTTATAAAATTATGTTAACATTTAGATGAAATTTAAATAGTAATATTTTAAATAATATCCACTAAAATTCTAAAATATTTTATATTTAATTAAATATATTAGAAGAAATGAGACCGATAAAGAAGCATTTATTAGAGTAGGGAAAAATAATTTTAAAAAAAATGAATTGATAAATACGGATTTATAATAACTTTGAGATACATTACTCAATAAAGATAAAGTTTAAATTATAAATATATTTAAACATGATAAACAAGAGTTTTTAAAATTAATAGCTTTATAGTATAATACCATATAAACTATTTACCAGTAGAAAAGGTTATTATCGGAATAATAATCATAAAATTCCGCAATAAAATGAATTTATTAAAATAATTTAAATGTTTTTAGTATAAACAATAGTAAAAATTTATATTATTTGAATTATAATAAAGATTTTTATTATACATGTAATAATTTAAAAAAAAAGGCATTTCATGGTACTCAAAGGATATTCCACACTTACATATAAATTTTTGTATTTAATAATATTTTTATACCAAATATGATAAAGAAAAGTTTTAGTGGTATTATTAATAACTTTTTAAAATTTTATATACTTTTTAATTAAAAAAAATTGTAAACTTGATTAATTTAACATTTTTTATTAATTTATATACATATATATATATTTACTTATATTACTTATTATTTTATTTAATAATTTTATTTATTAATTATTTTATTGTTAATATGTATTTATGAATAATTATATTTAATTGTTTACTTAGTAAATACATATAATATAAACAAATTATTTGAGTTCATTTATATCATATTTTTTGTATTATATAGTTTAGAAACATAATTGAATTTATATACATATAATTTATATATATATATATATATATGTATATTTACTTACTTTACTTATTATTTTATTTATTAATTTTATTTATTAATTCTTTGATTGTTAATATGTATTTATGAATAATAATATAAAATTATTTATTTATTTTATTTAGTAAATACAAATATTATAAAAAAATTAATTAAGTTGATTTATATTGAATTATTCTTATTATATTATTTTGCAGTATTATTAAATTTTTTAAATTATTTAATTACTTAATATTTAGTTTTTTCTGTCAGAATATATTTTGCAACAAAGTTTATTTTAAATAAACCATTAAATTTGTTAATATTATATTTATAGTTGCATTAATATTATATTATATTATTTTATATTTTTAATTATTTTATATAAACATATGTAATTTGTTTAAAAGGTAATATTATTTGGATAACAAACTAATAAATTTACTATTGTTGAAAATATAAATTTCGCTTTAATAAATAATAAATTTGATTTTTAATTATAACAAACATTAAATTAAATTTCAGTTAAACTTTTAATAATATTTTTTATTGTTATTTGGTATTTATATTTTGGTATTACATATTTTATTAATTTTAATTTTATTGAACTATGTATTACGAATAAAGTTATTTTATGTATAGCGATATTTTGCAAAAAATATTAAATTTATCTTTATTAGGAATACAATTAATTTATTAAAACTTTTTAATAACTAATAAAATAAAATTTATTTTTTAAATTAGTTTGTTCGAATTTTGAAACCTCTGATGAGAATGTTAACTTCATGTTTTCATTTTTTAACAAATAGTTTATTAATTATTTATTTCTTTTTTTTTTAATTTTAATTTCTGATTCCAAACTAATTTCGTTTGAGCTTAGTTTATTTAAATTTGAATCTACCTTTACTGAGAATGTAAATTTTATGTTTTTAATAAATAAAAAATCAATTTCTGTTTAGAAATTGACTTTATTTAAATTTAAATCTACCTTGATTGGGAATAAAAGGTGCTTGTTTTAATTTTTTATTAAATAATAATATTAGTATTTTTTTCAGATTTGTTTAAATTTTAAATGTCTTCTTTTATTTCTTATAAATAATTTGAAAGAAATATTTTTTCATCTGAGTAATAATAAAATTAGGAAGGTGTTATATTTATTTTATTTAATAATTTATAAAATTTAATTTAGACGAAAAGTTAAACAAATTTTTATTATTGTAAATACATATTAAATGTTATAATTTTTTTAAAAAAAGTAAATAATTTTTCATTGCATATTTAATTATTTTTATATTTTAATAAATATTGTATATATTAGTTATAATAGAAATATATTTGCTGTTAGTTTAAATTAAAATATCTTTCATAATTTTCTGTAATTATTTATTATAATTTATTTTTCGGTATTATTTAAAAATAATTTTTTTTATTTATTATTAACAACACTTTAATACAGCAATTTAATATTCAAAAATCAAATTCGATTTTGATTTTATTTTTGTGTAGAATTTTGTGTAGAAATAGTTTTTTTTTAATTAAAAATGTTATATTTCTTTTAAATCCACATAATCCTTTATGCATTCACTTATAATTTTTAATTTAAAAAATCAATCCAACTATGCTTGAAAGAAAATTTATATTTTTCTTATGAAATCACATTTATTTCTTAAAAAATAAAAATTTTTCAAAATAATTACTTTTTTGTTAATTTTTAATAAAGTTTTGTTTTGAAAATTTTTTTAAGCCACCCGCACAAATAAACAATTTAAGCCAAGTAAAATAAGAATTGAAACAAGCGAATTAGCTTTCGCACACGTTAACGTCTGAAGTTCAACTGAAAAAATACGAAACACAATTTTCACGTTACGCCAATGGCTGATCCAGAAAATCTATTCGCGTTACGCTTGCTTACGTTTGAAATGCCTTTACAACGACACAACAGACAACAACAAACAGTAACAGACCGACCGGCATGCCTACAGTAGCAAACAATGGTATTTAACATGAAAAATGTTGCTTGCTTTGAAAATTACTGTTAAAAATGTTGCAAAGACTTTTCTTTGAATTACTGTTAAACAAAAAGCGGCAAATAGAAGCAGCAGTCTTTGTTAAATGTTGCCTTGTAAATACATTTCAATAACAAAAAAAATTAAAAATTCTGTTAATGTTGTGCATGTTGCAGCTGTGGTGGTACGGCTTAAGAAAAATTGAATTCAATGAGTTTGCTCATAATTATTTAGGCAACATGTTGCTAGAGAAATTGTGTGATTTATTTAGTTAAAGGAAATCTATAAGTAATTTTGTTGAAAAAATAAAAATTATTAGTTATAATTTAATAGTTATAATTTGACTTACAGTTCCTATTTAAAACCTCAAGATTGGCCAGTTTATAAGCATTTTTTATGTATATTGAAATATTTGAAAATATATATAGACTATACAGAGCGGAAGGAATATTAAAAATAGGAAATGGTTAGGTTCAGACTAGTTCAGGTTAGCATATAGATTTATTATAAAAGTCTAAAAATCAAAGTTTGATGGTTATTTCATTTATAAATATAAACATTATAAACTGCTTATCTTCACATAGGAGGCGAGGAAACAATATTGAATTTTGGCGATACTTAAACAGGAGTTGAAGTTTTGTCACCAATAAAAACAAAGAAATATACTCTAAAATGAATCAATTATAATAGCTATACATTATTATGATTTATTATTATTATTACAATGTGTTTATGTATTCTACTTTGAGTAAAGACACCGCTCTTAGTAAGAGCATAGGGCGCAAATAGCTATAGATTGATCCATACTTAATTTATATGTTAAATGAGGTTATTGTCATAAGTAGTACTTATTATTCATATTTAGAATAGATAGTATTTAAAAAAATGAAGTTAAAAAAATTTATTTTATATTTGTTTATTAAATATTATTATTATTTGTTGCACAAAAACAGTATTACTCAAACTATGCTCCTCAAAGCACTTGATAATTCACAGCATGATTCCTAGTGATTTAAATCAGAATTATTATTTATTAGATCCTATATATAACTGCAGGATAAAATTTAGTGGTCTTAGATGAATTTCCAATTTTAAAGGAGCTTCTAGACTATAAAAGTTTAGGAACATCTATACTAAATTATTCTGTTCGTTGAAGTCAACATATAATAAAATTTTGAAATGATTGTGTTTATTTAAAAATTAAATACAATTAATGAATAATATTTATTTTCGATATACAAGGTATTTAAAATTTCAACTATATGCCATATATATATGTACATAATAATTAATGAATAATATTTATTTTTGATGTACTAGGTATTTAAAATTTCAACTATATGCCAAAAAAAATATACTCAATTATTTAAAGGAGAAATTATTAGTAATTAATTGTAAAAAAAAATAATTTAAAGAATTTGCTGCCAAAAAAATTTTAAAACGTGCTAATAAATCTTAAAATTAAATAAAATATTTTTAAGATGTATTACAATTCGAAATAACAACTTAAATTTTTTTTTTAATTTTAGTACAATGTATCGTGAGTTTACAATAATTTATTTTTGTGTAAAAATTTCACTTTTGTGTTCAAAATCAGATAAAAATGTTAATGATCGTTAAAGTTTGCTTAATCAAAAGTGTTATACTATGTTCAGACACACCTTAATTTCGCAAAAATCTTAATTTCATCTTCATTTCAGTAAAATTAAGTTGTTTTTCCCATACAAAATTCAGTTATGAGGTTAGAACGATATTATGGAAAATGGTCTTAATTTTGTTGAAACGAAAGCTGAAATTAAGGAAAATTTCAATTGTAATTATACGGAAGATACTGTCTTTCATTAAAGAAATTGGACTTGGAAAAACACTCTAACCAGAGTAAGGGGCACAATAGATCTTTTAGGTCGCAATGCACAATTCCTTCTTTTTAATAATAATAATATGCGTAAGATAATTTTAAACAAAAGATAAAGTTGAGATAACGAAAAAATCACATTTTGTTTAAAATAAATGTCAGTGATAGCTGAGTTTAATAAAACCCGGATAATATTTTGAATGTTATGCAAATTTTTAAATTTGAATACAGAGAATGACCTGTAACTGTTATTAATTTAAAATAGAGAGAAAAATAATAATTCGCATACCTGAAATTCACTAAAGCTAATAAATAAAATATATAATAATAATAAAACTACTGAATGCCATCCTTCATGGTTAAAATAATCAATTTTCAAAAAATTCCAGATACAAATATTCCAGATTTTAATATATACAAATACCATTTGTATCTGGAATATATATTCCATATTAGTTGCATATTAGTAGATGAGGCGAAAATGGCCTCATGGGATTTTTATCACAATGATTTAAGTTCAATACAAATAAAGAGGTGCATGCTAAATTAATTAATTAATTTTTAATTACCTTTTTCTAACTAATTGATTATTTGTCTAATAAAGGATTCTACCTTAGAGTGACTATGGATATGCAATATATTTTTCCAATAAAAATTTTCAGTAAATAAATAACTATAAAGAAGTACAATAGATACATAAATTAAATAATCTTTAGCTATTGCTAAATATTTTTGTTTAATGGTCAGCTTCGGATACCAATATCATTTGTTTAATGGTCAACTTGCGGTTGGAATACCAATAACCCAAGAGTGTATCTCGGAGAGCAACGTATCTACTTTGGCAAGCGTGTCAGGTCTACAGGTACCTGAGGCGTCCCAGTACCTAGGTACCTATATGAGTAGAACATTGATGAGGTGTGTTTTCAAATAATAATATTTATTTTATTAGAATTTCATTTGAAAGAAGTAAGGAACTATCTAAAGGAACAAGGAACTGTCTAAAAGGAGTAATAAACGAAAGTTACAATTTTAAAAAATATTTATATATTTTAGTCAAATATTCAAATTAAGCATTTAAGTAATTATTATTAAATAAGACTGGCAGGAATAAGAGTTTCTGAAAGACAAGTTATTCTTCTATCCTTTTCTATTCTATCCTAGCATTAAAAAAAGTTCAAACTGAATTTTTTATTTTAGTTTATCTTCAAATAAATAAAAATATAGTGTATAAACAAATATGTATAATTTATCTATCGAGTGACTTGGATTAAATATTAAATTTTGAATACCGAAGTGTTAAAACGAATTTCTCATAATATAATAAACTATAAAAATTTCACGTACTATAAAATTATATAAATTTTCACATACGTTCGTTTCCATGGAACTTCATATAGGCACTTTGGGAATAAAGTAGACAATATTAGAAAAAATGGTGGTGATATCATAAACTCCATAAAAGTAAAAAAATAAAAGTTAAATTTAATATGAAAAAATTTAAAACTAATTTAGAATTTGTATGTGTAAGATTGGTTGGCAATATGGACTTTATTTATATTTTTGTGCTTAAGTACAGGATTAGCTATTGTGGTTTTAAAAATATATAATAATAAAATTTACAAGTGATTAAGAATTGAATTAAGTTCTTATTTCAATATATTATATGGACTTTGACATTAAGTATGCAATATATCATCTTCCAAATGTGTTTCAAGGTGCCAACAAGTACAAAACTGAAAATAATTCGTTATAACTCGCCTATAACTTTATAGATTTTATTCTCAAAGCGTCGAGTGTATTAGAACTCTTCACATACGAATACGTATCTTTTTTTAACATTTAAAAAAAAAGTGACATT
The DNA here is from genome assembly GCF_002237135.1 of Teleopsis dalmanni. Classification (NCBI taxonomy): domain Eukaryota; kingdom Metazoa; phylum Arthropoda; class Insecta; order Diptera; family Diopsidae; genus Teleopsis; species Teleopsis dalmanni. Next base: position 162,324,819 of record NC_051846.1, on the reverse strand, counting down.
GTGAGAAATCTCCTGATCTGATTGGCTAATTCACTTAGGTTAGCTTAGGTTAGGTTGGAGTGTTGGTCTTGGACACCAACAACCACTTCAGCACAAATAACGATGATTGTGTTAACGCGGATAAAAATGTTGCATATATGTCAGATCAAAAAGATAACCAAAAGAGATATAAGGTAATAAGTACTTTCTCCTCATTCAAATAAACTTCCTTCTCATGGAAGGATTTTAAATGGTCCCATAGATATCAAATTTTCTTTTGGTTTAAGATGGACACGGATACATAAGTCCAAATATATTAACTACCTCTTCTGCAGAGCCACTGTTAAGATCAAAATCATTAGATGCTAGAGCAATTCCAATTACATGTATTTCAAAGATGTCTTCCTCTATCAGCATTGATATATACTGTAGTGCGGAGCAAGTTCTGCTTTACTTAAAACAGCTGACTGGTGCTTTTCTTGTTCAAATTGTATATAGTAAGTCTTGAAGGCTGACAAGAATTTTCCTGTATCCATGTATTTAACTAAATATTTTTGTGTGATGGTCAGCTTAATATTTACGAGTATAAATCCGAATTTCTGGGAGTGAATATCAGAGAGTAGAGTGTCTGCTACGAAAATCTTATAGCCGTACAGTTACTAAAGATGTTCCTATATCCACATGCAAATAGGTCGGACATTAACAAACCGAAGCCAAATTATTGAAAGAAACTTAACATTCTCGAATTATTACCGATAAAGCTACTCTTTAGTGCTTTAGTGATTTCATTGATGCTTGTCAGTACAAGAAAGTATGATATTTCTACCAATTCATTCCATGATATTATTGTTCAGGGTAAATTTTGCTGTACCTTGAATAGGCAACACTTTTGCCCGAAAGACACTACCATCGTTTGGTAGTCGAAGCAAAATGAAAATGCTTAATTTTTTTGAGAATATATGTTACCATATATGTTGTCTAGCTTAGACCCGTTAGTGTTAACATCAGCCGGGTATGTAGAAATTATCTCATCTAAGAAGTTGTCGCCCTACTGGCTATGAGAGAGCCAAAGTCAAGTTCGAAATTTGGCTTAGCACATATGTACATAGTTAACAAAAATACAATATAGATTGACAGATACTAAGTCAAAATGATCGCTGTTGGATCTGGACCAGCGGGTGAGAACATTGAGTCTAGTTCTTACTAAATTAATTTAAATTAATTAAACTGTTCTTCTAACAAATGTTTAAACAGTAACCACTGAAGTAAAGCAAATATCGTTCTGTGGGGATGCAGCATAGAAACCCAGTAATTTGAAGGACCGCCAGTCTTCCAGTTTTGAAAATGTTACTATTAAAATTTGTTTTTTAATTTTAAGACGTAGGGTTCTTTATAAAGTAGAATACTACCCTATTTTCTATTAGTATTTTAAAAATCTACTTCATTTATTTTTTTCGTAAAATAATTTCCGACATATGGAGTTGCAGTTTTCCTTAACTGGCACTTCCGGTATGGTTACACATTTTGCGTTCCTTTTGGGATCATTTTGCTTGCTTACAAATTGTTTTTGTTGCTGTTGGAATTAAGTGGAACCATTATGAATAAATTTTAAACACAGTGGAAACATTGATTTTATATGCTAGGAAGAAAATTCGTTGTTTTTAAATGAAAGTTAAATGAAAGCATCAGTTTGTTTAGTATAAAGGGAACTTTGGTGGAGCTAAAGAGTGTATAATAAAATTTTAAATGAAATCGTGGGTACGATATAAATCGAAACAATTTTTAAACTATATTATCATTAAAGAATTGATAAATTTTGAATAAAAATTTAATTTTATAAAATTTATATTTTATATAAAATAATCATAAATTTTAAATAAAATTTTAATGTTTTTGGATTTCCAAATCCATTGAAATAATTTTATAGGTTCGCTTTATTTTTTTATTCTTCTTTTTAGTATTTATTTTTAGTTTAATGTTAACTAAAAAATATGCAGTTAATATAAATCTCAATCGAATCTCAGAATGGTTACAGGCACCTCAGGGAGGTATGCAGATCTGAGGTCAATTATTGCTTCGTCTGATGAAGTGATAAGCAATAATCCAGTCAAGGTGTAAAAAGGGGTTTTGTTAAACCCCTAACCTCGAGTTAAAAAAGAGTAAAAATACTCAAGTGCACTTGCTCGAATAGCTTCAACATAACAAATATTGTTAATATTAATATATTTATAAGTTCATATGCGTTCACGCTTTTCGTGGCAATTATACTTTTTGCTGTTTTTTATGAAAATATCCTTCAAAACTAATGGACTTTTTCTACGTCCAGGGGCTACTAGGCGGCTAAACACTGCTCACCATTCCCAACAGGGAGCATAGCAGCTGATATCTTTTTTGACAGTAGGTGAAAAAAGCTGATATCTTTCAGTTACAACAACAATAAAGTGTCTTCTGTTGTTTATATAATCTGTTGTTTATTAGGGCAGCTTATTTAAGTCTGATTATTAAGATTATTTAATTTGTCCTTTATTCGGACTGTAAAATGGTTTCATACGTTGTAGTAGTCAGTATCTACCTGACTCGTGAAGCTGGGTTCTATGCAGGTTTATCAAATAAACTGATTGATAATAATATAAACTAACGTATTGAACATAGATATTGTAAAACTTTTATGCCAAAAAAATAGAACTATAGTAAATATAATTTTATAAGAATATATAGGAATACATTAAGAAAAAAAGATTGTTTAGATGGTAAATTTTTAGGTAGTTTTTGATTTAATAATATATAATATGCCCATAACATGGGAATATAATCCCTGTAGTATTCTAAATATATACTTAATACTGCAAGAGTATTCAGGAAATACTCGAAACTCTCAAAGTATAGACTTATAATACCGAAGGAGATAAATTAAAGTACAGAATTTTTACTTGAAATATAATTTGGTTATTTTTGTATATGAAATATTTTAAACTCATAAGTAACAAACTGATATTTAAAAAATTTAAAAGTTTTTAAAATTTTAAATTGAATTTGGAGCTAACAGAGCACATGAGACTTAAAGACAAGCTACTTGAAAGCCAAAAACTCTAACGCCATTGCAATAGATTATTTATTTAAAGAAAAAAAGTCATTATAATTTTATATAATAAAGATTTAAAAATCAAAAAAATTAATTTCATTTTATTTTACTTCATTTTGCATTGACACCCCAACTTTGACCCCTAACATTATATTAAATCTCGTTGACAGCAAATAAACGCCCCCAGTAGCGGTGGAACACATTTCATATATTCAAGTGTATCATCTAATAACCCGAAAACAAGGATAACAAAAAATCCTTGTGCAACACAATACGCTGAGGAGTGATTTTAATCTGTTGCAAATTGTTTTTGCTGCCACGACTACAATTCGTTTTACAACCACAAATTTTGTGCATACTTTTTTATTGCAACCATGCGTAGCTGTGTTTATTATTTTCTGGTTACATTATGCGGCAGTGATTCGGGAGTTCCTTATATGGACGTGTGAAAATTTCATTAGGAAAATACTTTTCTAAATTTATGACTTCTACATGGAATGAAATAAGAGAAAGTTTTTCCATACACACAACGAACGAAACGAATTTGTGGTACTTAGAATTTTGCGGATTATATGGTAAAATATTTCATTTATTAAATTTATTTTCTGATTTTATAGATTAAAATTTGGGTCAAATTAAAAGAAAAAATATGAACACTTATATGAAAATATTTTATTTATTTTACTCAAAAGTTTTAATTAAAAGATTTATTTTGAAGATCAATAACTTTTAAATTAATTAATTTTATTTAAATATTTTTGTGTAGAGAGTTTTTTTATTTATTTATATTTTTTCAAGTGGCTTTTAACTAAAATCGAATAATATTTCCTAGACTATTGAGATATTATGTCAGAGCAGAATTATTCAAAAATATACAAAGTTATATTTTCACTTAATGATGTATTAATATTTTTAAATAGATTTTTTAGAATTTTTTTGTATTTTAAAAATATTAAAAAAAAATATTATACAACCTTGCATATAATTATTAATTACAAAAATAAAGAAGTTCAAGAAAATCTACTTATGCAAGTATTAAGTAAGTGCTACAATACATTACTTTTTATAGCCTAAGGGAAAAGTGAAGTATTTCCTTAGAAGTGCTCTCCTCAAAATTTGCATTAATCGTACTTGTAAAGCTTACGTTTGCATTCAAATAAATCTTCTTCTTATTAACTTTTTTGTTTAAAATTTGACAATAAATAAAAATCAGTTGAAGAAATATCTGGTAAACATAGTGAGTGTGGTTGCAACTGAAAGTAGTTTGCTGTTGCACTTGCTTAGGAATGAACTGGTGCTTTGTTGTGGTGAGACAATATAGTGTTTCTTGTTCTTAAATATCACAATCCAAATCTTATTAAAGTATCCTATAATACTGATCTATTATTGTTCTACCCAAATATTAGTATCCAACTTCTATATTTAAACTGACTATCAAATCAAATAAATTTTTCAGTTATAAATATGCAATAACTGAAAAGAAACCTGAACAGATAAAGAATTTTATCGGATTTCGAAACTTACTTAATCCAATTTAGAAATAAAGTGTACTATTCCATTGTGTTCACTAAAAACGAATCTACTCACCACTACGTTATCTGTACTGACTGGGCAATATATGTAAGAAAGTATATAATGAAACTAGCACTACTCCATAAAGACTTTTATCAGAGTCACGGCTCTAATAAAGAGGAAGAAGCTTTACTGCAAATTATATCTCAGTGTCCTTTTGTCATCGTTACAATATTTAGTATTTATAGAGCTTCTTTTCTTATCGATCTGACAAAATGGTTTTTCTTCAAATTTACGTATACAGTTGCGTTTATAGATTTGCAAGATTGTTTCAGTTGTATTTAGAAGAGGGAGTCGTGTATATTTTATTCGATGTTGTCTTTGCGCTTTCTACTTTTGCTTTATATCTGTTTTAGTGGTATCCAATTAAGTTGACATGTGAATCATCAATTTGCTCATGGTTTCACGATCCATTATTGAGACTTAAATGGGCTTTGGTTTGCAAGATTATCATTCCAATCCAACTCAATTTTTATACTCAGTATTTTAATAGAGTTGATGGGTATTATATAAGGTTTTTTTTAATTAAAAAATAATAATTCTTTTTGAACAATTTAATTTTTGAAATGTTTTAAAATCAAAGTATAAAAGTGAAAATGTGAAAGATATTAAAATTTATTCGACAGGCCGTCCTCATTAGTATAGTCAAATAAGGAAAAAAAATTTTGTTTTTAAAAACAATTTATTGACACTATTGAACAAAAGTTCAATAAAAAAGAAAGAAGAATAGTTGGAATCGATAATTCAAATAATTTTGTTCAAGTGAGGACGAAAAAGTTGTTGAACAACATAATAAATGGACAGAACCACAAATCGCTAATACAAATATATATACCAATTAATGTGGTTAAATAGTCAATTATTTATTTTATTTTTGTGTATTGAAAATCTACAAAATTTTTATACCTCAACTTTAAGAGAGATTTCACTAACATTGATTACAAATTGAATTTTTTATGTAAGATGTAAAATTTATTGCAATATAAAAATATTTCTCCTTTTCTGGAAAAAAATTAAGTAATTTTTATTTATTGCATATTTTTGAACGCCAAAATTCAAAAGCGACTTTTCATTTTAAAAAAATTGCATATTTTTAGGAGCAGACTTTTATTTTCAAAAATTTTCGTTAATTATATGGAATCGGTATTTAGTGAATTTTTATTGAATGATTAGAACAAAGGAAATAAAAATTTTCTTTGATTATTAATATATTAAATTTTTTACATTGTCGCCGTACAAAACTATAAAATTTTTAGATAAAAATTAATAAGTTGATAAAAGTATAAAAAATTCAGATAAATGGCATTATTATTTAAGTCAAAATAATTTTTTCAATTTCAAAATAATCTTGAGGCAGAACTTATGCATATAGAAAAAATTAATAAAATTCGAAAAATAATGATTAATTAAATTAATTATTATAATAAATAAATATACAAAAATTATATATAAAAGGCAAAATAAAAAACTCACCTCGACAATTTTCCTCATCGGTACGATCGACGCACTCGTAGGCGCCATTACATTTATAAGCATTCGGCAAACAGTGATTATCGCACATGAACTCGTTTTCAGTGCAAACTGAAAGCATTTGTAACGATTAATAATCAAAATAATTAAAAACGCCAATTGGGGATACGAATATGTATGGTTAGTCGATAGGTGAAACGTTAAACGATTACTTATGATAACAAATGTACATATGAAGTTTATGTTGTGATGGCTTTTTTTATACAAAATGCAGCAGGGAATATATTTACAAAATTTCGTTTTGTGAAGTTAGTGATCGAGTACCGAAAGTAATCGGTACCTAAATATATTATGTAATATAATATATACAGTTTTATACCGTTAGAAATTGGATATAATTGATTTAATATAGATATATTGAATAAATTTATCAGTGAATGTAGTTTAGTTTTGCAGTAGAACCGTTTATGCAACCGGTACTTAATATAAGTGAAATGGTTACTTTAGTGAGAAGGTTAAAATATTATATTAATAAAATTTACTAAATTAAAAGTAAAGAAAATAATATATTAAAAAATAAACATTTTAAAATATACTAAATAATTTATGTAATATAAGATTTAATTTTCATTATATAACGCCTTTCTTTATATTTATTTTGAAAAACTGTGGAAAACAAACACAAAATGTTTGATGATGAGAACACACAGATAAAGGAGGAAAGCACACAAATAGGAAAAACACACATTATTTAGAGCAATAGTAATGCTCAGTACAATAAATAATACCATTTGGACTTCCAGCATTGTCTTCAGTTCCACCAATACCTGCTTCTTCTGAACCTGGGCAATTATGTTCATCTTCACCATCGGGACAATCCTCTCTACCATCGCAACGGTGCTCATCGCAGATCTGTTTTCCACTATATGGGCACGTGAATGAAGCATCCCCACGGCAGCCATCTTCAGTGGGACGCGAATATAATGGATCAGTTTCAGTTGTTGGCCGGAACTGGTCCAGGTCATCGCCGGAACCGTCATCAATATCAATATGCGGAATGTAGTCAGGCTTTGAAGCTAATACAATTAAAAATTCATATTACAGAAAAAATGATTTCGATCAAAAATTTTTATAGACAAATTTCTGAAGCGATTTTTTTTCTACAATTGCAATTTGCAACACACAAAACACAAAAAACACAGATTCTGTAACGATGATAAACATGTAATGATAGTTTTCAATAAGCGATGAGGATTGACAGCACAAAGAGATATTTTGGATATAAACTTGGTATAGAAGAGTGTTTTAAAATAATTGTGAGCTGTTGGAAATTTAGGATAGAGATAGATATGTAAATATTGCGGATAAAAAAATGTTGAACAATGGTGTAAGGTATTGGAAATGTGGGAGAGACAGGAAGATATGCAAGAATTTTGTGTAGAAGAGTGTACTAAAATTGGTGTATAGTGTAGGAGCGAAGACGGGAGAGTATATTTCAAAAATTGTGAGAAGGAGATTGGTAAAAATTTTGTATAGAAGAGTATTCCAAAAATTGTATTGAAAATGTAGAAAATATGAAAAAATTTTTTATAGATGAATATTCCAAAAATGATGGATCGTATTGAAAGTATAAGAGTATATATGAAAAGTAGTATATGAAAATATACTAAGTGAGGTAAAGTATTTTGAAAGCAATGATATCATAAACTTTTCTTGTAAATTGTTACATTTTATGTATTTTTATACGATTATTAACAAAAATTATAACAAAATAATATATAAATACAAAAGCAACACACAATAAATATACACATAAAAAATCAAAAAAAAAAATAATTAATACAATTCTAACATACACAGTTAAAACATTGTTAGTTATTAATTATTTTTATTTGACTAAAAGATTTGTCTAAAAGATTTCAAGATTTATGTCTCTAATTACTTTAAAAATTCTAGGGATATATAATATGTTCTTAAGATACGAATAATTTTATTATATTAGATACAGCATACCAAAAACAACAAATTTTATTTATGGATTATATATTTTCAATGAAGAAACTTCCATGATAATCATTTTACTAATCATTTTATATCTTTTAGATAGAATGGTTATTAGTAAGATATGCACTTTCAAATAATTTTGCAAAAGACACAAAAACTATAATATGAATATATGGATAGAATAATATATATAGAGATATATGTATAATAAATAAAATGTATTAGCATTATTTTTTTCTTTTCAAGTACATCAAACGAACAATATCTATATATTTTCTTACAATTGCAATCAAAATTAATTTCAGCTTTTAATATGATATATGATAGTGTCGAGAGGTCACTAAAAACTACAGGTTTTAATGGATAAATGTCTTCAGAGGACTATAGGTACTAAAATACACATTCACAAAGTCAAGTAAGTTATAATTTTTGATAAAAGCAAGAAATATGTCTGCTGAATTAAGTTTTGGCACAAGATCGTCATTCTAACCTATCCTAAGAAAAGTATCTAATGCATTTAACGAGAAGATTTTAGTAACTTTTAATTGAAAATTGTGTTGGAAGTAAATTGGTAACTATTTTTTCAACTGTTATAAATGCTAACGTCAAGCTCTGAGATGGAATCATCAAGGCAGTCGTCAACCTGGAACGCCGGCTAAAGCTTGGAGAAGAACAATTGAAGAAGAACTAAGAGAAGCGAACTATTCCTGGAGTGACATATGCCTTGAATCAAATAACCTAATACGATATAAAAAGATGTTAAAGACCCTATGCTCCACTGGGAGATAAGGATAAAAGAGAGAGAGAGATAAATGCTAAATTTAGATTTCTGAATATTTGATTGTATATCCATGTGTATATAAAAATATATAAAATATTTATTTATAAAATTGATTGATTTTAATCAGTGTGCAATTTATTCCACTTTAACTTTCTTAATCCTTCTTCTTTTTTGAGAATATTGGTCAACTGCAACAATATCTCTTAAATATCATTATAAGCTTTGCCAAAGGTTCGATGTGGTTTTAAACCTACGAATTTTTCTTTATCCGGTAACACAATGGCCTAAGACAGAGAATGGTAATGAATTCGCTTCTTTCTAATCACAGGACATGATTGGTTAAGTTAGGTGAATGTTTTATTCTGTCGGTTATGAAAAATGGGGAGTTGAGGAGAATTAATTTGAAATCCACTTTATTCAAGACATCATATGAAACCACAAACAAAATGGAGAAGGATTGTTCCAATTGAAACTAAAAATGTGTTGTAGAATTCTTCCCTTTTTAAAAAAGAGTATTGTAACCATAGCAATATAAAATATAGGATGTAATTTACTTAAATAGTAAAGACAGTAATCTTTTCGAAATGCATATAAGTAATATGTTAATTAAATGTTAATTATTACAAATATGTTAGTATTAGTATATACTTTATATACGGTTATGAATTATACATCAAACATATACATTTATATTAATATTTATGTTAGTAATTTCAAATCCAAATAAGCAAACCCAAATCCAAATATGGACAAAGCGTTTTTGTTAACTACTGAGTGTTTAGTTTCTTTAGTACTAATTTGAGGACAGGACAAATTTTATCAATAATTTTACAAAATTAGTTGAAATTTCAATTCAAATATATTATTTTGTAAAAAAATCCATGAATTAAATTACTTGGTGGTTCTTGGTGATCATTTTCTTCAGGATAATTTGTCTGCTCATCAGTTTCAATTGGATCACCGCACATTGCTTCATCTTCATCACTCTCATCGTCACAATCAAAGTAATTATTGCAACGTTTGCGGCACTCAATATACTGACCATTGTTGCAAGTGAAATAGCCGTTGGGCTGTAGGTCACAATTGGTGCGTTCACGTGGCACATTATTCTCATCTTCACGTCCATAGATATTATCTCTATTTGGATCATAATTTTCATCAATATTTTTATTAACTTCATTTCCATTATCGTCATCTCTATTATTATCATTTGTATTATCATAATTGGTATCATCGCCATTGTTATTATCATAATTGTTATTATCATAATTTGTGTTATCGCCATTGTTATTATCATAATTGTTATTATCGCCATTGTTATTATCGCCATTGTTATTATCATAATTGTTATTATCGCCATTGTTATTATCATAATTTGTATTATCGCCATTGTTATTATCATAATTTGTATTATCGCCAGTGTTATTATCATAGTTTGTATTATCATCACGATTTGAATGATCATAATTTGTATTATCATCACCATTATCACGATTTGTATGATCATAATTTGTATTATCATAATTTGTATTATCGACATTGGAATTATCGACATGTGGCTCATAAACATCACCACCATAGGTACCGGAAACAGTTTCTTCCTCAGGTTGGGTATATGTTGGTTCCACTCCAAAATCGATGGGATCGAGTACGTCTAATGAGGTAAGGCAGTTTTGTGTATTTTAATTACAAAAAAAGTGTTTAACTTAAAATGTTTATGGGTTAATTGTTTATATGTGTACGATTATGTGTTTATATGTGTTCTATGGAAAATACTATTTTCCCGCCATAACCAATTGGAAATTTATGTGTGAAGTAGAGTATATAGAATTTTTATAAAACTCAAGTCCTACAGAAGTTTATAAAACTTTTGCTCTAATAAAATAGTTTATTCTTGTTTAAATATCTATAAATTATATATAATATTTATTTAAAATATTATAATTAATTTTAAAATTTTAGAAATGCATAACTGTATGTTAAAGTTTATTTGGAAAAGAAATATTTTTTTCATTTTTAATAAAATTATTTTAAACTAAACAAAAAAAACTCTAAAATAAAGAAAAGACTCCCAAAAAAAAGTGAAAAATTGAAATAGTCATTAAAAAGTCTTTTAAATCTCATCGAATCTATATTATAAAGTCAGCTATTATATATATATAAAAATACATATATAAGAATATATAAGAATAATAAGAGTGTATAAGATTTTAAGTATTTTTCACTATATAATAAATAATTTACACACAAAAATTTTAATAACAGTTTTATTAAGAATTTTTTTTCCGTTAAAACATTTGTTATATACATTATATTATAATTAACACGACTCTGTTATATATAACTAAAATTGGCAATTAGCCATTATTAAATACCCCACTAATTTCTGCTCTACAGCCTTCTAAATATTAAATAAAATCCACATATATTAATAATACTACTATTCTTTTAAACTAAATTATTAAATTTGTCTTTAGTACTTACCTTGGATATGTCTGAAGTAGTACTGATCATCGATTTCAGCACCCAAGTCACCTAAACGGAGATTTTCAACAATGTAATTGCGTAGAATGTCACCAAAATTATGGACTCTGCTAGGTATTTCCAATTGTACGACGACATGAATTTTGAATTTATCTTCTGTTGGACTGCAATAAAAATATATTAATTATATACACGATATAAACCATTTCTAATCTTTGATTTATTTTGGATATATGATCTAGATGTATATATATTAAAGCTATCATGTGTTTATTCTTTTGATGCGAATATGGACTTTCATGAAAATAATGTCTAAATTTTCACTAATATTTAGACAGTTATCAAAGATATTACAGCAGTCCGCATTTCATCGAAGATAGTACACGAATCTAGACAATTTATCAACGTACTAGGCAATAGCCTCAAGGTAAGAAGACCCTAGCTTCAGCTTCCTGGACATACTAATATAGCGAGGAACAAAGCGTTAAGGAGCTTACGAGACTTGATACCTCTTCGATGCAATCTGTTTCATTCAATCCTTCCTTCTACCAGCCGCAAATGATATTTTTGAAATAGATCATTTTTTGAGACAGGCCAATAGAAATTGAGTTAATATATACTTAGCAACATATGGTCTCTCTAGACCAGATAATGTAACACTTTGCACTAAGTCTATAGAAGTAAATTGTAGGTATTTTAAACAATATCGATCCTAACGGGATAGTAGGCTATAGCACGGCATGGTATCAGGCTGGGTCTGTCTTGTCAAATCATTCGTACGACTTGTCTACTAGCGCTTAAAGAGATGACACCGGCACACCTATTGTATATAAAGTTCCCAATCTAATTATGCACTCTTGAAACAATGCATTATTTTTTTTGTATCTATACCTAGGCTTATTCAGAAATAGGTCAAAGTTATCGATATTTTTAGCTTTGATATTAGCCAGATATATATAGTGCTTATTTAAAAGGATGATATGCTATTCGTTTATATAGAGAATTACTATTACTTTTGGGATTTCATTAAACTCAATATTCTGGTATTTTTTTAACTAAAAGAAGTAAAAGGGATTATTTGTTAATATTTTAATGGAAGACTCAAATATTTTTAGAAAGAAACTTTAACTGGGGTGTTATTTTTTTGTATCCCTTAATTCCTACCAAAATAAATCTAATATCTACACAACGATATATATTCTAAATTGTTGGAACTTACAATCAACTATAAATATATAGATAACATTACTCACACTACACCCAGTAAAGTGGCACGAATGCTGTCATCATCATCATCGGTGGTATAATTTCTTTGATATAAATCACGGAAGCCAGTTTCAATTTGACGATGTAATGTATTGAATTCTTGACTTCTGGGGCCATCGCGTAATACCTCTTGCCATGGTTCATGAATAGTAAACAATGTACGATCTTTAAATTAAATCAATATTAGTGAATTTATAAATTACTTTTATTCGTTTTTTTTACTTACAATATTCTTTACGTTCAATTTCATCTTCACCATCGTTTTCCTCGATGAAGGCACCCGAACCTTCTACATAATCATCACCCATAGAAGCGCGCTTTTTGTGGTTATTTTGTTTTGCGCCCAAATGCTTTCGTCTTGGCTGTGTTTCGCCTTTGTGTTCCCTGGGGTGCTTTTTGTGCTGGACTTGAACTTCATGATTTTGTTCCTTTTTAGTTCGTCGTTCTTCGTTACGTTTTCTGTGTTTTCTAGGTTTATTTTCATCATCTTTGCTACCAAAAATACGATTCAGTTCCCGACGCACTCGCTTTACGCCTTTCACCAACCAATTTTCGTTGGATTCTGCGAGCGCATCTTCTACCGGTTGGAGTTCGTCATCACGTAATGCTTGTTCGTCTAATTCGCGTATGCCGCGGTATTTTTGATTTAACGCCGGTGATTCATCGGATTGATCTATGTCGAATGTGTCGTCGAATGTTACGTCTGATTTAAGTTCCTGCGAATGAAAGAAATTCATAATTTTTAAATAATTATGTTGAACTCGATTTTTAAAGACAGTTATGATGAAAAAAACCATTTTCTTAGTAGAAACTTTTAAATATCCGTTTATCTATATATTTATATCTCTTAAATATATTATTTTAATAGAGAAGTTTTTTTCGAACAGCAGTGAATTGCAACAACAAAATTTTATTACATATTTCCTAAATAATTTAATTAAATAATTGTGTTTAATTGTAACATTTGAATAGTTTCAATCTTTAGTGTACATCATACATATTTTATAGATATATATAAGTAACGTATTTAGTACCAAATATCTCTTCTCAACTAGATTGTTGAAGTTAAAGTGTTTATTTCTTATTTTCCATTATACAATATAGCACCTTAGTTTATTTAAAACATGCTAGTTTACCGTTTCTATAAATTTGGAGTAAACATGTAGCAACAATTTAAAGGGCGATGAGTTGATCATGCCATTAAACAGTTTCTCCAAATTCATAGAAGCAGTTTACAATAACTAAAGAAGGCAGGGGCGGATTAATACGATTATGTTACTTATATTTATATTCCATATATAAATATATAGCGTTATTTAAGTGTGATTAGTCTTATACGTAATTATTTATTAAAGTTTTTTTAATGATGGTACTTATAAATCTCTTATTTTAATTTAATAACTATTATTTGTATAACTAACGATAACAGCTTTGATTTTAACAAGACTGTTGATATACCAGGTTATTCCATTATGCAAGGTTTTATTGTGATAAGTGAGTAACCAATACGTAGTTCTGTAAATTAATCAGTCTACAATTGGGATTTGATTAATTAATTAATCAATTAATTAATTAACAATTTATGGTTCTATGATTGTGCAATTTCATTTCTTTGAATTATTTCCTAAACAGATTCATTCAGATGGCCTGAGATATCAGACAACTTTGAAACCGACATTAAAGCTGCTTCATAATTGGATTTTCAGATTATGTTTCATTTTTTCAGCGGTATATATATAACAGAAATTATATTTAAACCTAAACGATATCCAAGTATTTGTTTAATAAAGATATTTTGGAAGCAATAATAACTTTTCAAAGCCCTTCATTTTAAGTTTAAAAATTAATTAATTAATTTATAAAAAATTAATTATAAAAATTAATTAATTTAATTAGTTGAAAAGTATACAAAATGTTATTTATTAACACAATTCTAACAGATAATATTCTGTGTAAATAAATTAATAAAAAAGCGAATATTAACATGAAGGTTAGTTTTAGCTTTACATCATTCTATTATATGTTAAATTTATGTTAATAACAGAAATCTGTTGCATTAACAAATTTAGATAGCATTGCTATGCAAAGTAACATTTACTATGTTAATTAGTAAGATTGGTAAAAGTGTCTAATTTAATTTAAATTAATTTATGATATAGTGAAATACTCGTTTTTATAAACTCTAAATAATTGTAAATAATAATTTAAAATTCTTAAAAGGTATTTCTTAAAATGTTACGTACATTTTTTTCGTAAATGTTATTTACAGAAAGCTTTTGCTTGCAAATAAGTGTACAGTCGGTATTAATATTACAGAAATTGGTTGGGATATTGGCTAAATTATGTGGTGAAATAAATAACATTACTTAAAAGGACGTGATTTAACATTTTACTGTTAAGAAATATTGGAAATTGCAGTCACATATGTACGCTTAATAGTCTTTTTAAGTTGCAAAACATAATGATTATTTGAAGAATAACATAGACATAAATGTTGATTTAACTTATCTATTTATTAATAATGTTACTAATCAGCCATCGTAGCTTTCAAATAACTGCTTAATAACTTTGCTTGTATATTTTTTATAATTATTAAATAAAACATAAATATCATAAAAAATTAATAATTTTAGTTTTTCATTTGCAAAGTAGACACAATTGACTACAATATAGCTATACGAATGATCCAAAATTTCATATATTTTTAACAGGACGACGGTGGTATGGCCTTTGAATCATTGTGCGAGTTTTCTCTTATGATTTTAATTTATTCAAATCGAAAACACAGACCACCTTTTAATGGAAAAGAGAATGCCAGGAACTTTTACATAAATGGCTTAAGCTTCCATTAACTTTGAAGTCAATTTTGGGGTCTTCTTAAAGGACTTTGTTTATGACTATTTGTGTCCTTGATAAATATAGTGTTAACAGGCTCTCAACAAACTATAGTGCTATACCGATGTCTCAACAACTAAAGTAGTAGCAATCTATTTAAATGGGTACGCTGTAAGTAATGATGATTATATTCTAGGCTGCTTTGTCTGGAAATCAAATAAATTAACTCGGTGATTTTAAGATCGAAGGTTGCTTAGGACTACAACCTGCATAAGTCAGACTCTTTCTTGGAGTAGACAGAAGCGATGAGTGTATATATATATATATATATGTATATATATATACAATGTATATATATATTGTAAATTTTTATTAAAGAACTACATCATACGGCATCTATTGGTTTCAGTCAAACGAAGCATATGATACGGAAATATCAAGGGATTACTCAACCTAACAAAAGAGAATATATATAAGGTCGTGGGTCATTCTACGGTTTACTGGCTATTTAGTAGATACGCTATAAGATTGGTGTTTCATCTTATAAATATTATAAAAGTTTTGGTGAAAAGTAAAATAAAGAAAAATTTAAATACCAAATTAGAAGAAGGGGCGATTGCTAACAAAATTATATCTTATAAATTTCTTCAAAATTGTGGCAAAGAGTTGAACAAAGAAAAATTTAAATACCTCACCAAGAGAAGAATTATTTTTTAAGAAAATTATATCTTATGGTGTGTTCCAAATGGAGCCTGAAATAATCAATTATTACTTCCTCCCATGTTTAGTGTAAAGTTTTCAAATTTTACAGTGTGAATCGTTCAAAAACCGCTGATTATATTGAAATTGTAAAAAATTCTGCTTTATTAAATTGAGATACTATACTATATATTGAGTCTTTTAATCATATAAGTACTGTCTTAAAATAAATTAAATTGTTTTATTTATAAATAGTCCTGTTTAATTGAAAGCCCACTTAATATTACTAAGCAATTTTGAACTTTCCAACTAATAAAAATGATGGAATTTCAAAAAACAATTAAAAATTAAAATAAAAGTTTATTTAATATATTTTTAGTTATTCAATGTGATTTAAAATTAATTTTCTTTCTATTATTTTACAATACAATAGTTTCAAAGCGAAATTGTTGTGTGTGACACCCGTGCTTATCTCTTTTCTATTTCTGTTAAATGAGTTTTCTGCTTAAAATAAAAATATTAAATCATCTGTAAAACTTGTTTAAACATTTCATATTTGTTTATATTTTTTTTTGTATTTTACATTTATATTTGCTTTAGTTTACATTTTTCTGCTAAACTTGCAGTTTTTTCTTTGCCAGATTATGACATCAACGGAAATTCTTTTCACGTGTTGTCAGTTATTCCCGTTTTATATAAATATACCTACTTATATATGCTTCTATATAAAAAATATAAAACCTAAACAATATATATATATAGTATAACACACTGTGTCACTAAGAACTCTTTTAGGAATTGGAGTTTTTTGCATTCAAATGTAGTATTCTTCCTGCGCCTTTGAGTTTGTATTTTTTTATTTTAGATTTTAGTTAAAGCAAAATTTAATTTCAAAAAAAAAAAGTATACCAAAAGTCGGTGTTATGAATGAGTATTTTAAATACAATATATTTTTATAAACATAAAAAAGTACCCCATCGATTTCCGTCATACGAAAAGTGCAACTTTAGCAAAAAAGAATAAAGTAAACAAAAAAATTAATTACTACAATAGTAACAACAAAAAAATCATTAATAATATGAAAGAATATTGTTTATTTATTCTATTTCAATATATAATGCTGATGTTTTACTACGATGTCAATAAAGTATCGAGACATTAGTTATTTTTATTCATTATCTAAACGGAGCGCTATAAACAAATTAAAAGACAAGTGAGGCACCAATTCCACGTATGTAAAGAGTGTTGCCAACTTATTCTGATTCCAACTATAACCTTAAGCAGACTTTTTAAATAAACCAATTCCCAGAACTGTCTTGAGAGTATATCTACTTTGTTAATATAGATATTGACAGATATTGACAGTATTTAGTAAAGAGAACAGTGTTGCCAACTTAGCGATAAAAAGAATTGCGAACATACTTTTAAGTAGAGTTTGTAAAGGATTGATTCCAGTACTTTCTTTACAAAATGTATTTAGTAAAGAGAACAGAGTTGCCAACTTTACAACATTAAATATTTTGAAAATCCCTGTAAGGGGGGTATTAATTAATCGATTTCTAGCACTTTCTTGACAGAATGTACCTATATAGAAAAGTGAACTTAGCGAATCTCGAAGAATCTCGAAAATTCTTTTAAGTTGGCTTTTTATTTAATCAATTACCAATACTTTCTTGACAGAATGTATATAGTAAAGAAAATAGAGTTGCTAACTTAAAGACAAAAAGAATTTTGACTCACAGGGGCTCTTAAATGATCGAAATTTAATACTTTCTTGACAGCATCTATATACAAAGTAAACGGATTTGCCAAATTAGAGACAAGAAGATCACGATAATCCTTTTAAGTGAGCTTTCTAATTAACCAGTTCCCACTACTTTCCTGACAGAGTGTATATAGTAAAGAGAACAGTGTTGCTAACTTAGCGATAAACAAAAATTTCAAAAAATTTTTTAAGGGTTTTTCCAGTACTTTCTTGAGAGAATGTATATTGTAAGCTGAACAGAGTTGTGAAGTAAGGAATAAAAAATAAAAAAATATTCCGACATTCAACTTAATCGGACTTTTTAAATAAACTAGTTTCCAGATCTTCTTGACAGAATGTATGCAAGAGAACAGAGTTATTAACTTAGTGACAAGAAGAATTTTGCCAATCCCTGTAATTAGCGTGCTTTTCATATGATTTATTCCCAGTAATTGCTTTAGAGAATATATATTTCTTATCCATTAAAAAATTTCCTCATTATCACCTTTTAACTAATTTCTTACAAAAATATTAGTAGTTCAATATTTTACTATATTTTAAGAAAGCACAAGAAAAACCTCTTATAGATATAATCATTTTAATCAAGAACACTAAAAAAAACATCATAAACCCATTTAGACGCTTATCAAATCTCACATTTGACCCACATTTGAAGCACAATTTTTCTATTTCTATTTCTGTATTTAAGCAGTCTTTTATGATAAGCAAAATGCACTTATCACTGCAATAGATACGAAATAACAACAAATAAGTACACACTTACAACAAGAAAACTAAATAAACAATAAACAAAAGATATGTGACACCGAATATAAAACAAACTTGGAGAAAATCTGCAATTAATTGAAAAAGAAAATACTAGAATATTTTTTTTAAATAAAAAAATATTAAATTTGATTCTAACGTGAATATAACAGAAGTGACTATTTTTACTTGAACAGTAACTGTAGTATTTAATAGAGAAGTTTTGAACAGTAGTGAGCTACAACAACAAAAATTATTTTAATTATTATTTGAATTAATTGAATTTTTGGCTGATGTCGCCAAATACCCATCATCAGTGGTCTTGGAAATAATTCTGCAAGTGTCAGAAATCGAACTCGTGCCCTGCCAAATTTGAAGCTCAGAGTCAGCGCTCCTTAACCAACTGATCCAAAACCGTACTTGACTTTTATGTGTGTTTATGTTGGAAGACGATTAACCAAACAGCTGTTTCGAGTGTTGTGAAATACCCATTATCACTGAATAATTTAATGAGACTGCAAGTACTCATTCCCTGCTAAATTTGAAGCTCAAAGTCAGTGTTCATAAGCCAAATGACTCAATGTCGTACTTCAATACACTATTCTCACTATTTTTTAAAAAAATATTTAATATTATTTATTCAAAACACATTAATTTATTAATATTGTTATATTAACATTTATTGACTAAATTTTCATCAATAATTAATAATTAATATTTGCGGCCTACAAATTGCAAGCAAAACGCTTTGACGCCCCAGTAAAACCCGAGTTCATTGACTCATTCATGAAAAGCAATTGTGAAACGAATGTGAAATAATAAATAATAATAAAAATTAATAACAATAAAAAGTAAAAGCAAATTCAATTTTTACAACTGTGTCAGAACGACTACCAAACCCCCAAACACCAGAACCCTTCGCACAACCCCAAGTACTTCAAGATTCCCACTTCAACTATTGAAAGAGAGAAAAAAAATTATCAGAAACTTGAAGAATTTTCATGGAACAAAAAAAAAAAAAGAAATTGAATTTGCGGTGATAAAATTCAATTCTCATTTATAATGTCAGCTATAGATGTATATATCAATATATATACATATATATATATATATAAGAAACTGAAAAGTATTTTAATTACTAATTTCATTGGCTTGTAGTTGAGTGTTCAGTATTTTGCCGGTTGCCGGCCGGTATCTTTCTTATCGCGGAATTTGTCTCATAAAATTTTTTTTTTGTGATTTTAGATTTCGAATTGTAGTAAAAATTGTTGAAAAATGTTAGTTTGTATGCAATGGCATATATAAACATATGTGTCTTCTGTTATCAGTACTGCAACTTTGTTTCGTTTGTAGTACTGAATTCAATGTACGCCTGGCCTCCCACTTAAATGGGTTAACATGGGATTTATTACGCTTGCATTACTAAGCCTCAGATAAAAATGCATTTTTTAATTGGGTCAAGCATTGATTAATTGTGTATAGCACATATTAAACAATTTATATTTATATATATTAATAAATATACATACATATACAAATTTATCATACATATATTTCCATATCTTAATGTATAAGATTTTGTATAATATTTAGATATATAATATTTTCATTATATTGTCTTGGTAAATTATTTATCTGATGTTTAAACGTGGAGCAACTAGTAGCTCCCTAGTTGTAGCTCCCTAGTTGTAGCTCCCTAGTTGTAGCTCCCTAGTTGTAGCTCCCTAGTTGTAGCTCCCTAGTTGTAGCTCCCTAATGATGAACAGAAATGGCATCTGACTTGTCATATGGTTTCTCACTTGGCATTGCGTAGTAAAAAAGTATGTATCCAACCTAAGTATTACTAGAGACGATAGCTGCAGACTTTGTTACGAAGAAGAGGAAGCAGCATAACATATTCTGTGTCACTGTGATAGTCTTGTCAGATACATACATCGGTACTTATCTATTGCCTATTCACTTATAACGTAATTAGTCAACATCTCTTTAAAGGAAATAACGACGTTCTTAACTGCTACTCGTCTATGGAACTGAAGTGGGTATGTCATAATCCACTTTAAAGGATGCAATGACGTGGTGATAAATTCCCAACCCTTTCAAAGTCTACTCTAACATGGAAAAATAATTATGTATTTAATTTCATTTGTTATTATTATTGATTATTATTGAATTTAAATAATATTATTGATACTTCTCAGAGCTTACTTTAATTACGAATGTTTATTTATTATAAAATTTGGTACGAAAATAAAATTACCTCTCAAGTTAAAAGAGCACTTACTACCATAATAATGGGGATGAATAGGGATTAATAGTGTATTCGGGATATTCGGGAAATTAAAAATCAGTTTTTTAAGTAATTTAAAGAAGAGTAGGTCACCAGGAAAGGAATTAAAAATGAAGGTATATGTAGATATGCTAAGCATAAATTACAAATTTTTAAAGTGAATTCTTTTAGAATAGGTAATATAGGTTTTATATATAAGATATATTACAAATTATTAAAGCGAGTTCTTTTAGAAAGGATAAATATGTATTAAAATAGGTTTTACATTAAGACTGAAAAGTTTTCGGAAATTCTCATTTAAAATTCGCGCGCTGTATATTTTTCGATATTTTAAGTTTATGTAGTTTGGCAGCACTGTCCTTAATTACTATGCCAAAAATGAGCTCGATCTGTCAGACAGTTCGTTTACGGCAGCTGTTGAAACCAGTTCACCTCAGTAGTGCGTTGCGAAATGTCTTCGACGGTCGTACGACCGTCCTGGAAGGCTTTGTACCACTCATAAACTTGAGTTTTCGATAAAACTGATTCCCCATAAGCCTTTTGTAGCATTCGCAACGATTCTGCACACGAAATTTCGTTCGAAACACAAAATTTGATGCAAACTCTTTGTTCAATATTTTTTTCCATTGTTTTTTTCGCAACGCCCTACTGAGGTGAACTGGTTTCAACAGCTGCCGTAAACGAACTGTCTGACAGATCGCGCTCATTTTTGGCATAGTAATTAAGGACAGTGCTGCCAAACTACATAAACTTAAAATATCGAAAAATATACAGCGCGCGAATTTTAAATGAGAATTTCCGAAAACTTTTCGGTCTTAATGTATATATAAGATATATTACAAATTGTTGAAGTGAATTCTTTTGGACAAGATATAACATGTGTTAATATAAGTATTTTCGGGTACTAGAACTTCCTGCATAGTATCTGATACATTTTGTGGGACACCCATTCAGATTTAAACAGAATATATAGATATTATTGATAAACGATCTGTGAAGTCACATTATCGATCAAAAATGTTTCTAGTTCTATATGACAAGTAACACATTTCTTGACTTAACTTGTTATAGTTTTATTGACCCATAAGATACTGATAATTTATTATTATATAGGAAATTAATACTATGCTTATTTAGTACTGTATAGTATAGTACTGTACTATTCTTATTTGATTTGAGATATAATAGACAATGAGGGTGTAGAGTACTGGAGTTTTATTTTAATTATAGCAACAAAGGTGTAGAGTAGATATAAATAAAAAAAATAGAAAAAAGATATAAATAAAAAATTCATTAATAAATACAAAAAGTCTTCTAAATGAACTTCAATAAAACAGTCTCACTCTTGTTGACTGCAAAGTGTATCTAATAAAATCATTAAAATTTTGATACTCCAGATACTCGTATTCCGAAAACATTTCTGGCATCAAAGGAACATAGAAACATCAGCGGCTTGGTAAACATAAAAACAAGCAAACAAACAAACAGACAGACATTCTGACATTCAGGCAAATAACGACCTGTCAACAAGTGTTAAAGCAGTGCAAGTAGGCACAGCTGGTGGCCGGGGCGGCAACTTTGTATGCACACCTTGTATCTAAGAAATTCTTTTTTAACTGAGAAGATATTTTCAATTTTAGTTCTTCAAATAATTTTGGTTAATTTTTTAAGCAAATAAATTGAATGTATCTTTTCTCTTTCGTATGGTTTAACACTTTCCTCACACACCCACCCAAATAATTCTTAACTTGTAAACATTTTACATGTAAAAATTTATAAAGAAAAAAAAAAGATTAAATATTTTAATTGTTTTTGTTGTTGGCTTCGTATTCTTTTGTAAATATTTGGCTGTGCTCGTTTTAATTTTGTGTATGCCGTAATAATGCATTTATATTTAAAAAATAATTCATTGCATTTTATGCAGTTTTGTTACTTAAGTATTTTGTGAAAACAAAAAAATCAGCAAAAAATAATATAAAAAAAAAAAAAACAACAACTAAAAATAAATATGTGCACAAAATTGCAATTGAACAGGTGCCCATCGGCTTGGCTTGGCTTGTCTACTTCAGAATGCAGTTGCATCTCATAGATACTTTTGTTGTGCGTTACTCGTCATTTCGAAATTAACACTAATAAGCTTTTCTATCATTTCATTTCGGACGTTTATCATGCAGTTTTCAAATTAAACATATTTGTTTAAAGAATACAAATATTTCGTGTAAAATTGGTCAAGAATTTCACAGAATTGGGTTACTGGCCAATTTATGAAGGTAATTTATCTCAAATTGAGTGTGTTGGTTACTATCAAGTGGAACAATAAATTTTGGCCAATTTAACTGCAAATTTTTGTTCAACAATTTTTGTATCTATTAATAGGATCAGTCATTCCATTTGCAATTTATATTTAAAATGAATGATTTGCTTTTTGAAACAACATTTTTTTAGTTTATGAAGATAGTTTTTATTCTTCATATAATTGTAAACAAATTATATGTATTAAGCTAAGCGATATTGTTAGAATATTAGAATTAGGATCTTAGAGATATTGATGGTTTTTTGACTGCGTTTTTTACTCAATAACTCCTGATATAATCGGAACTATTATATATCCATTCCGTTTTCCTTCTTCTCTCTCATATGATTTCGTTCATAATTTTGATCCAAAAATTATTTATTTTGAATAAAATGGAAATACTTTGTATATATCATAGATTAGATAGATATATTTTGTCATATCATAGATTATCATAGATTCCTTCTTCTCTCTCATATGATTTCGTTCATAGTTTTGATCCAAAAATTATTTATTTTGAATAAGATGGAAATACTTTGTATATATCATAGATTAGATAGATATATTTTGTCATATCATAGATTATCATAGATTCCTTCTTCTCTCTCATATGATTTCGTTCATAGTTTTGATCCAAAAATTATTTATTTTGAATAAGATGGAAATACTTTGTATATATCATAGATTAGATAGACATATTTTGTTATATCATAGATTATCATAGATTCCTTCTTCTCTCTCATATGATTTCGTTCATTTTTTTGATCCAAAAATTATTTATTTTGAATAAGATGGAAATACTTTGTATATGTCATAGATTAGATAGACATATTTTGTCATATCATAGATTATCATAGATTCCTTCTTCTCTCTCATATGATTTCGTTAATTTTTTTGATCCAAAAATTATTTATTTTGAATAAGATGGAAATACTTTGTATATATCATAGATTAGATAGACATATTTTGTCATATCATAGATTAGATAGACACCATTTGAATGTCAACCAAGTAGGCTGTCAGTGTTCAAATTAATGAAATGAAAGTTTTCTCATGGAGCATTTATATATGATAACTAATAAAGTCGACATATTATCTTATTTCCTACTTTAATCAGAGAAGAAAAAGGGTATGTATGCCTTTAACGCTTTTAAATCGGTAAATAAGTAAAACATTCGCCCCAGTAGCCAAGGCAAAATAGGAAGAATCTACAAGACTATAATTTATTGTAGACTAGTTTAAATACCAGAAAATAAAACCAAATTAATTAAAGAAATATAGCTACTTTTTTGTATTGGTAGATAATTACATTACACTGATAAACCCAGGAACTAAATGTAATAGGTTCAGATATTTGTTATGGCTGCAAAGACAAGTAGCAAAAAGAAAGATTTAATTGTCTATTTTCTTTTGACTACTAGGTCTTTAACTTCAAGATTTTTAAAGTTGAAAATATTATAAGCAGACAGTTTATTAATTTTTACAAACGCCTCACCAATAAAGTTCTTCAATTATTAAATGCAGCTTTCACTACAGAGAAGAGGGAAGAAAATCATACTGTAGATGGTATAGATGGTAAAGAAGCTCATTTTGCTTGAATTAGTGAAAATTTAACTAAAATGTTTTTAAATTGGATATGATAATCATTTGTTTAAAATTATTTTCAATTATAAAATGAACAATCAAAATAGTTTTGAACTCGGAATCTACGAAACTTTGAGACGATCAGACGCGTTGGTGCAATCTTTCCATATAATTTTTGAGGCTTAAAGTTATGCTGACATTCGGACAGAATGGCAATGAAGGAGACGGAATATACAACGTCTCAATCCCCTTTCTGGCTACGTGATTGATTGTGATGTATAAAATTATATCTGTAATATGTAACATATGATATATTAATTTTTTTTAATACTATTCTTTACCATTAAAATTCTGTTTTTTGGTTTTTTGGTAATTTAAATCAAATATTGCAATACTGTGTCCAATCAGCGCTAATGTACAAACGGAATAGACTCCTGGGAATGTATATTCTTATGAAAGAGGCAATAAAACTCTATAAAGTAGGTTCTGTACTATTTTTTATTGATGCAACAGGGCTTAAAGACTCCAAACTCAGAAGAGGTTAGAGTAGACCTGGCGGTCGCAGTGCTCTCAAATCAGCTGGCATTTTGGCGTTACTAAATTAGCGAACTTTTCTTAGACTTTTCATGAATCAACACGAAAGCAGATATACTCAACAATATCTTTGACTTCAAAAGAAGCACTTTGCTTAGAAGACAATGGAGACTATTTCTGCAAACTTATGCCAAGTAAAGAGGCAGCTCGAAATTGACTGCCTTCAAACAGAACTTAATAACTTGGTATTCTATTTAGAGCAAAAGGATAAAACTTTAAAATGTTCACTTTGATTTTAATATCAGCACTGACAACAGTAATTATTTTACTTAATAAAGCATTTAATAGAGAGGTTTCGAACAGTACTGAATTGCAACAACAAACACTTTTTTACTGTTTATTAATTGAATTTTTACATGGCTATCTGTAAAAAATGTGGCGCTTTACAATTCATAGGATCTGTGGGAACTAATATAAAAAAATGAATAAAATTTTATGTTGTTGTTATTCAGCACTGTTTGGAATCTCTCTACGAAATATTTAAAGTCACATATAACATATGTAAACAAAATAATTTTATTAATCATTTCTAAAATTTTATCAATTATTCTTGTTACTTTAAACAGCTCTTTTTGTTTAAATTAGTGAAAATTTAACTGAATTGGAAAAACCTCATATGCTTTTGAGTTGGATATGCCACAAACCGGAAATCGAAAATTATTTTCGCCTATAAAATGAACAATCAAAAAAGTTTTGAACTAGACTAGGAAGTCCTATAACGAAAACCTCAACTGTTTTACTGGGTTTTCATTGAAATAAAATTTTTCTGAAAAACAAAGAGGAAGAAAAATTTTGTCTATTAAATGGTTTATTAAATCGTTCATTTTAAACTAAGTCAGTGTGAAAAAGTATTTCCACACAATTACGTCTACTGGTTTTGCTTTAATATCTACGAAAATATGGAGGAAACACATTTTGCGGACGTACCTCGGCTATGAGCACTCGTCGAAGAATGGAAAAAATTTGGGCAGATAAAATGATGGAATTGAGTTACATTAACAGGAATTACGAATTTCGTATTTCGTATTCCGTAGGCAGCAAGTTCAGACAAAATCGATGTTATAAAAGTTATTGACTTGCTAATGCCTTCATAAATTACAATTTAAGTGAAAAATAAAAAAATAAAAAAAAATACGTGTAAATGGAATCTAACATAGCAATTAACTAACATAAACAAGCAGTTATGGCAAAATTTGAAAAAATCATATTTTCTTCTTCTTCTGCTGCTTCCTCGACGTTTAAAGTCCGAATCCTTACATGCAAACCATAAAGGGTTTTTGCTGAAAATCATTTAAAAAATTGCAGAAAAACCAAATGTTCAGAAATAATAATTTATTTTTATATCAGTTTATTCTCTTCAGAAATGTTTTATTTTCCCTTTTCTTAGTTTTTATAAATAAAATAAAATGTTTGCAGATACTTTTCCTACAGGTGGGTAGCCAATAAACCGGCTGAATGACACGTAGACAAAAGTCAACCGCCGAGCTTAGCATTGAAATGTGCAAATTATTGTGCCAGCAAAAGTGATTTCTGTGATGTAATGGAAAAGGAGGTGTGGTTGACTATGTGGCAGACACAGACCGATTTGTTACTTAAACAATCACATTGTAATCTATTCTTTTTGAGACTAAAGTGGAGTAATGAACTTTAAGTGAAAACTAACTTGAATGAAAATTAATTCCATAAAAAGTAAAATAAATAATTAAATCTAAAATATTAAATATTGTTCTGATATATACTATAGAATAAAGTTATCATTGTAATCAGTTATGTATACTCAGAAAAAATATGCTCTAACCATATGCTAGTTGAATTAACCTGATTATTTTGTTAGAGAGATTTTATCTCATATGGTAAAGAACATATGAAATCCAACATGTGGTATGGTTGAACCAATATGATACTTCGAGTAAGAAAATTTTGACCCGAGATTTAGTTTAAATCTGGTTAAATCAACCAAATAATTTTTCTAAGTGTGGACAGAAATTTATTTGGATCGGACCTCCAGATAATTTCAGTAATAATAAAAAGCTTATATACAGCTTATTAAACAGACTTGATGGATTATTAATGAATAAACA
This sequence comes from Teleopsis dalmanni, assembly GCF_002237135.1. Classification (NCBI taxonomy): domain Eukaryota; kingdom Metazoa; phylum Arthropoda; class Insecta; order Diptera; family Diopsidae; genus Teleopsis; species Teleopsis dalmanni. Next base: position 162,297,299 of record NC_051846.1, on the reverse strand, counting down.
CATAAATAAATATAGTTCTCCGATTCATTACAGCCACTCAAGCATTTTCTCTGATAACCTGTCTGATTATATTTTGTTACATATAATATATAATATGGAATATTAATATATAATACATAACACGTAATAGTAAAAAACATATAAAACATAAAAGAGGTCAATTTTGAGTGGTACACAACAATTTGTTTGCCGGAAGTCTTCGGGGAATTGAGGAAAACCAACTGTCACACTTCATCACGACAATGTGAATTTCTACAGATCATCTTAAGTCAAAAGAGTTTTTGACCATTCAAAACGTCGAATTTATGAGGTATCCGCCTTATAGTCTCCACTTGATACTCAAAGATTTCTTCTTCTTCCCAAACATTAAGAAAAAATTTCGTGGCGAGCGTTTTTCTACGGCCGAATAGACCGTTTTGGAGATATCAACTTCAGAGTGGCAAAATTGTTTCGAAAATTGGTTTAATCCAATGCAAAAATGTATTAACCATCATGGAGAATACTTCAGAAAATAATAAAAATATTTTCACTTATTAACCACTGTGCTTTTATTGTTAGACACAACCTTAAAGGCCAACTATCGTAATACATAATGGTATGAATAATATGCATAACAAAGTAGTATAAAAAATATTATATATGGATAATAATAATAATATTAAGTTCATAATACGTAATACAATATAAAATATACAAAATTATTAATGTTTATTGAGTGAGAAAAAAAGTAAGCCACCGACTATATGGTGACCGACTTATATATGGCGTCGTTAAAAATATATATAAAAAAAATATATATAAAAATAATTAATATAAATTGTAACACTTAATTCATAAAATAAGAACATATAGTCATTATACTTTCTGATCAAAGGACGATTTTGATATATATATATATATAGCCAAGTTAGATTACTGATACTTTGAAAATAATTAAGGAAACTTTTTTAACTTTGAAAGTAAAGGAGAGAAAAGATTAAAATCTAACATTATTTTAGATTTGAATGATATAAATTTTATCTTTCTTTGTTTGTATGTAAATGAATGTCTTATTTTTGTATAATCAAGGGTCTAATGATAGCATGGTCTATTCCAATTTTTGTTTTTCAAAATATAGGTTCATACATATTACTATGTCTAGACTAAGAAAGTATTTTGAGACAGGTTATATTCTAATATTAGGTGTTATGATATTTACTCTCATTATAAAGTCTGTTTGAAATTTGTTATTTGTTTAATGCAGTAAGGACCAGGACCAGCGGATTCCTCTGTCTAAATTACTATGCTTAGACTAGCAGAGCATTTTGAACCGGTTCATTTTTTAACTATAAGTGTTAAGTTAACATTATTCTGATCATCTCGTACTCCACAGCTACCTAATATTTTTTATACATCTGGTACAGGAAAGGACAACTTTTCAAGTTATGGGATTCTTCTGGTATTTTCACTTCAAATAATTCTACGCTTTTCTATTATTATTGTCTACTCCAACAATTATGGTTCAACAAAATTGAAATATTTGGTTGTAATCAAGTAAGATCGGCTGTGTATCCGCATAACTGAAGTGAATAACCAAGTATGATATAGTAATACAATAATTGACTGTTTTTGAGATATGTTAACAGGTATTTAAGCAATAATGTTAACCAACATTATCTGCAATATATTCAACTTATTTCGTACGTATAAATAAGTGATATATTTATTTTTGAATAAGACAATTCAGATTTATCTTGTGGGTGCGATGGCGAGGAAAATGAAGATCAGTTATATTCATTACCTTACTTTTCAAACTTAAGATTATAAAATGTAACAATTGTGTCAGCAGATAGAAATCCTAAAAAGAAAATTTTCAAATCCTAGGTATTAAGTAGTCAACATGATTTTTTTAATAAGTAATATAGAAGGCCTTATGCTCCAATAAGAGTTAGAAGAAAGAAGGAGAATGTAGAAGTCGTAGTGTGGACTATAAAACAAAGAGCCAGTGGATGGCTTGCGTTGATAGTAGATACACAACCATATATGCATAACTTAACTTAATAAAATATATATATATACATTACCTACATTATTAAGATTCTGTTTACTGGTATAATAATAAATTTAACAATGACATACCATAAATAAATATTAAAAAAACTAATTATATACTCAGATATTAAACAATAAATTAAAATTTGGTGACATATTTATTAAATTTTCATAAACATTGTATCTCATTTCATATAATAAATTTAAATAAAAATAATTAATTTTCAAAAAACATTAACAAAATTTTAATTACTGAAGCCTAATTATCAGAACATTCAGTAGTGTTCATGACTGTTTAATAATTACAACAACAATAATGTTGAATATATTAAAGATGGACAGCTTCTCCTGTGCACACCTAATTGGTAATGTCATCAACTTAATGCAGATAAATGACGCACAAAACGGTGACAATTTAGCAAGTATCAGCGTTCAGCTCACCTTTGGAAAGGTGAAACACCTTGGTCGTTGTGGTTAGGAATAATGACGGAGAAGGAGGAGGAGGAGGAGGAGGAAAAATAGAGAATGCCAGCACGTTTACGTGGGCGCCACAAATTATGAACGCAAATTGCTTTTTTCCCTTTTTCTTCTATTTTTCTCCTTTTTGCATAATTTTTTGTCGCCGTTTGTTTTACTTAGAACGGAAACTTAAGTAATAGAAACGCGCATTAAAATTGGCAACAATGTCTCCAAATTTCTATACTTTTTTTTATTAAAAAAGTAACAAAGTCAACTAAAGACGAGTTAAGCGTTTATAATGACTTAAAACGTGTGGCAATATAAAAACAAGGAGGCTTGTGGGGCGTACATAAGTGGATTTTGGTACGATCTTGTGAACTGAATATGATGCGGTACAATAGAACATAAATTTGGCTTGTTAACATAGTTCTGATGAATAGAGTTGAAATTATAAAGTGAAGATTTGTGTGGTCTAGAAGAATATCATGATATTGCGTCGCAGTGGACAAGCTTAATTAAGCCCTAAGAATGAGGCTGTTATGATTAAATATGGCAAAAATATTTTAGATTAGTTCTAAATCTTTCGGTTCAACATTTTTATAATCTTTCTGGAACTTTAAGAGTTGGGTTATCTTCCACTGATATATAATAGCCCATAATATACCATAGGCTCTCAAAACCTAAAATTCCTTTTAAAGGGTAAAAAACATAGTTTATTTCTACAAATATTTATAAAAGTAAAGAATGTTAGATCTCCTTAGAAGAACATTTTGACCTAAAATATCTGAATTTTGATAGAAGAGGAGACGAACAGGCATAAGATGAATAAATGCTGTGAGCTATGAATAGAGAGCATAGACATTATCAGCTAAAAGGAATAAGTAAAAACTCGACAAGAAGAAGTTTACAAACTCTACAATGAAAAAGAGAAAGAAACTGTTTTTGAATAAATTCTACCATAAATAGTCCTTAAAATTTAGACAACATAATTTCTTAACTTGTCATGATTTAAAGTTAGTTGCTATTTAATATATTGAACTAATAAGATAGATAAATAAAGTGAAAAGAGAAATAAGAGAAGAGAGAATAAGCATTAACAACAGGAAGTAAAATGTAGACAAGAATGACTCACAGAGAATAGGGACTATCAATTGAAAAGAATAAGCAAAAAGCCGATAAGAATACAATGAGATAGAGGAAGAAGCTCTTTCTATTTCTTAATGAATTCAAATGTAAATGGACCAGTCAAGAAAGTATGATTTCTCGTACTGTCATTGTTTAGAGTTACTTTCTCTAACTTTCTTCCTCTTAATGCATTAAACGAATAAGATGGTTAACTGAAGTAAAGAATGATTCACAAAGAATAATGAAAAATAATGAAAAAAAGTTTAAGAAAAAAAAATCGGCGATGTGTTTAAATTCTATTGTGCGATAGCCTTAGGGGCTTCCAAAATTCTGATGACAAAGATGAAGGATATATTTGTAACTCTTATTTAAAGCTAACCTTCCGCTCCTTTTAAATTAAAAGTGTATAATTTCTAATATTGCCAAAAGTATTATCTCAAGTCAACAAGTCAAATTTTAATGAGAGGGTTGAAGGAAATACTTGTAATCTTTATTTAAGACTAGTCTAAACAATTTTTTTAAATCAACAGAGTATAATTTTTCATACTGCCATTATTTAAAGGTTCCTCTCCAATACATTAAATGAATAAGATAGATAACTGGAGTAAAGAATGGCTCACAGAGAATACACGTCTTTAGCTGAAGATAATAAGTAAAAAATCGGCAATGGCTTAAATTCTATGGTGCGATAAGCTTAGTTCCTTAAAAAACTTTAATGAGAGAAATGGAAGAAGTTTTGGGCTTTTTTAGTTAAACCTATTATATACGATCTTTTTAAGATTACATAATTTCTAATATTGTCTAGAGTGTAGCTTTAACAGATTCAAGTCAATAAAGCTTATTTTCTTACAATGCTTTTATTTAAAATAAGTTCTTCAACTATATATCAAACGTTTAACATGAATAATTTAAGTCAACAATGACTAATAGAGATAATGAATTTCAACTGGGAAGAATAAATAAAAAATTGGCAAAAATATGGGATATTTTTATGGGATTTCTTATTTAAATCTACCATGTAGAATCTCTTTAAGAGTGCACAATTTTTAATACTTGTACATCCAACGAAATTAAAGCACAAGGCCCTTGTTTTAGTGAATGTTGATACATGTGTGGGATATAGATATGGTAGATATGGGATAGTTATGGGAAATATAAATTTCCGAAGTATATTTGAGGATTTTTTGGGATGAAGTAAATTTAAGTGGACAACCACCGAGTGTAGCTCAAGCATTTCTTTTAACTGACAACTTGTCTCGACACATAACAGGCATTTGAGTAGCTTCATTTTTGGCCATTAAGTTGAGGATTTTCATATAAAATTTTTTCCTAACAAATAAGTTTTTTCTTCATACACTATTTAAACAGCAAATTGGTTAGTTGATGGGTCTGAGGGTTGTTAGGTTTGCTAAACAGGAGTAAAAAGTGTTGCCTTGTTGTTTGAGTGTTGCATTGTATGTTCCGTGTGAAGCGGAGTTAGAATTTTTTCATAACTTTTTTTTTTGAATTTTCGTTTGCTGATTTTTTGCGCCTTTTTTGACTCTTTTCGGCACGAACTCGGCAACACTGAAAGCGATAATGCTCGTTTGTTTTATGAGAAATTGCAAGTACGTGCTTAGCATAAAAATATGTTGCCAACAACTGAGATTTTTTTCCGTCCTACCAAATAACAACACCCTTCCACACTCTGCGTACCAGTGATTGTGCTATTTTTGTGGTTATTTTTTTATACTTTCCGAAAACATCAAACTAAGGATCAACAGTCGTCGTGATGGTAGTTTTTTCATTTATTTTATTTTATTTTTTTTTCGATTTGCCTGAATTTCAACACACCCACATCTGCTTCCTGCCTGTGCGTCACTTAAGGATGTTTTAACAAACAGAGCAGATTTTTTCTCTGGAGCTCTTTTAAGCGGTTTTTGATTATGTTATTATTGTTGTTTTGTCGTAGTTGTGGAATGAGTTTGTCGACTTGTTTAGTGTCGATGATAACCCATAATTTGTGGTACAAAGTGTGCCTGAATGCCACAAATTGTAAACATTTGTTTAAGCTCTTCATGAAGCATGAACAATGACAAACTGACGTTGTACTCTTCAGTGTTTTATTGTCAACCAGAAATAAAAATGATAGCTTTTATGACATATTTTGCACGATTTGGGTTAAGAAGTTGCTATATACATAATAAAATCATCGTAAAATATAAAAAAGTTGTCAACAAGGTTTTTGGTGTGAATTTTGTTATATTTTTTCTTGTATTTTGATTTATTTAATGTTTTTAAAGTTAACATTAATAATTCTTGATTTAGAAATTCAAGAAATGATTTCTATTTACATAAATGTCATTGTTATTAGAATAAATTTTTACGTACTGAACACATGATTTAACTCTTTCTCTGTTCCTCTTGCCGCTGTCCTATCAGATACTAAAATTGATGTTCTTAGAAATAAAACTCTTATAAATTTTAAGTAATTGAATTTTTGTCACAAGACAAGGTGAAGTTTAACAAAATTCCAAATTCGAAGAAGTTAGAACTTGTTAAATAACAAGTTAAGTACAGCTTCATATCAGTCAGTTAACGAACACAGACTCTGAACTTTAAATTTGGCAGGGTAGGAGTTCATCCATTTGTACTATCAGTTTAAAAAAATTATTTACGAATAATTAAATATCAATTCCAAGGCTACTCATGTATTTGGTATTTGGTGATGCTCAAAATTACTGTATGGTCAGCCAAAAACTCAATAAATTTAAAATAATAAAATATATTAGTTGTTGTGATTCACCACTATTTAAAACCTTTCCTTTAAATGCAATAGTTTCTATTAAGTAAAATAGTCACTGTCATCATAACTGTCGTTTAAATCAAATTTAACATAGATAGACGGTATAGCCTCTGTTACACTTTGTTTATACTACTGGAAATATTGTTTTGTTTTTATAATATTTTGCTTGAATTGACTCATGAACTTTATAAAGAGTAAATATAACATAAGATCTAAAAGTAAAAAGTTCTGAATTAAGTTGGATCTGTGTTGATATGTTTAGTGAACACATGGTGCTCATCTCTATTGTGGCGTTTTATGATTCCGATCAGTACTATTAAATCCATTCGCATTAATTTCTGAAGAAATTTCGACAGTTTATAGTCAGGGTTCTTTACAATATTTCTTTGTTATCTTATTAGTTTTATTTTCAGACTTTCTTTTTTCTGGATATAGTCTATTTTATGGTTAGAGTTCAAAAAGTAATTGACCTAACGGTTGAATTCTAATTAGCTTACTATCTTGGGTTAGAAGAGTGGAACCTAAGATTTTGCGATGGGATTTTAGTAGGTTATTGCTTTGTGGTCAAGTTGGACAATAGGTATTTTCCAAAAGGTACAAACATTTCATAATTTTAAATATGAAGATCTTGTGGTTTAACTAACAACTTTATTTGTGCAGTAAGTGTAACTGTTTTTATGTGGAAACAATGTCCAAAAGTTAGTGTTCAGAAATAGAATTGAATACAGAGATCTATAAGCGGTAACTTACAATTAGATATTTTTAAACAAAAAAGTCAGGAACCTGTGTTTAAAATAAAAGAAACTGTACTGATCTCTTATGCTATTTTGTTTTTATTTCCATTTAAAAATACATGAGTATAACTCATAAAACTCATATAATATATAACTAACATGATATAATCATGATATTAAAGATCATGATAATTAAGTTACAATTTTATATCGTAATTTTTTACTCACAAATGTTTAGTTAGTTTTCATAATGTTTACCTGTAATGAAAAAAAAAATAAATATTAGTTTATTAGTTTAAAAATTGTTTTAATTATATTGAATAATTTATTTAAAAATATTTTACAATGTCTTTTCAAAAATGTAAGGGAGTATATTTATAATTTTACTATTTCTACAAGCCAAAGTAAACGAAAAATCTGAATAAGAAATTTTATAGCTCAAAATTACATGTCTGGTAATTGCAGATACACAATTATAATTAACGAATTTCAGGAGAGATTTAGTATCTTTGCAAATAAATATATCATTTCAATGAATTCTATTCAATTCTGACTAGAAATATTGTATTGAGAAACGAAGAATCAGTAACAGATTTCAAATGACTTATGGGCTATTAAATGAAGGCAATACAAATCGCGTGATTTTCTCGAAGTTCAGAGATATGTTGTATTTCACGCTTGTGCGATAAATTATCTTATATATATGTACATATGTAAATCTAAACACTTACATTATATATATCTTAAAATGCACATTAACGTTCACCTTTTAAAAAGATCAACATAAGTGATCATTATCAGAGTATGAGGATTTTTTTTGATTTATTGTAAAAAGTAAAAAAACCGCAGCCACCGGAAATTAAACAATTTAAATCTTTCAACCACAAATCTGATAAAAAAAGATGCACTGTATGCGATAGTAATCAGTTGTGCATATTTTTAAGATTTTATTACTTACATGAAACTAAAATGATCTCAATATATTTTTTCAGCTTAATTTATTCGTAGTACTCTTTTTTCGTTTTTATTTCAATATTTACTCGACTGATTTAATTACAAATTGCCAAGGTATCTTTGCTTTTCATTATTAAATATAAATCCTAAATATAATTGAAATGATCGATGAAAAGTGAAATTTACGAATAAATTGTATTTCAATTAAAAATAAAATTTTAAGCAAATAATAATGACTCATCGAATCGGGCACACTATTTTGTGGATAGAAGCGAAAACACTCTAAGAATAAGATAGCCATGCAAAAGAGCTATTTCATCCTTATAACTATAAAAATACCTTCCTTTATAGTACGGTGTTGCTGATTTTGTTTGCAGTCAAACATACTACATACTATAAGACCTGACCCATCATATGAACAAGGTTGAAAATCATTATTCCAGATCAACTACAAAACGGCTCCTCTCTTCTTCTAACATTACCCGGGGTAAACAATAATTCAAGAATCTTTTTTATTTTATTAGTTCCAAAAAAAAATGTCCCATTTTAGTAATATATAGCTGAAGCTGCTGATTTACTTACTTAACCCTTAGAGAGTTATTACTTAGAGAGACTACTTAGTAGTTACTTAGCGAGATATATAAATATACTTCATCAATATAATGAAATGAACAAAGTGAGGTGGTATAGTGTTGAATGAAATAAAGGATAGGACTCCAACAAGCTTAACCTTGAATAGAAGCATAGAAGTCATATGGAAGCTACATGGTGGTATAGCCTCCTTACAGTCCAATAGTCCAGTATCACTTAAAAGCTGATATTATTTTAGACTCTACCAAATTGATGACATAGATAATTTGGAGTGTACTATATTTGAAGTAAGTAGGTTTAGTGACACTTGACCTTCTTAACAAATATTAAACCATGACTTTATTATCTATTGTAAATAGTGCACATTTCGAACTTCATCTATGAGTGACAGGATTGATGCAAAGGGTTTATTAAAGCCGCACCGGGTTTTGCTAGCTTATTCACATGCATGTTCTCCACTTTATGTCAATGAACTGAAACCAGTGATACAAATAAATTCCAACTTAATATATTAACGGGTCTCTTACATTTGTAAACTACCTTGGGCAATAAGCAGACTACTGAAATAGTTTTAATAGCTATCTGACTGTGAGAAAAAGACTTTCGTTTTCAGAAAGTATATATTTCCATGGAGAAAAGAGGCTGTTAGGATGGTGAAGACTTCGGCTTGAATTATTAAGGTACATTAGCAAAGGTGACTACTCCTTTCAAGAACATTAATTTGAAAATTTGATAAATATTGTACTTTTGTTATATTACTTTTGTGAACATAATGTGATAAGTAAGTAATAATGTTTTTTAAACTAATATTGATGATTGATTTTAGAATTATAGCAATTTTGATCTTTCAACTTTAAGATTATTTAATATCTACTCAATCTTTAACAATACTTTAGTGAAAAGGTTGTTGAATAATTGAAATGATTTTAAAAAGGACGAAAAGTGCTCTGTCAACGGTGGAATGGTATACATAGGTCCAATTAATGATCAAAGTGCGGTGATGAATATGAGTATTGGAACTCCCACCTAAATTAAAGGTAAATATCAAAGAATATGTTGTCCACTTCGATTATTATCCATTGAATTTCTTTTAATGAAAAAGGCATAACCGTTATCAAAAATTTTCTTTGATTTTCTATACCTGAAATATATATAAGAATGAATAAAATGAAATAGACATTTAATAGTATTAATTATGTTGTTGGTATATACCTACAGTTAAGAGGAATTACTTCACATTTCGTTGATACTAAATCACTATCTAAGTAAGTTTCTTCGGGTTTTGACATTTTGATATACTTTATTTTTAAACATATCCTTGATACTTTTAATAAATAATAAAAGTTAATAAATAAAGTACATTAGCAAATACTGCAAAGCTACTGATTTTATCTGTGTCCAATGGTGTCGGAAGGTTTTATGTTATCGAGAAATAAATCAGTTTTTTAGTGCTCTTTAATTAAAATCTTCAACAAAAAATCTCCATGTTCAATATTTCCTCACAGAACAAATAGGATTGATTATTAGATATGGTGGTTAGTTTAAATAGTCAAAATGATAGTATGAAAATCCATTTCGTTGAGGTCATCTTTCATGTTATCAAACGTGATTAATAAATTCAGCCAAAAAGAATTAAACATGATTAATATAAACACAAAAATTAATAATAATTGCAAAAAATTGCAAATATGCATTATATTCTTATCAAAGTTTTTACTGTTTTTTATATTTTTATTAAATAACTTAAAACTAACATGTATCTACAACAAACAAGTCGTTGTCTAAAGTAAAATTTCGTATATTTTCTTTCGTCAATTGAAATTAATTAGACTTCCAGCTGATCTTGGAATTTTTAAAATAAAAATATACGATATATTTGCATATGTGTTAATTAAGTAAATAAAATTTTACACATATTACATAGAGAGAGATTTAATAAGAAATACTACTCTATTTCCAATATTTTTGTTGTAAAAAATACTTAAATGTTGTTTGGCATATATAAGGTGACAGACAGAAATGGTGTAAATAATTTTATTTAAATTAAAAAATAGAAATAAATATTTAAATAAATTAATAAATTTAAATGAATAAATATATTTAAATAAATAAATAAATAAATTTAAATAAATATTTACAATATTCCAAATTTTTATACTTTTGAATGTACATATACTTAGTTCTTATAATTCTTATTAAGTTTAATTAAAAGCGGTTATAAATAGGTTCCACAAGTATTAGGAACAAAATCTTGTGTATTAATTTTAATATTTATCAGAGTGTATTTTGTAGTATCGCTAATAATCATTTCAATGTTTTTTTTTCAGTATCACGCAAATATTGTGATTCAAGTGTGTTAAGTTTCATCAGTTGTCACATTTTGGCTTATATCTTTAAATAAGTAGAGAAATATGGATTAGAGTGCAAATAATTGAATAAATAAATCAACCTAGAAATAGATTTGTGAAGACAAACAAATTTATTTTCATTATAATTTTTTTTTTGTTTTTTATTATAATTTTTTTTTTGTTTTTTATTATAATTTTTTTTTTGTTTTTTATTATAATTTTTTTTTTGTTTTTTATTATAATTTTTTTTTATTTTTTATTATAATTTTTAATGAGTTTATAGTTATCAATATGTTAATGTTAACTAATGCCAATGAGAATTATAATTAAATAATACATAACAAATACGTAGATTTCGCTACAATATTGAAGTTATAAGCTAAAATTTCAATACGGTAATGGTGACCATTCTGCTTTATAAGTACTAAACAAATATGTCAAATATTAAAACAATCATGAGAAACATTAGTTTTTCAAATTTATTTAATGCCATAGTAAATTAAACTCAATGAGAATTATAATAAGAAATGCCAAAAAATCCTGTACAAAAACATAAAAGACAAACAATTAAATAAGTAAATAAATCAAATCAGATCTATATTTGTACTTTCGAGTTCGTTTATTATATATTATTTTATTATAATTTGATTAAGATAAAAATGATGATAAAAATGTGTGATTTACAGTTTATATCCTTTAATGTTTGAATTTATATTTTATGGAGTTTTCGATGGGTAAATCTGGTGTAATATTCTATAATCCAGATATACTTTTGTGTAATTTTCATTTTCGTTGGGTAAATCTGTGTAACACTAGAGATTAATGTGTAATAGTCTAGATTCATTTATAACACTAGATATTTTGCCAAAGTAGCAAAATTATTCTGAAATTAATAGCTGTTTTATATGACTTGAAAATTAAAATTTGATTTGATTCCATATATGTATGAATTTATAAAAAATATAAATACCTACTATTATAATTACTATTACTGTGAAAAATGATAGTGCATTGCGATCTAAGACATCTATTGTGCCCCTTATTCAGATTAGAGTGTTTTTCCAAGTCCGATTTCTTTAATGAAAGACAGTATAGAACCTATCTTTACCAGTCTTTAATTCTTATGATCCATTAAATATCCTCCAATGTGTTTCGTTCGCTTGTGCATCGCTACGGGACACTGTCCAAGCACATGGTATGCAGTTTCTCTCTCCTCTCTACAGTATCTACAGTCTGAGTTGGATTGAATACCTAACTTCGTTAGGTGGTTATTAAATCCACAGTGACCGGTTAATAATCTCGTAATGATTCTTAGGTTATTATTTTTTGATTATTTTTTGATGCAATATATTAAGCGTTTTAGGTTGTAAGTCCCTAAAAGCATTTTAAATTGTGATAGTCTTTCTTTCTTTTTCCTCTGCGCCATTCATAAGAATCAGAAGATTCTTCTTTTGTCTAGACCACATAAAGGTTCTGGGGCTGTCATTATTGAAGCCGCGCATTTTCGTGTAAGTTTGTCTGCCATTTCATTGATTTGAATACGAGCATGCCGCGAAACCCATATTAAGTGCACCTGACTGTTCCAGCCAAGCATATTCAGTTTGTCTAAGTGTATATCTACTAACATAACTACAAAAATTTTAGATTACTCATAAAGTGTTCGATTGGGCAACAAAATTTAACAGATCTAGAGTAAATCTAGATTAAATCCAGATTTAAAAATCAAAAACGCTTATGGTATTAACAAAACTTGCCATACTTAAACATTTGTTATATAACTTACTGCTGTCCTTCTATTCTAGTGCAGCATAGGGCCTCGATTTTAGTGTTAGCACTTCCATTATCTTTTTTATAATAAAGAGGTGATTCATAAGTTTTTTCTTTTCTTTTTTTTTAAACTAGTTTAAATAAGATTTTGTTTTCTGGTCAACAATAGCTGTTATATCTTAAAATATCTTATAGATCGTTTTTATGGTTTAAAGTTATTTTGGTATAAGCAAAGTTGTATACACAATGTATAAAATGTATGTATACATTACTAATAAATTCATGTAGAGAATCAACATTGAATAAAAAAACTATAGCTATAATTTAGCACCCTGTAGATAAACAAATTTATATGCACAACAGACGCAACGGAGACAAAAATTAATTGACGGCTGTGAGATAGAAGTATTCCTCATTAAATTTAAAAATCTGACATAGAAAATTGTAGATCAAGTGTAGGCGTAATATCTAATGACTTGGAAAACAGAAATATAACACAAATCTATGTAAGACATAAACAAATATCATTGTGACTAAATCCAAGTAGCAGAATAGCAGAATACTTTTTATTGGATTGCATAGAGCAAAGCATATTTGGGTCTATGGAGCAAGTGCAAAACAATTTAAATGCAATGGAAAAAGTACATTAAAGTATTGCATTGCGATGCATGTCTAATGCAGTCGAGAAATAAAAACAGAAGAGTATAAATTTTATAATTTAATACATTGCAATGTCCTTATTACACCGTTGACTGTCATTCATGATTACCGGCAGACCAGAAGGCAAATTCAGAAATAGAGAAAAATTATATCAAGAATTTTGAATTCTTCAGTTTAAGCATCTTTAAGTGACGAGGGCTGCGATAAATGTGCATATTAAAAACGGAAAAAGTTTACGTGTTTAAGATAAATTGCATCACTTTTTAAGTGATTATGAGTGCTTCTTTTTATTTGTTTATTTCTGTTTTTTTTATTTTGTTATTTTTTAAGTGTAATTTTTTAATTTGTCTTGCTAATTAAATCATTTTGATTTATGCAACAAATTGCTGTCAAATTTTCTAACTAATTTATACATTTATATGAAATAAAAAATATAATTTTCAAATACAATTTCATATTATGAAACAATTATTGTCAAAGGTTTGAGTTAATTATGAATTTAATTTATATATGTGTATAATACATATATATAGAGAATTTTATATAAAAAAATAATTTTAAATAAAAAAAAATAATTTTCAAATTCGCTTTAATATTATGAAACAATTATTGTCATAGGTTTGAGTTAATTATGAATTTAATTTATATATGTGTATAATATATATATATAAAGAATTTTATTTAAATTATGTAAAATAATTTTCAAATACAATTTTAAATAAAAAAAAATAATTTTCAAATTCGCTTTAATATTATGAAACAATTATTGTCATAGGTTTGAGTTAATTATGAATTTAATTTATATATGTGTATAATATATATATATAAAGAATTTTATTTAAATTATGTAAAATAATTTTCAAATACAATTTTAAATAAAAAAAAATAATTTTCAAATTCGCTTTAATATTATGAAACAATTATTGTCATAGGTTTGAGTTAATTATGAATTTAATTTATATATGTGTATAATATATATATATAAAGAATTTTATTTAAATTATGTAAAATAATTTTCAAATACAATTTCATATTATCAAACCATTATTGTCATAGGTTTGAGTTAATTATGAATTTAATTAATATATGTGTAATAATATATATTATATATTATATATATAATATATATATAAAGAAAACTTATTAAAAATATATAAAATAATTCAAAACCATTATTGTCATAGGTTTGAGTTAATTATGAATTTAACTAATATATGTATATAATATATATATAGGATATATATATATAGGATATATATATAGGATATATATATATATATATATATATATACATATAAAGAATCTTTATTCAAGAAAAATAATTTTCTCATTCAATAATTTTTGCAACGGCATTGCTTTAAGGTTCTTATGCGATTTGCTTGCCAACAAACTTTTCAGTAAGATTTTAACCCACTTTCCGCATTTTTTTTAACAGTTCTCTAGTAACCTTTTCATTGTGATGCTGTGCTGTTTAAAATAGGAAAGATACTTTTTACATTACGCAGTATAAATATATTTTTAAGGAATATTAAAATAATACTATTCATTTGCATTTGACTTAACCACATCATAAATAACAAGAAAAAAAAAAACCAAAAAAAAGTTGCACTTGAAGAGTTGTCAGTTGTCTACTGAGTATCTACAAGTGTCTTACTTATCGTGTTCCTTTTGTATTGCATAAAATCCACGTGCAATATGCATTTTTTGTTTTTGCGGTAGTGTCTGTGTATCTGTATAAACTTAAGCACTTTTTGTGCATTCTATCCCACAGCAAACAGCAAACAGCAAAGAGCAAATAACAGAAAGTATCGTCTGCATAATTATGTTTTGTTGCTAATGCAGTTGTTTGCTGAGTTCTTGATAAGGCATTGAGCCAGTAGCGAGTCCACTTGACGATTTTATATTTTTTGTTTCTTCAGCTCAAAGTGTTATAATTCTCAGGCAATTAAGGCAACTTTGTTCGTATCTCATTGCTCTAGGCATTCGCAATAAAGTCAAATACCTCAACAACAATAAAATATAATTAAATATATAACAAAAATGTGCAAGCATATAACCATATATCTTATATACATACTACCCAGTACATATATCACATTGTAAATATATTTTCGTATATATTGCATATCAGTTACATTACATAAAATATTACCCATATATATCGTATGTGACGTGACATATATATACATTTATATATAACATTTAAGAGATAAAATTGTTTTCCGGCATTTCTCATTGCAGTTTCGTATCTTGTCAACAACATCAGCAAATGTCAAGAGTTGGGTTAGTAAGTTGAGCTTAGGAATAATGCAAAAATAAATAAAATAAAATAAAATTTAATTCAAATGTTTACCCAGAAAACCCACGTAAAACAATCAAAATAAATGCTTTATTTGTGTTTAATAATTAAATAAAATTTATTTTATATCATTTTACCAAAAAAGTTAACTGTTTTGTTGTAATAAAAAAAAATATGCAAAATAATCCTAAAATTGTATAAAAAAAATATTATAAATAAATTTGAACATTTTTAATGCTCATAAATTTCGATTAGCAATAATTTTTTATACGTGATTTGCATAAAGTTTAATATCGTAAGCGTGCTTAAGATGTTGAAAATTCTTGTTGCCTTCCATAGTTTTTTTGCTTGATTTCGCGATAAACTTTTTATTATATATAAAAATCAGGAAAGCATGTAAATTAGCGCATTAAGTTGACTTGTTTTAAACGATATCTTTATGTATTTATTAACTGTTCAATGACTTAATAATCGACTACAATAAAAAGAAGATTTTCAGAATTTATATATACGCTAAACAGTTAACGAGTTTGATGACGTATGTAACTGGAAAAGAGCTTGTCAATATACTGCCCAAATAATGTACTGATAACAATGTCCGCAGCATCATATATATATATTTTTATAAGCTATATAAAAGTATGCAGATTATGAATTTAATGATGTATGTAAATAGAAATCGGGTGATTAATCCTCTAATAACAATCTTAAAAGGATTCAAGCAACAGGATTAAAAGCATTATAACCTGCATTAGACAAACTCATCAAAACAACAATTTGAGCTGAATGAGGAATCTGGAAATACTAAATGGATAAAGTTGAGAAAACTAAGTTATTTCTCGACAAACAACAGTTTTTTCATATAGTTTGACATACTAAAATGCTGCACAAAATCAAAATTCGGATAAAACACAGACATCAAGGTATTAAATATTAAGTACACAATATTCAAAAAAAAATTTTAATAAGTAATGTACCTTCTGCTCAAAAAGTACTCGGATTTTGTAAATAAAACACACAAATTTAAATTTTATTCCAAATATATTTTATCTCCTTCAAAATATGCTCCTTCTGAAGCGATACACATATGCCAACACTTAACCCAATCTTCCATACACTTTTCGTAGGCCCGTGAAGGTATGGCTTTTAGTTCCTTCAGCGAATTCTCTTTTACCGATTCAATCGACTCAAAACGCTTATCACGAAGGGGCAATTTGAGTTTCATGAACAGGAAAAAGTCTCACGGATCCAGATCTGGCGAATATGATGCCTGAGCGATGACAGTGGTGCCGTGTTTGATCAAAAAATCGCATACAACAAAAATTTTCCATAGTAAAAATCGCTAAATGCACTTGAGGTAATCCCACATTAACAGCTGCTGTAAACAAACTAATTGACAGATGGCGCTCCAATTTGTACCATATGTCAAGAAAGGGTATATCAACATAACAAAAAACATTTTTGGAAAAGGTCTATTACTTAAGAAGTAGTTAACAAACAACAAAATCCGGATACTTTTTTCCGAGTACTTTTTGAGCAGAAGGTAATTGTAAGTTGTAATCAAGAAGTACCAAATGGATCCAGTTAAGAAAACTGAATCATTTCTCGATATCCAGCAAGCTTTTAATAGAGCTTGACGTACCCTATCTATATTCCCTATAAGATTAAAATTTCATATTTTTATTTACAATAGAAGTAAAATTTTAGAAATTGAACTCGAGAGCAAAGATGCCAATATGAATAGCTATGATTGAAGTGACAAAATTCATAACGATTTTTCAGTTCCACTGATCAACAAGAATCCTTATAAAAAAGTTAGCTTTAGATAAAATATCTTGAAATTTTCCTGCATATATCCGGGAGCAGTTAGAAACTCAAGTAAGAAAGTTTACTATTTAACGAGAACCATATATAGTTCTTAAGTTAAAAATGATCACTCACAACCACACATTCTATATGAAAGCTTCTTGAAAAATCAGTTTTTAAAGTCAACATCTTGAAAATTTTTCTTGAACTAAGTACAAGGTATATGTAAAATTAAAAATTTTGATGCGCTTATTGGACAGATAAGAACGCTCAGCCTCAACCAAAGCCAATAAACTATTTTAGTGAAATAAGTAGAGAAAACTTTTCTAGTAAATTAATCTAATTTTATATTTAAATGTTAAATTATTTTTCATGCTCTCTTGATACAAATGTATCCCTTATTACTGGTATGTGGTACTCAACACTAGGAGATTCACTGTCTTATGTCCCAATATATTATCTCATTCATTTCTAACAAGTGGTTGTAGTGGGTTTCAGTCTCATATTATGAATTTCGATACGTCTTACTTATCCAATGAGAATCATATAAAACGATCCATTTTGTATATCGAAGTAATTAAAGTCGATTAATGGATTAAGTAAGCTGCGAGTAATCACATATCACCTGCTCAATTTTGTGGACAATCCATTGCATATGTCTGAACCAGATTGTTGGAAAAAAGATAAATCTCAGTA
Source organism: Teleopsis dalmanni (assembly GCF_002237135.1). NCBI lineage: Eukaryota > Metazoa > Arthropoda > Insecta > Diptera > Diopsidae > Teleopsis > Teleopsis dalmanni. The sequence goes on along the minus strand of NC_051846.1, from coordinate 162,279,044 downwards.
AATAACTATTGAATGTGTGTTAATGAAATTATGATTGACGGACCGGATAATGTGATTATAATTTAATAAAATAATTTATTAAAAAGTAGTTAATTTATTTTATAATTATCAGTAAAAATCTAAATTAAACTTTTCTATGGGTCATTTTTTGTTAAATAATTTAACGTTTTATATTTCTTAATACATTCTATATTTCGACTCTCCTTGAGAGTCATCATCAGGATCACAATCTAACATTAATTAAAAAATATTACTAAAACTATATAAAACTATATCTCTTTATTCTATTATCTATATTACATATTGTCTATATTGTCTCTATATAGTAGAGTTTACAATTTATTTTAAACTCTTCTAAACTCTAAGCTTTAATATTATTAATTGGTTTTTTTTTGTTTTTAATTCCAACCATTATAAATATACATGCAAGAATATAGACAGATATTTTCGACATCAACATTATAATGAGAAATTGCTAAATATTGATAACTCAAGCACGTTTTTAAACAATTTTTAATAAATTTTAAGTGTGAACAGACTTAAAATTGTAATTTGTTTATTTTTAAAAAGAAGTCAGACAATTTAGTTCTAACTTTAGAAAAATAATTACGTATGCAGTACATGGCAAGTTAGACGCGTTTACCTATAAAAGCCTTTCCAGCGAAACTGAAGCTAAGGTGATGAGGTAATTCGGAATTTACTCAGATAAGGTGAGACAAATATTTTACGAGTAGATAAAGTGCAAAACGTGAAATGTTCGAATTCGAAAAGTAAACTAATAAATAAAAAAAAGTTTTTTTATTATATTATATAGTTACTAGCTAGAAGAAATATATATATAATTATTAAATCAGTTGTGTTCAAAAAATTACCATTAGTTCTGGAGAACATAAGTCAGAGAGGAATAATTTTATATATCACTTAAATAAATTATGATTATCTAAAATTTAGTAGGTTAAAAATAATCAATGTTAAATAATTTTATAACTTTTTTTTTGTTTGTTAAATATTATTTTTAATTTATTTGGCGTAAAAGCACCATATTTGCTTACGTCTTTGGTTTATCAGTGAAAAAGTTTTGATAAATTATTTTGCAGCAATGGAAAAAACAAAAATAGTTTAACAAATTATCAAAAGATAAAAAATGTGAATGCTGACCTAGTCTTATCGTACATTTTTCACTAACATATGGAGGTAAATACAATATCAGGCATATGGGAGTACATATCCGTATATTAAGTAATATAATGAAGTAAACAATGAATAAAAGTATATATAAGGAATTTTACAAATAAGTTCAATGCTGATGCTAAAGTCTATAGTCAATTCATGTTTATTTCATTTTATCGCATAAATAATAACTATGAGAAATAAGACTAATTAAAGCCTAAATATAGTGTGACTGCTATTATAGGAAGTGATCGGGTATGGAAGCATTACGCAAAATGGATTTCCATTGTTTATTAGTAGACAAATTAAAATATTACATAGATAAGATTTTTAAGTTTTCTGCTTGTAAAATCATATATCGACAATCTAGACCTAATTAAATGCCAATATCTAATTAAACATCAGAAGTACAAATGTGCTCATATTTTGAACTATAATTAAGTAATTTACACAATTTTGAATTTAAATGAATATGAGTTCTAACAATTTTTGGATCAAAAAAGCGAATGATTTTTAATTAATTTATAATTTACTCAAAGACTCGATTATATTGAAACAATTTGTATAGTAATCAATTTAGCAGCTTAGTATATCTTTTCTTCATAATATAGTATTAAACTATTAATGTATAAACAATTATTTCTTTTATATGTATTAGTGTAGTGAAAGCCCAATGCATGAATAAAATTTGAGTGAGTGAATGCTTAAATCAAAAAGCTGCAGAGGGGGGATACTGTAATGGCCAACTAAGTAAGTAAGTAATTTTATTATAATCATCTTATAGATCGTTGTTAAATATTTTCTAAGGTCATCAAATTCTCAAGTACTTGAAAGCTTAAGAGAGATATTTTTAACCGGAACTTCTGATTTCTTGAGAGTTTGAATCTAATACCTAACTATTGTGGCTTCTCAATTTCTGGATGATATTGCTAAAATGAAATGTATGGCTTTTCGAAACAAGCCTATGGTACAATGTATCAAAGGAGGTTTTGGAACTACATTAATGGTTCATAGCATTGAAACACAGAAATATATTACTTCAAAAAATTATTCTGGTTTATATTTTTGACTGTATTGTAGTGCTACTGACCCTCATATCAATACCCTTTAATATAAACGCTTTGGATTTATGTTAATTTAGCTTAATTTGTGTTGGTAAAAATATGGGTGAAGCAATATTGGTCACAAAAACACCTTTTTGGGAGCTTCGTTTATATCGATTAATATCAATATATCATTTTTGTTAATTACCATAAAATATTAGATATTTGAAAATTATTTTTGTAAATTTATTAGCTTAAAAATTACAACGGATAATGCTTTTGAAATATTTAACAAAAAATAATGAAACAAATCTAAATCTGAATCTGAAGTTAATCAATAAAAAAATTTACTAACATAATTTTTTACTTAATTGATCAAATTTGCAAAAATATTTTAAAAATGAAAAGTGTATTTGATCGGTGCGTGCTTAATGGGTCTGTACGGAAAATATTATCGCAATGAAAATTATTTTTCTCTCTTGGAATATTGCAACATTTTGTGGCATAATTGGAAAAACACTTTAAACGTAGCGTGTGGCAGTACAAATTACAGGCAATTAACTATGCCCCTAATGCGTTCATATGCGGTGCTATTGAAAGATTGCCATCAGATGGCAACCCATCGCAAAAAACGAAAATCGGATCTCTAATAAAATCTTTACATATTTGCTTTGATTATGCCTAACAGCAACAGCAATAGTAACAGCAACAGTAACAGCAATAGCAACAGCAGCTGCTGCTGCAACAAAACATTTGTCGGCAACAAACAGAAACTTATTGTAAATTTGTTAATTTTTTGATTGCTGATTTGCTCAATGATTTATAAACGTTTTGACTGTAGCGGGTTTGATGATAAATTGCATAGAGTAGGCAGCCACGAAGATAGAGTAGAGTGTGTGGTTCAAATGAATGACCTGAGGTAAATGCCATGGATTTCTTGGCATATATTGTGTCAGTACCAGCAGATATGCATTGTGGGTGGTTTCAGCTGAAATAACAATTTTTGAAGACTCCAAGCAATGTTATTTTCAAGCAATTTTAGTTTTTTCAGTTTTCTGATTTTTCACGTCAAATAGAAAATCTCATTTTACTCTGTAATATCAAAAGAATAAAGTTTTCGAAATTATATATTATTAGTAATGCCTATAACTATACTTGAGGTTAAGAGAATATATGCCATTTCGATATTGTTGTTCGAAATAATATAGTACAGCTGTCAATATGTCACTCGGTCAAATCTGAATACTAAAATTACTCTAAAGAAATATAAGTATATGTAATATTTAAATTTCAAGCTGAATAAATCAAGAAAGTTAGCTATGACATAGTCGACGCATTATGCACCCTATATATTTGGCTTTATTTGGCTTTATTATTAAATTCATTTTTACACGACGCAGCCAAATTTATAATTTTAAATAAATTTAATTAAAATCAAAATTATTAATAAAGACAACGATGACAAGGACTATTTATCTTCTATCTGTCTTCTAAAATCAGATTTAAATTGTTAAAAAGGTTTAATCTCTAAAAGCAATTTAAATCTGATTATTTAATGGGAATATACAACGCTCCTGGTCCATAAATACTCTACATTTTATTTCATGACTATATATAGACTTCCTCTAAGCGCTAAGTCTTATTTTATACATATTTAGTGTACAAAGCATTCGGTATTCATAATAACAATGTGATAAGAAACTTTAAACATCGACGCTATTTTTCTTCGTCCTAAAATATGGGCTAGTTTGAGAAACAGAATTAGAAATATCAAAGAATATATGTATGTTATGGATCATATATATACATATACGCCCTATAAACAATATTTGGACTTCATCATTTGAAAAAAATATTCACAAAATATAATTCTGGCAAGAGCCTTTGATGAAAAACTGATTAGATCAAACGCATCCTCAACGTATTAATCAAGCACCGTATTCAGCAGGCATAACAAACATGGCTTACTAATCCATTAAGTTCAAGGAAATAGTCTCAATTCAATTGCGATCTTAAAAGAAAATTTGCAAACTAATTTGAAGGTCACATCTCAATCAGTCCACGAATAACATATGAAGAATTGGTTCAAGCGCGATAAAAATAGTGTCGCATTCGATGGGTCCTGCTGTGAAGAGGATGAAATGGGCTTCGTATTATTATTATTATTATTATTATTATTATTATTATTATTATTATTATTATTATTATTATTATTATTATAAATTCCATACTCCATTAGGAGTTTACGGACTTAACAAAAGTTTTCCAATATTTTCTATTTCGTGCTATTGTTTGTCTTAATTTGTTAAACGATTTGCCAGTTTCGTTAAGAATGGGGTTTCAATAGGTTGATAATTTATTGTGTCTTTAATTTAATAATTCTAGATAAATTAAATATCTGATTTATGCGACAAATGCTTTACCACATTAAATTATGAGATTTAATTTTATTTAATTGAAATGTATCTTAGTTACTTTCTTTTCTCCTTTGCTTGATCACTTAGTGTCTAAAGCAGTTTTACTCAATAATATCTGCAACCACTTGGATGATCCACTGTTATAACAGCTGTGTGGAATTCTGACAATAAGTAATTCAGATAATTTTTTAGGAGCATACTTTGATATCTTTCAAGTTAGTTACTAAGTAAATCAATATATAACAGATAGATCTGATATTGTGGAATTCTGATAATAAGTAATTCAGATAGTTTTATAGCGTATACTTTAAAGCTCAGCATATCTTCCATGTTAGTTACTAAGTAAATCAATGACTAACAGATAGATCAGATAGTATGGAATTCTGATAATAAATAATTCAGATAATTTTATAGGAGTATACTTTGAAGCTCAACATATCTTCCATGTTAGTAAATCTAAGTAAATCAATAGTTAATAGATAGTTCGCTAGACGGATATATATATATCTAGATCGTTTCATTTCACTATGCGTTCACTCGCAGGTATAGACAAACAGCTTGATAAAACTAATTTTACACATTTTAATCAAATTAGTATGAAGGGCACAAAAAGTCTAGCTAAGGACAAGAAAGCTTGACTGGAATTATAAGTATAAGTATACACATATAATGTATTGTGTATGGCTATATAAATACTTAAATATTGCATGAGGCGAGTAGATTTAATTTCGCTGCATTTGTTGATTTATGAAGTATCAACACCGTGACACTTAACAGACATGCGCACGCGTTTCTGTCAATATCCACAGCATTAGTACTCGTACCATCGTCAGCATATCTGACAGGAACGATGGTATTGCATTAAATCGACATTTGCAGGCCTCTTGCCAAGATTCGCAGATGAAGTCGCCTGCGTTTGATGCGCTATGTCATTGCTGTTGTATGAATTGCTTAGTTGAATATTGGCGCAGCCATTGACGTCTCTTGTGATGATGATCACATTAACAATATTGCACTTTATGTGTTTTTAACTATTGCATTTGAAGTATGAACTACAAGTACTACTGATCACTTATTGTTGTACGAGTAGCAACGAAAGCCGGGCAGAGCTTTGCAAAGATTAAAAAACAGCAACAATTTTTTTGCGGTTGTACGCAAAAAAGTTGTATCAATAAACGACTGCAATGATATCATGTGGTTGGCTATGACATCATCACATTTAAATTTCTTGTCTGGAGTTGTTGTTGCGATTTGCCTTTGCAATTGATAGGCCTGCTGCTGCCACCGATTCGCTGCAACAACATCGTTAACATTTTAATAAAGTCATTTGTCTGCAATTCACATATTTTGTTTTATTGCAGATACTTTATTGCCTTATGTTTTCAAGTGTATTAATTGCAAAAAACAAAAAAAAAAAAACAAAAAAATTATTAAATAAAATTATGCCGTGTATCTAATTGATTTTTAATTATACAATAATTAAAAGAAATATTTCAATTATTGATATTAAAAAAAATTTAATTAAAAAGTAAAATATGAATAGGATTTTCAAGGTAAGTTAGGCAAGATTCAACAATTTTGCGAAATCATTGTGAAAGTTGAAGTAGGAGTACAATTTTGTTTGTTAAATTTTTAGAATATTATTCTTTCTTCCCGATTCTCCTACAAAAACATTCCTAAACTCTCAAAAGATGATTTAAGATTGAGAACAGGTTTCATTGTGGGACATAATGGTCTGATATATCATCTTCATAAACTATGATTATCTCCTTTTTCCTGGTTCTACGACGAAAACATTCTTAAACTCCCAAGAGGTTATTTAAGATTGATAACAGGTTTCATTACGGAATATTATGGTCTGAAATATCACCTTCATAAACTATGATTATATGCTAGGTCGAGATTGTGCCTCAAAGATGAGAAAACTACAATGCATATTTTTTGTGACTGTCCAGCTTAAATAACGCACAGAAGAAACTTGTTTCATATGGAATTTCTGGCACCAGAATATATTAAGAGCTCTTCTCTAGATTTATTTCTGGACTTTGTTCACATAGCATCAAAGGGCTTTGTGTAATCAATAGTGAAATTAGTCAAATAGGACTATTCTGGCCGCAATACCGGCTGTTGGGGGTTATCACGTTAATAATTTTAATAATAATATAATAATAATATCTTCCTGGAATACTGTTAGTTCATCACAAGACTTTTATGGAATTAGATCAGTAACAAGCTAAAATTAACGAGTTAATAAAATGGAAATCAATCACTTATCTAGACAGATAGAAGATATCAGGTACCCTGAAGTAAGTTGGAGTAAGTTTACGATGTAATGTTTACCGAGTAACAGGAAAAGTAAGATCGCGAGCAGAGTATATAGGATTGCATCTTCCTCTTCTATTTCACTGGTAATCGAGAAGCTGGGATGCATACAATCAATTCTATACCTCTTAAACATTATGATATATTGTTTATAAATGAAACTGAAAAGCATATTAGCATATATTTTATTTGGCAGAATTATTTGGAGAAATAAGTGATTTCTCTGAAACTCTAAAGCTATTAGAGGTCTATCCATATACTAAAGGAAGTGACTTTTTGAGCACTTAAAACTTGGAATTGATGGGTTCTTAGCCGCAAAGTTCTGACTTTTCTAGTTTCAATACATTAAACAGGAATTCAGTTGGCAAAGGGTTCCATTGGCAACAGTAGGGCTGAAGTATTCGACAACTAGTACAAGAAGATGTCTTTAACGAAATTAACAAATTTTTCGAAGTAGTTCATGAAACAGAATATTTTGAAAACCAATAAAAACTCTTTTTATGACTGTCGACTGTTTAAATAATAAGATTAATAATGTAAATATTGTCATAAGTTATGTCGGAAATAATGTTTAGCATATTAAATAACCCATGAACTATAAAAATGTTTATATATTTATTTTTATTACTACTTATTATTAGCTTTAAAATTTAAATATGTATATTTAATTTTATTTAAAATTTAAGATATGAAGTGGGAAAAATTGAAGAGTAACCAAGAATTTAATTGATGAAATTTAAAACTTTTGAATAACTAGAACGGGGGAGCACATATTTCATAGCAAGTCATAATTTTTTTGTTCACATGAACTTTAGCTCACCAAAAACCCTTAAAATTTACCCCATGAAGGATAACTGAAAAATTGTTTCAGTCAACAAACTTAAGCGCAACAATTTGCTCCTGCAGGGACGCGAACTGGTAAACAAACAAATTCAGACTAGGAAAGCCGATAAATGCTAAACTACACTGAAGAAGAAAACCAAACCAAAGCCAACATGTGAGAAAAATTTTTAGAAAAATATTTTCATTTACTAAACAGGATAAATAGAAAACTGTAGTGAGTTCGAATACTAATTGAGATCAGATTTCATTGTTAATTTCACGGCAGAAAGGTTAAAGCTGAAAAGCGTCTGACCAGTCCCGAACTGGTTACCTTCCACTAAAAAATAATTCTCGTTTCTGCTTTTGAGCTGGGGATACCAACTGCAATTAAAATCCTTCAGTGAAATTAAGCGTTAAACAAAAAAGTGGTTTAGGAAAACATCTAGGTATTAAAGTAGATGATAGTGCAATTAGTATTGATAAGAAAATTTCCATCCTTCAGCAGGAAGCTTGAAATTAGTTTCAATATAGCAAAAAAAAAAAAAACAATTAAATGGAGTTTAATTTTGTAGAGTAATAAAAATTGCAATTAATAAAATATAATTTTAAATTACAAATTAATTAAAATTTAAGAATATTTTGAAAAATGTTTTATGTTTTTTATTACAAAAATTAATTTAAAATTGTTATTGATAATTTTCTGTTGATAAACTTTTGCACTTCTCTGATGCTATTTGAGCTCTTGTTTTAAATATAATTTAATTCTTACAATTCAAGGTTCTGCAATTGACATAAATGTTCTTTTTTCTATCAGACTTCATATGGAAACTGTTCATTTTTCTTATTTAATTTTAAAAATAAAAACATAAAATTAATTTTATTGAAAATGTCGTAGTTACATATTTACTTTCGGAAATGTGATTACACACATCTGTCATGAATGGGGCGTATTAGGCGCCCAATAAAACAATAAATTTTAATTAATTAAAATAAAAATTTAATAGCTGCTCTTTATGCAATGCCATGAAGGTCTTATCTTGACTCTATGTTATTGTCTACAAATAAATTAACTTGAAAATTTTTATTGTTCAATTGAAAGACATCACAGATTTTACACGATCGTCTGCCATTTGTAAAACCTCTCCATTATGCCATTAAATTTTAATTGGTTTGATTACTCAAATATGATTTATTTTTTCAATATTTTTTATTGTCTCTTTAAACAACTTATTGAAATATTTGGACATTCTTTTATGCCTGAAGAGATATCGAATTAAAAAAATTTTTAAAGATAAGTATATGAATTACAGAATCAGCAAAAATATACCAAAAATTTTTATATATTTTTGTATATTTTACAAAACTTTTAAACATATTGGATGAAAATGACAGATCAAAAGACAGATCAAAAGTTTAAAAAGCTTATTTAAACTGAGTTAATTATATTAAAAAAAAAAAAAAAGTTCAAATAGCTGTATATTTAAATTAAACTCTGACACTAATAATTATGGAATTTATTCCTATATATATACATGCAATGATATACTAATGCTACTTAAAAGCACTATTCACTTAATAAAATATCATTAGATGATAATCTGAAAAGTAGAATTTCCATCGACACTTTCTCTCACACACACACCCCCCTCCCCCATCCCAGAAATTCTGCTACCAAAGAACTTCCCACTGATCCCCTCCAAAATATCCTTTGATTTCAATGGATCGCTTTAACTAATTTGCTCAATTAATTTTAGCATTGTCCTTATTTGAAAATGTACAAAATAATTTTTTATTAACTATTTTGACAAACAGAAAACCATCGATATCAATATATTAATATTTAATATTAATATAAGAATTTACTTGTGAAAGAAAATAATTATACTTCATTAAGATGGTTAGTTTAGGTTCAGAAGTCGCATGCTAACAGTTGTCAGCACTTTCACTCGGAGGCATATATTGCCCATTGTGATGCCCTCAAAGATTGTGCCGTGAAAGGTGAGTTTCCAGATGAAGTTGAGGTGAACCGATAAGTTTGCGTTCGTTATCTCTTCCAACTCAATCGTCTTGTCTAAAGTCCTGGATAGAGTTACAAAAAGTGGTTGATAGATTCTACCTCCTCCACATCTTGGCAACTCCTGCATAAACCACTTATTAGAACTCGCCACCGTTGGAGCATAGGCGCAATGGCACAGGGACCCTTTAGTAGTCCAGTAAGTACACGAAGTACAGGTTTGCTGAAGCCTAAAATGCTTTTCGTTTTATTTTTGTTCAAACTAAGTCATAAGATTCCAGTGACCTCACAGTCTTCGCGGTTAGCCTATAAATTGTTAGTCACCGTATTTGTGATTTCTTCTATTATCCAAAACAGTTCACATATCGGTGTTTGAATTGAGAGGTCGGCCTCTCTTGTATGCGGTTCAGAACCTCTTGTGGCTATCTCAACTGCTAGTTCATTAAGATAACACATTTTAATATATATTATTGGTTACGATAGTTAAATTGAATGAATTCCTTCTTCATAAAATCGCTGCAGTAGTAACTACTAATTGCCCGATTGCTATTCTAGTCTAATATCTCTCTTTCTAATAGTTTCTTGATAATCTAGCTAATTGTTAGATTTTTTTTATACCGAGATATAAAAAAATTAATTATTTCGAAAGAAGACTTTTTTTTCTAGTCAGTCTCGAGACCTACTGTGTTTTAATATAATATTTAAAAAAGTATTTATAAGTTCCAATAATGATCTTGTCTCACTTTTTATATTAATTAATCGTTTATAATGCAATGTAGTTCATTTGTACTTTCAATAATTTTTCCTATATTTCTTCTATTTTTTTAAATTTCTATTTATAAAGTTTAACAATTTTTATTGTTTTCATTCTCTTCTACTAATATTTATTTTAATAATTTATCAGTGCTAATTGATGCCTTATCGACAGCATATCTTATCAGTTTGAAACTGTTTGCCTTGTTACTGGTGTCTGATAAGCACGCATTTTAGCCAAAGTGTAAACTTTACGCATATTTTCGGTATCCATGGTTAATAGAGAAAAATATTTAGAAAAGAGAGTTAAAAACTATTAACAAAAAGAAAAAAAAATATTTAAAAAAAACTACTTGGTAATTATTAAATTCAATTGTTTAAAGCAAACCATGCAATATTCACTTTAATTAATTTTTAAAGCAAAAAAAAAACTGTTGTTGTAGTTTCACTACTGTTCGAAAAAACCTCTTTATGAAATATACTAGTCTCTATTAAATATAATAATCACAACCGTTTGAAAAATTTGGTGATAAATTACAACTTATATTCACAAAATATTGGTCTCGCCCGTGCGACTCGTGGAGTAACATTAGCATGACTTTCTCAATATTACGTTTCCAGATTAGGTTCTATACATAAGAAAGAATATATAAATCATGCAACATAAAATGCTTCTACAAACAGAATAGTTTGAAATTTAACAATTAAAAATAAAAATATAATTAATTAATTCAATTATTCTACAGCTGGCTTATGATTTCGTTCTAATATAAACACAGCAAATAAATTTGTTAATAAGACTTTCACAGCAAAGTAACAAAACTCCTGAAAAATGTGCGAACATAAAAATCAAGTACGGCACTGACTCTGAGCTTCAAATTTGTCAGGGCACGAGTTCGATTCCTGTTACTTCCTGTCTTAAAAAAAAATTATTTACGAATAATAAATACAGTAATTACTTCCAAGACCACTGATGATGGATATTTGGCAATACACGAAACAGCTGCATGGTCAGCCAAAAATTCAATTAATATTATTTTAATATAAAAATTATTTTTGTTGTTGTAGATCACTGCTGTTCGAAATTTGTATTAAGTTTAAATTTCTATATAGTAAATATATTTTAATAAAAAAATTTTTGTTTCATAATTTACTCTACATTTTCATGTAATAAATAAAATGCGGGCTCATCAAAATCATTGCATTTAATTAATTATTTTTTCATTTCTATTCATTCTCAGTTTTATTACACAAGTTGTAGAAATCATTCATTAGATTTCATTAAATAGTATCTTCTCAGTCACATATCACTTAACTCGTTGACAAATACACAAACCATTGGGTGTAATAAATATTTACCCCATTGAGGCTTCACTTTACATATGTTAATTAATTCTAATCGATTTTGATATTTTATTAAGTTTTTTTTACTATTTTTTTTTATTTATATTTTAGATTCTGATACATTGTTATGATGAAAAATGTTTAAGTGGCTTGATCTGCTTATTGATTTTAAATGAATTAACAAATTTTTTCAATTAATGCTAACAAATGTTTCTGGTGTAGATGGAATTGGGTCAGCCGTCAGCCTCTATGTTTCTTGGCAGTAAATGATCGCTACATTGCCCCATGATTCACGAAAGTTTTATGATAAAACGGTTTATGATTATTAATGACAGTTTCGTTTTGTATATTTAAAAATTTTATTCCTACAAAAGACTTCAGTCTCGAGAGATCATAAAATTTTAAAATTTGTTTTAATTTGTAATATCGAAATGGATTTTAAAAATGAAAATAATACACTTGGGATATTTAAGATTATTTTGAAACTTTATTACACATAAAAATATTAAAAATCTTACTAATAGGACCAGAACGATAAAAGAAATGGTTGTAGAATAGAATTTTCAGTTAAAATATTATGTTTTATTCAAAAATAAAAACCAGAAGTTGTGAAATAAAAAAAAAAATAATAAAGAAGCGAATTCCTCTACTCTTTAAATAATAAAAAAAAAAAATATCACTATATCCTTGACGCTTTCTTCTGGAATTATGAATTTCATTCCATTATATTGTTTCTTTAAAAGTAATCTCCATTAGATGTAAAACTACTATATCATCTCACCCCAAACTTCACATATTTTAATAAAATTTCTTTTCACAATTTGATAGAAATGCTAGAAAATTTTGAAAGAAATGTTCCCTTGAAAGTTAGTCCTTCTTTATATATTCTTTGATCAAATATTCCCGCAAAGTAGTTTTCGGAACATATAACTCAGACCAGACTATGTCCGTATGTGCGTTCTGTCTAGCATAATTATGCTTAAAGTCCTATAGCACTGTTGCAAACGATATTTTTAACATGGAGATCTATGATTAGAAGATTTAACAACATATGTAGTGCATCCCTAGTGAAGAGCTTAAGGGCAGTTGTGAAGCCAATGCTAGCGGCTCTTTGAGTTCTGCTGAGTGTATTTATCTCACATTCGCAATATATATTATGTAGTTGAGTGTAAGATAAAAACAAATAAAGTTTTTCCTGTGATATCCATTAAGTCTAACTCTTATTTCAATTCTTGATAAACTAATAACACAAAAATTCCAAAAATCAAAAAAAGTTAGTATTAGAAACTAAATTATGGCATCCACTTTAGCGATACAAAATATTTTCTAACTTCAACCGCAAATACTCTGTGGGCTTCAACTTATCTGCAATTTTTGGTTTGGGATAAATTATGAAAAAAATTTCTATTAAAAACTAAATAAGTTTTAATATCACCAAAATTAATTTCAACATTTTTTTTAATTTTTCCAAATTAAGAATTAAAAAACATTTGTTGTTTTTGGAGATAAGAGGGGCCTTGAAAAAAGTGAACTAGTTTAAATATTTTTAGGAACTAGTAGAAGTTCGGGCAAATATTTTGCTAAAATGAAATTTATTTTTGAATCTGCATTTCTGTAAACAATTAAAGCATGTAAATTGTTGAATTAATGTTTTTTTTTCTTATCAAAATGTGGTTTTAGAAATTCTTCTTAGGATTTTAGCACTACAAAAATATCACAGACGTGTGTACATAGTTTGGGTTAAATAGTTAACATTCTTTTCAGTCACTTTTTATTATGTATGTACATATTTTCGAGATATTAGCAATAGAAATTAGCTTAGCACATTTAATTGGATTTCTAATATCTCATTTTTTATGCAATTCACGCGTTCAAGTCGATAAACATTTTTCGCCGATAATTTTTATCGTAGTGCTTTTTTTTGTCACTGACGTAACTGAGACCTCGTGTATTACTTAATAAGGAAGAACTGGAGAAATGGTAAAGTTAAAAAATAAATACATCTACACATAATTGAGACCTCGTGTATTACTTAATAAGGAAGAACTGGAGAAATGGTAAAGTTAAAAAATAAATACATCTACACATATATTTTTTTGTTTATAATAAAAATTATAGGAATTAAGATAAACAGAAACGACCTCTAAAATATGTGCAAAATATTTAAAAAAATATTTTGAAAAAATTGCTTTTAAAAATGGAATTAACGTAATCAATATCATAATTGATTAAAAGTCTTCAGTGATAAAAATTTATTGAATGAAATTTAATTAATGAAATTTTACTAATGAAATTAAGAAAATGTGACTTAAAAAACTAGCAAAATTTTTGAGCCAACTAGTTTGATTAACATTTTAATACCATTTGTTTTTATATAAAATAATATAGAAATCGATTTATATGTAGATATAAATAACTATTATATATAGTATGATATATAATATAATAATATATGATAATATATGATATAATAGATATACATTGTAATCATCATAATACGGAGTGATCTTCAAATTTAATAAGTACAAAGCAAGTCACAAGGTTCAACCCATAGATTAACAATTTGCCTCCTATGCATATTACATATTATTCTTGCTAGTAATCTGTTCTATATATAATCGTTTTAGTCAAAAAAAAATCGGAAACTACATTACAAATTTTTGAAAAGGAGCTTTTTTAACAATTAATAATAAAAATATAATTAATTAATTCAATTATTCTACAGCTGGTTTATGATTTCGTTCTGATATAAACACAGCAAGTGAATTGGTTAATAAAAACTTTCACAGCAAAGTAACAAAACTCCAGAAAAATGTGCGAATATAAAAGTCAAGTACGGCTTTGAGTCAGTTGGTTGAAGAGCGCTGACTCTGAGCTTCAAATTTGGCAGAGCACTTGTTCGATTTCTGGTTTGTGCGGTCTCAATAAAATTATTTACGAATAATTAAATATAAGACTTATTTCTAAGACCACTGATGATGAGTATTTGACAATACTCGAAACAGTTGCATAGTCAGCCGAAAATTCAATTAATTAAACTAATATAAAATGAATTTTTGTTGTTGTAGTTCACTACTGTTCGAAAACACTACTGTTTAAAAAATTAACAATAAAAAAAATTATATTACAAAACTGATTTAAATGTTTCTAAAAAAAAATAAAAAAAATATAAAAAAAATATTTACGGAATAATTTTTTTATTGTTAATTTTGTAAAAATGAGATATAAATCTATATAATAAAATCAATTAAAAATCACAAAATGTTTTTTTTCTGAATTTTTTCACCCAAAAATCTGAATTACTTCCGTACTTCAATCACTTTCGATTTCCATAGAAAAAACAGGCGTAGAACGAGTTTAAGATTTTTTGAATTTTTTTCTTGATTTATCAATAAATAATGAATCAAGATTTGCATATTTTTTTCTATCAATTAAAAAAGATGTATTTAAAAAAAATTCAATAAAAACAAAAGATGAAAAAACAGTAACCAAAAATAACAAAAAAATCATTGAATAAAATCATGAATAAAATCTAAAGTAAATGCCGCCAAATGGCAATTTAAGCTCAACTCGCATTTCGATGATTACAAAATCTAGACGAAAAAAAAAAAATAAGATTGAAATCGAAAAGATAAAGATTTGAGTTTTTGTTTATTTTCGATAATTAACATAAAATCTTAATATAAACACACGCAGCTGGAAGTCGGAGAGCTCGGAAACATTTACCCATATTTCTTCACACTTTGATGTGTGCTTGTGCGGATCTTAGCTGGATTTCGGCGATAATGTGTTGTATTCTATATAAAAACGTTAGTCAACTAAGCAAAAAGCTAATAAAAAGTTCCTCTATTTATTTTATTTTAAATCTTCAATCTGCGATGTTTAATACATTTTTATTTTGGGCATTTCTGGCCTACGATCATCGTTTGACACATTTTGTTAGCTGAGACTATAGCGGCCTCCGAAAGTTAAGAGCCGATCGTTTTAAATTTAATTTTGACAGCTTTTGTCATCTTTATGGCTTTTATTTTAAGGTAGTAGAGATAAAATTTAAATATTTGTGATAAAATGTTAAAAGGTTATTTGATATATTTTTAGCTTCATCTACCATTTGAATTTATATGAAATTTATTATCATTTCGTGATGATTTTTTATTTACAGAGAATTTGCACGAAGGTGCAAAATTTATATGATTTTCTTAAGAAAACAAATAAATCAATAGAGAATTGACATAGAAGGTATAATGCAAAATTATTTAAAGAATTTGCTACTTAGTAATAAAATAGGGAGTTGATTGCAAAATCTAAAAGAAATAAGTTAACTAAGTGTATATGCAAATGTTTTCTGTAAAAAGTATCTAATAGTATTTACACTTGAAAAGCGTGCGAAAAAGATACCACCGTTTTTTTTTTGTTGAAAATGAGTACCACTGCTCTACATTAACTCAAGAGATTTAGGAATGATCTGGTACCCAATTATACATTTCAGCGATCTGCGAGATTCATGATGGAGAAACTTTAGTTAACAAAAAAGAGTTTATACCAAATTTTGTATTTCAAACAAAATCTCTATCCAATCATTTAAAGAATTCCAAAAGATTAATGGTGTTTCGTATTAAAACCGCTTATAGAGACTTTTAATATAAAACGTTTGAAGGATTGCATAAAAACAAGTAAAAATAATTTAAGAATTATTATAAGAGCTCTGTTGGTAGTATATTGGTTAAACCATTATCTCATATATGAATGAAATGTAACCTATAGGTTTTGTGGGGAAAAGAATGAGATCTCAAAAGACGTGCTAAACTGTCATCTGACATAATTGGGAACTTACTCTAATAAAACATATTGTTTTTTTTGGGAATAGAATGAGACCTCAAAAGACGTACCACGAGGTTGCCTGGCACGGACACTTGAATACAAGAAGAACATTGGTGGGTATCTCATATTTTTCTTTTTTTTTATTATATTTAAGCAAAGTGGTAAGTTTAAATTAACAACAACTAGTCATATTGTTTGACAAGAGGTTTTTTAATTTCATATTACAAGTAATGTAACTTATCTAACTTGAGCATATAGATCTGAGCTAGTCACCTGGGCTTAAAGCGACTTAAGCGTCTGTGTATGGGCATCTCATATCCAAGGAAAAAATAAAACTCTGGAATATAGTTTTAATACTACAAATATTTTAAAATTTGTACTGGGAAAAATGTTGTAAGTCCATTTAGTGGGTACAATCGATTTTTAAAGATCTATTTATAGATCAATTGTGAAATCATTGCATATCGCTTAACGTACAAATCGGGTACCAAAGCAAGATGAAAACAGGGTAGCAGCATGAATTTAATATATATCTAGATAGCCAGAATTGCAACGGATTTGTGAGATGTCAATTCATAATAGATTACTGTAACTACTAATGACGAAATAATTATTAATAAATATTTTATTTCTGTATCCACTCAAACAAACTTTTAGTAAAAATTATTTATAAAACATTCTAGCTTTGATTGTCTGTTTTTAGAAACTTTATTGTAAAATTTACCCAACACTCAGTTGCTCAGCTGCATTCAATATGACAATCTACAATATTTGTCGGGCAAACAAAATGCTTAAGTTAAAATTTATTGTTCATAAAATTATTGAATTTTTATGACTTTGTTGTAATACTTTTTAGCTACTTACACATTTTTTTATTACTAAAAAAATATTTTATGATTTGTTGACAAACTAAACAAATGAGTAATGATTACTAAGAGGCACTGAAGTCACTACCAGTTCGAAGATCTCTGAACATCCATAATACGGTGACTTTATTGTTACATTACGAGATCTTTTTTCATTGTAAATAATAAAAAAAAAGAAATAAAAAACTAAAATCTGATAAAAAAAACTAAAGATATTTAAGATATTAAAAAAGGTTACAGCAAAAGATATTAAAAATAGATACAACTAACCCAAACATTGAGGCGACCTTGACTAACAAAACAACAAAAAATATTTAAAGTATTTAAAGTGGATTAATGGGAAAAAATTTTTTTTTGATATATAAATATGATGTAAGTAGTTACATATATGTATAATACAATATATATGTATATATAGGCATATGTAAAAATATTTTTAAATTATGCTCATTGAGAAACGAGAAAACTTGATTCTGTCATTTCTTAGTAATTAAGAATTTTAATTATTTTTAATTATTTTATTCTATATTTCTTAATTATATAAATTTAAATTAATAATTCTTTTTTATATTTTTATTTAATTCTTATTTATAAGTGTCACAAGACATTTGTTGACTAATTTGTTGAAATAGGAAACTGACAGTTAAATTTAATATTCATAATTATTTGAATTAGTATTACACTTAATAAATATCTAGTTAAATGAACTAGATATTATTAATCGAATCTACATCTTATTTTTTATTAATTAGATATTATTAATTAAAAAATTTATTGCTTTTATAAATAAATAGAAACTTAAATATGCAATGCTTTTTAAGTCCTCATGCTTCATAACCATGATCTAATAATCAAATAATAATAAACTATCAAAAAGTATTAAACATACTCTATATAGTGTACCTGATCCAGTATTTCGGTAAGTATGGAAAATGGATTATATTACTCGCTACCCGATATGATTCTTTTATTTATTGAACGAATGAGCCATCTCTCGAAGGTAGACTTTATTCACAAAGCTTTGAGGGGCTGTGTTTAATCAATAGTGAAACTGGTACAATAGGTCTCTTCTGGCCGCATTACCGATTGTTGGGCAATTTTCACGTCTAGTCTTTTAATAATAATAATAATAATAATAATAATAATAATAAATTAAGGAACATTTATTATACATATTTTTTCTGTATATTATCTATGATTAAAAATATTTCAATGTATAGAAGATTATTTATAACCGAATTGATATTCACAACAAACGAATTTTATGAATAGACCGTTTGCCTACATATATATGCCTATATATATATATCGCCTATATAATATAGTGTCTTTTATTGAAATACTACTACTATTTAAAATGAACATTTTATTTAGTTAATTAAGCTCTACTTAAACAAAGTTCATTATTTGTACACTAATTAACAATTATGGATTCCTATAATGGATTAATTATTATTCTTTTTAGATACTTTTTGCTCATTAAAAGTGATGCATAGAGAAGAAGACAAGTAGTTCGTTACTGCAATTATAATTCTTTACTAAGATTCTTTACGAACTATAATTAAAAAGTCATAAGAGTTTGAAAATTTTGTACGGTATCTGGTAAATGAAGTCGAGTCTATTTTTGTGTATTGGTTCAGTTGTTAGTAACGTACGTGACAACTATCACGCATATGTAATGCTTTATTTGGGTTTGTGGAGCTAAGATATGTAAGTATGTTAAGCGATAGTTCTCTTCAAAAATGAGTGGAATCAGTAAGTTTGTGTTAAATTTTATTGAAGTAATGTGTAACGAATTATTTAATACGTTATGGAAATTCTGAATACTGTACTCGCTCTCAGTAAGTTCGAAAAAATATTGAAGATATTCTAAAGATTGAGTTTATGAATAGTGCCAATGTTGTCAGTAAGGTCGAGTAGACATTGATGATGTCTATCTTTTCGAGTTCTGGGCATCATAACTGATACATCAGTGATAGGAATTCAAAACAATAACAACGATTTTTATGCTAATAAAATAATCAGGTTCAGAGAGCTTTGCTTAAGAAATGGCACCATTTTATGACTCTTGTAAACCGAGTTTTGAGAATGTTTTGGATATGAACGGAGTACCGGACTTTGTTTCGAAAATGTGTTATGGATCAATCTGTTTATGTTGAAATAAAACATCACTGTTGTATGGCATGGTTGCCATATCCAAATAAGGCATCCTAACTTTTTTCAATCTGAAAATTCAAGCAGACAAGCAAAGGATAACGTTTTTGAACAATAGATAGAATAGATAATAGATAAAATTAGGTAATAAAATATTTATATTTATTTATTTATATGTAATATGTAATATTTGAATAATTATATATATATATATTCTAATTAACTAAAAAATTATTACAACTTTGTTCCTGTTTTTCTAAAAAATTTCTAAAAAAAACTTAGTAATGTTAGTAACAAGATATTTCTAAGATCAATCTAAGTTATAAAATAATAAGGCAAAATTGAATTCTGAATGCAGATTATGCCTCAAAGATGAGGAAACTACTAGGCATATTCTTTGTGATTGTACAACTTTAATAACGCACAGAAGAAACTTCTTTCATATGGAATTTCTGTCATCAGAACAGATTAAGAGCTCTTCTGTAGATTTATTTTTGGACTTTCTTCACAAAGCTTTAAAGGGCTTTGTGTAATCAATAGTGAAACTGGTACAATAGGACTCTTCTGACCGCAGTACCGGCTATTGGGCGATGTCATGTCGAATCTTTTAATAATAAATAAATAAATAAAACGTTATAAAATCATTATTTTTTTAAATAAATTTTTGTTGAATAAACTGCATTTAATAGCAGTTTTATTTTGGTAATAATTGTACTTATGTATTTATGGTATATGTTTTTTCTGATCTTAAGATTTTAGTATTGAGTTACAAACCTGGTGCAATTATTTTATTGCAGTTAAGTGTTTCAAAAGTTGTTAAACAAAATAATGTGATTAGTAATACATAATTATATTATATTAATTTAAAAAAAAAACTGTCTCAAGAATACTTCATTTATTTATAAAATAGTTTAATATTACTGATATTTAATCTGATATATGGTATAATGAAAAATATTTCACTGCAAACATATTTGTTTGGAATTCAATATGACATGATAAGTCATTGCATTCGATAAGTGTTAATGAACCAACAAAAATAGAATTAATTTTCTTTTTGTATCTTTTTTATATAAAAACAATTTCAAATTAATTATATTTTTGAACAGTTTGCCATAAAAGTTATAATAAATTTATATCTTTGTCATGTGAAATTGCTACTTAAACTGTTTCTATTATCTTTTCAACTAATTATTAATTTATATCTTCGTTTTCTATCAAGTTTTGCTGTAGAAATTAGCATATGACAATTAATTTACACTTAATCAACATACGATTATACAATCTTTTGAGACAATGATGTATAGAACTATATATGCATATGTTTGAATAGAATAAACTATAGAACTATATAAAATAAATAAATAAATGACTAATAAGAATAATTAATTATATATAATGAATTAGATAAGGTTTGCTAAAATTTTATTTGATCATTCTAAATTAAATTTGATTTGTAGTCAAATATGGGCATGTTTGGGCCTTGAGTTTGAGGCCATCATAAAAGCTATGTTTACTTTTGCAATGAGTTGCAATCAATTAAATTATTTCGTTTGTGGCTATATAAAATTATCAATAAAATTACTTGGCAAATTAAGTATAATTATAGGTTTTTGAAGAAAATGTAATGTACTTACATTAATATATTTTTTATAATACCTTATTGATATATATCACCTTAAACAAACTCTAGGCCTTGGGGGGCTAAAATAAACTGAAATAAATCGCTACTTAGCTGAATAAATTTAAAAGAACCAGTAAAAATAATTTAATAAAGACCTCAAAATGAATTCGAATAAGTTCTATAAACGATAAAATAGTCAAAAAATTGGCTGAATTCGATATACTGAATAGATCGTTCTTTAACAGGAATGTAAATCCAGTTGATGCATCAATTTTTGATTAGCATTTTTTTATTTGAGCAGTCCGGAATAAACCAAATCGGATTGGATTCACTTAGCAAAGAGATAACACAACATTTGAAGAAGTTAACTGCCTACAAGATTTTGGACCGACAAAACTATTTTGACGGCCGTGACTGTCAATTAGTATTTTTTGCCCTTGATATTTTTGGCTGTTGGTTTTAGGGTTAATAATTTTAGATTTATTGGTTTTTCTACCACCAATATGTTTGGACACTTCAACAAAATGCCAGAGTGATAATATTTTATTCTTCATTTTGTTTATATAGTGGTTACTATGGTCCACTGAGCTAGATCTAAACCCGGTCATTTAAAAAATGTCTTCATTATGAATGGACACAGATTCCGAAGGTTTATAGTCGCATAAAATGCGATTCGTCTGTGACCCAGCTTAGGCGCATAGGCAGCTTAGTCAGGTTTTAATTTAAAATATTTTACATACATAGTCT
The DNA here is from genome assembly GCF_002237135.1 of Teleopsis dalmanni. Taxonomy (NCBI): domain Eukaryota; kingdom Metazoa; phylum Arthropoda; class Insecta; order Diptera; family Diopsidae; genus Teleopsis; species Teleopsis dalmanni. Next base: position 162,256,947 of record NC_051846.1, on the reverse strand, counting down.
TCTAAAACACTGCATTTTATTTGGGCTACATATATTATTTACATATTGCATTTTTCACACAAAAATTTTTATTTTATTTAGGTAAATTTGCTAAGCAATCTATTTTTCTTATTAATAAGTTATTTAGAATTATATATTTAAATTATTATTCTACTCAAAAGGTTTCACATTATTGCAAATAATGAAAAAGGAATTAGTTGAATATATATTATTACTATTATATACGAACTTACATAAAAAAATTATTTGATTTCTTGTTATAGTGAAACATACCTGTAAAAAAGAAAAAAATTATTTATTATGTATTCATTAACATATATATTTAGATTATATCCCAAATAAATATAATATATATGGTCTAATAATATAAAATTATAATATTAACAAAAAAATAATAGCACTTAATAGAACCATAAGTACAATATAAGTACACTATATTCATCGTCTTTTATCCTTGCCATTGGTTATTTGACAAAATAATCTTTAAAAGCATTAAATATATATTGTGTGTCCATTCTCTAGTGATAAGGGATCTTTCTGTTGATCTCTTATTCAAAATTAGAGAAACTTGAATATCTTCATCAATGGAGCTGTAATTATACCCAGCACCAACATTAGAAGGAAATTTAGTATATAGCGAATGTTTGTAGACATAACGTCAAGTATACTTTTAGATGTTAAGCCTGCAGCGATGCTATTACATTTTCACCCCTGATCAGAGAATAAAATTTTACGAAAAATTCTTTAAGTAACACGATTATATGTAAGTAATCAGTTCGGAAATTCCATTAATGAATTCAGATAATTGATTTGAATCTGAAATAATTGGTAAAATTTTTTTGGAACCATAAGCTACTAATGGAGTGTGGTTATATGGTTATAATAGTAATAATGAACCTTGAAAGTAAAATTTATTCAAATGATTATTTGTTATAGGCTTTTGCGATATATCGCGTTATACCCATATTTTTTTTTCATATAGAGCAGAACCTAAGAAAAAACATGTGCAATTTCAAAACATCTTATACGTTTAACGCAACTAACAATTTTTAAAATGAAAAAAATGTTAAACCGAAGAAAACTGGAATTAAATAATTACTTTCCATGCCTCTACCCAAAACCGATAACAGTATTTTCATAGCTAGGGTCAGTTACGTGCACAGGCAGCAATGTGGTTTCATGTGGTTCTGGATAACAAAATTTATGGTAAGATATAGTTCCAAATCACTTAAGTAAGATAAGTGTTTAAGAGTATGATCCTGAAATACTGGTTCTATCAATATCACGATAAGTTGTCATGGAAGGTTTAACCCATCAAATATTGTAACATTAAAAACAAAGGACGAAAAGATAGCACATTTTAGATAGACAGCAATGTGGCTCCCTGGCAGTGGATAGATCGCAAAACCTATATTTAGGCACAGTTGGAAATTATTTAACAAAGTATAATGTTACTAAACACTGAATATGATACTAAAACCCTGGTTCTGCCAATTTGGAGATATGTTTTATAGGAACGTTAAACCCATCAAAAGTTGTGACATTACAAAAATAGGTTGGGAAGAGCGCACATCCTAAATGGACAGCAATATGGTTCCCGAGCAATGGGTGGATCGCAAAACTTATGATTAGATACAGTTGTAAATTACTTAAGTAAGAATAATATTAAAACACCGTCAATGTGTCGTTATGGAGTTAAGTACTGGAGGAAGTTTGAACCGATCGAAGTTTGTGACAACCGAATATATATAATATATATAACATTCTATATAATATATAGAATGTTTTACTAATTCGTTCGACCGTTTTTAAAAAAACTTTTAAGCCATTTTATAAAGATAAATTTCTTTTTACTTAGCTAATCTAAAGACTTATTTGATATATAGTGAAAGAACATTCGATCTGCTGAGGTTTCTCACCTTATAAAAAAATTTTTTTTGAAATAATGTCTGACTGATTATGAAGAAAATAAATTGTTAGTTGACGTCTACTTTATGCATGTTTGAGATATTGATCAAATTTTAATATTGAAGAACATAATTATAAAATTAAACCTTAACTAATATGGCGCGTTGCGGCTTCAAATTATGTTCACAACTACCAATTTCGTTCAATTGATGTGTTAAGAAAGGCCATATAAATCAGAATTGATTGCTTTTGTCTAGTTTTGATCAAATTGAAGTTAATAGTAAAATGGCAAAAATTAGATTTACGTCAACATAAGAAGATGGCGAAGAAGTAAATGTACTGTATAAACTATAGTACAAGGCGTTTTTCATATAAGGCAATGCATGAAATGTTAAAAATAACGTAGACTCGTAAATAGAATTGATGCTTCGGGTTGGAACTCACCAAATTGTCTCGTTGATTGACAATTGAAGAGCGATGACTATAAATGTAACCTTTTTCGTTTCTATTAACTTAAATTTTCAATGCTTAATTTCATAAATTAATAGTTGCAGAAATATGTAATATAAATTTATAAATTTCAGTATACATGACGCATATGAACCATTTTTTATTAGCATGGCACCAAACTATTAGAGGAACCAGTCTCAGCTCTTATTAAAATTAATTTAAAAATTATTGTGTATGGTCATTAAAAATGTTTTATAAATGCTTTTCGGTATTACAAAATTATTTATGTTTATTTTACAACATACACTCCATGCTAATTACTGCAATGTGTCAGCCTATGGAGAACAGCTTGAAATCTTCAGAATATTTTGACACTTTTCCTCTTGGCTTGCGTATCTCGTATCTGAGTTGCATTACAAATTGATTTATTGCCAAGATAAACGCCAGCATTTCTGGATCTGAACATTTTTGACAGATGATTTTAGTTCAAGCGTTAAATGGGCGCCGTGTGGATTCCTCACATAAACGTTTCTACAGATGTATTTACACTATATTACTTATATATAAACCTGATGAATGTGAAGCTTTGCTAAATTAACTTAAAAAAAATGTTTGTTGTTTTAAATTAAATTAAAAAACAAATAAAAATTTGATATTGATTGCAAATTATTTTTTTAGTCTGCTGTGTGATTGACAGCGATCATTTCGAGACACAACATATAAATAATAATAAATTACTGTATATACATATATACTATATATACTATGTACGTAGGTGTAATGGATGATATGATTGTCTATAATTTTTATGTTAAATATTAAAAAGATCAGCAAGCAGCACATGTGAGTTGCATTTCTACTAACTTAAAATATATCATAGGAAATAATAAATGTTTATTCATTTTTATTACTTTAAATTTATATAGAAATATAAATAATTTGCTGTCATCGAATATTCACATATGTTAAAACAAGAACAATTCACTAAAAACCGTGAGAATAATATTAGAGCAGTGCTTCCCAATCGCTAGTGGTCCACGAGATGATTAAAAATAGTTCGTGAATTAAATTTAACAGGTATGGATACATAGCATGTAAGTTGTCCACTAAGACCTCGTTTGTTAGAAAAAAAGCTTAAAAAATACCAAGTAATTATATATCTATTTTATAATCCATATAATGTATCCATGCACTTATATATATAATCACATAGTTTATTATTCTTGAACTTTGTGATCCTTATTAAAAACAAAAATGTCATAGTGGTCCTTGGATAAAATAAGGTTGGATACCATTGATCTAGAGACTTAACGACCTGATCTGTTAAGGTCTGTTGTAAAATTGTCGAGATTGGATGTGAATGCGCTACAATGTTTTGCAGTTTTTTTTATTACACAAAGTAGTTTTGAGCAGAAATGATTTCTTTTTTTAAATTGATACTATATAATATATAATACCCTTAATTTATCCTTAACGATATGTAGGCATCTGCATGTAAGTTGGTCGCATTTCAGTAAATCCAATACACTCAATGAGATGCCCTTATATCAATCTTGTCTAAGATTTACTTACAGGAGAGGAGAATGAAAGTGCCTATTATTTTCTTACCCAACATAAGCTTGACGTCACCTCACCACTCTAGGTGGCCTCCTTTCTGGACGATCTTAGTTAACTGCAAGAACTTCCATTAAATAATATTTTAAGCTTTGCCAAAGATACAAGGTGATTTTAATCCTCTGCGCTTAGCTCTTATACGGTAACACAATGAGACAATATATCCCAAAATATTTACTTTTAAGTATATGAAAGTAAGTCGAATCAGAGTGAACTATTTATTTATTAACATCATGAATGGTTTTCATTTAATCTTCAAACTTTGGAATAATATGTTATTAAATTTTTTGAAAATTTGATTTGTTGCTAGATTATACCACAGTATGGTAACTTATAGTACTATTTTTCTTATAATAGCATCAAAACCTATAAATTAATTGTGTATATAATTAAAAGCTGTAACAAACAAAAAATGTTTTATATATATTTTTCGATATAGCAGGTATCAATTTCAAAGACTTGTTTTGGTTTAGATGTTTGAAATATATTCAATTGCATTGTTACTTCTTAAATGTAGTAAATAAAGTATAAAATATTAATAAAAAAATAATAATATTAATAAAAAAAAACTTTTATACTGGTACCTTTTTTTTTAGACGTATTTCGTATAAGTTATGAGATATTAACGTAGTAGATCATAATAGTTTATGCTGTACTTCATTATTTCTCAAAATCTTGCCTTAAGATTTTATAGCTGAAATTTTATTTACTGAGTGTGCAAATATTGGTACCCAATTGGAAATGTAAATTGGAATCGATTTTCAATATAATACCTATGTTTATTATGGCCGAAGCGGTTCGAAGTACTGTAGGTGCATATTGGATAGATTGATGTTGAATGGATTAATATCGGTAGAGGGATATCGGATTTATTAAATACATATTTGTTTTGAACACAAGAACTTTGTTTTCTAGAGATAGCTTAAATTTGGATAGCAGTTAGTAAAGTGACGTTAGTTTAGTGGGTTTTCGTCAAGTCACTTTCTGATTTAAATAAATGTTTAGATATTTTGCTAGATATGTGATTGGAAATTTATTTTTCGTATTTGTGTTCTGCGTGTCAGGTGTGGTGTCTAAGAGTGATTTGAGTTAATTTGAGTGGATTGATTTTAATACTTTATTTATAAATGCCAAGTGTGGATTGATGTTAAGTGGATTGATTTTAATGCTTGATTTATAAGACCTTTATGATTTATAAGGCTTTATTACAATGAGATCTCGTTACTATTGCGAATATGTCAACAGCATTGGATGCAGTTTTTTCTTTTTTAGACAGCAGAAAAGTATATAGCATAGGGCCTAACATATTACCTTCAAAAACCGCTGATGTGATTTAATATAATTCTGTGTTAATAACATTCAGTTGAGTGATTAAGAATTATTTAGATTTAGATTTAGATTTAGATATCCAATTCATCTAAATCAGTCTCATTAAGAATTACTTTTTTGGCATGGTTATTATGAAAGTTGTGCGGTCAGAAATAATCTATTATAATCGCAGTTTTTCGTTTAAATGGGGATCTAATATTACCTTGATTTCTATGAAAGTTGTTAGTTTAGTGTTCTACTATCGCAAATGATCTAGGTATTATTATCACAGTGTTGCGATTAGTTGGCGACCTAATATCTTCTTGATTTCTTTTCAAGGAAATGGTTGGTTTTTCATGAAACCATGAAAGTTTGGTTAGAAAAGGTTACATGTTTAGTTTTAAAAACTAGCCTTAAGAATGTATGGATTATTATTTATTACTATCGAGGTTTAATTACTTTAGTGTGCATCTTATTTAATAAAAATATTTTTGTATGTTAAACTTAAATGTGATATTATAATATATAATATTGCTCTTTGAGAACTTTTTAAAAATAAAATATTTAATAATTTTATGATTTTTTAATAAAACTAATAAGATTATTAAGTTATTATATATATTATATCTAATTATTGTATTGTTTACTTAAAGAAAAACTAAAAATTTTCTGAAGCAACTTCGTAATGGAACTTCCTGAAGATGACTATCAAAGCTAGTCGAAATATTGGAATTGTACTTTAATAAAATATAATTTCTTTAAATATAAATGAATCATATTTTTTATTTAAATAACCAATTAGCCCGCTTAAAAATTATTGCATTGTGTTTTACCGAAATTATATTACATATATTGAATTAGTATTACTAATTCACTAATTCATTAATGATTTAATATTAGTAACTATTTCAATATTAGCAAAGGTCTCAAGCTTAGCGGCACAGTTATTAAAGCATAATTTATAAGCAAAATAAAAAATTGATAAACAAATTAAAAACACCATAAATTAATTAATCAAACGATTGTGAACCTACCTAAAACACGTAAAACCACGCTTTTCAAAAAAATTAACATAATTTCATGTTTTTTTCTCGTGTTTCCTTTTTATATTTTAATTAATTAAGCTCTTAAGCACCTTATTAGACATCGATTTGAGAAATTTACAATAGAAACATTTGGAAAGAAATCGTAATAACAAATAATAAACAAAAATTAATAAATAGTTTTATGTAAATGCCGATTTAACAGCTGTTTTAGCATATAAATATCGAAATTTGATACCTCGAAACAAGATTCATAGAGCTAAAGCAAAATCAAAAAAAAAAAAAAACAGTAAAAACTCCACCCATTTAAATTGGAAGAGATCTTGAAGCTATGAAACTGGCTTAAGGCGACCTTATGTCTACGCACATATATTATTTTGAGATTTCAAATTATTTAGCTACCTTCATTATTATATTTAGCTTGAAATATATATTTGAAGTGCTAGAGTTTTTAAACACGCAACTAATTAGGCACAGCAAAAATTCTTCGAATCCCAAAATTTTTCAACAACTACTCATAAAGAAAACATTAATCTTAATTTCGATGAAAAAAATATATGTAGAGATTTCTTTCCGAATTACTTGTGGCGCATTCTGGTAAATGCGACTGCAATATGAAGCGAATATTTTGACTCACTTTAATAAAAAACGCATTTGTCTTTCAATGCTCCACAAAAAACAGAATTGAGGTTGAAGTATTGAAAAATTCATTGACTTTTAAATAAACTCAGCTATGATAATTTTGTGCTAAACTTACTGATGATGCAATCTTAAAATTGAAAAATACTCACAATTGTGACAGCAAATTTACAAAGAAAATTTTTGCCAACATAAATTTAAATTGAAAACAAAAAGGAGTCGAGAGTAAAAAAAAAAGTGAACGATTATTGCATGTACGGGTGGGTACTGGATGTATTGCAATACAAAGAATATATCTTCTATTAAGTAAAAGAAAAAAGAATAAAAGTAAAATTATTTTTATAAATAAATCTGCGTCATAATCCCATTAAAGTCAGTCAACCACAGTCAGATGAAGCACACAGGATAAGGCGTAAACGCGAATGGATCGCATAATAAACACTAACAAAGGCACTGAGAAAAGAAGTATTCTATCTAAAAATCAATGGAGTTCTACTGCCCATCATATGTAAACATTACACCAACGCGAAGATCAGCTGCTTTTTCGTAATTCTCTGAACTGGTTGGTATAATGCATTTGAGTGGAACTGCTTATACTCTCACAAAGATGACTTAAGCTCATCGTAAATATTGTACATATAAGGAAGAAATAAAAGGAAAGAAGTAGTGTTGCATGCTACAGTTACAGTTTTTTGCATGAGAACTGACGTCATTATCTTCTAAAAGTATCTTTTTTTTTTAAGTCAATTTAATGTAGAAGATTTCTAAAAATAAACACAAAGATATTTTCGTTTTGTAACGTTTTCTTCTCTACGTCTTCTATCATCTTCTTCTACCAATGGAGCGTAGGGCTTTTGAAATAAAAAAGTACCAATGCATCTTGAAGGATTATTATATATTCTGTTTGTTGAAAATGCAGAAAAATTTAAGAATTATTTTTATAATTTTAAAAATATTATATATTTTTTTATATATATATTATTATATATCGTTCCTTGCAGAGTATACGGCAACAACAAACTCCCTCCAGGTTTTTAAATTTTGTTTTATTTTTTTTCTTTATTTTATTTCCTGCCAACAGTCACTGTCAAGACATTCTTACATTCTTACCGATCGCATCCAAGTTATAATTGCACAAGATTTGCGAACCTTGTGGGTTCCATTCCATTAACATTTTTGTTATGTGATTGCTTGATTTGATCCTCTCCAGCTTCATTTTATTTGGTTTATTTCTTGTTGGTTGGATTTCAAGTTTGCAAGTTGACATTAGAAACTATATTTGGCCAGTACATACATATAATATTGACACTTATTTACAAACACTTGTAATTTGTTGGTGATAGCTTTGGTTACTATTCAAGCCTCAGATCCATATAATAGTACGAATTTAAGACTCACATTGAATATTCAAAGTTTGGTGCTTCGCAGTTTCTCGAGATCGCCAGACTAAGCAAAGTCTGTGGAATTCTCGGAGCGTTTTATTTATTTTTGATGTGATATCTGATTTCGTCCAGTTTTTCGACAGTAGACTTCCGAGATAGCAGAATACGTAAACATTTTCTACATTGTGGACTTCCTTGTTTGCCGTGATGGCGAGAGATATAGTATTCGAGGTGCAGACACGATTAATTTCGGTTTTTTTGGAATTAACTCTTGATAATTTGACTTAACGTACTTTAATATTCTCATTAAACATGATGTAATTTGATTTTTACCGACTACCGAAACGGATTCCTATTTTGAATAAATTGTCAAATAGTTTTATAAGAAAGGTCTTGAAAAGTGTTCGGAAAAAATTTTCTTATTTTGAACATATTGGCAGCTCGTTTTATAAGAAACGTCTATAGGTGTTGGGAAAATATTGAAGGGATTAAATTATAGTTAAAAGATCACATCTTATTTAATAAATCTGAATATTGGCAAAATATTGTCTTTAATGTCTCAGTTTTTAAAGATTAATTAAAAATAATGATCTTATTTCATAGCTAAGTGTGGAATTTACTTATAAGTATTCATAAGCAAAGATCCCATACCTATCAAAGAGTTTAAATAAACGATGACTCTTGAATGTAAACATTTTAAGAATATGATATTAATGAATATAGGAAGAAGTGATTTTTTCCTATATTCTTTTACTAGTACGCATAGTTGTTTTTAATTTAAATCTCAATCTTTGTTTCTGATTTACTTTAATGAGATGGTTTATTTGTCATTATCGTATCGCTGTACAATCGATGGTATAGTAACCTTCTCTATAGATTGCAACTTACTATATCTATATAGGTTAGTATATCATACTCTAAATGATGACATAAAAGTACAATTTTCTATCGATAAGACATTTTTATATAGTAGAGTGTAATATCTATTTATTATTTACAAAATAGAATTTAATTCTCATCACTCTTTTCAATATGAGTAAATTATTTTTTTAAGTATTTCAAGTACGCGTCGTTTGCATTACAAATTCCAAATATTTTTTTTTTAACACCCAGACTGTATATAAAATAATTTATTACAATGACGAAAGAGTCCATAATTTTATTATGAGTAAAAAATTTTATTTTGGTTTTTATTAAAGAAAAAAATTTAAAAAGTTTATCAATACCAATTATCTATGAGCAATAAATATTATCGATGTTCGATCATAAATTTATGAAGTGAACTCACTCGTATAATAATAGTTTATCATATAAGGAAGTTCATGTTAAACAAATAAACTATATAAAAGAAAAAAGTTTTTGTTTATATAGTATTTACTAATAATTTTAAAATAAATATTTTTTAAGCAAACTACTTAATGACGTGGATGGAAAAGTAATTAATGACATAATTATTCCATATATAATATTTAAAAGCGAAAAAGTGCTTAGAATTTATATAGTTTATTTTTAATAACAATATATAGGTATATAAATAATATATTTTATTTATTGGTGTTTTAGGAACTTAAACTTTTTATAAACAATTTTTTGCATTTAGCCTTATAAGTATTATTAAATCACTAAAAGTAAACGAACATATAATGTTATTAATAGGTATATTATTAGTTCATGAATGAAAAATATTACTGATGGGTATCAAATTTAAGTAAATTAATAACATTATATATTATAACAATATATGACAATATCTTTTTAATGTGTAATTTATATCGTTTCATTATAATGAATTTAATTATTACATTATATATAAGCTTTAAGGTAATAAAAGTGGTATTATATAGGCTTTTTCGTTTCATTATTCTGTTAGTTATAATCGTTTAATATAGGGGTACAATAAATTATTGGACTTATGTCGCAAAGTTTCCCAAATCCTTGTGATTTCTATCTCATTAATATCAAAAAGATTCTGACCGTTTTAAACGTGAAAAATTTAATTTGAATGCCTTTTAGATTTTTATATATATATCTTTTTTGATGTAATAGTTCATGGGAGACCTAAGCTTGCTGCGTGATAGCCTCTTCTTATTAATTACTTTTTCTTACTGACATCTAAGTTTTCCTTATTGACAGTAAGAGGTTCGCAATGATTGACATTTGGGCCTTCATTCGAAGGTCGGAAAATCTTCTGTTTGGTTAGAGTCCGTAGCAGCTCAAAAAATCAACTATTATCGTGTTGCTTCGCTGCGAACGAAGCTGGTTACCTTGTGTATTTTTCATCTTATCTCATCTTACTGAAATCTATTCATCATAGATCATTTCTTACTACATCAATCGATCTTTAACATGAAAGTTTTCTTCTCCTGTTCTATAGCAAAAATTAAATTTTTTTTGTTAAGCTTTTGACATACATATTATATTGAACATATTTTATCTTCGCTTCTTCATATATTTATCTTCTGTATAGTCGTTCTGCTTTATTGTACCTAGCCTGTTGCAGATGGAATTTTTTTTCTATTAACATTTTCTCGCCATATTTATATTAATCATATTTATCTCTGCTTCATCACTTATCTATCATCTATATAGTCATATTCTTCTATTGTTCCTAGTAAGTTGCTGATAGAAATTTCAAAGTTTGACCTATCATCCAACTGATTTGTATTAGTCATATTTAGGCTTCACATCTAATAATATTTATTTGCTTCTATACAGGTTGTCTTCTTCTATCGTTACCATATAAACTGCTTGCAAAAATTTAAGTCATTGTTTTAGCGTTCGGTATATTTCTATTAAGATATAACATTATGCCTTTACTTCTTCACCTATATATCTTATGCATAATCGTTCTCTTCTAATGTTCTTAGTAAATTAGAGATAAAAATTTTATTCTCTGATCTATCCTCGGACATACGTTTACTGATCATATTTATTTAAGCTCCATCAACTGTCTTTATATTGCATGGTCGTACTTTTCTGATATTCTCTAGTAAGTTGGTAATTTTTACTAGTGTATAAAAATTTTGTTCACTGACTTGTTTTCCAACATACTTATATTAGTCATATTTAGTTTTTGCATCTTTATGAATCTGTCTTCTACAAAATTTTTCTGTTTTATTGTTATCTAGTAATCCGCTGGCAAATATTTTAAATCGCTGACCTGTCTTTCGATGTATTTATATTAGTCATATTAAGTTTCAGATCTTTTATGCATCTCAAACCTATATTCCGGCATATTTATTATCATCATATCTAATCATTGCTCTCTTATACGTCCATTTTCTGTATAATAGTTCTCTTCCACTCTTCCATAGTAAGTTTATGGTATAAATTGTATTCTTTAATCTAATGATTCATATGGAAAACTTTTAATGACCAAGTTTTATTGCGAGAAGATACGTTGATACTTGTGTTTACGCACCTATAATCCTCCTCCTCTTTGCTTACTTCGCATATATAATGTATAAAACTTATTGTAAAAATCATGCTAATAAAAAACTAAATATTTACAAGGACATCAAAACATAGCATTTAACGCAGTGCTTATCAGAGTTACAATGGATTTTATTAGAAGTAAAATTATTCATAGCAAAAAAAAAAAAATTAAATTGAACTGATAAGATTTACTAGGCAGTTGGTTTTTCTGTTAAAGATAAAATAAAACAATCTTATCCACATACACTCCATAAAAAGTTTTTGAACTATTCACCTCTTCTATTTATTTCTTAAACCTTATATGTATCTCAATTTGATAGACTAGTATATTTTTTATACCCCCTTTAATACGTTAACTTTTATTTCATTAACTAATATTTTTATCAGAGTTATGTATATATTTCTATGTGTGTATATTAATTAAAATAACATATTATATGAATTGATAAAAATTGCTTACTTATGAATATGTAAATTATCTCTTATAGTTCTTAATTCGAAGTATATATCTGAGACAGCTAATGTGCGAGTATATAATATTAAAAAAAAAATAATTATGTAGATACATTGCCATTAGTGTCTTTTTAAAATAGAACTAAAAAGTTAACTTTTAGTTAAACATTTAAGCATTAAGCATTTTAACAGACTAATGTCAGTCGTTTCTAGTTTAAACAAATTATTTTAATGCAAATATTTAGCAAAGTATCTAAAGCTTATGACATTTTGTGCTATTGAATCTAAAAGCAAATAAAAAACTTGCGAGTTATGTTAATATTTTAGCATATCGAATAAAAAGAGAGATAAAATAATATATAAAATAATATATAAAGATAAAATATTTATAATATCTACTATTATGCTTAGCCTTAAATTTATTTTTCAAAATATGACATTAATGATTCAATTTAACAACAGAAATGATAAAAATAATTAAACACGATTTAATTCATTAAAGATACTTTTAATAGGCAAAATCTAAAAAATATTTTATTATAATTAAAAATAAATAAATTTATGTAAAACCATACCTTTTTCAAATACTTTATCACTTTTAATAAATAGGTTATTTATTGATATTATGTTTTTTATTATTATTATTTTATATTTAATATTTAATAATATTATATATAATAAAATGTAAATGTAAAGTAACTTAGTGATAGAAACATTGAAAAATAGTTTTCAATGAAAAGTAAACTTAAGAGTGCAAGTGTAGTAGATACAGCTGCGACAAATTATACTAATTTAAAATAAATATTCGAAAAAAATAAATAAATAAAAATATACGAACTCAAGTAAAGAACGCAATTTTGATATATATATTGGTATTCAGATGTCTGAGTTGGTGAATCAGCACCTTTACTCTATTTTATCTGTGGACAGTTTTAAGTCACACTAAGAATAACTGAATACGGGGCTTTATAATATGACGGATCTGATGTCTTTGTATCTGCTGTGATTGTCAATTATATTGAACAGTTTCAGAGCACGATCTTTAATATATTTTTCGACTGAATCGACTCTCAGATCTCTGTGAATATCCGCTCCTCTTACGTACTATGGGGCGTTAACATACAATGGAATATGAATAAAGTTGCATTACAGTAGAGAACAATATGCTGATTTATATGACATTTGGTAAATAGATGGGTGGACATATAGATAGATAGATGGATAGACCTATAGATGGTTATATATAGTTATATGCGACTGATACATGAGTATCTACTCATGTCTATCTACACAGATTGATAGAAAATGAGCTCAATTGGACTATAAATGGTGAATCTAATGTGATACCAAAGAAAAGTCAATAAACTCTAATGGATTGTGTGCTTATTGGACAGAGATTCTAGATGGTGGTGCATTTTAACAAAACAGGCAAAACTATCTTTATCCGTTTTGAAAAATCAGATTAGAAATTTAAGAAGATGGAATCCTATAACAGATACACACCATCTAGAGTATGTCGAAAAGTGTTTAGAGTGAAAAACCAATATTTTGCTTTTAATGCTCTGACTGACAATTTCAACTATAGTTAATAATATGAAGGTTTAATCTTTAAAAAAATTCTTTGTAATAATTAAACATATAAAAAAATAAGCTAAGACTCTCAAAGTATTATTAGTTAAGAGTACAACAGCTCTAATATAGTATCGCAGATTATTTATTTAGATCTATTATAGTAAAATAGCTAAAACTAAAACAGTAAATGATTTATAAGACTTGGAGAGAATTTATTTAAAGCTCTGTGTAACTTTCTCATGCTTCGTTAAAAACAAATACAGCTCCAATATAATCCAGACTTGCAATATAATCTTAACCATAAATTGTTCTCTAAGAACTAACATCTGAAACAACAATACATTTCCTTGTCGATATTTAGACCAAATTCTCAATAAACTTGGGAGAACAAGATTACGCTTTGCAAAGTTGTACTGATACTGGTCTGGACATATGCTTAACAAACTTGGGGCTCTATAAGTTTTTATAGAAGGTACCATATGTGTAAGTATATGCAATATGTAATATATGTATGTAATAAGTATATGTGATATATAGAATGAGTATTACAAAGCCAACAAGCAAAAACCCTACAAAATAAATTCCATGGTAAGTATTAAATTACACTATTGATCAGAACCCGAAAATTCGTTTAGTATACTTGACTTTAGACTTATAGTTCGAAAAGATGGCAGAAGATATATAGAAAGGCAAAGTTGAAGTCGTAATAAGTCGGTTTTGAAATTTTAAAACAATAATCAAGTTTTACCAACTACAAAGTTGGAGAGGTTTAAAGTTTTCAACATACCAAAATGAATTAATATATAATTTTATAAAATGGATTTTATATGACGGATTATTAATATCTGTTATCAGTGTAATCTGCAAGCAGATAGACAATTTCGGTGATTGTTTTTATTTCAAAATATTTTCTTATAGATAATTAAAAAAAACTTTCGTATATTAATACCAATAATATCAGAAAGAAAGTCTTTTTTCAAAATATAAATTGGAGTTTTTCTTTCCATTTTGAGATAAGTATCATAAAACTTAAAAATGAGGTTTCAGAGACGAGCTAGAGAGATACCTATTACTGCTGCTATAGGTAGTCACATATATAAGTCCTAATATATAAAGTTACATATATAAAAATTTATGTACTAAAGTTTTGTTCAAATTACTTATTTCTACTTCATTAAATTTAGTTAAGTACAAAGTTTTATTAAGAATGTTGTCATCCAAATATGGTTTTAACTTCTTTCTTGTTTGAAGTTCAAAGGTAGATTAAGTATGTTTACATGTCGTACTCTTAATGTGAACCAGCATATTTTTTTTTAATAAAATAAAAATTTATTTATTTATATTTTAAAAATGTGATAATTAGTTGTACTATGTTTAAAAAATTTATTTAAAAATACATTTCATATCAGAAACCATTAGGCCAATGCATGAACGTTGAACATTTGGCTTAATTAACCTGATAATTTCATATTAAAAAAAATGGTTTCGCTTTGAGTTTATAAACAAATTTTATTTATAATTTAATTAAATTTTAAATAAACAATGAGAAAAAAAATTTTAATGTATGCATGCATAAAGCTTAAAAAAATTAACTGAAATATATTTTCTAATAAATAATATTAAATTTTTTTTATTTTTATTGCACAATACGATATGCTACAGGGTGATTTCTGTATTGTAGAAAAATATTAAAATATTTTTTATATATATAATGTTTAGGAATTTCATTAATATTATTTAGAAATATTATTGATTATGGATTAATCGATGTTAGTATATTTACATAATTATTTGAGATGACATATGTTTCGGATATCGTGTCTGTATTGTATTGTAATGTAACTACAATAACAGGAACTGCTTTTTTACTTATTCTACCCTTAACCCTTCTAGGATCTTCACCAATTTATTTATGTGTATGAAATGTATATATTTGTATTATTTATTAATAAATAATATTATATATTATTTTAAATAATATATAATAATACTAACATTATGTATATGTGTTGTTTTTTAGTAATTATTACTATAAGTTCTCTAATACTATATTATAGTAGCTGTATCGATCGTGCTCTGTAACTTCTTATAAAAAAGAAATTATTTCTTTTAAATATTAATAAAACTTTAACACTCATGTTTTAAGACTTGCAATATGAAACAATGATATGCTCAACGAAAGTTTCAGTATTCTGGAGAAAACCTAACTTAAACAAATTTGATTACCGTCAATGTTGATCCCATGTTCCAGTGTGAGATATAGCAGCTGATGACGATGATAACGAAAATTGGTCCAATTAAAGGTTTCATAGGTCATTTGCTGCAAAACTAATAATTAACGAAATTTTTATAAATGTATAGATCGGTGACGTAACTAGTGGGAAGGGTGAACTGATCTATCCACTCACTTCTTCTTTTTATATTATTTTTTTTTACTGTTAATGCAGATGTTATTTTTGAATTTATTGTTGTTGTGTAGTATGAGTCTTATGTCTTATGTTGAGCCTTTTCCGACTTAGTGCATCTGGGCACTTTTACTCTATGATGGCTGGGAGGTTTCTGCAGAGTCCCACTCATCTCACTGACTAATTTGAGTATTCCTCAGAATCTTCGTTAATATTCAATGATTGATCTAAGATCTGCGTACCGCCCCGTGCGGTTAGTGATTACTCTGAGATTAGATAGCGCTTAGTACGACAGCCTGTCGGTTTTCGCATATAACTTTAGAGCTCTGTCTCTTACATATTTTTTGACCGGATCTATTCTAAGGTCTCTACGGCGAAGTATGAGCGTGCGTACGAATGCGCAAGTATGAATGCAAGTAAGTAATAAGTTGAATTTGTCAATAATAAGTTTTGTTCTTTTCTGCAAAGTTGTTCTGCACATTCAATAATGAAAAATCAACTTTCTTAATTTTTTCTAAAAACCGCTAGATCAGTTAGATTTGTAATATATCTCATAGCAATTAAAAAAAGGGTTTGTTCATTTAATTTTTAATAAAAGACTGTCATATTGGATATTGTCATATTGTTATATGTACATATAATATAGATCGTCATATGCTATTTAGGTAAGGGCTGACAATAAAGATCAGGACAAACTAATGCTTATACAAGGATTCTTGAGTTTCTTGAGTTCTTGAGAAATATCTTGAGTTACTGCTTTGTGAACTAAATATTACGAGTAGGCATTGGTTATAGCCATTTATGGTAAGTTCCGAGGCAAGTGTGTTGATCGCACAAAATAATTTATTTCTCCTAAACTCGGAGAACATTCAAGCCGTTAAAGTTTCAAAGAATTTATAATCAGAACAATGCAGTAAACTCTCAACTTAAGAAATATGCGAATTTACGAATGATCAAATACATACTTGTAAATATTAAAAATGTTTTTTCATCCTGAAAATATTCACGCTTAATAATGAATACTTTATTTAAAATGTATTTTAAATTAATATAGGCTTTGATAATAGGTATAACTCTCGTTATAGACTCTTGTGATAATAAACTCTTGTATGTGAAAAATTTCAATAATTTTCTTTAAAATGTTAATTTTAAATTAAATATTTCTGAATGACTTTAAAAGTACTTCATACCCATTTTGATGAAAATAAATCAATACAATACAAAATGAAAAATAATTTCCTTATTACAATCTAAAAATATTAATTTTAATTTTAATTTTTTCAATAAAAATAAATTAAATGAAAATTGTAGAACGATTCGTTTTCTGTGATTTATTAAAATTTATTTCCTGTGTATGATGAAATTACTTATATTGAATAAACGTAGCCCTAACATATTAAGAAATTCGCTAATATTTTTATATTTTGCATAACCCATTATATTTTCATGTTATTTTATTTATGCATAAAATAAAATTTAACACGAATTCCGCATTAAATTACATCTTTATGTTTTCCTCATTAATGTTTAGTTAAAATTATAAATTTAACATTAAATTGACCTTATAAAAAAAAATTAAAAAATAAGATTTAGATATTTTCAACTATATATATTTACACAAAAAAAAAAAATTATAAGAAGAAATGCAATATCTGAAAGTACATTTTTATCTTTTCGAATAAACATTTTATTCTGAAGTTTTTTTTTTAATGATGAAACCAGAAATGGAAATCATAAAATTTATATGCGAAATTTTAACTTAAAGATATGCAATTCCCATTAAAAATTATGGAGTTTTTTGTAATTGGACTAAATCATATGAGAATTCTTTTGGAATTGTGTTTTTTCTTGTATATATTTTTCATTAGCTCTAATTTAAGTGAAGTCACACATCTGGAAAAATGTATATCAAAATTGGCACACATATGTGCAAATAAGATACGCCAGATAAGTGCACATTTGGTTTGCATATTTAAAAATACAAGAAAACAAATAAATAAATAAATAGAATTAAAAATAAAAAGGAAATACATTTGTAAAAAAACTATTGTATGACTTTAGGATGTATATCAAAATGGAGTATAATTGACTTTATTGCAAACATTGAAGATTTAGTAGAAGAAGAAAATCCATCAATCACTTGAGAGTCAATAAGCATGAAAATTCTATGGAAGAGCACGTCCACTCGTTCACATTGATTTCCCACTAACACTTTCGATATAGTAAAACTATAATTCAAAAGAATGGTAGGAAGATAAGTATTACAATACAATTACAAGAATAAAGGATGTGTTAGACATTGTCTTAGATGGATTGATAAATACTTTAGATAATGAGTTCACAAAGTACTTCTTAATTTGGTTTCTTTGTATTATTTTACTTCTTGTGAAACGTGTCCAAAGGATACAGGATTTCCTAAAGATTGTATTACATGGTCAATTCCGTCCACAATGCACATTTTAGGTACAAAATCCGTTGATTTTCCTGGTCAGACTGTATGTATATATTACAATGAATTTTAAACCCTCCCTAATCTATAAATATTTTAATATATTGTATATTTGGTATAGCTTAAGAAGTCATTTTTCTAGAAACAACACTGAAACGAAAATTTTGGATTATTTAACGCATCTGACAACACTTACAGCTACTTAAAGTACCTTTAGAGTTATCAGACAATAGATTTGTCAGATCTGTCATCAGATGAGGACTACTGAAGTTATATACTCGAGAAAAGTGGTAAAAATAAATTAAATTTTTATAAATTTTTTTATTCTGTACTTATTACGAAAATATTGGATTTGTTAAAATTATTTCTTTAATAATTAAGTAGAAAATTATTTATTTATAAGTCTTAGTAAGTTACGAGTATATTTATTAAGTAATAGTGACACTAAAAATTTTATTTGGGTATTATTATATAGTATTATATATCAAAATATATATTTATATCATTATCAATGATATGGGTATATGAATCTGAATTTGTCTATTTTAGTGTTCAAGCCGTCAGTTATCTACTAATTGGAGCTTCGTCACTGTTACAACTCCATAACCACTTCAAGTGCTCAGTTTTACATGACAACCAACTGTCAACCAACCAACAGCCCTTTTGTACAATTTCTGTCAACGTCAATAATGCGTCCTTCTCCGCTGCTGTTTTTAGTTGTGCTTGACGTAGAGATCAAGAGAGCAAATAAAGGCAAGGTACAAGGTATTGTATGGAATCCACTGTCACCGAACACAAGACTAGAGTGTTTAGACAGCAGAAATTTAATGACGTGTCTTTAGAGTCCTGCAAAGTCGGACTGAAAATCAATGCATAGAAAACAAAAGGAGTCAGAATAAACAATCAAATTGTCAAAACTTTAAAATTGGAAACGGAGTCCATTGGACACGTATGTGAATTTCAGTACCTAGGGAGTATTGTGTCTGGAAATGAAGGCAAGACATGATAAGTAGAATAAAGGTATTCCTGGGCGCTTTAACAAAACTTCGTAAAGTGTGGAGCTCGAATACCTATAGTTTTCCCACAAAATTAAAAATCTTTATAGAATGCGTTCTTTCAGTTCTCCTTTATGGTTACGAAACTGGATTGTTACGGAAAACATGCAATGCAAACCGAGAGTATTTGTTAACTACTGTCTTCGCAGAATTATGCGTATTTTCTGGTCAAACAAAATATCAAATCAATATCTTTGGACTAGAACAAATGTAAGAGATGTCAACCTTAAAATTCGTAAAAGAAAATTTGGATGGATCGGGCATACCCTCCGAAAGGCTCCTACCGAAATTTGTCAGCAGCCGTTGGTAAAGAACCGTCAAGGTAGCAGAAGAAGAGGTCGTCCAAAAACAACATGGAAAAGGTCAACGTTAAATGAAATAAATACCGTTTTGCAACCTCTAGGAAGAAGAATAAGCAACATTACTGATATAAAGGACGTAGGAATGTGGCGCGAAAGGTGAAAGCAATTTATAGACAGCTTATGCCCAGTATAAGAGGTTGCTCGAAATCATTGACGTCGAGCAAGGCGTATTATTATTGTTATAATTATTATTATTATCACTTTATACAGGTCTGATACTTATTAATTTATAATATATATATATACATAACATCGTTTTTTTATATATTTAAGTATTCCGTTAAATTTTTATTTTTTTGCTATATATTTTGTGTTATATATTTTATTTTAAAACATTATTTTTTAAATATTTATATTTGACTTATTTTTTTTTTTTAGAACAATAAAAATTTAAAAAAGTGTCTGTTGAGGAAATTTGTTTTAATTTTGGAACATTCACAAAATGCATGATTTTTAACATGTGTTCACAACATGCTTTTCCTTCCTACTGCCAACATTAATTTCTTGTTTAAATTTAATTGCATTTCCAGAAAATTTATACAAAATTGCAAAACTGGTAAATAAATAATGTTTTAAGCTTTTTTTGACAATAAAGTAGCTTAATGAGAATTTTTCTTACATTAAAGAAAACAAAAAGTGAATAATTTAGAACATAACATTTCACTTATGTGACTAAATTAATTCCACTTAAAATTATATTTTATATGTTTCACTATGGGAACTCAACAATGTAAAATAAATTTAAAGAAATATTTATTTTATCTAAAAAATTAAATAAAAAAAAAAAATAAAAATTTAATAATGAATTTCTGTGAATTTAGTGGATTTTGAAGAAGTGGTGATGAAGTTCTATATAGCGTTATTATTTATTTCTTTTTTTTTGCAAATAATGCCGTAGCCATAAATTAACACATAATTCGAGTCTTATTTAATTGATAAGAAATGTGCTATTAAGTGTGGTACTAATAGCTAGCAAAGATGTTGTTTGGCCTCTTTTCACAACTTCCGATTTGATAAATGACTTTGACAGCAGCATTTTTACTCAACAGTTGCAGTAATCATAAATTAATAAAAAAAATTAATAAAAATGTTACAAATAACCAGAAAAAATCACAATTCAAAGTATAATTAAATTTTCAATAAAAATAATAAAAATTAGTAAATCAATACATAAATTTTTAATAACACGCGCTTTCATGTTTTTCAATTTGTTGAAAGTATTAATATTTTCAAATAAAATAAATATAGAAAATCAAACATAATTGGAACAGAAAGTCAAATAGATAACATCAATGAAAAATTTAATAGCCATTAATATTAATAAGATTAATTTAATATTTTTTAATTAACAAAAAAAAATCATATTCATATGTAAAAACTTGTTGTCACGAGAATCTGTTGAATATATATATATATATATTGAATACATATATATATTGAATATATATATATATTGAATATACATATATAAGTTTAATATATATGTGTCAGTAAGTAGTTGGAAGAAGCAGTTGTATTCCTAATTATTTATTCAAATATTATACAAAATTAATAGACACTGCTGTATACATCATCGGCTAAATTAAAGTATGAAAAAAGTGAAGAACTCCGAAGTAGAAAAAACTGTACAATACAATGTTTCTAGAAAATGAATTTTTGCCACTAAATGCTGATAACATTATCGCCACAGCAAAGTGGCGCACATGCATGTATTGAGGCTCATCAGCACTTGAAGAACATAATTTGCTATTTTTGGTTAATTCAAATTTAAAAATTTTTTCCTCACAGTTTCGATTAATATTATTTCAAAAATATTTTTTTCAAAAAAAAAAAAAAAGAAATTTTAAAATTACTTTAGAGGAAAAAATGTGAAAAAAGAAATATAATGTGTGTGTTTTCATAGGAATTCAATTTCAATTTCGCAGCGATAACCTCAATTTGAGAAAGAAGTCATTGCTATGTTTTGAACTTTATATTATTAAACTAATTCTTTATATGCTGTTCTTTTATTTTGATTTATTTTTATTTTCATTAAAATACACAAACAAATAAAATTTTGAAATAATACATATATTAAATGATTATAAAGATCCGGTGTTTAAATGTAGTACACAATTGTTTTTAATATAATTATACAAATAATATATAAAAATATACATATAATACATATACATACAATATATATAATTATACATATAACATATATAATTATACAAAAAATTAAATTAAATATAAAAATACACATACGCTATGTTGTACATATTTGCCCGGAAAGCCTTAAAGCACTAAATTTATTTATCGACGCTAAGGATTTAAATTGCATAGCAGATACAAATATTTAACAGCGCTGTTAACATAATGTTAAGAACATGTTGTAGGATAGGGTAAATAAGGCTTTAAATATTTATTTATTTTAAAAATGTGTTGAGGGAAAAAACCCTTTTGTTGCATTATTTTAGAATTAACTTAAAAACTAACAAAAAGAAGAGAAAAGTATTATATATACAATAAATAACAATTTACAAATTATTAAATAAGAAAGCAAAAAAAATTGTAAAACAAAAAAAATAAAAAAATTAAATTAAAAATAAAAATTTCGGATTACGAATTTGGACCAAGAAATTATATATTGCAGACACAAAAGATATCCAAAAAAAAAAAAATAATTAGAAAATCACAATTAAGATATTATATATAGTTTTTACATCTGTTACTGGGCTTGGGTCGTTTATTTAACACATTACTTATTATCATTATACACTAAAGATAGTTTATAAAGTAGACCGATATATTTGTAATATAAATAATTTTGTATAAAAATTAAAATATAACTAAATATTTACTACAATTTAAAAAATGTAATTTTTTACTTTATTTAAAAAAACATTTTTATAAATCTATGTATGTTAAATAAAAGACCTAAGCCCAGTAACAAATGTAAAAACTAATTGAATATTGGTGGTAATAACATTATTATTATTAGATATTATATATATATGTTAGAGTTTAGTTTTTTTAATGACATATTGTGTTAATTCATTTAATGAAACTATTTATTTATTACAATTTTATTGTGAACTAAATATATTTTGGTTTTTATTTAAAATTTGTTAATAATTATTTAAATGTTTTTTTTTTAAATGAATTAGTTATTGCAATTTTATTGATTAGAGTATTTTTTTTAATAAAGTTTTTCAAAATTTTATTTGTGTTACGAAAAGAATTTCAATACTTGATAAGTATTTTCAAATTTCCTTTCATGTTTTTATGAAATATTTAAAAATAAAAATAAAACAAAAAAGAATTTAAAAAAAATTTCACAACGAAAAAAATTTTAACACATAATTAAACAAATTAATAGTTTAATAGCATAATTTGAATGGTTTTAATGTATTAAACTTCAAAGAAGATACAGTGAATACTCGTTTAATGCGGTCATAAATTCTGACTTTTAAGAAAATAGGTTATACAGGCCGAGCCATTCTATTCTTACAACAAAATAGACACTACACTAATGGCGTTTTCGATTGGTGAATCTAGATTCAATTTCTCAATCTGTCAAATATTATTGGCCAATTTATATTTATGGAGTAATTTAACATATTTGTATTTGTTTAAGTGGGAATTCATATTTTTCATGAATACATACCTATATCGAATCAAACCATCCTATATATGTCAAGTCATATAAAATAGTTGTTAATTTTAGGGTAATCTTACTACTGCGGCCAAATATCTATAGTGTTATAAATTAATCTCGAGTGTTATACCTTTTGCCCCAGATTTACTAATGAAAAATAAAATTGCACTAAAAGTGCATTACAAAAGCACCATGATTGAAAATTTACTCCAGATTTGCCAATCGCAACTGCCAATAGTAAAGTGGAACTTTTCAATTAAATTTATTTTTATATATTTAAAAAACTTTATTAAGTCACAACAGCTATAAAATAATTAAATTAAAAACTTTTAAATTAAAAGAGTTTTTTTTTTATTGAAACACACCATCGTCAATTGCTTACGTACGTCGAATTTCTTCAGACCATCCTATATATGAGAACAACCTTATCTGACAAATTTATGTCATTTGGAATAATCTTTAAATTTTATTGGCCATCGTTTATTGTAAGTGAGATTTTGTTCAGTGTCAAATATTAATTCAAACCGAGCAGACTTTTAGTGTTAAACAGAATATTAAAAATAAAGTTTCTTTCAATAAAACATTTGGTTTATTATATTGTTTATATATTTTATTTTATAAACAATAAGAGAAGATTTTGAAAGAAGCTTATAAGCAGAACAGTTCAACTACATTGAGCCCAAGTTTTGATTACTTACTATATGTTTTGAAACAAATTTATAAAAATATTTTAAAAAAACAGTTCAAACAGTAAGAAATTACAACAACAAAATTTTTTTATATATAATTAATTAAATTTTTGGCTTACCATCAAACTATTGCGAGCTTCTTTATCATAATTGACTTTAGAAACAAAATTAGAAGAAAAAGTAATTTGATCGTCTATTAGAGAAAAAGGATTATCATTTAATTATGAGTACTAAAACTGCTAAAAAGTTGAAAAGGACACGTATATCATTACATCACAAAATTAAAATCCTAAATAAACTAAGTTCTGGTGCAAAAGTAACAACCATTGCTAAAGAGTTTAACTTACGAGAATCAACAATTCGAACTATAAGAAAGGATGAGACCAAAATACGTTCTATTATAACCAATGCTAAACCTGCATTCAATCTGAAGAGAGTTGTACGTATAAAAAATTTATTACTACCCAAAATGGAAAAATATTTAATAATATGGATGAAAGACTGTTATTCCAAGAATATGCCACTAAGTAGTGTTGCCGTAAAAGAAAAGGCCCTAAAGATTTACGAATACCTGAGAGATTTGGAAAGCATTACTTCTAATAAATTACATCAAACTAGATTTAAAGCCAGTACGGGATGGTTAGACAAGTTTAAGAAGAGATGGCCTAATATCATTATAACAGAAAATTCATCAAAATCATTAACTACACAACTCAATGGCGTAAAAGTGGCTAAGGAAAATAACAATGAAGATACTGAAGAGAAGGTTGACGATGTCAATGGTACAGCTAACACCGATTTAATTAATTATAATATAGACATTGATGACACAGAGTTAATAGAATTTATAAACTGCACTAATTCTACTGTTGATGAGGAAAAAATATTAAATATTTTAAACGCATCCGAAAAAAATCCAAATTTGGAAGATATAAATAAAGGATTAGAAATAGCAAGAGCACTAAAAACATATTTCAAAAGAATAGATCCATCAAAAAAGCGTTACACGGAATTTAAAAAAAATTTAACTGATTGCCTATTCTCATATCTTCAAGTTAAAACGAAACTGGAGAAGGAATTGTTTTTGCATGAGGATAGCAATGTGAGTGAGGATGAAACTTATGGCTATACAAGTGATGAAAGTGAACAACCGTTATTGAGAAGACGGGGTTGTTATAATTTATTTACTGATACTTCTGATAGTGAATAAATTGGTAAATAGTAAAATTATTTAATTTATATTAAAAGTTGAATAAAATTATTTTGTTTTTAAATATGTTCTAATAAAGGCTAAGGAATATCAAATTTGTACTTATAAGTATCTAAATAAATCGTTTTTTGTTTATTATCTTAAACTGAATATGGTGTTTTAATTGTTATAATATTTAAAGGTTATAAATAATAAGGAATAGTTTTAGAATTGTTTCAAATTTGGTGTCGGCCTGGTTCATACCGGTTCTAAAATAAAAATACATTGAATTGTTTTTCCAGCCATAATAATCTATAGGTCTGGCCTCCAGTTATAATAAGTTAATTTCAGAAACCAAAATGACACTTCTGGAATAGAAATATAGCTTGAAGTGTTTGTAGAGTCTGAGGCCTATTTCATTTTAAAGCAATATCATTTTACAGATCGTATATCTTTCTTGTAATTATCAAATATTTTTAAGGAAAATTATGTGCAAAAATTAGACAAGGAACTAATTAAAACCTAGAAAAGTGATCTATCAAAAAATAAATTGAGAGATACTTCTAAGACTAAAGTCAAAAGAACTCTTCGAGTTAGACAAACAATGTGAGAATGATTCTAAGGTGCCCTATATTGTCTAAAGAAATCAAAACAGAAGTATAGGATTCTAGATTATCAAATTTTATTGCCCAATCGAACGTTTATAGAGTAATCTAATAGATACTTCTAATAGATAGATACTTCTAAGACTAAAGTCAAAAGAACTCTTCGAGTTAGACAAACAATGTGAGAATGATTCTAAGGTGCCCTAAATTGTCTAAAGAAATCAAAACAGAAGTATAGGATTCTAGATTATCAAATTTTATTGTCCAATCGAACGTTTCTAGAGTAATCTAATATTTTAATAGCTGTGTCACTTACTTACTTAGTTGGGCATTACAGACGTAGTTCTGGTAGTGAGCATTCATATTTTCATATTTCAAGTTGTATAAAAGTGTTATAAATTTCAGAATGATTTTACAACTTTGTCAAAATATCTAGAGCATCATAAATTTGATATTTTCGGAAAATCCTTCGCTGGATGTAATACCAAAAGTTATAAGAAACACTGATTAGAATACACTGATTAAAAACTTAATTACCCCTGAAGAAGAAATATTTGCCACATGCGTTCACTTTTGTTCCGAAAAATGAATCAATTCCTAAAAATATTTTTTCACAAATGAAAATTTGGTCAACTGTTTTTCGTTTGTAAATTTTATTTACGATATATAAAGTTCAATCACTACTATAATAAACTGTTCTATAAACAAAGAATTATTAGAGTGGATCCTAGGTATATATATGTATGTCAGAGTGTGTTGCATTTTTCTGATATAATAATTAGCTAAAAGGTGATAATTACTTAAAAGATGATAATTACCTAAAAAGTGATAATTAATTAAAAGGTAACAATTATCTTAAAGGTAATTATTTTCTAAGAGATAATTATTTAAAAATTTTTTTTAATAAAATGTAATTATTTAGCAATATTTTATTTGGTATCTAGAAATATAATTTTCATTTATGATAGTAGGAATGGGTATAGAACAATATATATCTTTATATACCTACTTTCTTTCTGAGAGTAAATCTTATATTTAAGTATAAACTTTGACATTTTTCATAAAAGTAATTTTAGGTCTCATAAATTATTTTCCTACAAATTTTTAATATAATTTATATTCTTTTCTTTTTTTCAAGTATAACAGTTTTTATTGTTATATTATATGTAATATATTTAAAAAAGCATAATTTAAATAACATGCAATTCTTTACATTTTAAAAAAAATTTAACAGTGACATAGGATAATAATTTTTTTTTGTTTATTTTGAATATTTATAAATATATTCTAATGTTTCTATATTATACAATAATTGGCAAGAGCCAATAAACCACAAGTTTTTTTTTTGACTTTTTAAATAAAATAATGAAATAAAATGCAAATAAAAAATCTTATTAAAATGATAAAATGCATAAAATTATTTCTATATATATATTCTCTTAATTATGCACACAATTAGTGCATAATTTATAGCTTATAAATTTTGTTAAATATATTATTCAAAAATTTTATTTAAATATAATATTAAAATAGTTAATATTTTATTTATAAATTATATAAATAATAATAAAATAAAAGTAATATAATTATTTAGTGGAGAGGAAGGATTGTGTACATACCTTAGCATAACTGTTATAAACTCCACACGCTTGTATAATTACAATAACGGTGAGTATCTTCCATAAAAGTGTTATATTCCTTATGGAATTGGTAGGTTTTCCAAGGGGTGCTCTAGACCCCATTTTGTCGGCACGAAAAACCGCCAAAACTGATTAAATGAAGAAAAATAACAAAAAATAAAACCACTAAGGGTTTTAATAGATTGCCTTCAGTTTTTACAGTTTTTGAATTTAATGTAATTTATTTATTTAATATTCAAAGCAAATGTTTTAACACTAATTGAAGCTATGGCACAAAAACTATACAAAAAAAAAAATGCATTAAAAAAAATGAATGCGAGAATATTAGGTAATTTAATCAAGAGAGGTAATTTGCCAGAGATGAAAAGTAACACTTTCGGTAAATTTTTTAAAATCTCAACTTTTGGAGTTCATTTTTGTACGACTTCAGCATAAATCCGATACCGAAAATTTTAATAAAATTGTCGACGAAACGAAACGTAGCGTTCGCAGTTGGGAACACGTGATGATTTTATATGAACTTTTTGATAGTAAAATAACTGAAGTGGAGCAGATACAAGATATTACCAAAAGTACAAAATTACAACAACAAAATTGAAATTTAATTATGAGTTTTTCAATACTTTTTTGTAACAAGAAGTCATATGTTTTTAGATGTACAAAAAAAATTCTATTTTTATTACAAAATTAATTTAAAACATTTTATAAAAATATATGTATTCATATTTATATTGAAAATTTTATTAAAAATATTTAATAAAAAGTATTGTAAGTTATAATTATATTTTAATTTATAACAATCATTAATTTATATAAATATGAATATTATTAATTTCATTATTTGTTACTCATTACTTAATTTAATTTATATTTATTTATTTCCATTATATTTTATTTAATTACTTATTTTTATTTTTTCACATTTATTATTTATTTATAATTCATGAATTTTAAATTAATTATTTTTAATGTTTATTTTTTGTTTTATTTTTTAAGTTTATTTTCAAGTTTTATTTTTAAGTTTTATTTTTTTAAGTTTAAAATAAGCATTTTTGAAATTCTTAGTTTCTATTTCTTATTTTGTATAGATGTTTTTTTAGCTTATTAAATTATTTTTTTTAATTCATTATTTTTATTCATTAGTTTACAAATAACAAAATAAATGTTTTCAGTATAATATAAATATTTATTTTAAGCGTTTAATTTTTTATTATGAATCAAATATTTTTTCACTATAAATTTAACATAAATATTTTTGAAATTACTATATTTTAATTTTTAAATAAATATTTTTTAAGTTTAATATAAGTATTTTGCTTAGCCTTTTCGTTAACAATAAAATAAATAAATTTTAGAATTGAAATAAACATTTTTTTATGCTTAAAATAAATCTTTATTTTACTGGTTTTTTTTTTATCATAAAAATAATATTTTTGTAAGTTTTATTAAAGTATTTTCGAAATTCTTAGTTCTTTTTTTAATTTTGTGAAAAATATTTTTTAAGTTTAAGGTAGGTATTTTATTGTTTTTTTCGTTATTTTTTATAATGGGTGATGTAATATTTAAATTTATTCTAATGTTGAAAATGTATTTTTTAATTTAAGTAAATATTTATTTTTAATGTTTATTTTCTTTTTTATTTTAAAGTAAGTATTATTTTCAAGTTCAAAAACAAGGAGTTATTTTTTAAACATTTTTATTATATCATTTATTATATCAAATGTTTTTGTTGTCATTTTGTAATAACTTATTATACAACAATTAATTTTTTTTTCGTTTTTTTTTTTAAATGAACATGCTATTTTTAGGTTTAAAATAAAAATTAATTGGCTTTTCTCAAATTTAAAATAAATTTTCATTTATTTTTTTTTTTAATTTAAAATAAATGTTTTGTTTTTTTCTTAAATTTCAAATGTTTATTTGTTTTTCAATTGAAAGTAAAGATTTATTTATTTTTTAAATTTAAAATCAATATTGTTTCTCTTTTAAAATAAATGTAAGTTTTATTTTTTTAAAGTTTTAGTTTTTTGATAAAATAACAGATATTTTTTACATCATATGAGTATAAATATTTTTTTTTAACTCATATTTTTCTTTTTTATGTATTGAATGATATTAAAAAAATTTATTTTTCAAGTTTGACATAATTATTATGTAATATGAAATTTATTTAAAATTTAATATTACAATTAATTCTTTTTTATCTTTAACACACCTTACTTTTTTTTATATTTTGAAATTAATATCTTGTACACAATATATTGATTTCAGACTTAATATATTGTATTCAAATTTTTTTTTTTAATAATAATAATAATTTCTTTAATTTTAGTATTAATATGTCATTATAACTCATATTTTACTATTTTATATGTGAAACAACATACGTTTTTCAATTTAAATATAAATATTGATTTTTTTTTACATATTAACAAAAAAATTTTTTTAAATTTAGTAAAATTATTTCAGGTCATTATGTTGTTTTTTATAATTTAAAATAAATCTATTTTTCAAGTTTTATATAAATATTGTATTTAGGTTTTTATGTTTAGTGTTTTTAAATATTAAAATAAAATTATATCAATTTATATGAAATCATTTTCTTTTAATTTATATGTTTTTTTTTTCAAATAAGTGAAATAACTTAATATTTTTTTAAGTAATACATATTTTTTAGTTTTTTTTTTACTTTTACTTTACCAAATATGTTGTCTTTAAGTTTATTATAACCATTTATTTTTAATTTTTATTTTTTTCTGTTTCATATGTATATATTTATAATATATATATATATTAAATATTTATTTCTTTAAATTTACACAGTTATTGTTTTATTTAAGCTCTAAATTTTTGTTATGTATTTAACTAAAATTTTTTTTTATTTTTTGAAGATTTATTTTAAATGTCTTATTTATTTTATAAATATTTTTATTTTTTTAATTCTTGTATCTTTTTTAATAAAATTTTTTTTTTGTTTTAAATATTTAGTCAGTCTCCACTTCAGTATCTACTAAAATCATTTTCAAATCAAAATTGTTATATTTTTATCTCTAATTTTGCACATTCCGCTTTACAACTTGAAACTATTTTATGATTTTTATGACTTTTCAAAAGTTGATTGTCAACCACGTCACGTTTTGTTATCAGACACACGCGCAAAATTAATCCTTTAATTCCCGATAATAATAGACATGAATCCAATGATCAAACCTTTTGCTAAACGCTTATAGAGATTCTCAAACACAATTGAAATATCCTTGAAATATGGAAAGAATGTCAATTCTGTACGATTATTTGAGCCACGCAACCGAAATTTGCGTCCGTACCGTACGACGGCGCGCAACTGAATGATGAATTCCTTTTTGTCTTGCGATGTGCAAATCAGAGATAAATTTTTTTCTATGTGTGCTCTTTCGACCGCAGGAATATTTTATGTTGTGTGTTTTGCTGAAACTAGTCTTCTGAGCTTTTCCACACTGTACTTTTTTTCAGTGCTTTTTTTTTATTTAACAAGTTAGAAACACCAACCCAAAAGTGCCAGACGACGACCGTCTAAAGACTGAACCCAAGCAACAAGCAAGCGAATATGTTAAGTTAAGCAGCATTAAACGCAGCACAAATAAAAGAAAAAACACAAAAGAATTTTAACCAATCATAACGACTGTGCAAATGAACTATTCTCGTAATTTGATAGGCGGCATTTGCGGCAAATCTGATGAGTCAAGTGTAAAAGGTACATTATTGACTTTTCGTAAGAGTGATTCATGACTACAAATAATTAAAATTTAAAATAGATAAATCAATTTATTTATGAAGTTAGTAATAAAGTAATTTAAATTACTTTAATATTCAATTTATCTTTTCAGAGTTATGATACATATTTTTATATAACAAATGTTTTTTGCATATTATTAATGAATTTAAAAAAACAACTTTTACAAAAAATAATGTTATTATATATGAATTTATTTTTAACTAATGGAATAAAAAATAAATCTGGTGATGAAATATTTTGTAAAATAAAATATGCTCAACTATATTTATTTAATCAGCTATTGAAAATAGTTTTATTACTAAATTGACTTACTTTCTTGTTAATAAGTTATTTACAAAAATTGTTATAATGATTATTGATTGCTTTTAAAATTTTGACTTTGCACTATTAACTTACGATAAAAAATAAATCAAAGACAGTTCTCTTAAAATATTAGATTCTGCAGATACTATGCTTATACCACAGAACACACTTTTGAGAAAAATGCAATCCATAGAAAATCATAAACATAAATCACACAACTGATCTAATAATCTTAGCCACCAGTACATATGTGTATTATAACGGATTACCCAAGAGATAACTGTTAGTATTTCAAAAATGACTTAATATTGACTATTGTAACTATTTATAACTATTTAAATAGTGCATATATTTCTGCAGAATCTTCAAGAGATCATAGTCAATATTGAAAAGAAGTTTTCAATATCTATTTCAGGAGTATATATATTACAACGGCTTTCGCAAGTGATCACTGTCAGTATTAAGTAAAAGTTTGCCAAATTCTAAATGACGTTTGATCAAAAACCACTAGAGATTTCGTACGATCCACTATATGCAATGAATTTCGTGTAAACAAACAAAAGCTTTCACTATACAAGACGATGACTATGTCTTTGAATGATCGCAAAAGAATAGATCTTTGCTTTTCAACTTAGCTGAAAATAATGAAATTTGTATTGACATACAATAAAATCGGAGAACATTATCAAGACATATCAAGACGTAGCGTGTTGTATTTAATATATTTTTTTTATTTTATTAAAATGTAATATAAAAAACCAAACATGCAATGTGTGTGAACATCAACATATATCAATATATTATGAATACATTATTTACTATATATAATTAATCATAAGTAAAATTATAAAAATATACTTTAATAATAAAAAAAAAATAATAATGCTATTCTTTCGCTCAAATATTTGTTTCATTGCGTCTGCCTTAGGTAATTTTGAAAAAAAAAACAAGTGCTACTGTCAACGATTTATTTTCGTTATTGTAGCAATTCACCATCAGAAGTCAAGTTACTAGAAATGTGAAACATATCGCATGATTATAAGTAATAGTTAGTTTAAAATATAAAATTCGTCATATAATTTGTATTCTCGCGAGTACCAGAAAATCGTTTTTAAATAATCTCATGGGAATAATGAAATTGTAGTTACCGGAACAAATATTTAACAATAAATTATGAGACATGGGGAAAAGCTTATAATAATTAAAATTAATTACACTGTCCTATATTCTGTACTATCACAAAAATTAATGAATTTGTAAGACAAATGTTCGACAAGTACATAGTAATGCGTGTCATTGTATACATATGATATATATTTTGTGATTGATAGATGCTGGAGTTTTTTTATGGAAGCACTTCAAGTCATTGGTCTATACAAACAATATCAGAAGTGAGTCCTGCGTTAGAAACAAGATTGAGTGGACAATTCTTCACATTTGAAAAGTTGATGGAAAGGTTGTAGCTCAGAATATAATTTAAATTGTTTCCATAATGAAATTACATCAAAATCATATTTTGTCAAAAAGCTATATATATATAAATAAATAAAAATATTTATTTAATATTTGTTTTTCTCAATTTGAAATATCACATTTCTTAAGAAAACACTTTATATTCGAATATATATCATTTCATACAGTATGTGCTAAAATAAATAATTTTTTTAATACATATACTTATATACACTTATTACATCAATAATAATAAACATTACCTCTAAACAATTTATTTAAAATTGATTTTATTGATTTTATTATAATCATCATAATTACTTAATAAAACAAAACCGTATAGCTTTTAATTAGTAAATACACAATTCGACTGATTCCGATAAGACTGACAATCGCATTGTAGTTCATGAAAACAAAAGTAAAAAAGTCCAAAAGTACCGCACAAACATAGCAACAAACTCTTCTCACATATGTCTAGTATCTTGCTCTCACTGTTCCCATTAACTACTCTTCTCATGAGTGATACTCTGATATTTGTTTTTTTTCCCGCTGTCCGCAAGAAAGTGCGTTCGTTCATTAATGGAGTTAGTATTATAATGGTCACAAATACGTGTGTATACGTGCTCGCAAGGTGCG
The DNA here is from genome assembly GCF_002237135.1 of Teleopsis dalmanni. Taxonomy (NCBI): domain Eukaryota; kingdom Metazoa; phylum Arthropoda; class Insecta; order Diptera; family Diopsidae; genus Teleopsis; species Teleopsis dalmanni. The sequence continues at coordinate 162,222,943 of NC_051846.1, read as the reverse complement.
TGTATGCGTAAGCGATTTGATCGTGCAATAGGCGCCATAGGTGCAGGATGGGTCATTAAATTTATGTTACATATTTGCTAAGTTTATCAGTAAATAATATTAATAAAAAAAAAATAAAATAAAAAAAAAAGAAAGTATATTGCTAAATTGATTAAACCTATTAAACTATAAAAAAAAGTTTAAGCTGATGTCGCCTTGATTCTGCTTGTCCGGTTTTATGATACCAAGAAGACGAATAGGAAAGGATGTCAAATAAGGTGTCAAGTGTAATATTAATTTATTTATATTTTTTTTTGTGTTTTTTTAAGACATTTTTTAAAATAAAATAAAAAAATTTGATAAAACTATTTTATTGCAATTTCTGTAAAAGCTGTTTTGAACATAATTTTATATGTTATTTTGAAAAAAAAAAAAATTTTTATAATTGTTTCTGTAAGAAGAAATATAGAAGAAAAATATAGAAGAAAAGTCTTATATATGTTGATTGTATTAGAAAGCAAAAATTTGTATTTGCAGCTAAATTTTTAACACTAGCTGTGAAATACATAAAAAAAAATTATTTATAAATAATATAAATATAAAATAATTATTTTAATATATAAAATTAATCACTTATCAATGAAATTATATAAATAATATATTTATATAACTTATATTAATAAAATATATAATTAATTTTAGTATCCAAAGCTATTATTTATAATTTTGATTGCAAGAGGAGGATAATTAGTATCAGCATCTTAATTAAATGATAAGAAAAAAATTTTAACTCACCATTGATGACAGCATTTATTCAAATAATCGGATAACCCATATTGATGAAAAATGAGTCTTAATAAATTGAGGATCTCGTCATAAAAATTCTCAATATTAAGTAATAATTAAAAAATTAAAAAAAGAAAAATTGTTCACACACAACATGTATTTGATAAAAAATTAAAATTTATTAAAAAAAAATAACATATTTTAAAATTCACATCTAAACCCACTCAAAAACTGCGACTCGACATAATCTCTCCAACCAAAATTGCTCAAAAAATGCGTAAACTGCAGAAATGAATTTTAGTTGCAAGAAAACGTACTCATATTTGGGCACCACCAATACACCACAAATAAAGTCAATAGCGGCTTTATACGTTACCAAGCAAAAATTATATTTCAGGTTGATTTGCCGGCAAAACAAAAACAAAACGTGTTTTTTGTGTTATATTTTTATTTTGTTTTGATTTTCGTTTTCTTTTCAAATAAAACTAAAAACAAAAAGAAAAATTTCTTCCTACGCTTTATGGCGCAAAAAGTTGTAGGGCCACTTTATTACCAAGTCAATAAAGCAAAGCACAGCACATGCACAGCAACAACAATAAAAAAACCAACGAAAAAAAAGCTTGAAGTACAAATGAAAACAAACACAAAAAGTAAACAAACAGTCAAATTCACGCATACGAACGTGAACCGGTAACTGAAAATCATTTGCACCTTAAAAAAGAAAAAAGAAGAAAACAAAAAGAAAGAAAAAGAAAAAGCAAACCAAAAACAAATTTTATGTCACTCTTTTAATATACAATACCGTGTGTGGCAAGCTTTTGGAGTCATCATTGAAAATGAGCAAATGTACAATCGTTTGTTGTTGTTGTTGTTGTTTTTGTTTATGTTATTAGGGCAACAGAGGCAAGTGTGAAGTGCCAATAACACAAACATCAACACAAACAAAAAATAAATATAGAAACAAAAAGGTAATTATTTAAACTAATCATATCAACTACGGTATGTGTAAATATTCTTTAAAGAAAAATAACTAAAAATAAATCAATGCTCAGTGGCAGTGTAAACACACGTACAATGAAGTCATATTGTATTATAGTAAATGTGTATTAAAAACAAATTATTATTGAGTTGCCATGTTAATTGAAATCGCTAAATAGTTTTCCAATGCCCTTTTAGTACAGAATACTAAAGGCAGTACTAAAGCTGAGACTTAGTTTGCGAAGCAGTGTTTTCATTTTAATGTAATAGAATTATAAAAATTCTATTATATTTTTACAATAAGTATAAATACATATAAGTCATTATAATATATTATAATACAATATAATACAAAATGTAATATTGCAATAAAATAAATACTATATATTAAGTAAATATATTTAATATATTGTACTATTACATACATTTTAATAAATAGTAACCCCATATTTTGAAATTTGTTGTCTCTTCTTCTTATTTAAACTACTCTTTAGTGTAAACGTTGGCCTTTCATTCAAAATAATTTATTGAAGTAATTAAGTCAGTCATGAAAAGTGTTATTTCGTCCTAATAGTGTAAACAGTGCTGCTAAAAAGGATTGTACTGTTACAGTGAGCTGAAGATTATGCACTGAGGATCTTTTATTTTCTTTCCTCACATTAATTTTTATTTTTATTTTTCTTGTATTCAAAATTGAATTGAATTTATTCTGCTTGTTTTCCTAAAAATTTTAATTGATCTAATAAAAATACAAATTAATAATTAAAAATTAATAAAAAAAATATAATTCGAAGGGTAATAATGAAAACATTTCAACCTCATAAACTTGACTTTTAATTAAGTGAAGTTTTTGACTTGATCCTAAATTTTGGATACCACTATCAGTGGCCTTCAGAAGTACTTGAATCAAAAACTAATTAAATTAAATAATGAAAGAGCAACAAATATAATATGATGTAAGTAACAAATAATAAATATTAATAAATTATATATTCTTCTTGCTGTTATTATTGACTTAACAATAGTTTTATTAATATTAACTTTAAGTTAATTATTTATAATAATAATTATTAATAATATTAATTAATATTAAATTTTCGTTAAAACCAAAAACAGTTTAGAGTATTTTCAGTCACACATTGATAAGTAAACTGTGATTAGTAATACCTTTCTGAGAAACAGAAAACTAATTATAAATGAATTTAATACTTTTTAATTAATATTTAAAAGCATATACAATTAATTTAAATTCTGTATAATTCCTTTTTGTATTGTAAATATAAATTAAGTTTGTAAATTTAAATTTTGTAAATTCTTAATTTTAATTTTGTAAATTTTAAATTTTAATTTTCTAAACGTTATGCAAGAAAGTAAATTTATTTTAAACCAACATCTCCGACAGACGACTATAAGTCATTGTCGTATTCTTTGTTTGTTCAATTCAATATTTTTAAGTAACTATAATGTTTTTAGACTTAAGGCTTATTACTTATTTATGTTAAAAAATTTTTTTTTGAAATTGAATAATAAAGAATCTAATCTAAATCTAAAATCTAAAAAATCTAATCTAATACCTTTCTGAGTGGTATTGACGGTAATAATCCTAATATCCTTATTTTGAAACAATTACAACCTAATCATGTCAACGGTTTATAGAGAGCATCAAGCAATACATTATTTATAGTGCATCGGTAGTTAACAAATAAAATAATAATTTTTTAAACAATAAAATTACTGAGTCCAAAGAGTACCGCATGACCTATTGATTTAGCGTTTTGCAAACATTGTTTTTTAAAAATATATTTTGCATTGGCACTCTTTCGATCAAATCGACCTCACTAAACAACTTTACGTTATTTGCTTATATGACAGTTTTCCTGATGAAAAAGCTGAAGGTAGTTTCCGGAGAAACCTTTCCTCCGAACAAAAGGAGATGTTACAAATGTTAAAGAACACTCATTGATTTTATACTTTTAGCATTTATTAAAAGAAATATTGATTCGATAAATGGTACATATGATGTTAAGCTGATAAAATTTAAGAAGTATACCCCCACTCGGTTGTGTATACTTAGTGATTTTCCAAATATTATTTAATAGAAAAAGTGTTAGCTGACTGTTTCAGTATTAAACTTCTGAATGTCTATGTTCATATAAAAAAATATTATTTACTAATCGAAGATCTTTATATTTTTTTTTATATAATAATTTTTATTTCATTGGGTTTGGCTTTTTTTTTAATTTACAATGATTCCGTAATATTTTATATTTATTTTGGCTACGAACTTATTGGTATAATCATTCGTCAGTCGATCGAAGACCTAGTATATATAAATATTTAATTCGGTTTAAATCCAGATTTGGTGAATGACTTTCTCTACTATCTATACCAGTGGTACCCCACCATATTTAACAGGTATGGATTAATAGCTTGTAATTTGTCCACTGAAACCTCACTTTTTAGAAAACACGGACAACATATTTTTAAATAATTATTTATCTATTTTATAGCCTATATAATGTACCTATGCTCATATACAATTCAATTATATATTATACCAGAGATGTATAAAGCATATTAAAATAATCCTACAGTTTATTATTCTTAAACTTTGTGGTCCGTACTAACAAAAAAAAATTGTCATAGTGGTCCGTGGTCAAAAAAGGTTGGATGTTACTGATCTATACATACAATCTACACATACGATCTATACATATAGTACGATACAAAAAACAAACTAAATATCTTTTTTATTGTTATGAATCTTAATAATATAAGTCAGAAGAAAAATGTCAGTTAATAATTATAAAAACTTGAGATTGAAAGCTATCCTTGTTGATATATCCAATTCTTAAGCTCTTTTCAAATATTAAGATTTTCTTCTAAATAAGAATTATTTTTTTAAACTCAGAGATACAAAGCATAGATACAATTCGTGCAGACGAAACAATTTTTTTTTGGTTTTTGAGTTTTTTTTTTAATTTTTTATATAAACAAAATCTGATATGTGTTGTTGTTGCAGTCTTAAAACCGATGAGGATGAAGATGTTGCAGACTTTAATTATAGAGCTAGAGTGTGGTTTGGGTGTAGACATATAATATCCAGACATATGTGCACTCTATAAGCAGCATTTAAAAATTTATAGTAATAGAGAGAACAATAATATAATATGGAAGAAAGGCAGAAGTTAAAATTTATTTAAAAATCATTTAAGATTTTTTAGTGGTAATTTTTTATATATAACTATCTACCATATCTTATATTTTATATGTATATTTACATAAATATTTATTTTTATATAAATGTATTGTTTAAAAATTTAATTTGTAAAGTCATTGTCATTTCCGGGTTATGGTGACTAGTAGTCCAACAAAATTGTTTACATAAAAAATACTTTGTCATACACATATCTATATCTAGGTATATTCGATGGAAGTTTTCTTTGAATTATTTTGAATAATCATTATTTTAAAAAATCATTTTATATTTTATTTGACAACTTACATCATTTTTTTAAACTGAAATGAATAATACTAGACTCAGCTGTGTTATCAATCGTCTTAAGTTAATATCTTACAAACATTACTTTTTACAGATACTCATTGGTAAAAAAAGGTAAATGTTTTATAGTTTAATATATATATAATCTTTAATTAATAATCTTTAAAAAATTTCAAATAAAGAAATTTAGTTATTATTATTTTAATGTTAATTAAGAAGTTTTTTGGATTAAACATCAGTCATAAATGTAGTACAAACAATCTTTCTAGAGTGGCAGACAATGATGTCACTCGGATCAAATTTTCGCTTAATCATTTAATAATTTATTGATTATAAAATATAGTTTAATATTCCTAATTTAAGTCTTAAGTCTTTTTCAGAACTGTGTATTCCTACTTGATTCATTGATCTTCTAGTTACACATGCGTTAGGTTAGATGATCCGACGATTCTCGAGTATGTCTAGGATGAAGGATTGAATATATCATAAGAGACAGGTTTTAAAGTTAGCAAACAATCCTCTAAAACCTTCTCTAACATAACCAATCGCCGCTGCGCTAGCATTGGTAAGTAAGAAAGCACATTTAAGACAATTTAATCGTCTTCTCCGTAACTAAGACAACTGTGAAACGGGCTGTGACCCGTTAAGGGTTACAACTGAATATTATCATTATTTTAACTAAGCAATGTAAAAGATCAAATATGATTCGATGATTTTTTCTTCCTTGTTATATCATTACCTTCTATAGTAGTTATAGAAGGTAATGTTAGGGTGTAAGTCTAAGACAATTACTAAATTGTGAACTGATGATTAAGAGAAAGTGCAGTAAAAAAGTATTTCCAGTTTCAGATTTTCATTTCCATAAAACTTCTCTTTGACTTTTATAGCTCATATTAAGACAAGTTTATATCTATTATTTATAGTTGCAATTCTTAGAAGAATAAAAATATAAATTAAGAAGTAAACCTACTTTATAATTATTTATTATACTTTATTATTATTATATATTATTATATTCTATAGAAAGTTTATAATTAGTGTGGTATTTTACACACTAATATTTTATTATCCTAATATGGATTAGGAAAAATTATGTTCCACATTCGTTCTGTTTTTTGGGTCTGATAGGGAATATCATATATTTTATAAATCACGCCATAACAATATTTTTCTAAATGACACATGCACCGTAAAATGAATCGATTTGTATAGTATTTCCAAATATAAAATTGAAGTGGATTGATATCACGCCATCACATCCAAAAAAAGTATTTCACAAACATTTGTTTGTCAACAAAATTTATCGCCAAATGAAACATTAAACGAAAGTATTATCATATACCGAAATAATTTTATATATACAAAATATACAAAGACTACATATATGTAGTCTTCATAGATCGTTTCCTGCAACTGCTACAGTCGATTCCTAAACTGACCTTCACACCCATATGGTTTGCATTTATTGTTGAAAATATCTTCGATGCATAAAATTTCGCCTTAAGTTTTTATGACTTCGAAATTAATTAAAAATTTGTTTGTCTTTAATTAAAAGTAAATCCATAAATTCAAATTGTACTCTTTTCTATGAAAATATATTCTTGCACAATCCCAGAAGTTCTAAGAATTATATACGGTCATGCGGTCACCATTGCATCATGTGCCGAATATAAAAAAAATGTATGAAGAAATTTTTTATATGAAGATGACTTGCTGCATAAAATTGTAGCTATGAATAGGTCCAATAAATTTAATTTCTATAATTATGGAAACAATAATTTATTGCGACATTTATTGCCGCGGTTAAATATCAATATTATAAAATATATATCAAGCGCAGAGTACAAAACGATTTAACTGGTAGGCAAATATTTCTCTTGAATAGATGCCACTGGCAGTTAAATTTTTGGAAGATAAAGGTTGTTATTGTAAATTAAGTGAATAGGTCTCATTCATAGTCCAATAAATACATTTTGGATGCCTGATATGTCTTTGCGTGAAATGGGAATTTAAAATTTTTCTGTTGGTGAAAAGCATTGAAAGCGATCCTTTATTATTTCAACAGTCTAAAATCAACTTTAAGGTATGATAAGGAAAAATATACCTATATAGCATTGAGACCATAAGTGTCATCCATACTGCATAGGGAGTATTTTATGATTTAAATATTCTTTAAATAGATGTCTAACATAACATGGCTTTTTTTTGGTATGCAGGTTGAATCCATTGGAAAACACCATTAAGGGCTTAATCTACTAAAATTATCTTTTTGAAATGATTAGTAAAAAATTATTTTTATGCAATTATTAGCGACAAATCATTTTTTTGAAATTAGTGAAAAGAATATAACACTAAGACCGTGGAGGTCTATTATACAGTGAATGCCATCCTAATTATTTGACAAAAATTTTCAGCTCCGTTTGAGAAATGTTTAGACGAAGTAAGAAGCTGATCCTAAAATTTTGACTGAGTCTTGAGAAAGCGTAATAAAAGCATAGAAAATAATCCCTGCTGTTATCGTTCTTCAGATTAAGGGGTCATCAATTATTAATAGCATGGGCTAAGGCAAAAAAGGTGTTTGACACATGAGGTGTCATCAATAATGGCATGGCATCAATTAGTAGTCTACATTTGATGCGATATAGAACCGCGAGAAAACCTTCAGCTTTTTCATTGATTTCAGCTAATACTTATTGGTGTTCCTTTAGTATTTGTGTTTTATGGCTAAACTAAAAAAAAATTTAATCAAGCCAATAAATAATTTGGTCCATGAAGTACCGTGATAGAACAGATTCCTGTGAGTTCGTCCGCTTATGCATAATGATATATGCCACGGAAATGCTTAAAACACGTTGACGGACTAAGCAGCTAATTATAGTAGTTAATTGAAAAACTTTTCATCATATTTGCAAAAAATTTATATAACTTTTGTCTTGTTTTTGTCTATTGAACTCTATTATCTGTTATCTTTTACTTTACTTTATTTATTACATTTTATATTTTTTTTTTATTTTAATTTATAATATTTTTATTTCATTTCTATATATTTTATTTATTATTTTATTTTATCTTATTTGATATTATTTTATTTTACATTATTTTATTTTATTTTATTATGTCATATTTTTATATTACTTTAATATATTTTGTTTTAAATAATTTTTTTTTATTTTTTTTATTTTATTTAACTGTTATTTTCTCTACTTCCATGTATTTTATTTTATTTTGTTTTTTTACTTAATTTTTTTTACTTTTTATTTATATTTTATTTTTTAAGTTTATTTAATTTTCTTTAATATATTTCTATATAATTCAGTATATTTTTTTACCTACTTATTATTATTTTATTTTTTTAAACATATATTTTTTTTATTTTATTTCTATATATATTTTTGTATTTTGTTTTGTAAAATCCATATAAGTGTTAAAATAATTATATATTAAATGATATTATGATTATTATTAAATGAATACATATATTTATATATTTTTTTATAGTATATTTATTTGATTTAAGTTTTTAAAGCTCTTATTTCTTTTTATCCTTTATTTTTCTTACATAATTTTTTTATTTTATTTTATTTTTAATTATTATTTTTTTATAATATTTCTATATACTTCTATATATTTCTATACATATAACTATTTATTATTACTTTATTTTTTCTTGTCTCACTTAATTGTATTTTACTTTATTAAATTTTTTTTTTTATCTATTTCTATATATTTCAAATTATTTTTTTTATTTTTTTACTTAATTTATTTTATTTTTATTTTATTTCTACATTTTTCTATACATATTATTTAATTTTTTTTTCATTTCTATACACATTTTTTTATTTTGTTTTATTGAATTAATACAAATGTAAAGTTATTTTTACATTAAACAATATAACGATTACGATTAATTCACTATACATATCTATATGAGACTTCACTTAATATAATTTTTTTTTAAATTAAAATAATTTTATGCGGGTTCGTGAAGATTATTATTATAATTTAATATGTTACTAACTAATATATTATTAGTACAGTATTAATATATTACTAAGTAAATAATAATTTAATATATTAGTTAGTAAATTAATTGTTTTTTGAATTAAGCATTTTCTAGTATATTTAGTTTTATAAATATAAATATGTTAATTTCCAACATTAATATTTTTTTATCAAATATTAATTAATATATATATTAAGTAAATTTATTCCAATAAGCGCATGTCTCTGATTTATGACTACACACACCCCGAAAAAGGCATCAATTGACATTACGAAAGGTGTCAAGTATGTGATTAGCTAAATGTCATTTACCTCAAATCGCACGTTAAGTGCCTCACTTGCTCCATTTCCGAAGGGTGACAACCGAGCAACTTCTTTTCCATAATTCACGATGTCTTCTGGCTGTCATACCACCTGTCATACAGTACATTTTCTGCAAAGTGTGCAGCCATTGGTTGTGGGAGAATGTGCAGATGTGCAGACAACAATTGACATGCGTTCAATCTGCAGAACTTAGGTGGTTTGGGAAGAAGAAAGGACTCACCCTATAGTTTACAATAGTAAAACACGCCCAATATCAAGTGAAGTAGTTGAGTGGAACAATTACCCAACAGATATAAGTTTTGTTAAGAGGAAATTATAATATTAAATAAGATATTAGTATTATAATATTAATAAGAATATAAGACATAATTTAATTCTTTCAATTAATTAAATTAAAATAAATAAATAAATAAAATTTTATTTATATTTTTTTTCTGTCTCATAGTAAGTTCTATGAGTATTAACAAATAAAAAATGGAGTGTATAAACTATTTGAAAATTACAACAAAATAATTGTGTAATATTTAATAATCTTTATAAGAAATTTGATTTATTTCCTTAATACATATATTAAATTCATTATAACACACATAATTTATTAAGTAATATTTAAAAAATTCTGTTGAATTTTGAAGAAGTTCCTTTGCCAAAGAGTAGTGATATTTAGCTTAACACAATTTGGAACTGGGTAGGTCAAGTAGGGTATCTGTCATTTAGCAAGTATTTGGGCTATAAAATTGTATTATTGGTATTAATGCAAAAACGTATACCCTATAAGGAGAAGTTCTATAAGTAGTTATGAATATTTCACTCATAATTGCTTTTGGAAACAAATTTTATTTATGCTTTTTATTTTTTTTTATATTATCTCTTAATTTGATAAGATTAACAAATTAATTTTCTAATTACTTGATTGTTGTTATAACACCAGGCTCTAATGAAAGATTTTAAAAACCTCGAAGTGTTGTTTTTTTCTTACAAACTTCCCAAAGACCCCTTTAATATGAGCGAGACCCCTTTAATATGTATAACAAAAACAGTACACAAACCGAAACAGTACAATAAGAGTAAATTTATGAAAAAAACCAATGAAGAACAACGTATCGAACGTTTAGAAATTGATACCCATTTTACGTATTTGCCATCTCAATTCTTTTAAGTCAAGGTATTCATTTCTCCGGAGATGCAATATTCTTCATTTCCACCTACTTTCTCCGACTGTCCTTTTAAACATTTCTTGCGCTGTAATATCGTTTTTAATATCTGGTTATTTACAATATAATATATTAATAAAGTTAGTACAGCTTGCAGTTCAATCGGGGAAAGTAGTCGTTGCCTAATCAAAGAGCATCCGAAGATGCCGAAAACTCTCAATGCTGTTTTATAATTCTATAATAGCGTCAATGTTTCTACGTCAAATAAAAGGGCAGGTATGATGGAGCAAACCATAGGGCGAGAGAGAGGGTTCTACATCCCAAATGCCTATTGTGCTTTTACTAACACCTATGGCAAAAGTGTTTTTGATTTAAAAAACAGAAGATATATAAAAGCACATGTGAGATGAGCGACTCATAGAGTGTAAGCTTTATCGGTTGAGTGAGATCGGTTGGTTTCAACATCTCAATTGCCTACTGAACCTTTACTCACTCCTAATGCAAATATCAACTTGATCAAATCATTTGATTCCTGCAAAAAATTCTAAAAATACTGTGAAGAGATCATGTTAGGGTCAAGAGAAATGTTCTATGATGAAGAACAGTTAGCAATTGTAGAGAAGAGTAAAACAATTTATTTGGGATGTACAATAAGATATTGCAGTTATGATCTGCTACAATTGATTATTTAAGGAAAATATGAGTTATTTGAAGAAAAAATGTTAATGGCTATGCAGTGGTGTAATCAGAATTGTGCCTAAGGGATGTGGGTTTACGAAAATAAATTTTGTTGGCAACATATTTAGAGAGTATTATATATAATTAACATTGTGAGAAGAGGGAGGATATTCTCTAATACTCTCAAACCCGCTGCACATGCTAGAAGCAAAGAATTTGCAGAAATATTATAGTTAAAATTTTCTGTTGATCATTTCCTATAGCGTCATTACTTTTTCTTTACAATTTTGTACCTATTGAAATGTAATATTCTTATTGTATTGATTTCTAGCCCTTATTGTGAACCAAACGTTTCTTGAAAACACATTTGATTTTTGACATTTTATTTTGACACTTGTGATAACCTTTCTTTTTTTTGTATTTTTTGACATGTAAATAGAAAAAAAAACCTTACGAAAAGTTTTTAGTAGTTTTTTAGTTTAAATTTGATATATTTTAAATAATTGAAATGTCAAATTTCAGATTTGGAAGAACCCCAGGTCATTCAATCTTACGGAGTTTTTGATTGGTAAATCTGTGGAAACTTTTTTAATCGAGATTCGCTTTCAGTGTAATTTTCATGTTCGGTTGTTAAATCTCGAGCAAAATGTATAACACTCGAGATAAATTTATTACACTCTAGATATTTTGCTAGAGTAGCAAGATTACCCTGAAAAGAACAGCTGTTTTATATGATTTTGCAGATAATATGTTATTTAATTCGATATATGTATGTATTACTACTAACGCTCCTACAAAAATGTTAGATTACTCTAAAAATGTTCGATGGGGCAACAAAATTTGACAGATCGAGAGTAAATCTAGATTGAATCCAGATTCACCAATCGAAAATGCGATTAATATAAATTTAATTTATTTGAGTTTTTAAAATTATTATTTTTATTATTTTATTATTAGTTTAATATAAGTTATCTAGTATATAATATAAGTTTAAATATTATTAATAATTAATTTGTGTATAGATTTTGACAACTTCTTCATATTGTAGCGCACAATTGCTGAAGAAGGAAACTGCAAATTTCTTAATATTAAATTCTTATTAAATTAAATTACATTTTAAGTGTTCAAAACTATTAAAATTTAAAAATAATTTAATTCAACATAATTTATAAAGAACTCTGTATTTTGCTTATCAAGAAGGTTATTTTGTAGAACATTTGTTTTTTTCAAACCTGAATTGAAAAGGTTATCAATTCGTCCAATGATTAAGATTTGATTTCATATGATTTTTTATGTAAAAGTTTTAGCATAAAATCATTCAATACTTTACTGACAATGAATCTTCTATTATATTTTATTTCAAGAAAAAAATTTTAAATTAAAAAATACATTTCTTAAACAAAATACATAAAAATGCTGCTAACACGTGAAGTTAAATTAAATTAAAATTTTTTTCAAAAATATTTTTAACATAACATAATAGGTAGGGAGCAATATGGCTACACAGACTATCACTTTTCCGCACGGGGCGGTACGCAGATCTCAGATCAATCATTAAATATTCACGAAGATTATGAGGAATACTTAAATTAGTCAGTGAGTTGGGTGGGATTTTGCAGAAACTCCCCAGCCATCATAGAGTAAAAGTGCCCAGATACACTAACTCGGAAAAGGCTCAACAATATAACTATCACCTCTTTTAAATAATACAGATTACAGTTGCAATGTGGCAAGAGAGATAGTCAATATAGCCATATCAGCTGAATATTATAATCACATTTAATATATCTTAAGATTTTGATGAAGTCTGAGCAGCAGAACCAATGCACTAATAAAAAATCAAAGATCGTCGTATATAGAGAGAGTTCCGAGTAAGTCATCATCCTTTTCCGAGTTAGTGCATCTGGGCATTTTTACTTTATAATGGCTGGGGGGTTTCTGCAGAGTCCCACCCATCTCACTGACTAATTTGAGTATTCCTAATAATCCTCGTGAATATTCAATGACTGATCTAAGATCTGCGTACCGCCCCGTGCGGTTAGTGATTATTCTGAGATTAGATAGTGCTTAGTAGGGCATCCTGTCGGTTTTCGCATATATATATTCTGTTTCATCAAAAAAAAATATTTAGTCAACGAACGAATTTTTTTTTTATTAATTTGAAAAATACAAAACTGCAATCACTAAAATCACTGTTAGCTGTAAAGCAATTACTTAAATGTCATGTTAGACATGTATTGCTTAAAGGAACTGATTTTCTACAAATTATTTGGGTTTATTAACAATGTCGCCATATAAGCTATATGTTATACTAGGGCTGTCCAGAGTATCCAATCACTGTACACATTGGAGGGCTTCAGAAACAAATACATACGTAAATAGTTGTTTTCGACCAAAAAAAAAGGAAAAACATACGGTTATAATGTTAAATTTAGTTTTATTAATTTATCATTATTATTATATATTTACCATAAAAATAAAATAATGTAGTTTTACCAGTACACTAAAAGAAAATTTGCGTAATTGTAGTAGATTAAAAACATGTCGCGGGCCGCACAAGTATTAGCCGCGGGCCGCACAAGTATTAGCCGCGGGCCGTACTTTGGATAGCACTGTGTTATACCAAAGACATTTTGCAAGATGTGATATATCTACTATTTGTTGTTTTAATTAATTTTTATTTTTACATATATTTTTTAATTTTTTTTATCATTTATCATTAATTAATTAAATTTATTTTAATTTAAAAAAATTGATATAATAAAATCCACTTTATACGAAATAAAAAATTCGCGTTTAGAAAAATTATTTTATTAAAATAAAATCAAAAACTCTTTAACAGACAATGTTATAAAACATTTACATTTAATATAAAGTTGAGAAATTCACCACACTTTGTACCGTGGTTGTTGGCTTGGGTGTGTGCATTTACGGCGAAAGCTTTTTGAGATAAAAAATTAAAAATTCAAATTTTTTGTTGGTGATAATTTTGGCTCGCAAAGAAAAAGCGTTTTACGAATCCAGTTTGTCAAGGAGGAGAGCCAAAGAGAAAAAAATATTTAGTATAAATAATAATTAATAAATAAAAACTAATAAACAGTGGTTAGTAAATAAAATAAATACATAAATTATTTAGTAAATAAATATAATAAGTGTTTATTTTTATATAGGCTAATTGGTCAAAACTTTTTTTATTTTTAACAACAATAAAATAAAAAAAGTTTTGACCAATTAGCCTATATAAAAATAAACACTTATTAAAATTATTTGGGTCACAAATATTAACATGTAAATAAATATATGAATAAATAAAGATATAATAATAAATTTATTGATGATGAATATAAATAAAAAAAAACACCAAAAATTAATCTTAAAATAAAAAAAAAAATTAAAAAAAAAAAATAAATAAATTTAAATAGAAAAACAATAATACTAATGAATAAATATTACTAATTAACAACAAATATAATATTTATCGAATTAAATTATATTTCTTATAAAAGAAACGGACATGATTTGTAGAAATAATGAATATTATTATTCCCATTTTAGAAATATATTTAAATTAATAAACACGATATATTCCTTTTTGATATTAAGCTAATTACCATTATTCGTAGTTATTTCAACATGCTCTAGGTCAAAGCATCCTTCGTTATTTTTCTCCCATACAAATGGTAAATGGCTTTAATGATTTGTAAGTATGAATAATTCTAACTGTTAAGTCAGCCAGTGACTGAGGCTACTGAATGATTCCTCGATCAATTTCGTACCCCAATGTAATCTTATTTCGATTTCTTTCTTGTTTTCTTTTCTTGCTATCTTGTTTTCTTTTTAGAAAAGGCTTGGATATCGTTTTTCTTTTCACCCATTCAGAGAGAAGATGAAAAACCAAAAAAATATACTGGTAGATATAACTACCAGAGCTATCACAATTGAAATAAGGAAATCGCATGTCTCAAATTAAAACTATTTAAAGATTGTATGCACTTAAGTAAAAGAGATTCCAGAATCACTACAAAAATCTGGATAGGGTACTACATATTACTATTAATATGTATGTTATATATTACTATCAACTATTAACTTAAAACTAGAACTTACAATGTATACAATGCGTCAATCAACGCTCCGATGAAATTTTGAAGAATTACGCCGGTTTCAAAGCAGTTAAATATTCAGGACATAACTTCCTTCTTGGTAAGGAGCAAAGCCCAGCTAAAACCTCTGCGGATCTCTGGGTCATAGCACCCGGTGATGAATACGCAACTCAACGCTGAATGATGACAAATGAATACCAATCAGTCTACTCACGAAAGTCAAGTTGTTTTGTAACTAAAACGAATATTCTGGAAACAAAATAAGTGATGAGATTGTAGAAGTGATGAGATTTAGATTGATAAGATGGGCTATATAGTATATATTTATCTATCTTCGTTATAAGAAGATCGCTTACAAATCATTCGTACAAGAGGGGAAATAGAACGTTACTTTACGGTACGACGGGTATTACTTAATGTAAGTTACTGATTTCATTTTATCAAATTAAGAAATAAATCTCTGATTGTTGAGTGTTCTTCTGCGTAGTGGCGTTTTTTGAGATTTATCTTAAATTTGAATAAGTGATCCCCCTAACCACACTTACTAAATATTGTATTATATATTTTAGGAAAAAATTACGCAATTTTGCATAAACTAACGAGTAAAAACTAGCATCAGATTAACTACAGATTTATGCAAAATGAATTTTAATAAAGATTTTAATAATATTAACTAAATAATATTTTTGTACGGCAATCTACGGCGAGTTCTGAAAACTCGTTGTACTAATAATACTTTTATTTATTTTCAAAGGAAGTTCGATAATAAAAAAGGAAGTTGATATCACAAATGGTTTATGACTTCGAAATGTTATTTGTTTATATGGTATATATTATATTATGTAAAATAGGCGAAAATATTTAAAAATAATTTGTTTATCACTTTAAAACACTTTTTGAATTTTTTTAATTTATAAAAATAAAATAATTAAAAAAATCAAAAATGTTTATAAATTTTTATTTATATAAAGTAATGAGTTTTGCTTTTTCTGAATGAAGTAATTTTTTTATTGACTTATCAAAAACTATTCGCACGCCTCATAAAAACTTAAATATATTTTAATTACTTTTCTTTAAAAATGAGTAACAGATTTATTATATTTTTTATTCATTTCCGAAAATAAAATCTATTTATGCGCTAAAAAATATTTTGTTTAGAATTGCAAAAAAGGCGTGTTTATAATAAATTGTTTAAGTAAGAAAAACATTTAAGAATTTAAAAAGATTCAGAAACGATCGTCTTTGACGAAAGTTAAAAAAATCTAAATATTTCACAAATAATTATATTAATCAGTTACTCTGAATATTACTAAATAATATATATTGTAAAATATATTATTAATATTTTCATTATTTATTTCGTCTGCGGTAGTTGTAGTAATTTTAAATTAAACATTTTCCGCATCATTTGCACTTTTGAGGATATAGTAACAATCAAATTTGGAATAATAAGTGTCGACATGCTCTTACATATAAATACATTATCTCATATCTGAATATATTGTTAACAATGTCTCTTTGCGACATGCTGCATTCCATAGTTCCCTTATTCCGCATTTTCACTACTTAGGTTATGGCAGAGGACTTAAGTTTTCCGTTCAATTGTGGCACTATAACTTATTGCAACATTTTTATCTATAAGTAGAAATTTAGTCGACAAGAACAAGTTTTTGACGAACAGCTATCTAACTTGACGTTTAATCTAGCCAAAGTCTATTCAGCGTACACGTGGGGTTATATTGTCCATGGCCGTTCAATGTCCGATATTTGGATGGCATGACATCTGCTTCCTAATAACGTAACTTTTTTTTTTCAATTTTATTATCTGAATTTAATTGTAGCAGTTGATATTTTTGATATCCTAAAATATTAACGAGGTGCATTGCGGTTTATTGTTGGATCATTATTAGAAGTAGGGTATTCAAAAAATAGATAAATTGCATATGTTTGAGGTTCACTTTAGGAAGATTTCGATTGCTCGATAACGTTTATAAGAATAAAAATTCCTAAAACTATATTTAAGAAAAATTTTATTCTTATCTCTATATTGATATAGAAAATACTGAGTTTTCAATACAACACTGATCATACGTATTTGTCTTGTCAGAGATATTTTCAAAAAATTAATCCTTCGAGCCGGATTTGAACCAGCGACCTATGGATTTCTATTTCACTTACTCAAAGTCTTAACTACAGTCCACCGCTCTACCAACTGAGCTATCGAAGGTCTAGACACTTATTACTTTGCAAACTATATGTTTACTTTATATATAATAACATATGAAATAATTAAACAGATCTTAGAAAGGCAAAAAGTATGTTCCTTCGAGCCGGATTTGAACCAGCGACCTATGGATATCTATTTTACTTACTTAAAGTTTTAACTACAGTCCACCGCTCTACCAACTGAGCTATCGAAGGTCTAGACACTTATTACTTTGCAAACTATATGTTTACTTTATATATAATAACATATGAAATAATTAAACAGATCTTAGAAAGGCAAAAAGTATGTTCCTTCGAGCCGGATTTGAACCAGCGACCTATGGATATCTATTTTACTTACTTAAAGTTTTAACTACAGTCCACCGCTCTACCAACTGAGCTATCGAAGGTCTAGACACTTATTACTTTGCAAACTATATCTTTACTTTATATATAATAACATATGAAATAATTAAAGAGATCTTAGAAAGGTAAAAAGTAAGTTCCTTCGAGCCGGATTTGAACCAGCGACCTATGGATTTCTATTTCCTTTACTCAAAGTCTTAACTACAGTCCACCGCTCTACCAACTGAGCTATCGAAGGTCTAGACACTTATTACTTTGGAAACTATATGTTTACTTTATATATAATAACATATGAAATAATTAAACAGATCTTAGAAAGGCAAAAAGTATGTTCCTTCGAGCCGGATTTGAACCAGCGACCTATGGATATCTATTTTACTTACTTAAAGTTTTAACTACAGTCCACCGCTCTACCAACTGAGCTATCGAAGGTCTAGACACTTATTACTTTGCAAACTATATGTTTACTTTATATATAATAACATATGAAATAATTAAACAGATCTTAGAAAGGCAAAAAGTATGTTCCTTCGAGCCGGATTTGAACCAGCGACCTATGGATATCTATTTTACTTACTTAAAGTTTTAACTACAGTCCACCGCTCTACCAACTGAGCTATCGAAGGTCTAGACACTTATTACTTTGCAAACTATATCTTTACTTTATATATAATAACATATGAAATAATTAAAGAGATCTTAGAAAGGCAAAAAGTAAGTTCCTTCGAGCCGGATTTGAACCAGCGACCTATGGATTACTGCAAATTATACATACTTTAAGCCACTACAGTCCACCGCTCTACCAACTGAGCTATCGAAGGTTTTTGAAAAATTTAATATTTATTTTAAATAAATTTCTAAACATGCAATTAATCTTTTGCCGCTCATTGCTGCTTATTTTATTTTTGATTATTTTGTGAACTTGCAGTTTTTTTCAGTATCGCAGCAGATAAATATTTTAATTGCAATGTGTGGAACTTTAGGCAATACCAAAAAAATATTATGCATATATATATGAGGTCAATGGTTTTAAGAACTGTTATTTAAAAAGCTTGTACAAGGCAAATTATATTAAGTAATAGTTTAGTAATAAAAGTACTTACTGGTCAATAATCTATTTAGGTTTGAATTTAACGATTCTTAAGATTTAGATTTTGTTAATTAATTATTTTAGGGAAATATATCATAAAATTAGATAATTAATCAGATAATAAAATTAAATAATTAAATTTATATGTAAATAAATTTATATGTAATGAGTAACCGGATAACAGTAACTAGCACCACTAACAAACTGGTGTCAATTTGCATTGTAACTTTATTACTCGATTATCGAGTTCGTTTCCGAAGATTGTGATACCATTAAGTTTTATTTAGAATATATAAATGTGAGTATTTCAATATAAGATCGTACACATATAATGTGACACTAAATCAGAAGAGTGGAAACAATTCTAATGTGAAATCAATTAAATTTAGTATTTAACAAAATACCAGAATAGTAAATTAACTATTTTATCTTCCATATAATAAAATATTAAAATAGAAATGCATTTTAATATTTTAATTTAATTTACTTAAATTTTAAATTTATTATTTTATCATTTTATTTTAAATGTATTTAATTAGCTTTTAATAATATAGAAATTATTTAAATAATTTTTCGAACATTTTTAGTCACAATTATCTGACAATATGATTTATTTGATTATAGTGTGTTTCGTAAATATATTTAAAATAGCTTGCATCACATCTAAACCACCTCCGATAATAATTTTGTGGTTTAGAGTAAATAAATTTAATTATAGCTAATATTTTAGCAGCGCTGCAGTTTTATTTTTAGTTTAAAATTGATAACAAATTTTGCATTAATCTGCTGAATCGCGCTTAATGAAAAACTAGAGCATCTCTTCCCAAGACCTTCGATAGCTCAGTTGGTAGAGCGGTGGACTGTAGTTAAGACTTTGAGTAAGTGAAATAGAAATCCATAGGTCGCTGGTTCAAATCCGGCTCGAAGGAACTTACTTTTTACCTTTCTAAGATCTCTTCAATTATTTCATATGTTATTATATATAAAGTAAACATATAGTTTGCAAAGTAATAAGTGTCTAGACCTTCGATAGCTCAGTTGGTAGAGCGGTGGACTGTAGTAGTTTAAAATCTTAGTCGCAGTAATCCATAGGTCGCTGGTTCAAATCCGGCTCGAAGGAATTTTTTTTAGTCACATTCAAAATATAAGAATCTATAGTAATTGTATCTGTCATGATTAAGTTTGGGTTGTATATATGTCACAAATTGATATATCTTTGATTAATAAGATTTCAATATCTGTGTATTTGAGTATTATTAGATATCTGTTCCAGCATCTATTGTCAATTTAGAATACTGACATTCTTAAAACGTTATATCATTGACTTCAATGAGGTCGACATAATCGATTTCAAATTTAATTTAATTATTAAAAATTCAAGTATCAATAAAATAATCCTTTCTCATAAAAGTATTATAAATTTTTCCACTAATAATAAAATGAAATATTTGTTATATTTTTCGATTTAATTGAAAATCACTTTCGTTGTTACTTTGCTTTGTTCTAATTGTCCCTAATTAAATTACCATAGTGTAAACACTCACACGATTGTCGCTAATTGATTAAATGTTATATTCTCTTTTTTTAATAATATTATTGTTAGTTCGATTTTAAGCAATTTTTTATTCTAAACTTTTTGTGCTATAAGTAAGTCCTTTCCGAATTTATCCCGTAGCTTATTTGATTTTATTTTGAAGTTTGGCGATTTAATTGCCATAGTGTAAACACTTATGCAATTATCGTTAACTTTACAATGTAAACATAATATTGTACAAGTTTATTATTAATTCAGCGTTTTTATATTAATTTTTCAAGAAAACTAAATTTATACTAAATAAATACTAATACTTGAGTTGTTGAAATAGCTTGTTAGTGAACATGTTTCTAAAAGTTGAACTTTGGTTTCTGACCACTATTCCTTTCTTTGTTTCTGGAATATTTTACATTTTTTTGTGGCTTATTTTATGAAAATATAATTTTTTTAAGTTCCTTAAAAGTGTTATTTTATCACTTACACACATATCTGGAAAAGATACTTATACTTCGACTGTAAGACAAACCAATGAGATTATTAAAAACGCAATAAAGAAACTTGAAGCAGATTATGATTGTACATATTTGTGTAGAATTTTAAAATTCAGTGGAATCAAATCATAGGACTAGAAACACTCTTAACGCTTCATCAAGATTTTCTTATGTGTCCAGGATGCACAGCAATGTCTGCGACGTATTTGATGGCAGTGAAAATTGCGTAACTTGAATTGGCTTTGTATTTCCTAGAAGAACATGAATGCCACTATTAATGTGACAGCCACAAGAATAAACCACAACAGTACAAATACACAACTTCAATGCCTTACATCGCGTCTTCATCCTGCATCCTGCATCTCGCATCCCACATCCTTCATCCTTTGAAAGAAGGAATAAAGAAATAACGTAAGTGAAACTTAAGTAAAGCCTTAAGCAGACTCAAATCAATGTCTTTACAAAACAATCCACAGGAATCCGTTTAAGTAGCAAAAGAATGTGTTGCACGTTCTGGCGCAGAAACTGTCTAAGCAGCAACAAAGGATTTTGTTATGTAAACCAGAAAATGTATCTTCAGGATTTTGTTGTTCTGTGAGCTTGTCATCCATTGTGTCGCAGTTGTGCACTACTAAGGCGATGAGAAATTGATTATGTGTTTAGTGTCAGGATAACTGGTATCCTTTTTATTGAAAATATGTGTAGGAATGTTTTAACAATCACTTGAATTATGACAATGAAGTTTGGCTTGTGTAACCAAAAGGTTTGCAAATAAAGTATAGTTTGGGTTGAAGTATCTCAAATGCTTTCTTTATATCACATTGATGGCGTAATTTAAAAAAGTTATTTGAACTTCGACAAAAAATGTTCATATAGGTGCAATTGTTGTGATATAAGTTTCATTTTATATAATTAAAAAATGTAGGAGTTTCATATGTAGGAGCTTAACTTATTTTTCTGATATGTTACGTCTTTTTAATTTCTTAAAATCTTTTTTGTAGTTGAATGAATCAAGTCTTACTATTAAGGACAACTGTCGAAGAAAAGAGCACAAGCATCATATGAATAAAAAATTGTTTTCAGTTGATTATGCTTAGATTTTATTGATATTAATTTCAGTAAAAGAAAATGCGTAATTCCCATAAGACCCTAACAAACCTCAAGTCCACCTCAGGATCCACATGAAGATATGCTGACTTACGGTCCGTCATCAATTAAAAGATAAATAAACGATATGAATTCCTGCATAGTTAAAGCCTAGTGTGGAACAAGGATAAACCTCCCAGCTGCAAAAGAGTAAAAGTGTGCAATAACACTAGCTCAAGAATTCACAACAACCTATATACCAAAATATTGTGATTTCCTAAGTACGTAGGAGTCAAAGAGAATGCATAAGCAGTTTAAAGTAGTACCTCCGTAAGTAATACCTCCGTCGTACTTCCGTAAATCCCAAAAAAAAAAAAACACAAATCAAACGCCATTAACGAACATAATGAAGGTTTAGGAGTAGCTGTAGATTCATCAGCTATAGATTCAAACTTTATCAAAGAATTAAAAGTACTATAACCATAATCATGTCATTGTGTCCTCAACAATACAGTCCTTTCAAGTACTACAAATAGTAAATTAAACTATTTTACTGCTGTGGTCTATGATTTCGTTCTAATATATTAAAAGTGACTTTTAGAGTAAAAAATATTAAAAATAACAATTATAAATCCCCAAGTCAAGTACGGAACTGTGGCAGTTGGAATGACTTATACGCCATTAAATTGACAGTTGTCGGAGTGGTGTTCCCTACATATCAATATATAGTATATATAGACTAAAAAGTCTCTTCGGAGACACTTATTCTCCTCCCTCCACCCCTATCTTTGGAACTGGTTTCGCATTCTTTTATATTAGCGTTGCAAACTATTCCCATTTGATTTCTGATCTGCGTTTCAACCTACACGTTTTCACCATATTTTTTGGTGTCTGTTCTATTTATTACCTTAGTTTTTATTTCTTCTTTCTAGGTCTAATTTTTTCCCTTTGAGGACTTGACATATCACATATGACTCTATCGTTCGCCAGTTCTCTGAGCTCGCTTCCATCTTTTCCACTTTGTTCTCATGATTTACTGGTCTAACTTCAAGTAATTGCTAATGACAGGTATAACGATAATATATATAGTCTTTTCTTTTAAATTTTCAAGTGTCTTGTCTTTCAGGAAAGCGTGACTTTTTTATTCGTACAAATTTAGACAAGTAAGGTGTTTGTGTAGCTTTAATTCCATTTGGGTTGAGTACTTCAATAACAATGAGCTTAAGTACCTACCTCTTTATTCACAGTATATAGTAAAGTACAACAATAATTTTGTAATAATAATTCCGTTCCGAACTCCTGAACATGTGTGGATTAAGTAAATTATATAGTAAGAACAAGATTATTTTTTGTATTAAAAATCCAAAATTATAGTACTATCAATTAGTAATTGGTAAAGTATAAATCTTTGAAAAGTTTCCCACTTTTTGCCAAAAAAGCACACTATTTTCAGATATAGAAAATACTTTTGCATGTGCTTGTAAGGTTGAAAAAGTAAGATTTATCTCTAACTGATATTACAATAGTTAATTGGTCCTCAAAAAAAACAAACCTCTTTATAAAGTTTCATCATAAGAATTTATATACTTGTTAGATATGATATCAAAATTATTTGATCTCCAACTGATATCACAATAGCTGGATGGTTCCCAAAAAAGGCAAACCTCTTTATTAAACTTCATCATAAAGATCTATATGCATGTTAGATACGATACCAAAACCATTTGAAAGACTTCTGCTGAAACATATACAGCCAATTTTTAAATATCAAGTCTTATTCCATCACATCGGCTTCATTTCCCAGTTAAAGACTCAAAAATATGATTCTTAAATCAGGCAAACCCCTTCCATTAAGCATTATCATACGGATCTATATCCCTATTTTCCAAATTTAAATATTATATATAAAACCTTTGGTACTTGCATTCTCAAAAAATAATAATTAAATTAAATAATTAATAATTAAATAGAAATAATTCCAAGATCAGTGATGATGAATATTTGCAGTACTCAAAAAGTTGTATGGTTTGCCAAAAATTCATTTAATTCAAAATAATATAAATTGAATTTTTGTTGTTGTAGTTCACTGCTCTTCGTAACCTCTCTATTAATTATTCGATGTATAATCTTTGGTCAGATGTGTCCAGTCGCTGTAAGGTCCCAGTTATCTAAGAAAAGGAGAATTCTATCAAATAGGATAGATTGAAAGTGCACCTCTAAAATGGTTTGGATCAAGTGCATCTTTTGTAAATTGAGTTTTGTGACAGACAAATAAAAGAAGAGCCCCAAAATATTATAAGTGACTATCGCACCTGAAATATTTATAAAATTTAATTTTTGTAAATGCATACTATACGTCCTTATGTACTGTATATCAAAAGCCTAGAACTCTCATAAATTATACTTCAAAATTCAAGTCCACATTTAGTGAATTTCGTAACCACTGGCACTCATCTGCGTTCCTGCTTCCTTCCTTCCTGCCCTCTTTCCTTTTAATGCAATATGAAAGTATCAACTTAAGTCAAAATGTGCAAGGCTTTAGTAAAATGAAATAAACGACATAATTTTAACTTGTTTACCGAAATTACCCAACTTTACCGAGTCACGTTGCATTTGCATTGGAAAGTAAAAGCAACTTTTTTAACTTAATTTGCTGAATTCAAAAATAATATCAACAACAACAACAACAACACAACAATAAAAATTTTCACAATTTAATGAAGGCAAAAGTTTCATCCTTCGCCTATGCACCGGCAGCACCGGCAGCTCAGCCATAGACGTCGTCATGTGCTCGCCTCCTAGCAGTGTTGCATATTTTTCCCTAATTTTATTGTTGGTAATTGCCGCATATCAAGGAAACTATGCTTCCTTAAACGTTGAAAGGGTGAAGCCGTTGATGAGGGAAAGCCCGTTGACTTGTGGGCGTGCTTGGGGTCTAATTTTGCATATAAAGTTTTCCGAAACGTGTTCTACTATTAATAAAAATAAACAAAAAAAAGTGAGGAGAGTGGAAAATTAAAAAAAAATAAGTGGCTGAGCGATGCCGCGAAACCGCTAAGTATTGCCACATAAATTATTTAAAGTCTTCCTGCGAGTTTTATAACATTCGTTGTTGTTATGAACGAGTAGTTGGGGAAGCATAACGAGTAGTTAGGGAAGCAGAACTAGTAGTTGTGGGAGCATTTGTTGAAATTGGTTTGTGGTTCGACACGTCAGTGCGTGGATATGCGTGCCAGATGCAAAATGCGGTTGGCTAATTGCAGACTTTGTTCTTGACGCTATTTAGGAAAATATTTGCTTTATAAAAAGTTTAGTCTAAAGTTTAGTCTGAGCTGAAATAATTGACTACGACTAAGTTTGATGAATGCTGCCATTGTGTATATTTTAAATTCTATAGAAGAATTCACAATATATCAGATATCTTAGTTTAAAATCTTCAAAATGTCAGGGTTTATGTAAAAGTGGAGTTTTAAATAAGTTTAGACATTAGAAAAATATTGAAGCCTATTAAAATGGATTATTATTGTATTATTTTTAACAAGCTTGCTTGAGTTGAACAATTTGATGGTATTAAGTGTCGTTAATAAAAAAATTAAAATTAATGAATTATTATTAATAATAGTAATAAAGATGACAATTATATTATAAAATAAGAAATATGATAATATAAGGGCATAAATAACCTCAGTGTTATTGAAAATTTTTTGAACTCCAAAAGGTGGTGAAAAAGTAAAGGTCTAAACGCAGATCAAAATTTAAAGTGCATGGCTTGCTGAGCCGATATAAAAGGAACCCTCTCCGAAATAATGCGATAGCTTTTTCGATTGAATAAGTATCTACGAGGAAGGGGAGTTTTAGACGGTATACTACATAAAAATATATGCCCGGGGTCGGGCACAGCATTCTGTGGATGGTCGATTTGACGGTGTATAAAGCCTTCCACCTCCTCACCACCAATAAATAAAAAATGGTGAACATTTTTTCTTAAGAATTTGGAAATGATTTTTTTTTGGTGTTATTTTTTTTTTGTGTTGGGGAGGTGGAATGCTTCATGCACCGTCAAACCGAGCGTCGTCGAAATGTCCGACTCGCTAACATTAATATGAAGTAGACGGACTAAAACACACCCTCTTCGGTGAGACTTATTTCACCTTGGGATACTGCTTTCGCATTACTTTGTGGAGGGTGTTGGAGGAGGATGGTCTTCTATGTTGCCATTTCAAGCCGCGCTCTTGTGATTTTTGATCTGCGTCCAGGCCTCCACTTTTTTACCGCATTTTCTTGGTGTCTGCACTATTAATTATTCTAGTTTCGGTTATTCTTTCTACGTCTAATTTCTTCGTTATGTGGACTTGAATCAGATATGACTGTATCGTTCGCCAACTCTCTGGGTTCGCTCCAATTTTTTCAATATATTTTGGGGTTTTTGGATTTTGCGATCAAAAGAATAGAAATGCTTGCAAGTGTGGAAGCGCTAAGTAAAGATAAGAGTCGTGTGACGTGACCAATGGTATAAAGAAGATAACTTCGTCAAATAGCAGAAGACTGTAATATGACCTCATACACTATACTTGAACTAGTACTATTATATATAGTTTATTTTTCATTGAACCCACGTTTAGTTAGCACGATTACAAGTAAAATTTATAAGTAAATAAGTAACAAATTCTTTAAAAAAGTACAATAAAAAAAATTCAAACAGTATTTCTTCATCTGTGTTTAGGTTTCCAACTCAAAGTACCATAAAAATTTCAGATACCTGGAGTTGATAGATGATTTACCCAGTTATAATCAAAACAACTTTTATTTCACTATTTGTGCTAAGAATTATAATAATTTAGCGATTATTAATTATTAGTAAATGAGACAGTATTATATGAGTATTGCAATCTTTAAGTTATTAGTAGTGTATGCTGTTCAGTATAATCTGAAGATTATATATATAACTAATGATGTTGTTATTGTTGCTGTAACACGCTGAGATATGCTAGCAGATTCCTTTTGGGGGTGGTGAATGGCACTTAGTCGTCGTGATTGACGAGTAGCTCCGGGATGTAAACCCGACCGTTCTTAGAACCATATAAAATCAATAATACTTCTTAATTTTAAATTCCAAACTGCACTAAATAGGCATACGCTAATTTCCTGACAATTGGGGGCCAAGTGGATATAAAAAAGTGTGCTTATTCTAATCTACATATCATAGAATATGTTGGAATTGCTATACTTTAATGTTCTACAGTTAATTCTATTATAATAATTATTATGAAGTAGCTGTTTTATTTTATTTTATTTGGGAACTTAAATAACCCTTTTAATATTATTACTTTATTATAATAATTATTATAAAATAATTTTTTAAAACTTTGTTATAATAAATATCATGAAATAGCTGTTTCAATTTTTTTTATTTGGGAGTTTAAATATTTTTTTTTAATATGGGTACTTTATTATAATAATTATTATAAAATTATTTTAGAGTTTAATTTGTTTAAAAAACAAAAAATTTTTGTCTTTAATGATAATACTCTATTATAATAATTATTATGAAATAGCTGCTTCAATTTTTTTTATTTTGGAGTTTAAATATTTTTTTTTGTAATATGGATACTTTATTATAATAATTATTATAAAATTATTTTTGAGTTTAATTTGTTTAAAAAACAAAAAATTTTTGTCTTTAATGATAATACTCTATTATAATAATTATTATGAAATAGCTGCTTCAATTTTTTTTATTTTGGAGTTTAAATATTTTTTTTTGTAATATGGATACTTTATTATAATAATTATTATAAAATTATTTTTGAGTTTAATTTGTTTAAAAAACAAAAAATTTTTGTCTTTAATGATAATACTCTATTATAATAATTATTATGAAATAGCTGTTTCAATTTATATTATTTGGGAGCCTAAATAATTTTTTATTTTTAGAAGTGCAATCTTGAACTGTTTAGCAACAAAGTTGCTACGGAAATATCTTCGGGTTTTTAGCGATACTATATAATGAGCAATAGCTCCGATTGCTTTCTTACTTAGTAAAAAGGACATAGCACCAAATTTAGTTAACTTGGGTTCCCGTGAATAGAGTTTGTATACTTAAAACCTTTGAAAATTTTTCTAGAACGAAACTATTATTAAAAAAAAATTTTTATGCCATTTATATACTTAACATAGAGAAATTGGGACAAATTGTTGAGTATATATAATTTAAATTATGTTAAATAGTATCCAACAAAATGTCATCATTGTCTCGTTGTAAAAATCCTTTGGGAAATATGTCGGTACTTAAGTTACAAAGTGGATAAGAGGCGCATATGTGCATAGTGCTGTTATGGTACTTGTGTTGTGTCAATTTTAATAAAAATTCCTCACTGTGCAAGAACTCTTAAACTACTGGCACTAAAAAGAACTTTGCCACACTTCAGTGTTGCCAACGACTACAAATTTCAGTGCAACACTTTTCAAGTGACTTTAAACTCTACGTTTGTTAGAGCACACAATGTAAGATACGAGCACTAAAAATTTGCTCGTACTTAAAAAAATATTTGCCCAAAAAAAACTGCAATGCAGACCCTTTTTGCATCTGTCTAACTTGGTTTTTATATAGAATTTTCTTGCTAAATTACGACTCGTTAACTTAAAGCATCTAACATTTTCAATTGTTTTTTTTCTACTCATACGTACTCGTTTATTTTTATTTTCAACTTCAACGTAAGTTCCTTATAATTGAAAAGCCCAACGTGCGTAGGACACAGACTGGTCATTCAACAATAAACACTAAACTCGAATTACAGTTATTTCCGTTTCCGGTTACCATAGAAAGACCACTCTAACTGCACAAAGGATGGGATAGGAAAGCAGAAATTTACATACATAGGAACGCATGGTCACAAGTATTTATGGATATCGACTTGAATGCAACTGAAGAAATTCTCGACAATAGAGTTGAAATGACCTGGATTCCAAACACATAGGTTTGTGAAAGTTTTCTTCTATTCGTAACCAAATGACTTCTGAGGTTATATTTGCTTATGTCATGAGTATTTAGATGTTTTCTATGTCATTTGTGACATTTGGAATTGTATTTTTTCGAATTTTATTTTCATCTGCGTAACTTACAATTCTTAGAAAGCTCCATTGAGGCTTTCAAGTACTATTAGTTTCATTTTCATAGTTTAAAGGGGGGAAGAACGTTGATGTATTCCTATAGAAATTCATTTAAGATTTTATTGATGCTCTTAAAAGGATTATAACTAGAAACTATCATTCTTATATTATTGCAGTAAAACAATGATTCCACTAATAAATAATTGGTTTGTCAATAAATGATGAATGAAAGTGTGGTCTGAGATGATGACTGCAATCTTGTGTTGTCTATTAAAATAAATATTGAAAATATTGAATGCTCTAATACTTTTAGGGTCCTTGAAAGCATGTTGCCTTCGAAGAAGTACGCAAAGTATGAGTCAAAATATTAAAAACTGTAAAAAATTTAATTTAACATTCAACCAGGAGTTTATTTAACTCTAAAACCAGGGGCCCAAGTGCCGCTGTTAAATAGAGAAATGGTGGAGGGATCGAAGTCCCACTCATCTAAATAAAGGGGCGTTTATGACGCCAGGTTTGCATGAAGTCGGCGTGAAAGATGCTGGGGGATAAGTTGTCAGGGGGGAGGAGGTCAGAGAGGAGGTATTCGCTAATTCGAGTAAGTTGGGTTGAGTCAAAAAAAGACGGTGTTGTAAAAATGCTAGCCGTCAGGCTTGCTCTTGTAATTGATGCAATCACGAAGGAGCTTACGCTCGTAAAAAGACGAATTTATACCATCTGGGTGGAAGAGATTGCAGACCAAATGGAGAAAACATAAGTGAGCAGGAGACGAATGAGCTGTTAATAACAGAGCAGCTTAATTTTACAGTTGAGCTAGTTGTGCTGCGTACACCATTTTTCAGTTGACTATGTCTAAACCCAGTGTTGCGGATGGCATATTCAACGTGAGGGATAAAGTTGTTCCTGGAAGGTAGACAATACCAAGGTATTTGACCTTAGTCACAAACAGAGTGGAGGTATTAACAAGCTTTAGCTTGATGTCAGAGACATGAAAGCTATCGGTATGATCTCTCTTTACCAATTTTGATATTGTATTCACAATTTCTTGTATAGTCGAATCCGACCTATTTGGAGAACTGTAAGAAGTTTGGTAATGCCTGATATAATCAGAAGTAATAAATTCAAATTTGGAATGATTTTCTTTCTGCAATTGAGTGCATTCTTAAGTCATCATATTAGTCCGTTTGTTGTTAACCACATCATTTGGAATATTTATGATATTTTCTTGACAAAGAAATGCACAAAAATAGTTTACTGTAGTAATGTGGGATTTCTAAGATATTGTAATTGAAATTTTACTGCTATTGTAGTTACAAATGAATATATTGAATCCATGGAAACAAATTTCATGCAGAAAGGGAAAATATATGAAGCTATTTGTTTTATAAATGCTTCTAATGAAATCCCACAATTAATTTGCTCCATTTCAATTTAATTTTATATAACTTGAGAGAAAACTTCATTTAGTAATTGAAAATAAAATGAAATCCAGAAGTCTTCCATTCATCACAAAGCATTTACAATTAAATATGTTTATTTATATTTTTCATTACAGAAATTCAAGATTTCTTCGTGCTTCATAAACAAAACCTTCAGTAAACCTTTCCATCAAGCCTTTTAAAGTCAACTCAATTATGAAGGAAAATTTTATTGAGCACAGTTAAACGCTTGTGTAATCTGCCTCCAGACTCGATTCCACTGCACAATAACTTTTCTTCTTTTCTTCGTCCACTGACAAGTGAAGACTTTGATGTCGCATTATGTAAAGGACTCTGTGGCTAAGTGAAGGAAAGCCAAATAATGGCATTTCCTTGTTAAACTAAAAATTGAATTTAGAATTTTCTTAACAATTGCAAAAAGTTGCTGGCTTCTTTGGAAAATTCGGACGCACAAAGGTTGACAGGACAAAAAAGTAAAAACATGTGGAACCAAGAATAATGCTACGGAAAATAGTATTGTGTAAGCTGAAGCCAGATTTTGGAAAGGTAAAGTTTCTGAAAAGATATTAAGCGAAAAATGTTAGTCTAAGTAAAAAATTCTCTTAAAATATTCACATTATTATGAGTACTCGTATAATTCTTGTGGAGCTGACAGATACCAATAATTTACTTCAAATAATTTGTTTACACTGAAATTGAATTGATTGTAAATAATTTTTAGCGTTTTATTATGAAAAATTTAAAATTCAAAATATTTAATTTTATGTTTATATTTTGAAATTAATTACTGATCACAATGTGAAATAATATAAACATACATTAATAAAAATTCGACTTTGAAATTGTTTATATTCGTTGACAAGTAAACAAAGGCGATGCAACTACACTCACGTAATCCCATTCCTCCGTAAGCCATTAAATCTATTTATTTTATATTTTTGAAAATATTAAAATATACAAGACTTAAGGTTGTATATATGAGAGTCAACCTAAAGTTTGCTTATTAAAATTGGTTAAAGTAGAAAATGAATAAAAACTTTTTAGAGCTTTTAATTAATCCATATACTGTGTTTATTTCAAGTACAAGAATATATTAGAGTAAGAAAATATAAAGTTTAGAATACCGGTCTATTTTTATTGCTCCAATGGGTTTAGGTATACAAGGTCGCCACACCATCTCAACTGGAGAAAATTAGAATTTTATGCATTCTATCAATAGAATCAAGTTAGAAGTAAATTTTAGATTGGTGCCATATTAAATTATGTTTAGAGTAACGTAGAATATAGTATGATGTGGCTTCATATACTTTTAAGAAGACATTTTTGCTACTTTTAATTCCAAAATTGATAATTGTTAGAAAACTAAAATAATAAAACTTTACTAACGAAATCTTCACCGATTAGCATACAAGTATAATCGTACTTCTATACCAAAAAGTGTTGATCGCAGAGAATGTAGAATCTATATAAGCTCATCATTCTTATGAGTTACTTGTGTACTTGATAACAATATAACATTAAAGCATTTTTCCGAAACAAACGTTCAATATAAGTTTAATAAAATTTCAGAAGTAAGGTCGAGATACATATATTAACCCCGCTCTTCTGTAAACTTGATAAATTCAACATATTGCATATTGCTCAATTTATACACTATGTTTGCATATATTATATATGCTAGATCGTTCCAATAAAACTTGGAAAGCAAGTACATCTAAAGCAATATGAAACTTAACAAATGATGATAACAAGTAAAGTTAAACGAAAAACTAGGTGATGCTCCTCAATATATTCTAAATAAAATTCTATAGTTCTATAAAGGCTCTTTCAGTATTAACATGAGTAAAATAGGAACTCAAGTTAATATTCCTAGCCATGTAAATGTTGTCAAAACTATTTTGACATATCATCAAATATTTGAAGAAAATATAAACCAATGAATATGTTAGTTGAATAGTACAAATTTGAAAGCAATGATGAAGTTATGGCATCATTATCGCCACATCGTCGTCCACCAACCCACCGAAGCCACTAGATATTGATTAACTGAACAGCATTACTGTCATAGTCATAGTAAGTCTCAGAACAGTTCGTAATTTATATGGTTGAGGTAGTCGTTCTCAACGTGTAAAAAGTAATACCAAAAAACTTGAGAAGAATTTCACTGGATCTCCCCGGATTCTCATTTATCATTCCTTTTGAGTCCACGTTTCTGAATCTGCATTTCTAAATCCACTCTTTTGAATCCACGCTACTGAATCCGCATATCTGAATCCACATTGCTGAACTTTATAGAAACAGCGATGAGATAAACGACATATGACCGTACATTTTATCAGTTGGAAAAGAGTTTAACAATTTAATTATCTACTTAATTAGAATGTAATTAGCTAATAGAAACAACCATTGGCAATGATAATTTTTCTTCTGATCTTCAGCCTGATATCGTTGATGTTAGTTACGGCGATGCTATGATAAATGAAATCCTTGACAATATCGAGATATAATCGCCAACAAATAGTGATACATATTATTTAATATATAATTTGTTTTTTCTTGAGGGCTGTCTGTTTTACAGGACTCGAGCACATTCCTGAGGTTTCTGTTGAAATCCTAAGAATATTCGCTAATAACACGCGCATCCTAAGTGATGCACACTAATGCTAAAAATTATGACTCTGATTTGGTATCACAATGGACCCTAATGGTATACGAGTAGCCTTTTTGTTTTGCCAGCTTAACCTAACCTAACCTGCCTATTTCTTTGGGTTATTTTTATTTACTGGGTTTTATATCGCAAACCTAAAACAGATTATATATATTCCATAAAATATTACATTTATTTCCTTTGAGTGACTATGTTTGTTTATATGAATGAATAGATTATGGTTATCAATATTACTAAATGCAGGCACATTTCACACGTGTTTAAATAACGTAAATAAGTTAAATAAATATCATTCCCACCTTAAGTCCCACGTCAATGGCGCTTTACGCAGACGATACGTGCTTGATCTACTCGGATCGGGATGCCATATATGTAAGCAACACTTTACAGGGAAATATAGACCTTATGGTGGAATACTTCCAAAAATGGAAGATTAAAATTAATAATGACAAAACCAAGGCTATATTTATAACTTGAAAAAGAAGAGAGCATCCTCCAAGAGTGAGTGTTTGCGACACGGTGGGAGGATAACATAAAATATCTGGGGGTCGCTTTTGACAAACGGTTCAATTGGCTTAAACATTTGAAATACAAACGGAATAGCTGCTCTAAGATTCTACATTTATTAAAGCCGCTATTTAATAATTATCACTTTAATTTTAAAAACAGAAAGTTACTTTATACGCAAGTAATTAGACCTGCACTACTGTACGGATGTGTTACATATAGCAAAGCCTCAAATACTACCTTAAAGCAATTACATATAGCTCAAAACCTGGCTTTAAGAAAACTGTTTAAGATTCCATGGTATATCAGATCAACAGACATATATAGAGATCTTAGGATTGACTCAGTGAAAAAATATATCAGAGACAGAGCTCTAAAATTATTTACTAAAGTTGATACGCTAATTAACCCCGCCCTAACAATCCTCAAGTCCACTTCTGGACTCTCAGGAAGATATGCTGATTTAAGGTCCGTCATCAACTAAAAGACAAATAAATTATACGTTTTTTTTTTAACCTAGTTAAAGTCTAGTGTGGGGTAGAGATAAGCCCCCCAGCCATTACAGAGTAAAAGTGTGTAATAGCACTAACTCAAGAAGAAGAAGAATCAAGATTAAATAAATAAATTTTTAAATATTTTTGGTTTTATGTAAATTTAAAATAAATGTAATATAAAAAAGTTTTATTTTAAATTTAATAGAATTTTAAAATTAAATTTTAAATTTTAATAGAATTTTTAAATTTAAAATAGTATATAAAAATATTAATATATAAATATTTTGACATGAAATGGAATATAAATTAGTTCTATTTTAAATTTACATAAAATTAAAAAAAATTTAAAAAAAATTTAAAAAAAATTAAAAACAATAACAGTTCGTCATTCCAAAGGCCTTTTAAAGGCACGTGCTGGGACAATTGTTTTCCCTATTTTTGTTGGCCATATGTGTAATGCAATTTTTATTATTCAAAAAACTGTTAAAAATAAATTCAAATACAAAAAATAAAGCATATTTATTTATGTTATTTAAACGAAATCTTTAGCAAATATTAAATGTAGTAATTAAAACACAATTAAAGTATATATGTAGGCGTTAGGCACTCTGCACCTCAGTAAATACCAGAAAAGCCGATGGATTACCTTGACTTACCGGCAGAACCGGCAGTACCGGGAGTACCGGCAGAATCGGCAGTACCGGCAGTTCTAATATAAACACACCAAAGGCAATTTTTATCTAAAACAAATAATCTTAAAGATACGAAAACTTTTGAAACTTTTTATTATGGGTGCCAAAAATCCAAACATAAACAAATGCAAACTTTGTAAACACATAAAAAGTACCGAAATAAAAGTTTCAGATACAATAAAATATTACAAAAACAACAACAACAATAAAAAGATATTGCAATTGTTTGAGAAAAAAAAAATAATAAAAGAAAAGATACATTTTCACCATTTTCATTTGCTGATGTATAAGTTTAAAAATTTGAAAGTTTCTGTTTTTAATTTATTTTATTTAAAGGAAATATTTTTTTTTCTTTTATATTGAAGTATAAATAATTTTAGTTAATTTATTTTTAAAATGAATTAAATGTGAAGCGGAAAATTTAGAATACAGCTCATAAATACTAATATAATAAACATATCTCTTGAGGATTTAAATTACCTCAAATTCGTGTTATATAGAATTTAATTTAAATTACAGTAATTAAATAAAAACTAAACAATATAAATAAAAAATAACAATAAATGATAGATTCAAGTGGTAGTACGCGTTAATGGGAGTACAGCATACTTAGACCCCAATTTTTATTATCAGTAAGATATGTAAGAGATAAATACCCATTAATCTTTTGTTAAGTTTATGAAATTGGACTGTTAACCGAGAGTTGCCAATTATTTCTATTCTTTTTTGTTGCCTAATACAGTTCTACATCTTTGTTGATTTTGTATTTAACCTCATTTGAGACATTCATGGTTTTACCAGTGTTGTGGGTATTATTTCAGCATGTGCTATATACGTATGGCGTATTGGTTTGCGACACTATTTGTACTTACTTCTTATTAGTAGTATTTCTTTATTAATAATTTTAAAACATACAATAATATTCCATATTTTATACATTATTTACTTACAGCTATGACCTAATGTCGTCAGTTTAACCTAGCGATTAGGCCTTTTATACCTTGCTTTTATCCATACATAAGTGCGTCTAAAATACTTCTTATTATTATATTTTTTTGTTTAGAATAAAGTAACTGTCTCCTTAGCTTGGTGCTAATGACAATATTCTTCGTGATTAAAAATCAGTAGCAACAGATACTGATGGATCTGTAGAATTTAACAAAATATTCTTTAATAGAATGTCTGCAGCATGTGTAAGATAATATTCAAATCTATACATTTTTACTCTGATAAAAATATACTAGACTGTTTTTTCAACCTGAGATTGACGGTTCAGTTATGTTCCCAAACTTACTCTTATGATCTGTAAGCTCTCTTAGGCTACTTGCCTTTTCGTAAACAGTTGTTGTTGGTGATTTTCTTAAGAAGTTTTGATTAAGCAATTCCTTAATTTTTAGAATTGAACTACATTTTTAACTTAAACCTATTATAATGATAAACTGCTAAATAGTTTTGGTATTTATTTTCTAGATTTTCTATATAATATATAGAAAAAGAATTATACATTCTTAGAAACAACTTCTAACGTTCAGAACTAATATTTGTTATCAGTGCCTATTGAAAACTATATCTATTCATAATAACAACTGAGTTATAAGCATATTTCAGATTTTCTAATTTGTTTTGTTTCAAGTCTATTGGGTTGCAGAATGTTTTTTAGAGTGTAGAGAAAAACTAGAACTACAACTAAGATTTTTTACCAATAAATTATCACCATACATTATTTTCAAAATAAATAAAATATTTCCAGTAGAAACCATAAAGAAATTACGCTGCAGTGGATTTCTTCAGTCTGTTGCACTTCAAGTATTTCAAGAACGGCATATGTAAGATAACAATTATAAAGAGGATAGCCGAGACGTCATATCATACGAATATATCCTTAAGCACATCATTGTACAACATCCTAACGAAAGTTTAAGAGCGATTGTATTTAATTTTTGTTAAATTTTTTATAATAATTAATTTGGTCATAAAAGTAATACCCATAGAGTCATGTATCCATATATACCCACATGTATTCATATATTCATATATACATGTATTCATATATCTATTCATATATTTCTATATGTATCCCTCGGTAAACTCTGTGAAATCCATAAAAGTAAGGTAATCACTTTCATTTAATTCAATTAGATGATAATTATTTAGACGATATTTAAACGAGTAACACAGGATATGTACATCGAGTACCTTTCTGAAACCCATTTGAATTCAACTGTTAGGTCGATGAATACGTGGATGATATCTATTTGAGCAATGTAAGATATTCCGAATTCCGGCGTAATGATGTCGTTCTCTCATTTATATTCATATTTTATTAAATTCTTATTCAAGCTTACATAACACAACATTATCATTATAACTTAATTAATTCCTTCAATTATTTACACTTTTTAATAGAAACTCAATGTGTTAAAACGTCAATAATCATATAATAGAAACTCATAATGAGTTACTATTTATTTATTGAACATTCCTCTTCCATATATAGATACTTTAAATTAGTCGTAAGCAATTTTGTAATAAAATGAATTATGCAGTGTGAATACTAATTAATTAACTCATATTTTTATGGTTTTATTGCAGTAATTAAAACTATTAATTGTTATTTTCAGATGAAATCATAAATTATTTACAATGAATTTTAATTAATGAAGAATTTTTATTTATACTCAACATTATTGAAGTTAAAATTGTACTCCCTCAGCCCTGACCATTAAGGGACTGCTGTGGTTATTATTAACTGGTAGTTTTATTCTAATTAAATTTATAATTGTTGTTCAAGCTCGTTTTGGAACACTACTTCAAATAGATTGAATCAGTTTGTTTGTTTGCAAATTATTCAATTTGATTAATTTTTTTTTTCATAAGAGAACAGAGTTTTTGACAATTGTGCGATAATTTTCGTCTACTATTAAGTAGACTGGACGGTTGGTTTTATTGCGAATGACTAGACTCAAAACTTATCTCATCAGAAAAGATGATAGTTGACTTAAATTGTAGTGGCCAATCAAAAATCTAAATGTTCGGATGATATTAGCTTTACATAGACTGGAACAATTTGTTTGATTACGAATTACTTAATTGGGAAATTTATCTCATCAGAGATGACGATCGATGATTCGATAATTGGTCGCGTTTGTGTAAATGCATTGGTTTATTTGTTCTATTTTAAGTTCTATTGAAGCGAGTACATATTGAAAAAAATCTTTTAATTCAATTTATATAAGCGATTCACTGCATTATGTTAAGAAGGTATTTAGATGTGGTGGAAGATTTGCCTCGGTTTGGTCGACCATAAGCGTCTACAAATTTAATATTGTTAAAGCAAAGCTTTTTCTTTTTTAAATTTTATTAAAGTCAATATATGTTGAAAAAAAATTTTTAATTCAATTTTGGTATATGAGTGGTACAATGCATTTAAAAGCGATTGAGAAGTGGCGAAAGATTTAAGTCGCCTTACACAGCCATAAGCGTCTTCATCTGAAATTAACATTATCAAAGCAAAGAATGATTCTGATTATCGAAAATAATTGTCAAAGTCTTGTAATATTTTGAGATGCTGCCTCTCAACTAATGCCGAAAGACCAGAAAAAACTCAATCGCGTAAAAGTCGTAGAAGTTATAAACGAACGAGTTAATTTGAACCCCATATTTATAATACGCATTATAACTGATGTTTAGATATTGGTTAAAGAGTTTGACATACAAACCGGTCAACAAGCTCGATTTGACGTCTTTAAGCTGAGTCGTAACTGAGAAAAGCACGTAAAAATCGATTAAAAGCGAAAGCGAAGTGGATAGTTTTTTTCGATTGAAGCGAGACACTAGATTAACAAATATTTTCAGAACATTATGCAGTGTTTAAAGTATCAAATTCGTTAAAAAAGTTCAATTTCTAAAAAGATAATTTAAGAATTTTGCATATAGATAGTGGTCTATCTCACAAGGCTATGATTGTAAACATATTTCTGAGTAAACTCAACAAATCTTATCGAACAGTCGCTTTACCTCTTATCTGATTTTTCTTCCTCAAATTATCAATTTAATCATTCATTTAATCAATCAATCAATCAAATACTCAAATTATTACTCTGAGACACCCATTTTTAGACGAAAGTTGAATTTACTTCGAATTGATTAAAGTCGATGCCAAAATATGGGTTTAAAATATATTTTGTTGATTGGGCTCTTCGTTATTTTAGAAAGAGTTTCCTTCTGAAGTCTACTTCATAGTAGCGCTCTATTATGATTACTAATGCATATTTTGTGTTTTATAAATTGATTTCAGGTACTGATATAGTAGTATAAAACTTTATGAAAAAAAATTGTACTCAGAATAATTATTATTTAATTATTTAATGTATTATTCTGCATTAATATTCATTGATAATATTTATTTCAATAATTGTATGAACTATTCGTATATTAGGAAATTATCGTAATTATTTTATATAGATTAAATATGTATGTTCAATAAATAATTAAATTTACTTACATTTATTAAGGTTTTGTTGTATAACTGTATAATATATAATATATATACCCATCAACACGCATTATTATTTAAATTTTAGGTGTTTTAAAATTGCCCTTCGAAATCTCAATTAGTATAAATAAGTAAAAACCAGTAAAATTAAAATAAACGTTCACTATCATTAAAATGATTGAAATAAAAATTTTTAATTTAATTAACATTTTTTTTAAATTAAATAATCA
The DNA here is from genome assembly GCF_002237135.1 of Teleopsis dalmanni. Lineage (NCBI taxonomy): Eukaryota > Metazoa > Arthropoda > Insecta > Diptera > Diopsidae > Teleopsis > Teleopsis dalmanni. The sequence goes on along the minus strand of NC_051846.1, from coordinate 162,183,030 downwards.
TGAGAAGAATTTTTAATTTTAAGTCCACATCGATTATTCCTAGTCCTTAAGCCATGAAAACTAACTTCACATCAGTGCGATTTTCTAATTTTCGCAAGCATTCCCATCAGAGTCATTGAATTTAGAGCACGTGTTTTATATGCTGTCAGTGAGAGATTTTTGAGACTCAAGTGCAGTGAATCTGTCAGCAATGACAGTAGTTGATGTGTAATAAACATTCACTATGCAGCGGCTTACAAACCCCCCAAGCAACCTCCCTTCTCCGCCTACAAAACACGACAGACAGAACTCTCAGGTTAGGCATTTGCTTACTCCTCTTATATTTATGCTATTATATGCCTACCATACTACCATTATTTTTTTTTTTCATTTTTATTTTCTTCTTATTTTTTTCTTTGTTTAATTCACTGTTTATTTATTCTATTTGTGCTATCATCTTCTTTCGATGCGGAATAGCAGGGCGGCAGTGTGTGGCCGGCATTTATTGCACAGCACACGGCAAAACTGATTTCAGTGGCATCAACAATTTTCAGTTGTTTAAAGACTTTGAACGGAATAGGAGTGTGTAATCGAAACGAAAATTGCATTTTTTTTTATTTATCGCGAGATAAGCATGTAACGGAAGATCGTTTAAATGGCGATTTCTATACAAAACAAAAAAAAAACAAAATTGCGTGTTTTTTAATTTTCTAAATCAATGTCGTTTTTTAGTGAAATAAATTTCTTTAAAAAATTTGATGCAATTTGATTTAATTAAATTTTACTTATTTACAAATTATATTATTTAATAATGTAAAATACTCCAATATACATATATATTTATAGTGTTTGTTAATAGAGTGAAAACGCAAGGTGAAGATTAATTGAGTTTTCAAAACATATTTACTTTTTACGTAAAAATTATTTTGAACATTCAAAGTGATAAAGAATTATTTCCAATAAAAATTCAATTTCGTAAACAACAAAAAGTCATTAAAATAAATAAATTTTATCAAATTTTGTAAAATGTAAGTACTTTAATATTTTAATTTTAATGCAAATACCCACATTAGGTATGTTTCCGTACGCAAATAAATTTTTTTCTTTTTTATTAGCAATTGTTTTTTGCTTTTATTAGGGAGAGTTAACAACAACAATAATTTATAAACAATGCAAAACAAGTAAATCTCTCTGCGTTTGATTGATACATAATAAATTTTGTTGTTGTTTTTTTTTGATAGCCTAAAAAATTTCCATGCTCATTTCAATAAAAACTAATGATTTCGAGTATCGTTTGTTTTCTTTTTTTATTCTGAAATTTTCTGATTGATACGTCACTTTTCGCTGTTATATTCAAGCTGTCAGTCATAAAAAATATAATATTGAAAATAAACAATACATTTTTAATAAGAAAAAATAATTATTTTAATTGCAAAAATATATTTGTAAAATTTTTAATAAATTAAACATTTAACTATGTTTTAAAAACAAAATTTTGGACACTGCTGTTATACAGGGTAATCCATTTTATAGTCCTTAAAGTCAATGTAAATAAAATATTCTACCGATTAAGATATTGATCAAATTTTTCTTTCAATACATCAATACATTGTACTATTTGGGTCTTACCAACATCAGATCCTATCAAGGGCCATACATACTCAACAATATTATTTAAATGCTTTCCACGGTACATTTGGATCCTTGAGGGTAATTTAGATGATTTGTCGGTAAATATTACCAAATTTCAATACTAAATTGAATCATGTTAGTTTTCAAGATCCTTTGTGTTACTTCGCAAAATGGTAAAAGATTGTAAGATCTTGTCGCAGTTCAGATCATATGAATGATATAATATAAATAATATAAATGATCATATAAATCTGTAAGTTATATGTGTCTTGTGCTAGCGTCATGTGCAAACCATATATCTTCCACATTCATATCTACAGTCTAAATGTTAATTTAATCGTTAGAGAAAACCAAAACAGTCTAAATGTATATTTAAATCCTGGGAAACAAAAAATAGAACTTATTGGTTGGCTTGTGGTAGCATCACGTTAAAATCATATATCTTTCACATTTGTCGATTTGTGTTACGTCTTATTTTTCGAATTTAGTTGGGCTATTACACCTTTAAATCACATATCATGCCATATAGTGAGGATTCGTAGATTTTCAGGACTTTTGTCTGATGATACTTATGACATTATTACCGAAGCAGCATTTTTATAATAAGCTTGCACTGCCGACGGTTGTGTTAAACATGTATCACTGAAAGAGTAATGTCAATCATGATGGTTTGTTACATATCTCTTCTTTAATAGAAGTTTGTAAAGACATATCAACTTCAGATCATAAAACACAGTGTAGTTTTGAAGATTTTTAGTATCACAGATTAGTAAATTATATAGTACATATGCACCAAAGAAAAATTGAGTATAATAACCACAGAATCGCCATTTATCTAGTACATTTTCACAAGTGACACTACTGTTTGATATGCATATATCACTGAAACACCATTCTCAAATCAGGATATCGACGTGGATAACACTTTACTATTATACTGTTGTATTATAATCAATGTAGTTTGTATATATGTTTGTTAATTCATTTTAGTAATATTAAATTTGATAATTGAGAACGAAAATATTTAGAATTAAAATATTTGATCATAGATGGTGAATTCCAATCCAGTGGTATTGTCATATAAAAATGTATGAGAGATCTTTAGCTAACAACAGTGATATTAAAGTTGATTTGTAAAAATATTCAATCAATACTTGTTTCTAAACATTTTCTATTTATTTATTAATAATTAAATAAAAAGCGGAAAAATTTTAATTTTTGCATAATTTTCGTTATTTAGTACACTTTTATGATTTGGAATCTTTGAAATGTAAGTTAGGTTAGGTTAAACCGGCGATACTAAGGATTCACCTAATTATCTTAATAGATTACTTTATAGAATATTTGGGGGTAAAAACCTACATTGTCATGTATAGCACCCATAAATAGTTTGATAAATATTCAAAAAAACTGATTTCATTTGACAGAAAACTTGTATACCTTTCCTTAACTAACTTCAGTGCTCTTTCTTAATTCATATCTTTATAAATAAAGACATACTCTATTTTCGGTTGTTTCTTACAGCTAAACATACTTTTATCATAAAAAACATTTCTATTGCTACAACAAATTTTTCCATTTCTGTCAAACTCTGTATACTTCATCACTAGTGAAGTAGTTACATCTGTACCCGAATCGATCAAAATATATTAAATAAATAAAAATATTTGAATGCATTTAAGTTGCTTTTGATTTTTAATAAAAAAAAATTTACCACAATAATTTTGATCAATTTTCGTAAATAAATTTCAACTTTTAAATTAATAAACTTAATTTGATCTCAGCAATTGACTCAGATGTCATATTTCTGATAACAGGTTTCACAGTTTTTGTTTTTTAGGTCAATTTTGTGTTATTTTAATTTAAAACGTTTTGCATTTTTAATTTAAAATAAATTAATTTATTTCTGACGTACTAAAATTCATTTATTCAAAAATAGAACCATCGATTTTATAACCTTCGATAGCTCAGTTGGTAGAGCGGTGGACTGTAGTTGACTTAAAGATAGAAGTAAATAGAAATCCATAGGTCGCTGGTTCAAATCCGGCTCGAAGGAACTAACTTTTTATCCTCCTAAAATTATATTTTATTATTAATTAATCGTTTATAAAACATAAAACTAAAGCACATTTTAATAGAATTGTTAGTGTTTCAGATCTTCGATAGCTCAGTTGGTAGAGCGGTGGACTGTAGTCGACTTAAAGGTAGAAGTAAATAGAAATCCAAATCTCGCTCGAAGGAACTAGCTTTTTAGCCACCCAAAATATCTTTCATTATTTAATAATTTATGAAACATAAAACTAAAACATATTTTTGTAGAATAATTAGTCTTCCAGACCTTCGATAACTCAGTTGTTAGAGCAGTGTACTGTAGTTGACTTAAAGGTAAAAGAAATAGAAATTCATAGTTGGCTGGTTCAAATACGGTTTGAAGGATTACTTTTTTATTTTTTTGCTATTTAAAAGAAGGCTTTAAATAAATTTTAAATATTAATTGTAGTATTTATAAAAAAATTCCATTAATTATAATTATGAATGACATATTTACAAATTTGTTTTAAAACAACATCATTAATGCTTTTTATGTATTTTAAATATATTTTAAAAATAATTTTATTAAAAAGGATACGAAGGATGCCTACCTTTTTGCATTGCTTATTTATATTCCATTATGGGCAATGTCTCACCTCAGAGATATATCATTTTTAAAATCCTGTGGCAATATTCATTTGCATTATTTTCATTTTTCACAGCACCCTTAAACATTTTTGTACCGAGAAAAGAACCTTTCGATTAAAACTATAATAAAAAAATATTTAAAAAAAAAGTTTAATAAAAAAAAATATGCATTTTCTCAATTTGCCAACAAAGAAAGAATGCATCCAGCCGTGCATGCTACTATTTAAACGGCTTTATATGTCAAGATGGCTTGGTCGGATCGCATAATAAGCAACGCATAAACAGGTCGGCAAGCAAAGAGAAGCAGGAATGCCATTTGCCATATTGACGACTGCCATTTGAAATGCTATACATGCATGTAAGTGAACCTTGTACGTGTGTATGCACATGTAAGCATGCCATCATTTACTGCACCCACACGATATACAAATACAATAGCAAATAAATTATATGCGACCACTCAGCCACCGGCACAACTGCACATACACACAACATACACTGACACAATACATTTATTTTTTTAATAATTTTTTACATTTAAGCTGCAGTTTTTTCAAACTTTCATTTAATTTGTTTGTTTACATTTTGTTGTTGCTTTTGTTACCATTCTTACTTATGTTTTGAATATGACTTTGCTCATTATTCAGCTGAACTCGTGGTAGAGTCACGTGTAACGGCAGTGCGCAATCGCATCGCAACAGCTGAGAAATAAGTTGCTCTTAACAATTTGCTCCTTGCTTTGTTTTTAGCGGAAATGTACATTTTCATTCATTGTTTTGTCTTCTTTTTATTTTGTTTTTATAAGGATTTTCTGTTACCAAACAGTTCAGTTCAATAACGGAAAATCAGTTGCAATACGTCGGCTTTACGGTACACACATGAAGCGCTGCGTTGACGGCAATAGAGTTTTTCGTTTATTTTTCGTTTTTGTGCTTGTAACAAGTTCGTTTTACGTCTTACAGTAAGGCAGTGTACGTTTGAATATATGCATGCGTGTGTGTGTTAGCCTTCGCAATGGTATGATTTTAAGAACGATTTATAACATCGGGTTCGTTTTTGCACTGCACTCCATTTTCTTATTGGTTTCGTACACGTTGCAATTTTAACAGGATATAACTAAAGGATTCTTTGAATTGGTGGCATAACGCATTTATCTGTTGTTGTGTGCGGTTCATTTTCGTTTATGTATATATTGCGGTATTGCTATCGGTGTCGGTTTCTATTTAATTTAATAAGACTTTTTTAACGGAATTTTGAATGTTAAGCGCTAAGATAAATTTTCAGTGAACAGTAAATTGTGCGAAAAATAATTTAATTTTCTTCGTAATCACATATTTTAATTTCTTTTATTGAAAATATAATATAAAGAATATTTTAAAGCAATTGAAAACGAACTAATGATTGTAAGTAATAATTAAATAGATTATGTGAATTGAATAAAATTTATTTATATAAATTATGCCTATTTTGAAACAATAAAAAAACCTGAAAAATTTTAAATAAAGATTTATAATAAGAAAGTTTTATAAATATAATTTACATAAACTCAAAGTGTAAAACTTATTTAAAATAAATTTAAAATTATAAAGGTAAGAAACAAATTATTATTAAAATATAAAAATGTTATTTGTAAATCAATAATTTAATCAATAATAATAATTTAATAAATAATTTAACATTACTGATGATGGGAATTTGGCAATACTGGAAACAGCTGTATGGTCAGCCAAAACTTCAATTAATTAAAACAATAAAAAAAAAATTTTTGTTGTTGTAGTTCACTACTGTTCGAAAAAACCTCTTTGTAAATTATTTAAATTAACAAATAATTTAATTTAATAATTTAATTGAAATAATTTCGATTGTTTAGCTTACAAATTTTTAATATATTGTTATTGAATTTTTATATATTTATATATATATTTTATTTTTGATTTTTTAAAATAATTATTAAAAATTAATTTCTTTTTTTTTGACCATAATTTATTTTTATATAACTATTACTCGTTATGTTTGTCTTAAAAAATATAAACATAAAAAAATTGTTTTTAATAAAATTCATTAAAATAAATTTCTAATAAATCAGAAAAATACATTCTACAGATGAGGCACTCAAAAAGAATTTAAATTTTTGGATTTTATAATTACTATACTTTAATCAATTTCGGATAACAATATAATAAATTACATTGATAAAAAATCAACTAAACCAAATCAATCTCAATCACATAACAGGGTCTAAACCTATGTTTTTATTAATATATTGGGTGATATTGAAAAAAAAGTATCTTCGGTTTTTTGATAAATTATTGAATTATTTGAAAATTTGAATCACTCCATGGGGGTATAACTTCTTTGGTTTATCGACAAAAACTCTGTCAAGTGATTATGAGTGGTTTTTTGGTCTGCAAATTTTCTACCATGAAGAGAGTTTTTTAGAATCATTTGAATTTCTTATCGTCGACTTTGAAGAAGATATATTAACATATCTTTTTTAATGAAAGAAACTGGTTTAGGTATTCATTTGATACAGATTCCTATTTATTGGAGATAAAAAAGGCTCATTTTTAAATAAGTTTTCAACGTACTATAAATAAATACTACTAAAGGAGTACTAAAAGAGTATTTATTAAAGTTGATTTTGAGGAAGATATATTATATATATCTTCTTATATATATATATATATATGTATCTATATATTAAAATTTATAATATATATTATATTATAAATTGGTATAAGCTTCTCTATGCAGATGTTATGAACTTCTGTACTCTGTTTTGATGAAAAAACATTTAATACAATGCCTTTATTGCTGGAAGAATAAGTGGCTCAATATTACAAGAGTTTTAAACGTAGAGGTGCAACGGTATTTATTTAAGTCCACTTTAAGAAGCATATATTATATGCTGTAGTCAAATCTCTCGCTACGTAGACATTTAATATGTTGATGAACTTGTTTAATACATTTGAACAAAAGAAACTAATTTAAAAATGCATTGAACCCAATGCTATTTTTGTTGGAATAAGTTCTAAAGGCAGAAGTGTAATAATATTCCTTTAAGTTTTTATTTAAGCAGTGTACAAATATTTTTAATATATTTCTAATTAATTGTAATTAATTGTAAACAGTGTAAACACCAGTTTTTATCAAAACCCTTTAGCGTAGAATAATTTTGTTTAATGTGTGAACACTCGTAATAGAGATAATGCATATAAAATCAATTTTGAGGAATATTTCGGGTTAGTTTCGTGTCAATTCATAAAAATTGGTTGTGGTACTAATTTTTTATTATATTTCTTGTCTTAAAAGCTTATATATCTTGTTTTGTTGAACCTATAATATTTGTATAATACCTTTAATAATTTAAATTTAATTATACTAATATTGTACAATTGTATTGTGTAGTACTTTATAATTATTTTGCAATTATACAATAGCAAAAATATATGCATAATAAAAATGTTCTTATTCTCTTATTATCTGTTTTATTTACATTAGTGTTAAGTGTGACGCAAAAATAGTATTTGAGCAATAATATTAAAATGTTTGCTGTAATCATAGTGTATTAATAATATTATTATAGTAAATATAGATACAATCTACTACTACCTGAAATGCTCGTGGAAGCTTTAGGCATTTTACTCTGAATTGTCAGTTTTTTAAGCATTTTATCAAGTCAAATTTATAATTTTTATATATATTTAAGTTTTGTTTTTTATTTAACGCTCAATTTTTATATATTTTAATTTTACCTATTTATTTAATTTAAATTTTATAAATTTTATATTAGAGAAAGTTTTAATTTATATCATAATAATGTAAAAATAGTGGAAAAGCAGACCAAATAATTAATAGTAATTTTTATAAATAAGTTAATATTCAAAAAAAAAATATTAAAAAAATATTGCAAATCAAAAGAAAACGAAGAATTTTCTTTATATTAAATAATTAAAAAAAAATATATATATATCTAATAAAATAATGTTATTACTTTAATTTATTTTAAAAGTAAAAAATATAGTCAAAACTAAAATAATTTATCAAAAGAAAACAAAATAGAAAAAAAATAATATTAAATTAAATTAAATAAAACTAAATTAAATTAAATTAAAAATAGCATAAAATAAAATAACAGAATACAATAAAATGAAACAAATTATAATAAAATAATAGAAGAAAATGAAATCAAATAAAGTATAATAAAATAAAATTATATAAATTAAAATAAAATAAATTAAAATAAAATAAAATAAAATAAAATAAAACAAAATCAAAACACATAAAATATATAAAAAAAAAATATTATAAAATAAAATAAAATAAAATAAAATTAGATAATGTAAAATAAATTAAAATAAAATAAAGTATAGTAAAAGAAAAGAAAATGATAAAAAAATCGCTAGAAAAAAGTGTTTCTTTGTGAAGATATTTATATATTTATATACATATTTATGTTTATTATTGGATTTACTTTTTTGTCGGATTTACTTTTAAAATGCAAATTTATAATTAGTTCGTTTAAATTATAAGGACGTTCCAAATACCCACTTAGACCTATTGGTCCATTGTTTTAATGCAAAAAACTAGAAATTTCTAGAAGTAAAAATATAAAAAGTAAATTTAATAAGTTAGAAAGTAAATTTAATAAGTTAAGTTAGAAAACTGTAATTTATAATTCATTTATTAAATTATATTTTAAGAAATAAATTTCGATAGTTCATAAAATAATTCAATATTCAATATTCAGTATTTAATATTCAATATTTTATTTTGAAATAGTGAATATTAAATATACAATTTAAATAAATAGCAACACAGTATTCATATATCGCTTAAGAACAGTTGATTTTATTGCTCAAATGTGCACGGAAACATTTCTATCTCATATATTTAGGAGATATATTGTCTGTGATAGAACTTAAACATAATAGTATTATAGTGCTACATTTGACCGGAAAATTACAAGTGGCTAATTTAAGAATAATTTGACTAGCGGTGATAGTTAATGTTTCCTCTCTGCATATGGTTTTACGTTTGAATTAATGTGAAGTTGAAGGATAATATAGTTATTGAAGGAGCTATGAAATAGTATTACTCTCCGTGAAAAAGAGAGTGGCTCCTACTTTTTTACAGGATCCTATACCGTTATAGGTACAAACTAGACGCTAACAAGCAATAACTTTGAGATAAAGTCCTACACTGATCTCCATAGTCACCAGATGCAAAGATGTTCGCTTTTTCGATATTAATAATTTTGCACGTAGGTTTAGATTTCGCAGGTACACATTCGCGTAATGACCGGTTCGTTTCATAGTCGTTCGACTTAGACTGATAGTTCCAGCTAAAGGAATATTATTCAAAAAATTATATTGCTTTTCAATATTTTTTGTTTTGATTCAATAAAATTTCATTCTAAATAAAAAATGTGAAGTTCTAAAGAATTGGATTACGCGGCTCTACTATTCTATTATATAAAATATGTATTATATCAATTTAATTTTATTTAAATGTTTTTTATTCTCGTTAAAGAAAGAGAATAATAATATATCGGAAACCATATAATTTTCCATATAAAAAATATGACTTTAATAATATTTAAACTCATTTTATCGATTGTCTTGAAAATTGAAAAATAAGTTTCTTATTTTTTTGCAAATAAATATAAATATTTAATGCCTTCAGACAAACATATGTGGGATTCTTTTACTCAGATATTTTTCATGTGTTTAATATGTAGCAAAAAAAGGAAACCTAATATTATTTAACACAACTTATACCCATAAAAATGGCAATGATGTAGGTTCCTGTCAAAAAGCTACGCATGGCCTCAATGCATTATTTAATACAGTTCAGTTCATAAGTATATTATTTAAACTGATGTGAACTTAAATTTTTATAATAATTTTTAAAGATTTCTTCTTATATGGGAATGGGAATTTCTTATATGGGAATTTTATAACTGCTATATAAACTGAACAATCAGAAAAATTGTTTTCTCCATTGTCAAATACTCAAATTAAATTTTACACAGAATGAGTTTATATTTTACTAAGAGAATATATAATTTTTAAGTTATATCTGTTCAGATTTGGATATAGCTGCGATGTAAATAGATACTGGTTACTGCTAGAAAAACTTGTTTATTTTATGTACTTGAAATTTAGAACTTGAGCATTAATTGAGAATGCAACTTGTGAAATAAAAATATGATTGATTAGTATTAATTAACATATAACTCGCAAATAAACCAAGTTATTTTTCAATTAACAATGTATTGTATTAAACCTGGACTACTTTATGGCAGTATTGCGTTTTGCCAATTGCCAAAATCAACATTAAAAATTCTTCAAAGAGGGCAAAATATTGCCTTAAGAAAACTGGTTAACGCCCCATGGTACGTCAGATATCCGCAGAGATCTGAGAGTCGATTCAGTCGAAAAATACATTAAAGATCGTGCTCTGAAACTGTTCAATATAATTGACAGTCACAATAATCCAACACTCAGCATCCTAAAAATACAGCGAAATTTGATAAACACAGGCAGATAACATACAAAGACATCAGATCCATCATATTATAAAGTCCCGTATTCAGTTATTCTTAGTGTGACTTAAAACAGTCCACAGATAAAATAAAATAAAAATAGGTGCTGATTCACCAATTCAGACATCTGAATATCAATATATGCTTTCTTTTTATTATTACTTTTTAACAATGTCAACTTTTTCTTCTTGTGTTTAATCATTTATCTATCTTATAAGTGAAAATTTATCTTATTAGTGCATTTGTTATTATTTGATATTACTAAAGCTTGAGTGGGGAAATATTTCTGTAAGACCTTATTTGATATAGGATTTTCTGATATATTACTGCATCAACTACATATAATTGCATTATAAGAGATTATTTTTACCGTCCACATCATAAATACAAGCCTTTTCTGTACAATTCTTAAATTTAAGTCCTTTTGCGATGAGTTTCTCAATCATATAAGTGGAGGATATACCTCTAGTATATATGGTACTGTGAGGAAAATAAAATGCTTGTTATGCTGTATCTTATTGGTCTAATACAATGTATCGTGTTATATTTCACCTAAGCAGCTTTGTAATCTTCTCGCATTTATCACACTCCTTAGAGAAATCACGTCGGCAGAAGTAACAGTTCTTAGGATAGTTCTTATTTTTTAGATGCAGTTAGATAAAAAATAAAACTAATACGGATAAATATTTGTAATTTCAATTTCTTTCAAAATGGGTGTTTTTATTTCTTAACCTTTTTTTACGTTATTATTATATGTCTAATATGAGTCTACTATAAGTCTACTATAAGTCTATTATTTATTGATATTTTCTTTTGCCTTGGTTTGTTTGTCAAATGCAGGTAGGAATCTATCTAGGCTACGAGTCCTATTAATTATAATTTTTTTTAACTAGATTTACTTCGCGAATGGTTTTAAGTATTATGATATCATGCATTATCATTATATGCATTAAATTTAAATGAAATTAAAGCTATGTTTTAATGTCATTGTGACATATGCAATACATATGTGTTAAAAATAAAACTCGTGTTTGGTATTAAAGAAAACAGTGTCAATATTTTGTGAATTTATTCTTTTTTATGGGCTGCATATATAAAAAGTGAATAAATTTTTCTATGTGGTTACGACATATGCGTTATCTCCCATGCAATAATTAAGCGCATATAGATATGCGCTTAAAATAAAATGTCTGACATTAAAATACGACTTTCACAGACAAAATATTATATCCATTTCATTTTTAATACTTTTTTAATTTATTTCATTTCAGTTTTTCATTTATTTTTAATGTTTATTGAGATATGGATTAAAATGCTTATTATTTTAATTATATTTGTGATATTTTTAATTCTTCTTATTTATTTGTCTTAATGTTAATTTTATAAAATTATTTTAGCTGCTGTTTAAATTTATTTTTCTTCGAATGCAAATATACTGCAATGAAACCTATATTAAACATGAAAATTTTTTAAAGTAAAAAGTTTAACAAATAGAAATTTTCCTTTAAACAACAATTAAAATTTTATAGTTAAATAATTAAGATGAAATTAATGAGTAAATTTACACTCTATGTGATAACATTGAGTATATTTGATATAAGAAATTTAATTAATATTACGGTATTTCATTCAATAATTTTAATGTAAAGAGTGTTCCTAAAATTCGCCTGTATAATTCTAATAAATTTTTTTCAAAAAAAAAATTTCTAAAAAAAAAAAAATTATTGGCATATATAAAATATTGAATATTAAAATCTTATTTTAATTTTTTTCTCAGAATGTTTTATATTCAGTAATTATTTATGACAATTTTGCGTCATTTATGATTTATTTCCTATTAAAATATGCCATAACAGATCTTCTTGTAATGTGAATATCTTTAACTAAATTGTTAGGTATGTAGTAAATAGAATTGGATATTTATTTCTTTCTAGCAAATATGTTTTGTTTTTGTGGTTAAGGTGAAATGCCTTATGCGCCGTTAAATCGACCGTTCTCGCAATGTTGCGCACGGCTTCATAACAGTAATATTACTATACGGACTATAATACCCCGTCTTTGAAAAGGCTTCTCGAAACCACTTTCACATTACTTTGAGAAGAGTCTCTTTTATGTTAGCAATTTAAGCCATGCTCTTACGATTTTCAATCAACATTCAGACCCAATTGTTTCTTTCTACCGCATTATCCTGTTGTCTACACTATTTATAAGTCTAGTTTCTGATTTCTTTCTAGCGAATAGGACGTAGTGATTTTTTAACTTTAAATGCTTCTATCTTAAATATGTGTATAGTACAGTTTTCAGGAAGTTTTGACAACTTTCCTATGTTAAACTCAAGATAATAGATCCCAGCTCCGATTTGCTTTCGCACAATATTTCGGAAGCACCTAAGTTTAGTTTATATAGGTATTTGAAGAAATTTCGCTTCAGTTCTAAATCTTCGAGTCTTTTAGTATCGATATTTAATTGAATTTTTTGTTTTCAAATGCATAGTCAGAAAGAAATGCATAGTTTAAACTGACTGTATCATTCAGATTTGTTGAAATATATTTAAATCTTTTCCAGTAATTCGTAGCTTTTAAGTGAAAATTACTTTCCAACTCCGGTGTGCTTTAATGAGGTGCTAGAAAAATAACTATATAAGTGGTAGTTAAAGTTTTAGTAATATGGGGTCTAAGTAGAACTAATAGAACTAAATAGAACTAAGTAAGTATACGATTAGAAACTTTTTAATTTTTCTAGCAGCAACAATATCTCCTCCTTAAGTTTTTATTCACTCTTTCTAAACATATAATATACTTTTTTGTATGGTTTTAGTTTTTTTTTATTCTTTATAATATACTTCTTTTGCTTTAATTGAATTAATTTCTGCGTCTATAAAAATTACTTATATATTGATATTTTGACTAATGACTGTTTTGCTGTTTTAACTATAGGTTAACATCGATCAATGCTGTTATTTTTAAAAAATATTCAGCTTTTAAAGTTGCCTTCCCGTTGGATTAAATTTATTTAAAAGAGATAAAATATCTACGGTTTTGAGATAAATTTGCAATTGCATTAAATATACCATATGCTGTAAATTTTTAATACAAAAAAAATTTTAATTTAAAAAACCGAATCCAGTACGGACGAGTGCATCACTCTAGCCACGAGTATTGAAAAACTCGAACCGCAGTTGTGTTTCTGGGGAACAATTAACATGCACATCACGGCTTTTTATGGTGCATGAGGTTAAAGTGAAATGGATTCTAAATTAAAAGTGCACTTGAATGTGAAAAACTTTTACCATTTTTAGTTTAGCCACATAGCATATCGAAATAGATTAGGTTTTCAATTTTTATTATAAAGAACAAAAATTTAATTAAAGAACTTTTAACCTGCATCAGAAAAATATTTAAAAAATTTTAAAGATTAAAAAAGAACAATAGACGGAACATAATCAAACTGAATGCAGCTTCGATATTTGTATTTTTCATAAAAATGAGAAAAAAGGAGTTATTTAAAATCAAATGGACTTATGGCGCTTTTTATAAAATTTTTAAATAAATAAAAGCTAGAAGCTTATAATTGTCTTGATACGGAATCATTGCAGTTTAAATACATCTTAAGAATAAATTAAAATGGTTGGAGAAAACTAAAACAAAATAATTTGCTCTTTTGTTCCACTTAATCTGGAACAAATTCTCTTAAAAAAAAACAAATACTGTTTAAATTGATTTTATACACCTTCTTTTAATCTATTTTTCTTATCTAGATATAGTGAGATGCGAAGGATAAGTTCCTCATTGAGTTATAAAAGTTATTAATGATTTAAATGCATTTTGAAAGGATCAATGCGTATTTTCTATCTAGGAATATTGAGTGAATATATATGAATATATTTCGCATTGAGGTAAAGGATTATTAAATTTTGCACAATACAAGAATTCATGATAAAATTTTAGTAACAAATGATTGCTAAATTGTCTAGTGTACTAATTAATAATTTGTTGTTATGAAGACTATTATATCAGTTAGTAATTTTTTCGAACTTGTCGCACAACAGCATTGGAGTCGATAGTGGCTTACCCCTCTGCGTCAGAGATAGATTGTCGATTATGCTTAGTAGCAGGCGAAACTTTCAATCACATTCTCTGTGACTGTCCAGCTTTGATCTGGGCCAGGAGGAGGTCACTAGGTCGAGAACTACTCACCCTTTCTGACATTAAGAGTTCCTTAACGGCTGATATTCTGGCTTTCATTCGGAAGGTGGAATGCCTTCTACTCGGTTAGGGTCCGTTGGAGCACAAAAGATCAACCATGGTTGCAATGCTCTGCTATGTTGGGAGCTGGTATTCTGTTTATTTCTAATTCTATTATTTTTTATAGTCTGCTATGAAAGTAGTAAGTCATTTACTGACTCATTATTATAAGAAAATTTAAGTACAATAAGTTATGAAAATCTTTAAACTACAGAAAATAACCATCACTGTTTAAATATTTGGATAGCATGATTACCATTTTATGTTCATGATATAGTTGTATAAAATCAGAATAAAACTTTAAGACTAATTATTCGTATTTGCTTGTTTGTAGTGTAAAGTGATGCCAAATGATATAAATATCCCGATATGACTCTGATTTCTAAGGCATATCGATATAACAATGGATTTTAATATTCATTGTATGGATATTATTAATGATTGTAATAAAATCAACTATATATAATTTCTTTACTCTACGCTAGGTTTTCCATGTCACTTTCAATAGATTAAAATTTTTTGTGAACTATATTACTAATCTGACAATCAAAAAAAGAATATAAACATTTATTTTCGAATACAATTTGTTTTTAAATAATTAATATTGATAGCAAAGTATCAATTTGTTCTGCAAAAAATTTTGATAAGAGAAAATTGATATATGCAAAGTATTTATATTCTTTGATATGTTATTTATAGAATAAATTAAACATTGTACGATTTATTTTTAATTAATTTAATTTAATTTTTAATTAATCCAAACGGTATTTATAATAGACGATTTTAGCAAGGTGTCATATCTTTAGATGATAGAAAAAATAATAAATAATTTTTGTGAAATGTTTGAAAGATACAAAAGTAAATTTGAATTTGAAAGAATGATTACAGCTTGTTTAAGTAACACCAAAGAATGCAGATTCGTTTTGTATATTTTCCAAAATCATATATAACGGGGTAATTTATGTGTATGATATATATATAAGTTAACTCCCGCGGCTTCTTAAATCCGGCCCCTGTGCTTCCATTAACGGCATAATTATACTATATTAGTTAATCGCCTGATTGCACTAAACGGGACATCAACTTGTATATCTGAAAAAATACCGTTTGGCCTTCGTAGCTCTCAACGAGATCATTAAACCTTATTCACTTCTTTTTGGGCTATTGAAGCAACAACACGTAATTAAAAACATGGTTTTATTTAAAAGAAGCTTTAAAATTAACCGAAGTATGTACAATATAACACAAATAATTCTATTCATCATCTAATATCTAATCATCTAAGCTAATGTATCATATAATCAACTATTTTCTAACGAATTTCGTTTATCTTGGAAACGATTTCGGAATCCTGAGACAAAGTTTGAGAGTCTCGAAAATCTTGTGTTAACTTAAACTCTCTAAAGTTAGCAGTGTAAACCTACAACCTAAATAAGATCCTGGCAGTCTAAAATATTCATTTGTCACTCTGTGAATGTATATTATAAGATGGTTGTGACTTTTGTTGGGTTTACAATATCTAGAAAAAGTCGTATTATTTATTATTATTATATATTTTAATTACATTTTTTGAAGTAAATACTCCATAATCCGAAAATTCTTTATGTACTAAAAATCTTTAAAATAAACATACCTAGTTTGTACCCAAAATCTAAATGAGGTCCTGACTGTTTAAAACTCTTATTCGTCAACGATTTTAGATATTGAAAATTGATGTATATTGTAAGAAAGCTGTAACTTTTGTTGGTTTTACAATATCTAGAAAAAGTTGTATTAATTATTATTATTAAATATTTTAATTACATTTTTTGAAGTAAATACTCCATAATCCGAAAATTCTGTATGTACTAAAAATCTCTAAAATAAACATACCTAGTTTGTATTGAATATTATTATCATATTTTTTAATCACATTTTTTTAGATACATTTTAGGTACAAATTAGCTGATTCAAATAAATCGAAATGAAACTAATTAAAACGATTTGATTGAAATTGAAAAATTTTATATAAGAGACTTGTGTTAAATATTATTAACACAAATTTTTAAGCATCATTTTATTAACAACTAATAAACAATCAAATTATCAATTTCAAATAATACAATACGGTTACATATCTAGATTTTATTGTATTTTTAAGGATTTAAAAGATAAATCGATTTATGGACCTTTGCTCCCAGTAACGTTTGTCATAGATTAACTTCAATTGTGGACGACTAGTTTTACTTTTTTCTATATTGTAATATTTTTGTTTTATTTCTGATTTTAGTTAATATTATAATCACTATAAGTAAATTGTGTTTAACAAGGTACAACACAAATAGAGTTACTTTTTGAACCGATTTTATATTTACTCAAATAGAAATCAAAGCTGCACTAAGAGGAATAAATAATCAATAATTCTATATAAGCAAAATATATTTAAGGAAACAATATTGTTGAAAAATAGATAAAAGAAATATATTTACAATATATTTACTTCACAGAAGTGAAGTGACGAAATATAAAATAACTATCTGTAGTAATACTTTCACAACTGTTTGTTTTTTTTTAACATCTAAAACTTACTATGGACACTATTGGTGGGTTTATACTCTATTTAGTTGGAATTTGAATTTGTGAGAAGTGTCACAAAACTAATTTACACTTTCGTTGTAAATAATTTTTAATTTAAGATTGCATCAATGGTGCATGAACGAACGAACCCATATGCAGGAATGAAAATGTCAAAAAGATCAGAAATTTCAAGGGCTTTGTCCTGCAATATTTTTGTTGTCAACTCACTGTTGTTGAAGCAGAAATATAGAAATACAGAAATATCTGAAATGTGCTTCATATTTTTACAAACAATCCTAAGCACAGACATTTCATAAATGCATTTTCATTATTTCTAGTGCATGAAACTCATGCGAGACAATTGCATTTGAATGTATGCTGGTACATGAGTTCTTCTGACTGAGTATCTACCATATGTGTATGTTAAGTTTAAAATGCATGTGAGGAATGATGAATGTTCGTAATATCTTGTGACACTAGTGCAAAGATACGATATGTCACTACTCAAGTGCGAAAATTAAACGGACATGAATAATAAAAACATTCGATTTTGTAAACTAGCGATAAACATGCAGCGATCGTAGCAAAAGCGGGATATTAGATAGGGTTCGCATAGGTTTAGAATTAAATATGTAGTCCAAATATCTAGGTATAATGATGCTTTTTATTACCTATATTAATAATTATAATATTACAAATTTGTATATTGTTATACTTACTGCAATGGTCATAACAACTCGTTACCGAGCTTCGATCTGACGCAACACTCCACCTTCAGGCTATTCTATTATGAGAGCAACTTCCCCCTCAATTTGAATTTGAGCGTTGGTGTTTTCTCAACTTGATAAATAAAATACTTACTTACTTTAATGGCCATAACAACTCGTTACCGAGCTTTGATTTGAGCCAAAACTCAAACTTCAGGCGCTTCTATTACGAACGCAACTTCTCTCTCAACTCGAATTTGAGTGTTGGTGCTCTTTCAACTTGATTACCACACTAGAGATGCGGTCTACCATTACGCCATCTTGCTTCAATTACCGATTCAAATAATGTTTTTATAGAGCAATATTATCCATTCATACGAAATGACCAAGTCAACGAAACAGTCTTGACAACGAAAATGTCTTGACAAAGCTTGTACAGCTGGTGGTTCATTCGAATACGATAATCATTGCCAACTCATAGAGGATCAAAGATCTTACGAAGAAATCTTCTCTTGTTAACTTTCAAAGCTGCTTCATCATTTTGCGATACCGTTCATGCATCTATGCTGTACAGAATAAGGTGAAATGAGATTAGACTAAGGATGCGATTAGATTGAGATTGTGGTCAGATACTTTGCCTCTGAAAGTCGAAGATCCAATCTCTTAACTAAATATAAATCACTTGATATCACTATTTATAAATACATATGAATTTTGATTACCTATGTTTATTAATTGTTGCAATTAATTATTTAAAATGAATACCTATAATATTATCATGTTATACATGTATTATTTATAATACTTTGTATAAATGCGGTCATATAAGCATTACTTTATATCAATAGTCTTCATTCTTATCAATATTTTAAGAACATTTTATAAACCTAGAAAGTAACTCATTTATGTGATTAGTATGCCCTTCAATTCAGATTAACTAAATTTTAAAGTTCTTGTGCTTGTTAGTTTTACTAATCTCTTCTCAAAATGGAGTGGCGTAGTGCCATACGGGTTTGAGAAGTTATGTTGGCATAAAAATGATTGCTGTCCTGTAAGCTCATTTGTATTTGGGTATTTTAAACATTAATTATTTTTTTAATTTGATGTGGTTTTTATAACGTAATTTTAAAGAGAGAGCTTGCTTTAATATACTTTTAAAATGTAATATATCTCAATTTTAGCTTAGTAGAAAATTAAAGCGGGAGAAGTATTTAGTTAGATATAGAGTTTCTATATTTTTATATAAATAGTATAAATATATTCTATATATTAAATATTAATAATTTAATATTTGAAATATATTCTAAATTATAGTTTAAAACTACTCTTTGAAGCTGTATAAATTCAAATAAGAAAAATAATTTATTCATATTGCTACATCATATGAATATCATGGTATATAATACTATATCCTATGAGACTTTAATTAACCCTTGAAAACTTGGTGAAAGTTCAAAGTGTGTGAACAACACAAGAGTTCAGTCAATAAAAATAGAGAAAAGTGGACAATTTTTTTATAGAAGTGTATAGAAAAAAAAACAAGCGCTTGAAATATCTCATTATTTCCACGACAATGCTGAGTTTTTTATTCTGAAATATAAAGGAAAAAATATGTTTTATTAAAAAAAGGATGAATGCAGCTTTCATGCAAAAATAAGAAAAGAAGAAATAAACTGCGCGTATATTTTTTACAATAAAACACTTTTATCAGGTAAACATTTCATGTTACTTTTATTAAAAAACAAGCTTAAATCATCTATCAATGTCTCCACTTGAAAAGATTTATATATAGCAATTGCGACAAACAAGATTATATACGCGTACCACCTTATTAATAATATATAATTTGTTACAGGAATTTAGAATTGGTGTTTAAAATAAATAAATTTAAATATATTTCTTATAACAAAAATTAAAAATTTGGTAATATTTAAACAAAAATTAAAAAGTTTGAATTTTTTAATAAAATTATATTTTTTTTTCAATATAGTCTCCCGCAACTAAAAACATTTATTCCAACGATCCATCAATAATTTTATATCAACTCTGTAATGATTTTTCAAAAGCTCTGCAAAATACTGTTCCACGGCTGCGATTGCTTCTTCATTCTATGAAAAACGCTTTCCAAGAAGATATCCGTTTAAATTTCTGTAAAGGTGAAAGTCAGAGGGAGCCAGATCTGGAGTACACAGTGGGTGTTCAAGCAATTTGTAGTTTAATTCGTGAAATTTCAACATCGTAAAGAAACACGCGTGAACCTGTGCATTGTCTTGATGAAAAATGACTTTTTTCTTCCGTAAGCTAGGTTTTTTTCAAATTATTTTTTAATCCAACTGGTCCAAAAGCTGGCAATAATTACCAGAGTTATTTGTTATACCTTTTCAAGATAATTAATCAATAAAACTCCTTTTGTATCTCAGAAAACGGATGCCATAACCTGTTTTGCCGATCTTTCTGAGCTAAACTAATAGCTTCAGTCCACTTTAAACCTCTACTTCTTCATTTAAAATATAGACTACTCGTTCGTCCGAAATGATTATGCTATAAGCAATTTCGCGCTTAGTCAAACGTGCATGTCTACGAACAGTGTCGTAGACTTTGGAAATCATCGATACATCAGCTTCAAACGGTTTTTTGAAAAACTGAATTGAGAAATGGAGTTAAACATGTGTGTTTACATGAAATGTTGAAATGGCTTATAAATTTTAATTCGTTTATTGGTTAATAGGCGTCGCTATCAAAATTTTTTAGATAACCTGTACATTCTGCTAACATAATATGTGAATAATATAACTAATATCTTCTTAATACTAAGTTCTACATCCATAGCTAAACTGTAATGTTTTAAATTACTCTTGGCTTGGAAGCATATATTCACATCATTGAACTTCCATTACGTTTCATATACGAGTAGTGTTCGTAAATAATAAATAGATCTGTTTAGTATGTTCTTTCTTTACAGCTAACAGCGGCCTTAGCTTTTAAAATAACAGAAATTGAGCAGCTTCTATTTGAATATATGGACACTGTTTTATAGTATTACTTTTGTTTGTATAATGATTAAGAAAAATAACAAAATGTAAAATATAAATACATAATAACAATAGTAAAACTCGATACGAACTCCACAAATTGTTGGTGAACCTTCAGAGGATCAATTGACGAGACATTCTTATCACAATTAAGTTCAATTTTACAAAGTTTCAACAAATAAGTCTGACTTTTTCTTGATGTAATTAAGAGTGAACTCAATGAACTTACTGCAGCTTGACTATCTGATATAAGAATATTAAGAGTGAATATATTATCCACTTCAAAGCAACCAAACGTAGTTCTTATACCAACAACTTCTATCAGAAAGCCACTGCAGTGATAAGTTAATAAAAATTGATTGAAAACTGATTTTGATTCTCAAAAAAATTTTGTTACCTTATCCGCTAACAGTCACAGAAAGTTTCATTATAGTTCTGACCTTCCTTCAAGCAAAGATTTTTTGTCTTTCAAGCTAGATCTTGGGTCTTATTAAAACGATAACCGTATCCATTTCGAAACTTGGAGTCACTAGTGTAAATAGTTGAACCCTTTTTAAGACGGGCTTTTCCTTTTAAACCGTCAAATGTTATATGTAGCCGGATTGTCATCATTTTAAAGCTTGAAATTATAACTGTGGATATAGTCATTTTTTTCTCTATTGTGAAAGAACTTTCAATCAAAAAGTATTAAGTTAAAAAGGTTTTTTTAGTGCAATGGATAGAGTAGTACTCAAGGCACACGTAATAGAGAGTTTTGCCATATGTTGTATGCTATTAACTATCAAATAATACAACGGTTTATCTCACAACAGACCCATCAAGTTTACAGAAAACCTAAAATTTATATTAAAAAATTTACAAATTCAATGAAATGCTTTCACTTTAATTTAATGTATTTATAATCAATGTGCATTTGTAAAATCAATGTATAATACAAACAATTTACAAAATTTCAAACAATTAAGTTAACGAAATTCATTACATTGGCATTGAAATGCTTCATTCAACCAACTTCGAAATGCAATTAAAAAGCCATCAATAGCCCAGCCTCATTAAAAGCAGCAGATGGGAAACATTTAAGCAGCCTTGATTTCAGTTTATTCTAATATTTTGTTTATGTTAACAAATTATTTTAAATTTTCTTTTCTTTTATAAATTCAAATATTTCTTTTATAACAATAGAGAATAAATAAAAAATTAATTTTATTCGAAGTACTAGCAGTGTTTAATACACTGATTAAGTAAGAAAATTGTTTAGAAGTTTAAGAAGATTCAAAAATATATTAATGATATATTATTATATATATTATATATTAAAGATAATATATTAAATATGTTAAACTATACAATATACCAAAATGAATATAAATAAGATCTATAAATCTTTCTTTAGTGTCTGTTCCACGTCAACCGGTATATTATATTTAAAAAACATTACTTCAATAAACTTTTAAAAAAAAGTTTGATAGTTCATAATAATTATAACATAGATCGGGTATAGAATCCATGATTAACCTTTTGTATTACTTATCGACCCCAATTGAGTAGTAGGCACTCCGCTATTCAAATGAAAGCTAAAATGACAGCTGTTGAGGACATAATAACTACTGTTGTGGATAAGAACTACTGTTAGATCAAGAGCTTTCCTCTGGCCTAGTTCAAAGCCGTACAGTCACAGATAATTTGACTAGATGAAATCTTGCTTTTAAGCAAAGACATTTTGTCTTTTCGGACAAAATCGTCTTATTAACTTGTTTTTTTTCTCTTTATTCACTCCACTTGGGACCATAAGTTTTTAATCCAATTACAATATCTTATTCTAATTATAGATAATATTTTTAATTTTGACCAGTTCAGTCCTGTAGACATAAGCTCTGCTAACACCGACCTTCTCTACGTGATCTATCAGATCTTCCTTAACCCGCTAGATTCCATTCTAATGCGACTCTTAATATGTCAATGGGTTTTTTACGGAGTGTGTGCCCAATTCATCTGCAGAGTCAACTTATTATACAGTCTTTAATTTCTTTTTGACTAAAAAATTGACAGATCGGTTCGTTGCTAATTGTACAAGACTGGAACACTTCACAGATAAACCATATGTTATTGAAATATTGAATCTTGTTTATTTCATTGGTGTTGATTTGTCACATGATGACTCGATAACTCCCTAATGACGGAAATTTATGCAAATATATTAAACTTAAAATATTATAAATAAAAATTTAATTACTAATTAATTACATTTAGTATTTATTATTTCAATTGTATAATTATAATAAATTAAAAATATTCACTCGTCAGTGAGTGACGAGTGACAACCTGGATTTTGTTCTTCTGCGGAGCTTAACCTAACTATGGTTGAATAGATATATCAGTCCTCACTGCAATTGCCCTTTAACTAAGAAATAGATTTATATAACTCTTGTTCTATTAAAGAACTAACATATTCACAACATATTTATAAATATTTATTAAATATTTACGTGTGTGTTTTTTATACAAAGAACTTTTTGAAGAATACTCGTATCGTTATCCCGAGAAATATTTTGTTTTATCTGTTATCAAATATTATAATCTTATTACCATAAAGCGAAAGAAGTTACTGTAACATAAAAAATTACTAACTTTTTATTTCTATACAAATACTTTAAGCTTTGCTTTAAGCTCTCTTACTAAGGTTAACTTTTATAAAATCTACTTAATTTTTTTATACAGAACCCACTTTGCCAGTTTTTCTCTGTTAGATTTTTGTAATATATTTTACTTTATTTACTCGCATATAAAAAGCAGTAACTTTTTGTTAGATTATATATATATATAAAATGTAGCGTAGAACTAGAAAGAGTATTATATATAATCTTGAGAAATATAAACCACAAAATATTGTAATGGGGAAGCAAAAATCAACAAACCCAAGTAAAAAAAAAATAAAATAAATTCTCTGCATTCTGCTTAAGTAGAAAATGCAAAGCACTGAGTGCAAAAATGCAAATAGTGAAATGATTGCATAAATACAAATAGTAACATGAAGTCCATTTACATAAGTACAAATATATGCACTCGAAACGTATTGCATATCACATGATGATATATCACAGTGAGACTATCATATGCGGCATGAACAAAAGTAAGAAGCAGAAAATGGCGCAACTGCGTGTATTTTATTATGACAGGAAGATCTTTGTGACCCCAGGACAAAAACGTTAACTTAGAAACTACCAGGATATTTACATAGCATATACTGACTGTATTATTTCAGCTTCAACAATGACAAATGTTTAGATTGCAAATACAAACCAAAAATATACTCTTTCTTATCATTGCAACATTTATAATTCTTCTAAGAACGTGAGAAAAATTCAAATTAAAATAAGTTCATGCAAAGAAGTTTTCAAAAATAATAGTTTATAACAGTAACAGTTAAATAAATTAGTGAACTTTTTTATTGAAACTGAAAATTGTTGTAGAGTTGTTAAAAGGACGAATATACAAGGACTAGAAAGATAAACTGGAACTATTTAAAAAGAACTTCATAAAGAAGTTAAATAGATGAAATAAATTGAAAGTCATTTAAACTAAATTCAGTAAGATATTATTTAAAGAAATAATATAAGTTAACTTATATAAACTTAACTTATATATATATATATATATATATATATATATGTATATTCAATAAGTATAAATATATTCACTGATATATACATTTCAATACAATAAATACATGCTTATGCAAATGCAATGAATGGAATTTTTTCCATCCATCTATGCGTTTTTATTTTGGAATAAAGGCCCACATCATCAGCAGGCAAGTGAGTAGCCCCTTGCCAAATAGTTTTTCATCTTTTGTTGGTTTTTCCTTGGTTTTCTACATTTTTTTATTTATTGCCTTAGAGAAACTTTTCATTCGATCAAGTTATGCACAAATGATGCGAATAATTTCATATTTTTTTATTAAAAAATTCTTTAAAACTTCTGCAGTATGGTATGAAAATTATTTTAAAGTGAAGAATGATTGGTCAAGCTTCACAGGAACAAAATTTGAAGATTCACTTTACTGCATTAAAATTCATAGTTAAATTTTTAAATTAAAATGCAATGAAATATAATATTCTTCTATTTATATATTTTTAAATGGAAGCTTAAAAATCATAAATGATTGAATTATTTATTTAAATGCATTTAAATACCTCCATTATTGAAGATACCGATACTAAGTAGCTTTATGACTTAATGGAAAGGAAACAAAAATTGATTTTTATTTGTAAAAAATGCTTTATTTTGCAATTTGATTTCCCTAAACTTTAAAGCATTATCTCTCTGTGCCAGAAGGTGCTTTGTTTTTGTGAGAAAATGATTTTCATCTTTTTTAAGCGTTTAAGCGTTTATGATTGTAGCATCCAATTGTTACAAAAGGTTTCAAAAATATTTAGAATTTATTAATTTCACTTCTAAACTATTAGGAGATAATCAAGTAATGATATTCTTTTTGCTTCATAAAATATTAAAAGTGATACTTTTTGGCCTAAGTTAGAAGCTGAAGAATCAATTTTATAATATTCCATATATTCTTTTTATTTTATTTCAGAATGGTCACGGAAGATTTAGATTTAATCTTCCGCATAGTTATTAGATGACACAATATAATTTTTTCTTTTCCTCTATTGTCGTAGATCGAACTCAGGGATTGTATAATCACTTTTAACCGAACTACAAATAATTTATAAGTTATTATTTTTTAATAAGAAGTTTCAACTAATTTATATACCATTTGAATATGAGTCCCTAATTTTTTAACTACAAATGACTGTTGACTGCTGAATATATTGTGGTTTATTGGTATTTATAATATCAATTTGTCATTGTTACTTTAATTAAAAATATATAAAAATAAAATCAATAAAACAATAAACAATACAATAACAGAACAATAAAAATCAGTTCTGAAAAAATGAGAAATATTTTGTAAGACAAGTTCCCAGCATATATTTTCCCGAACAGATATTAACTTTGGTCGCCCTAAGAATAGCTTAAATTGGGGTTACATGCGCTTATAGAAAGGTTTGAGTTTGAAACGAGATTAATATAAGAATATATACAATTACCTTTTATTACTAATTTTGTTTTGAATCTTTTAATCAAGCTAAGCTCTTAAATTGCTTAAACTGATATTATCTTTGATCTTACCAAAAATATTCTTCACATCGTGGAATTGGATATGAACGTTAAAATGTGTGAGTTCTAAAAGAATCTTAATAAACTTTGTTTGAAAAAACAGAGGATGATGACAATACAAACCCATTAATTACATTTAAATTTTAAAAAATTTAAAGTAATCTTCATTATAAAATATTAACTCAAAAGGTGCTATCCAAAACTTAAAAATTGATTTTTTTTTAAAGTATTTCATATGAATGTTTATAATATAGTTTTTTAATGTTAACTCCATTAAATTGTGGTGTTGAAATTTTTTATTTAAATATTTTTGAATTCGAATACTTTCTAAGACCACTGATGATGAGTACTTAACAATACTAGAAATAGCAAAATTGGTCACCAAAATTTTAATAAAGTAAATAAAAATTTTTGTTGTTGTCTTTTCATTTCTATTGGAACCCTTTAAGCTTGTAAATAATTTCTTTTCGTCATAAGACGCGTTACTTTCGGCAAAAAAAAATTAATATTGAATTTTTTTTTATGTTACATTTGAACATTTGAAGATGTTCTTCATTAGAAAAAGATTTTTTTGATAATTAATTGTTATAACGACTAATTGGTCGTAAGCTTTTTGATATTCCCTGGGCTTAGGTCGTTTATTAAATATATACAAATTATAAAAAAAAATGCACTTATTAATTTATGTTAATATAGTGTTTAAAATATCTTGCCATTTTTATTTATATGTATTTTAAATATTTTTTTTTTTTTGTTTATGTACACTGAAGATAGTCCACGAAGTAGACCGAAATATCTGTATTACGAATACATTTTAAAATATAAAATATTATTAAAAATATTTAACACAAAATACTAAGTATGATTTTTTATCATTTTATAATTTATTGTTTTAAACAAAATAAAAAAAAATTGATTATCATTTTTATATGTTAAATAAGTAAACTAAGACCGATGAAAATCAAAAAAAAATTTTTTTTATTTTAAAGTTTGTCTTTAAGTATTCCAATTGTTTTTTTCTATAACTTTTTTTATTTAACGTTACGTCTAAACAAGATGAAGTGCTCCTCTTAAGGAAAGTTTTATATTTTTAATTTAAGGATCTCTTTAAGTTTTCAAATCGATTAACTGCACCATTTTCGATTATAAATACAATTTTTTTATTGTACATTACGTATAAATACGATAAATGTTTTTCACAAGGACAGTTTTGTTTTTATTTCTCCGAGTCTCTCTCCGAGTTTTCCAAATCGATTCACTGCACCAATTTCATTGCACCAATTGTTTAAAGTGTAAAGTGTTATGTTTATTTTAAAATTGATTACTTCCTATTACAGGCTATAAATTCTTCTAGTTCTGCGTCTGAAAGAGAAATTTAAAAATCATTTTAATACCTCTTTTTAATTAAAGAAATAAAACAGAAATTTCCGTTCAAACATGCAAAACTAAATCTTATTGGATATTGAATTATTCTCGTTGTTTGCTTTGGCATAAAATCAAGATTGCATATGCAGCAAAATTAAAGAGTACCGCACATGCCAGCATGTAGGCGAATCGGTTGCCTTTGAAGAGATATTTGCAGTATAAGTTTTATATAAGCACACTTCCAAAGACCCACATTTTCGTTTGTATTTTTGATTTCAATTTCAATTTTGCATTTAGCTGGAGGCACATCTTATTAAATCATTTGCATGAAATATGGTAAGCACCAAACTAAAAATGTCCTCGATGTAAGTTGCCAAAGTAATATATATATATGTAAGTATACTCATATCTTCATTATTGCAGTGATGTGTTAGTTGCACACTGCAGTATCTGAAGAAAATAT
This sequence comes from Teleopsis dalmanni, assembly GCF_002237135.1. Lineage (NCBI taxonomy): Eukaryota > Metazoa > Arthropoda > Insecta > Diptera > Diopsidae > Teleopsis > Teleopsis dalmanni. Next base: position 162,154,648 of record NC_051846.1, on the reverse strand, counting down.
ATTTCTTATTTATAATTATTGCACACGTTATATAAATTATATACGAAATGTATCGACAAAATCATAAAAACTTGAGCGTCTAATTTAAAATTTAAATTCACACTTAAATTTTGTTTACTTTAAAAGCTTTTATGGATTTTCTATATCATTACGAAACAAATTTCAAAATTGCAATAATTTCCGGAATACTCGTCAGTGCAGTAAGAAATAACAACTTCGAAGGCGTTTAAATTAAAATAATGAAACTACGATGAACAAAGAAGCAAACAAATGGGAAAATCATTTCATTATGTAGGCAAACTTGAATGTTTACACTTTCCAACACTGATTTACACACTTCCGTCACTGAACAACGTGCAACATTAATGCCAACATCCGTTTACAATATGCAACGTTGTAGAATGGCGATGCTTATCCTTGAGCATAGAACAAAAGTGATGAGCGCACACATGCACAAGCTCTCATGCATTCACACATGCAAACGGACAACTGCAGCGCGTGCATGTGCATTTCCACACATCTACGCTTTGCTTTCATTGTAGTTTTCTTGTGATGTTTTTTTGAGGGCGACTAAAAAGTGGGAAAGTGGGTTGGGTATGTTAAGCATCTGTGGATTGAGTCTGGGTTTATAGGGCAAGTACCATAAATGATGTGATGCAAAATAAAATAAATAATGCAAATTTACTGACTAATAACATTCTCTAAGCGACCAATAATAAGGCGACACTGTTTGTTTTTTCTTAAACTAATGCTGACATTGTTTTTGTAGCAAATTGAAGGTTTTATCAAAGGACTTATAATAATGAATATATATATTAATATTAAATATTTTATATTATCTGTATTAAATATGCATAAGTAAATGAAGTTAAAATTTTATAATTATAATAAATTTATTATAATAATTACTGGACAATACTGGACGCTCTGGTGCCTCCCTGAATGCGTCACTGGCTGTACCGGTATATATTACCCGGTTTGTATTATATAGACCATTAAGAGAAATACCTTCGTCTACTTTCTGCAACTTGCTAATAACAGATGAAAAGCACTTCGGTCATGTGCGACTTCCTAATTAACGTGGTCTACCTATAATAAAAATAAGTCCTCGGTACTCATCAAAAGAGACCGCGTGAACGTAAGCCTTGCATTACTGCAGTTCTTACTGGTCATTGGTGTGTAGAAACTTACGTAGAGAAACTGCGCATTCCCCATCAACCTCACTGCAGAAGTCGTGAAAACCCGCTGGAGAAAGAAACCATAATACAATTTCTCTGTTAATGCCCGGCTTTGGCGTTCAGAAGATATAGTTTCTTTGGATAAAACTTCTTTGATAGTTAATCAGACTGTTCATCAGTGAAGACGAAAGATAGTTAATCAGACTGTTCATCAGTGAAGACGAAAGACCTATTAAATTAACTAAATTCAGCGAGAAAACGGCGATAAATCGCTAATTGAGGTACATGGGAGTACCTAATAATATTTACTTATTAATAAAATATAATAAATTTAATAACTATAATGGCACGGCGCAAATACTGTCGAAATTATATTCAAACCTTAATAGTATGCAATAATCTGTTCAATGAAGCCACAGAGATAATTCGTTTCTAATGTGGAGCCATCTTTTCAAGTTTGGAAACAAGTATAGTCACTGAAAGTCAAATCTGGAAAATACAGTCGGTGAGGTTTTCATTGATGTGTGAAAATCATGACGTGTGTTATCCTACAAAAACAACATTTTTTTCTTTGACGTTTTTTCTTCGTTTCTTCGTTCTATCGATCCGATTATATGCAATAGTAATCTGATGTTATTGTTTTTCCTTTTTCCTTTTCCAAATAGTCTATGAAAACCAAAACTTTTTCACCTGATTGTTGAGTTTGTGGTCGCTTGTGAGCACTACCCCCGAGATCTTCCCATTTTCAGGTTTGTTGCTTTCCCTTTGGTGTGAAGTAATGGGTCAATGTTTTATCAACTGTCATTATTCAATGCTTACAGTCAGCTAGATTGTGTATAAAAATTTCCAACTAATGTTTTGAATGATGAAGTCGTTGTTGTTTTTGGTTAATTGTGAGCAAACTAGGCACGCATCTTACCGAAAGCTTTTCATACCAAAATAATCATGTAAAATATTCTCTTTCTGAATAGTGTGAAGTTGTGATTATAGTAGGAAGAATGTATATGGGATATTGGTGGGCCCAAGAAAGTACTGTTCCTAAACTCCTAAATTATGTTTATAATAAAAAGTTGATATGTGGGGTGATGTAATCAATGCAGAATTTATGAGAACAATGTATTACTGGATATTGTGATGATCATCGATTATTGTAACCAAAAGGGAGTATCAAAAAATATTGTCTTCCTAAAATTGTGCCTAAAGTTGTTAAATAAACAAAACAATGAATTGTAAAAGTAAGTAAATATAAATAATAAAATAATTTAGGCAAAACTGCCTAAGTGAGACAAGTGAAAGCCCTGGTTTATAGCTTATGGCTTACTCATACAATTATCACGAAATTTGAATTGTATAATAGTGGAGGTCTTACTGTACTGACGAATGTAATAATATTTATTTAATTATTAAGCTCTTATTAAGAACCTGGTAAAAAATAAAATATAAATCATACTTTTTGGACAGTTTTTCTCTAGGAATGAGGGAGAGTGATTTAGTCCGTTTGAATCGGGCACTCACTGTTCAGGGCGCCGCATTGTGGCCAGTGTATAGGCATTACAGTCCTTAAACTAGAATATAAGAACCGGAAATCAAATTTTTTTATGATTAGCAATGATTGTCAATAGTTGGCAACACTAATAATTTTAATTTGAAGAAACTACTTTTTGCTTTAGAACACCTCTTGTAAATATCATTTTTGTTTTAAAGAACAAATCATATTCAAAACAATTTTTTGTATATGTGTAGAAATATTTATAATTTAAAAAAAAATACATGTATTTTTAAAATAATATGAAAAAGAAAAACACAGATCTTTAAATAATTTCATATTCCTGCATGTTTCATATTTAATTTATTTGTTTCATGCGTTCTTAAATTTAAAGCTTATACTAGCAGTTTAAATTATATTTTTTTTTTATTTTTATTTTAATAAATAAAATTATTTTTCCTTGACCTAGTAACTAACTTCCTTGATTGTAGCGATTTTTTGTTTTTTGTGGAATCGTTGTTTCAAAGGATGTAGTTTTTTACTTGTCAAACTTGACAGGCAAAACGAATACTTTGGACTTCGTTATGAAAGTATATTTTAAAAATGAAAACAAAAATTTTGTCAAAAATTTCAAAATATTAAATAATTTCATATTTTCATATAAATTATTTATGCTTAATTTATATTTTAAATTTTGTCGCCACTTTTTCTGTCAGCATTGTCCTTACAAGTTAATGGCAGCTTCTATAATTTTTTGATTTTATTTTTTAACTCATATTTTATTGTCTTCAGATTTAACATTGAAAACGTTTTTACAGAGGTTTCCTATAGAAACTTTGTGTTTTATATATTCATGTCCTTTACAAACATTGTGTGAAAGTTTCTGTGCTTGGTAGTTCATAATTATTTCTTTGAAGTGTTTGGGGATCCTTAAGCAATCGATTTTCTCTTTTCAAGATAACAATTTGATGCGGGTAAATTCAGTATAAAATTTTATTTGTTGCATTATTGTTCATATTGACTGATTGACTGTTTTACTATTTGACTGTTTGAGAGGCTGAGTGGCTGGGTGCATGACTAGCCCATTGACAATTGCACTGACTAGTCTAGCCGTAAGCATTTCCTCAATTTGAAGAGTGCGCAAATCCGGAATTATATTGAGTGACATCTTTTCATATGTTAAACTACTTTCTTTTCTTGCCGACACAACTTGAGTTGAATATCTGCAGTTATCTGGCAACTAAAATGAAAAGTCGGTTCTTTAAACATTGAACTGTTGTGCAAATAAAATTCAAAATTATTTGCTTTCTGAGCAAAACTTTTTTCATGAAATTTTAACTTTAAAGCATTATATGACGCAGATTTTAGTTCAAAATATTTATTTCTATTTTAAAATTTATACATATAGTTGCTTTACACAATTACAGAAAACAGTTTGAGTATTAACAGAATGTTTACTTTCAGATTTAAGTTGAAGATAAAATATTTAAATTATTTATGCGATCCAGTAGTACAAAATTGCACAATAGACTACTAACAAATGCAATTAATTTTGAGAAAATAGAACAGCATCAGATACGAAAATGCATAATAAATAAATATCTTCAATTTGATAGTGTTACAAAATTATTCACAACCTCCGTTAAGTGACTAAGTAATTACATCGTAACAAAAATATAAATTATTTTTAAACATAATTAAAATTAATAAAGCAAATATATTATTAACCAATCTAAAATAGTTATGTCATCTTAAAAATAAGCCTTATCAAATACCAGCACTTGACTCAATTTTTCGTACATTTTTTAAGATCCGAACTTAGGCGTTTAATCTATTAAGGATATGGCCGCAATTGGCTTAAAATTGGCTTTCAAGAAATAGTAACCCCATAATTTATGTTTTTATGACAAAGAGACCGACTTCTTGCCGTGAAGACTCAACACCATAATGATCTTAACACACGTATCGATATAACACGCTGATAGCCGCCTCATTTCAGTTTCAAGGATTGCAACTGGTACCAATTGAATTTACACATTTGAATATAGTTTCCACTTTCGTGAAGAGTGAGGCCAATGCAACACCTTTGTTGGTATTTGGGTTACAGCACCCGATAAGATGATGAATGAACATAATATATGTAAATAAATTCAGTCATTGCTTTCGTAACTTGTGACTTTAACTATAGCCACCATGACACTCTCTTTGAGGAACCAACCTTAATTGATTCAGATATATACCTCCGGTTGGGTGCCGCAAGAGAAAATTCACTTACTTACTCCCAATGAAACTTCAAACAGTATCAGTACTTGTCAAATCTCCAGACGATGGGTATGAAATAAAGTAGCCTACGACTATAACTTAATCATGCGTGGTAGTTAAGAAATGAACTTCATTTTTGGTATTTACATCTCTTGTAGTCAGCTACTGTAGTTTAGTTAAGCCTTGGGCATGTCATTTGGAAAAATGGTTTGGGGGTAATTTCAATTTTGGGAACAAATAAAAGTCTCATATAGCTATGCCAATTGGACGCTGTTCTTTATCGAATGCAGTTATTGTTTTTTTTTTGCTAAAACCTCTTTCACGGCAATGGAGTTTTGTTATCATAGAATACTTCATAGGTTCATAGGATTATAAAAAAACCTGTTGTAAACACGATAGGTAAAATCGAGCTTAAACCTCGTATGGAAATACAGTCAGTACTACCAACTTAAACTTACACAAATATAAATTCCGCATAGGACAGTTCTTAAACTATATGCTAAAATTCTAACACATAAATGCCATCATTGTTACATTGTTACTGATGATGAACATTTTATGGGACCTGATTTTGAGTTTTTTAAAATATTAGAGAATGAAAGTTTAAGCTGGTTTTTAAATTAGTTTATATTCTCTTCTTTTTAATTACTATTACATGTTTAAAATAACTTTATTTCAATTTAATGGTGTCAATTTTTCTTTCAATTAGGTTATTCTGTATTTATGCAGTGCATTTATTTAAACTAAATTAATTTTTAAGTGCGCTTTCTTTCATTTTCTAAGAAGATTATTGAAGTGCAAATTGTGGATGAATTTCATATTGTCTACTTTGCAACAGCTGCCAATCTTCAAATGCATTAAATTAGTTCTCTTCCATGCCTTTTTCAAATTTGTGCTTATCTTATGCATCCAAGGATTGCTTTAAAAGCTGGACTATTTTTTAAATAAAAACTATTATAAAATTAAGAAGAATAAACTTAAAGCAAGAAAGTCTGTCAACTTGTACGAGGAATTTCTAAAAATCGACTGCTTTAATTATTTATTTAAGGTCAAATAAATACCTTTAAGAGGGACTAAAAAACTCCGAGTATTGTATTTAAACAAGTACAATTAAATAATAAATATTCACTTACAGAACTTGTGATTCTATGTAGACTGTTAAGTAATAGGCTATTAAAGCACCCCGACCTAAAAGATCTATTGTGCGCGAGTAGACTGTTAAGACAACAATTGTATTAATAGTGCCAACTATACACCATATTGTAAATACTTGAAATCTTTAAAAAAATGTGTGACATGAGTTTTTCTTATTTGTTACTAATAAATATATATCATTTCTCTTCATTTTTTTTCTTTTTGTTCTTTTTGTTGGAGCAATCATCAATATCTTTACCCAGGATCCATAGCGGATTTATTTTTTGATATAGCTCAATCACATAGCATAAGTTGTACGGTATATATTTTAAATTTCTGATGAGGATTTTGTTATTTGCTTTTAGTATATATATATGCTGGGACGTTGGGATAGCGCACTGTCCAACAAGTGGCCCCACTGAAGTAAAGGATTAGTCGAATTAGACCACGAAACGACTTGGGTCCTTTTTCGTCCTTCGATTCTCGGATGCCGTTATTAAGTTAAAGCTGGAGTGGCTTCCGTTCACATAACTACATCTTTTGTTAATGCAAGCAGCTCATTTAGCTTGAGGTTTCCTGCCAAGTCGTTACCAACCCAATGGTGTCCCAAGACAGTCTTCCTCCTACTTGCCAGTGCTGGACATTGGTACAATATATGCACCGCTGTCTAGACATAGTCAGCAAGTGTCTTCCTCAGCAAGAGTTATCTTTTTGAGGTGATACTTGAAGTTGCCATGTCCAGTAATTAGTGAGGTCAGCCAGCTTAGGGTGCTCCGCGAATAGCTAAGCACCTTAATCGCTTCTCTGGCCCACGGTTTAGGTAACATGAGTTTGGTCTGTCTACATGTGCTCAACTCTCTCCATCTATTAAGATGAAGTGAGATTATCCACTTATAGACATAGGCTGCCGTCATGCTGTACCCCAATGGTATTTTGGGCTCCGGGCCACAGAAATTATGGCTTGATCCTTGCTTTGCAAGTTCATCTGCCTTCTCGTTTTGCTCAATACCAATGTGTCCTTTAACCCACATGATCGTCACCTCATTTCCATGAGCATTTGCTTTTAGTATGTTTTATTTATAATGTAACGTGAGTTATGTCTATTTCCGTTTAGAGTAAGATTTGAATTGGAGCATTTTAAATGCTGCTACGCAAGTAATTCATAGACCACGTGTACATAACCATATTACTTAACTATTGTTACAACACCAATTAATCATTCATCCATATTTATATACCCAGTGACGACAAATTAATCATTTTTATTCCAAATCAAAATGGTAATAGGTCTGCACACAAATTATAGTATCAATTTTTTATTTCCAGTATCCAGGAACAGGTTAACAGGTATTTAACCAGGATACTGTTAATATGTTAGTATATGTTTTTGTGACATATTTTTCTAAATCTACATAGACTTATTTATAATAAGTTGCTATTATTTAGTGTTAATAAATTTATAAATTAGTCTATGAATTATGATGTCGTAAATACATGTTTTTGAAGGGTACATAGAACATCATTTTCATAGTATTTATGCTCTGGGATATAAAATTAAGACACATTTCCCAAATTGGTAGTTAAATATATTAAGCAGAGTTAGAAGTAACATTTACGCTTTTGTGGCAATTTTCATTTAAATTAAATTTAATTATTATGTATTAAATTATGCTTAGATCCCTAAAAAAATGATGTTTTTATAAAAGTTTTAGTAAACACGTACTGTTTGCAAAAAGTTTGAAATTTCATATTTGCTTGCATTTGAATATTGCTGAAGGTAATATTTTTAGATTTTTGTTTTTAAAATGAGTAAATACCATTAGAACAACTTTTCCAAAATAATGAATTAAATTACATTCAAAAAACTTATTTTGCCTTCTACAAGTACATTATAACTAAATAACATCGCGCTGGTAAAAGCTATATAAAACATCTAGAAAATTATAGTTTTATTTCTGAATTATTTGTAGTTATTTCTAAAATAAGCTTAATAAATATATTGAAATTTAATTCAAAAATATTTTTATTTATTATATAAAAATTAAATTAAATGACATAAGCACTATTACACAAGTATTGAGCAATGTCCTTACTGCAGTCAGTCAATAAATTTGAATGTAATCCATCCGTTAGCAACACAAAACTTATTTATAATCATTTGATGGCTTAACTTTTGCTCATATCATGTCAGACATGATTTGTATTAGTATTTTTAGCTTAAGCAAGTTAATATATCATTTTTATTTACATCACGACATGTTACCAATTTTTGTATTACCAGTGCGGAGTATTGTGTTGTGTAATAGAATATCTGTACATGCTACATCCGCATAAATGGGTGTTGTCCACCACAAGCTGTTCGTTAATCAACAAATAGATAAATAAATTCCCATAAGGACATCGGAGTAATTATCAAACACTTATATAACACTTATATAATTGTATGAACTAAACGAGTACTGATTATGAAGGACACAGAGTGTAAATTGCACATTGCACAGGCGGGAATGTAAAGATAAATGTTTCTTTATAATTAAAATCGTTTTAAATATACACAATTTTGAAAAATTAAATGATTAACTTTTCCTAATCATGCTAACTAAGCACCCTAGTAACTAAGCATCATTAGTAACATTTATTTCACATATTAAATCGATGATTGTTTTAAACTTTTTTATCAGTCAATATTTTTCTTAATAAATTTCAACTTAAAGTCTTTTGCTTTGTGAACTAAGTTATATATTTTATGCATAACTCACTTAAAGTACATATAACTTCATTAAAGTAATTGAAATTTGGGCGCTTCAGTGCGTATGAGTGATTATTTTGTTTGAACAAACAAAGCAATAAAATCAAAAGTCTACGTTTATGTGTGCATAGAATTTTGTACTCATTATGTGCTGAGGGGTTAGTTGCTTTCCCAACTATAGTTTTTAAAGTTTTAAGTATGATGAAAATTTGATGTTTTAAACTTTAATGAAAATGTACGACATATTTGTGAATATATTAATTAAAAAGTTTAAATTATTAACGCTGTATATAATCTCAAACTTTATGTTATATGAAGTATATAAAATTTTATATTAATTTTATAAAATTTTAAACAGAACTTTAAAGTTTACCATTTACTTGAAATTGTTGGATGCAGTTCAACTGTAAAAATATTTTAAAAAATGGAAAAAAAAATAAAAAATTTAATATTTTTTAAATTAAGATTGTCCCAAAATGTCAAAAATATGACAGAATCTGCAAAAAAAAAGCTTTGAAAAGTTTGGCTCTCTGGTTTTGAATTGCATGTCAAAATAATTATACACACTGTTAAATAGTAATCTTATATATTGCTTTACTATTAAAAAAATTTTTTAAATTGAAGGTTCGTGATTTTGTAGTTTTAGGTACAAAAAAGTTAAAAATGAATTTAATTTATCATGTAAATAAATTTAACTAAAATTACTTTATTGGTATGAACATTAATTTTTTAAAAATATATTAAATTAAGAATAGGAATAAACGGGGTACCAACGCAGCGGAGCACTGTGACAATGATTGATCTTTTGTGCTGAATATATTAAGTTATTCACTTATCATTTAAAACACTTTAAATAATTAGCAATTAGTGCATTGAATTTGATTTTAACGTTAATACGACGGTAGTGATTTAATAGAAACTATAGCTTTAATAGAGAGGTATTTTGAAGAGTAATGAATTACAACAGCAATATTTTATTATTAATTAAATGCATTTTTGGCTGACCATACAGCTGTTTTGAATATTGCCAAATAACCGTCATCAGTAGTCTTGGAATTATTTCTTATATTTAATTATTCCTAAAAAATATTTTTGAGACTGCAAGTACCAAGTGTTGATCTCTTTCCCTGCCAAATTTGAAGCTCAGAGTCAGCGCATCTTAACCAACTGACCCAAAGCCGTAATTGGCTTATATGTTCACCCTCTGACGTTTTATTGTAAACAAAATGAAAGATCCGTATTGTTTCATGTCTAAATCTTTATTAAAATTGTGTACATAAAAGTTATTATGCTTAACGTCTAAGTACATAGCGACACAGCGCATGTACATAACACTTATACTAATACATGTGCAAAACGTCGCAGCGCAAGCACATGCAGTTTATATTAAGTGTGCATAAACATATTTGACTAGCCAGCACATTCCACGACGCTTATCGCGTGGTGTCTAATTCCCGTTGCATAAATATCGCAACAAAGTATGGGAATAAACTGAAGATTATTTATGTGCTGTGTCAATATGTGTATGCGCACTACATTATTAATTATATGTAAAAGTATTATTGACAAATTAACTTGCTGTATTTATATTAGAACGAAATCATAAACCAGCTGAAAAATAATTGAATTAATTTATTATTAATTATATATTACTTTATTTTTGTTTTTTTTTTGTTGTGTAATTTTTTAATTTTAATACTATTCTTTTGTAGCGGCATTACTTAATTAGTTTATTTTATTTCAATTTTTTGATTGGTATCAAAACTTTAAGCTTTTGTCTTTAGATATATATAAATTTAATCACAAAACCAAGTACACTTCAATTACTTAATTAAATGAATAAATTCAAGTATTTTTTGAAATTTGAATTATTCTTGTATGACTTCGTAATAATTATGCCAAAACAATAATTTTTGATAGGTTTCAGAAGTTATTAACAACTCCCTTTTCTATTGCTCTGTTTTGCTATTTCAATGGACTTGTAGACATTGTCCTCTGAAAGTAATTTTAATATTCTAAAATACCAATTATTGTAAAATGTGTGTCAAAACATAATCACAATGATGTTCTATTTATTAGTTCACAAGTCTCACTAGCTTTTCTGAAACATCTTTTAAAATTTTAAATGCAGTGAAGGAGGAATAGTATTTTACATTCTTAAAACATAAATTTTAATATGGATGAAGAATCGTATCGAAAGGAATTGTAATCTTACTAAAACAAAAAAAAGTTGCTATGTTACGGATAATATATTGAACTAAGACTGAGAAATAGCTGAGATGATGAAGTTATTAAAATGATATGTGAGCTATGTTCTATATAAAAATTAAGCCATGTGTAAGCTATTAGTAACGTAGGTGTGTGAAGTGTGATGTGATGTGATTAAAAATGCATTAATTATTCTGAGCACTGCTATTTGAAACTATTTAAGTTCAGTGAAAAAGATTTCTTACTCCAATGTATAATTTTAAACAAAACATTACTTGAGAAAACATTCCGATGCATAAAAATGCAAAATAAAGAATGTCATCCACTTAAAATATTACAATAATTATATGCTGTGTAGATATATACTAAATATATATGATAATTATATTATATATCATAACAGAAAAGTAAGGATCTTAGATAGTAAATATATTTTTATTGTTAGGGGAGTAAATATAAATAGAATCATAAACTCAATATAATGTTCTGGTACAAAGAATTTGGCACTGCTGTAGAATTGATCGTTTAAATAGAATCTTTTTAAGAAGGTTTCTGAAGATAGTTCTACAAACAAAATATAGTGATTTTAGAATAGCTTTGGAATGACTGCATTAAATTTGAAACAGACTGTATTATTGAATAAATCTAAATCATGTCCAAAAAATTTTCTTTTTGTATGAAACATCAAAAACTCGTTAATCGATTTCAAATGTTTTTTCCAAATTTTTTCTAAGGTTCTTTGACTTGTATGTTTGTTGCAGTTCTTAGTACTTGCAGAGAATTATAATTCAGTCACGTATTTTCTTAGCATTAGAAGATGTTGGCCTTTATTTATTCTTAATTACTTTTTTATAAAGAAAAATTGTATTAAGGATTAGTGAAACAAATTCCAAGTCATGCCTAAAAAATTAAGAAAAAATTTGACATTTTTGCATCAATTAACTAAATTAACTTCAATTTAATAAGATTTATATAACATTTTTAAATTTCTTAAATAATTTAAAATGAACTTGTGAATTATTGCAGATTTGAATAAAATAGGATTTACAAATATTTTTGTATTTTTGTATTTATTTGGGTATTATTTTATTTATTCAAAAATTTTCTTTGTTTGCAGATCGAAGAAGAGCTGGGAATATTTGTTTTATATTATAGGTGATTATAAGTTTTATATGCTGATAGTGCTTAAATTTTGGTATTTAAATGACTATCAATCATTATAAATTGATACTTACAGTATTGCTGTTTTCGTTTTTAATTTTTTAATTTATTTTACTATTTACTTTCTGCTCAAAAAGTACTCGGATTTTGTAAACAAAGCACACAAATTTAAATTTTATTCCAAATTTATTTTATCTCCTTCAAAATATGCTCCTTCTGAAGCGATACGCATATGCCAACGCTTAACCCAATCTTCCATACACTTTTCGTAGGCCCGTGCAGGTATGGCTTTTAGTTCCTTCGGCGAATTCTCTTTTACCGATTCAATCGACTCAAAACGCTTACCACGAAGCGGCAATTTGAGTTTCGGGATCAATGTCGCATATGTTAATCGTCGATTAAGATACTAGCATGCGCTGTTTAGCTTTATTTAAGCAATGGTATATAAAAATTAAAGATTTTGAAGATACACTTCAATTTCTTAATTAGAGAGAATTCTATAGAGCTCGTGGAAAGCAGTGCATAACACAAATTTTTGCAAGAAAAATGAAAAAAATTTTTTATCATTTTGAGTGTAAATTAATGATGGATCATATAAATTCTTATATGATCATTAAAGATTTTTTGACAACATGAATATGGAACACTATTTCCCTACTTCAGCTATGATGTGGCACAACAGTATAGGTATTATTTCCTTTTGATATATAAGATACTTGTCGAAAAGGTTATTACCACATAATCAAAACGATAATATTTAAATAGCTAATATACAATCACTTAAAAATTGACATTGAGACAAAGTTTGAATATTGTTTGAAGTGAAACATAAATTCTATATGCGTGTTCTTTAAAAACTTTTTACAGAGTATTTTGCTATAAGGATATGATACTTCTTTTCATATTAGCACCACAATTATGATATTTGAGGTCAAAAAAGACATAAGAATAAATCATCAGCTACTAATACCAACATGTTGAAAATTCGAGTGTAATTTATTGGCTAGTAGTGTTATCGGATCATATTTATTCAACAATAAAGAGCTATGGAATATTAAGCAATAACCAAAGTTTTTAGTTTTTTTTTCCAAAGGTGGTATCCTATTCATCAACTTTTGTTTTTATTTTTTCAATTATGTGATCTTGACAGAGTGTAGTGATATGGTATAAATATACATAAATTCTGTGTCTTGGTTTGGACAACGTTTCTCTCAGCTGGAGTTGCAATTGATCCATTCATCTCGTTTAGTTCTTCAGTTTATTTTGCCTACTCTAACCTGTTGTTCAAGGTTCTGGATCATTTCACTATATGAGTGAAGTCAGATATGTCTTAAAGGAAACATATATATGTTCCTTTATATTATTTATATTATATTAGTTCCTCAAGCATTAATATGTAGTTTCTGTGAGTAGTCCATAAAACTTTTTTTTTGTGCTGTACGTGCAAATCACCTGCAGCCACGCTGTGATTTGAACCTCCTTCACCACCCACTTTCAAGGAATGATTTATACCAAATTTTTAGCACTGTTCTAGATGTCAATAACCAAAACTACATTCAAGCCATTTGAGGTGAGATTTGTGTAAAAGTGCCTTAGTACTTTGAAGTCTAGGTTAATCTAAATCAGAAAAAATAATTGTCGGCATGATATGCAGTTAACGAAAATGCATAGTTTTTAAGACAAGTATTTGAATATCCGTAGTCCCTTTTCGAAAAACTCGTTACCTGAATTTGGAACTTATTTCAGAATATTAATTACATGACTATAGAATAGTTTTATGTTTTTATATAACAGTGTGTAATAGTTGTTTTATTATTATTTATTTATTTATTTATTTATAGTATTATGTTTTCTTTCCTGATTTTTATTTTACATAGGTTTGAGAGATATAAAAAATTATTTTCACTTATCAATGAATACTAATTATATATGTACTATCATTGAAGTTTCATTGCTCTCTGTTCGTTGTTTCTAAAGTGATAGGGTAATTATTGCTTATGGTAATCCTGTAGTGAAAATCCTGCAAATAATTTGTGTTATTACAACCGTCATATAAATGAAATTGCTATTCAGATATAAAAAATTAATTCTTCAGGTTTATGTGCAGTTTCACAAGTAGAAATTGTTTTTATGCTTAATTAATTTATTAAAATTGCAATGCTATTTTATTTTATCGTAGCGTAGATTAAAATTCAATTTCATCATTATTTTCCTTTTTAAAACACTATAAAAGGGCAAAAAAGCTGCTTCTTTTCTATATTGCAGTCTGCGCTGTTTATGCAGTGCTAATTGAAATTTACGTTGCATTAAGTAAGGATAAACGGCACACGTAGCTGTCGCTACAGGACTTCACAAAAGGATCATTTGACATAGTTTCGCATTACATCTGCATTAAAAAGTGGAATTAAGTACGTTGATGAAATTACTTGGTATCATTTTATTTATTTATCGTACAATTGTTCATTTGCATAATAATGGGTTAACAAACTTTTGAAGCTATTGAAGAGCATTCAACTTACAAAGTAAATATCTTTAACTCCTATGACGTCAATGTTGCATTATTATTCCCTACCCAAGATGAACATATAACAGAATTTGTTTTGATTCCAATTATAATTACAGTATAATTTATTGATATTCAGATGTCTGAGTTGGTGAATCAGCACCTTTACTCCATTTTATCTGTGGACAGTTTTAAATCACACTAAGAATAACTGAATACGGGGCTTTATAATATGATGGATCTGATGTCTTTGTATCTGCCTGTGTTTATCATATTACGCTGTATTTTTATGATGCTGAGAGTTGGATTATTGTGACTGTTAATTATATTGAACAGTTTCAGAGCAAGATCTTTAATGTGTTTTTCGACTGAATCGACTCGCAGATCTCTGTGGATATCCGCTCCTCTTACGTACAATAGGGCGTTAACCAGTTTTCTTAAGGCAATATTTTGCCCTCTTTGAAGAATTTTTAAAGTTGAGTTATAATTCATATAAAAATTTATTTTCTACAACCAATAAATGCTTTAAACAAACTATGAAGAGTAAATAAAAATAATAAATATTATGAAGTCACAATTTATTAGAGCATTTAACGCTATTGTTTTTAATTTATTAATTGTGAAATTGAAAATGTCATAGTTGATTGGTTTAAATAATTTATTGAATGTTGCATTTCAAATCAAAAATATAAATTTATTGGAAAAAAAATTTACTACAATTTCGGTTTAGCAATTCAAAATTTGTTTATATAGAAACAGCATACAAACTCAACTTATGGAAATGAATGGAACAGAAATAAAAGCGCAACTAAATTTTGAATTTCAAATTGAACATTTCATGTATAAAAACTAAATTTCATTTTCATCAAAATTTATTGGCAATTTATTTTTAAAGCAATAGGATTAAAATTGATCCATGCATAATATAAGTGGATAGCCATGAATTAGTTTAGTATTCAATATTCACATAAAATTATTTATGGAATTAGTACGCAAGAGGTTGATAAAAGTTATCAAAATAAAAATTTTAATATTTTGAAATTCATCTTTTTTTGATAACAGAATATTAATATAATTTCATTTAAAATTTAAATGAGATTGGATTAGAATTGGTAGACATTTTGGGACATACATTGATCTACGTTACTTTGTAATGGCATAATTTGAGGAAATATTTCATACTTATTGCATAAAAAACATTGTAATTATTTGTTAAAAAGCTATTTTGTAAGAACTAAAATAGAATAAATGTTCTACAGTATTTTACTCGCAATAATTTCGAATCCCATTATTTGGTTACTGCATTCTAATGACTTATAAATTTTTTCACATTAAAGCCATTAATGACAGATGTAAGCAGCTTTTTTTATAAAAAAATATCTTTTTATAAAAAAAATCTTTTTACAAAAAGAATAGATGCAATGGATTTAATCAACCACACACAGAGGAACATGGTTACAGTAACTAGGTTACGGTAACTATATTAAGGAATTTATAAAAATTAAACGTAAATATAAAAAAATATGCTTTAAGCTATTAAAAATATATATTAAAAATAATATGGAATTAAAAAATTAAATAAGTAAAAATATAAGAAACATTTTTACAGTTCGCAAAAATTCAAACATTTAGAATTAAATATGTGAGCTATCGTTTTTCCGGTGTGGCTGCATTTAGAGGCAGATTGAAGTTACAAATGCTTTTGTTTACAACCGTAATGTTTTGGTTTAAATCTATCTGCAGCTAAAAATCTTTAATTCAACCATTTAAGTCCCAGAATTGAAAGTGTACAGCTCTTTCGTTGTTTTATAAAATAACTTTACACAGTCAGAAAAATAATTTGGTTAATATAACAAGATTTTAATTAAAACTCAGTTCAAAATATTTTTACTTGACGCATAATGTTGGTTCAACCATATCGGATGTTGGTTTTCATATCCTCTTAACCACATGAGCTTAAATGTTTCTAACAAAACGATTAGCTCAATTTAACTAGTATGTGGTTAGAGCAAGATAGTAGTAAATACTGTTGACTTGACTGTCGGCAAGTGCTTAATATTATACTAAAATCAAGTTTGTTACAAGTTTTCAAAAATTTGTAGGGAACCCCTGAAAAACAAAACTGTCCCAATTCTTTATGAATCGCAATAACGCACCAGACTCTGCTACTGAAGAAAGAAAAATTTCATTACACTCTTAAAATGAAAGAAATTTGTCTAGAACTATATTGTCCAGATGTAATGTCGTGTGATTTCTGATTTTTTCTATAAATAAGAAATATATTATTATTATGTTGAGGAAAGTTGAGTCAGTGCACCTGAGCACTTTTACTGTATATTAACTGCGAGATTTCTTCAAAACCCCTCTTTGCGCCTTGACTGGATTATTATTTATCACATCATCAGACTAAGTAATAATTGACCTCAGATCTGCATACCTCCCTAAAGAGCCTGTAACCATTCTGAAATTTGATAATGCGGTGTTAGTAATTCTGTCAGATTTCGCAAATAATTTCAAGGCTCTATCCTTTATGTCTTTTTTGATGGGATCAATCTTGAGGTCCCTAAGGATGTCATTCGTCCTAATATACCAAGGAACTTTGAAAAGTCTTCTCAGAGCCTGGCTTTGTGCAATTTCTAATTGGTGAATAGTAGTGTTTGAAGCTTTGCTAAACGCTACACAACCATATAGAAGTGATGGACAAATTATTTGGTTATATATCAGTTTCTTGTTCTTAGCATTGAGGTTTTCTTTTCTAAATAGCGGTTGGAGGTAATGAAGAATTTTGGCACAGCTAATTCTTTTCAGTTGAACATGTTTAAGCCATGTGAATCGTTTGTCCAACGATATTTAATAATATTTTTATATTTATATTTATATTTGAAAAAAAAATTTTTAAGCTAATTTTAAGAAATCGAATTGTGATTTATAATGTTATTCTTTTGTATTTTTTAGTGCATTAATTAAGCAGTGTATTCAGGTCTTCAATTTACTTTTGTTGCGAACGTTCAATAATCTGTTGTCAATAAACTGTACAATTAAATAGGCTTTTCTAACGAATATATTCTATTTTACCCAAATTTTATAATCTGTATACTTATGCAATATAAGTTGTCCATAACTGTTATTATTCCATGTTATGAGAACATATCGAGCTTTCATTATCCATTAGCTTTGCACCCAAAATTCTATGTATGTTATATATATATATATATATGCCTATTATTATGAATTTAAATGGGCTTATACACACACACAGTGTGGCAAGATATTAGATACTTACATATCAAATATTATGCATGACTATATTATGATCCATATACTTGTAGATATATGAAGGACTTTGGAATTCTTTTTGGGTTGTAGTTGAGTTTTTATTACTTTAAATAATTCAGCAATTTTGTTTATTACTAATCCACTACTCAAACTAACTATAACCATTCCATTTAATTTGCAACTATTTATTTAAGATATTATTATTCTTTTATGCAAAAAAAGCTTGGCAGTCGTTGCCATTAGTAAAAAAATAATTCATACATATATCTTTGGTAAATACTTAGTGTATAACAGTTAACCTTGATTCCAGGATTATTTTTAAGGCAATAAATAATATTGGAGTATATATTAGAAGTTTTACATTTCTTACTTAAATATTTAGACTTTACCACAATATTATGAATTTTATATGCAAACTGTTTAATATTAACTTGGTTAACTTGGTTAACTTGGTTTGCGATATAACTTTATTCTTGTTTTGTTAAAAACTTGTTCTATTAGATTTTAATGAAGTATTTGTTTACTTTGCTTTAATTCTCACTAAGATGTTTAGTAGTGAAATTACTATTTTATTTAAAAAACCACTAATTAAAATAAGTTGTTTTTGCAAAATATTCAACTGCAGTTCCTTAGTTTCATAAATAAGTTTATGTTTTGAATCCTTAAGAAGTCAAATAACACTCCAATTATTTCAGTCTATTGTATATAAGTGCACTAGTAGGACTTCTGTAAATTATATATGTAACTTTCAATGCCAGTACTCTCAAAATTGGTTAGCACAAGTACTTTACAAATGAAATGAGAAAATAAAATAAGGTTCAGTATAAAATAATTAATACTGTAAAATATGTGTATTTATAAATAAAAATATGTAAAATTTAAAAGTTGAAGTTGAATAAATGTTTTTATACTCAATTATACAGCAATATTTGCCAGTTATCTTTTTGTCAATTGGTTGTAAGGAATATAATCAATTGAAAGTTTAAGTAATTTCTTGAATTATTTGAGTTCAATATTTATAAGTCCAAAATTTATTGGACTTCATGAACTTTATTTATATAACTGTTGCTAGGCACTATGTGAAGATATCAAAGGTATTCCTGAAAGATATAAGTGTAGCAGTCAATTTAGAAGTGTCCTTTGACTGAAACATAAGTACGTACCCAAAATATTTTTAAGTAAATTAAAATTATTAAAAAAATGTGCATTCAAATTAGTGTTGTTATTATAAGCAAGGCACTATTTAAAAATTTATATATAGTTTAAGTGTCATTTACGAAAATCATTTTAAATAAAATAAATGGAAATAAAAATATGCTTTTATGATACTCGAAAATCAAAGCAAATATATGCGGCTTTATATATAAATAGTATTTTTATATTGCTACTATATTTATTTTTTAAAGCAAAAACAGTATACGACTTTAATATTATTTCTACTAACAATAGTCACACCAAAAATTTAAACCTCTCACTTTTTTGTTAGTATTTATGTCATTTAAATGCAATCTAAAACCATCTAATTTTTATCAAAATATATGGCATCATAGAAAAATTTAAAATTAAATGAAATTGCATTCATCCGCAAAACTGGCATTTCATTAGCACTTTTTGTTGGCTGTGCTCAGCTCAACTGCATCTGAAATATTTTACAATATTTGAAATCAGTTGAATTTCAACGGCTCACTGAGTGAAAATCCTTTTAATTATTTTTGCTATCAGCGCTTGCAGTTTTTATTTTCATTTGTACACTCGTACCACCATCCACCGCCACTCATCATCAGTCAGTGCTTAAGCGCCTAAAATGCTACTAAAGCTTTGCTCATGTCTACAAGCAAAAATATTTTTATGAAAAAATGTAAAAGAAGCCAAGAATTAAAAAGTCATGGCAATTTCGCATATTAAAGTGCATAAATCATGACCTTGTTGGTAAAACTTTATTAAAACTAAAAATATAAAAGTATGAAATTCTAAAAAGTAGCTATAAAAAACTACGTGATGAAGGATTTTAGTACCTTTTATTGTCTGTGAAAATAAAAGTCGACTGGAAAAGGAACGAATACTGAAATTCTGAAATTATGAAACCGGTGAAAAAATTAAAAACAAAGTATAAAAAATTTTAATATAAATAAATAAAACCCACGAAAAATATATTATGCACCGTTTGGTTAGGGAAAACTGTGAAGTTCAAAAGGAAAATTGTGGAAAGCAACATCTAAGAAGAAAAGTTTGTAATGAAACAAAGAAAATTAGGACTTCTACGTAGTCGGTAAATAAATAACTAATTAACGATATTTGAATTCTTAAATAGAGTTTTTGGTATTTAAATAATCTATGGGAAAATGGAAATGGAAGTGTTATTACATTAAATATTATAATATTATTATTTTAAATAAATTGCATTTTTGTAATTAATATTTTAACTAATACAGTCTATGGAAATAACACAAAGAATATTCTTTATGAATATTTAGTTTTCTTTTTCAGAAAAAACTGGCTTTTAGGGAAGTATTTTTTTTTTTTGACTATTTGTCGGTAAACATAAGGGATTTGTGTTGAATTTCTTAAATTTTAACGGGACAGATATAGTTTTTATTTTTTTATATCATTTAGAGTTCTTTGCGGAGAGTATGGCAGTAAAACAGGGAAAAGTTGGTAATTATAGTATGGGGAAGGCTATTTGCTGATGTACCCACAACTAAATAGCCAGCCATCTAAAATTTTAAAAAAAAGCAGATAAAATTTTCATAAATCTAAGTAATAAATTTTTTTTCAATAGTTAAATAGTACTAAAGTACCCTGAAAATGACTATAGAATATAGATTCATTCAGATATAATCTTCAACTTCATTATGGAATTTGGTGTTATGACCGCAGTTGACAGTTTATGCTTCGGGACTATAAATTGTAACACGGGAATACGCCAAAAGAGCACAAGGCTTCATCGCATTTATTAAGTTTTAACGCTAAACACTTCTGCATAACACGGATTAAATCCCGCATGTAACATAATACAGTACTATATCTACATATAGCATGGGAAGAAAATTGTGACGTCATCTATAACATGCATTTTTCAAATTAAAAATTCCAAATAACGTTTATTATATCTTTAGGTATTTTATTAATTATGATGGCCAACTTAATCCAATTAATATTTTTTTACTATAACTGAAAATTGAGATATTCACTAGATCTCAATAATTATGGATCAAATTTAAACATAAATTTAGAGTAATAGCATGCTCTTAAACATTGTATTAAACAGATTCAGCAGTTGATTTAGTTACAATTCTTTCTTCATTGGTTTCAAAGGTAACCTCAATTTTAACTACAGTCAAACTTCCATAAGTCGAAGTCCAATATTATTTACAATCAAATAAAGCACAGAAGTTACTGTGAAGTTAGGGTTTGAGACTTTAATTTTATTCTTAAAAAAATTTTTTCAGTAAAAAGAGATTCCACTTTATTTATACTCTTATAGTGATCATCAGTTGTAATATCATTAGATGCAAATATAAATTCTGAATTTTAAATGAGTCTTCTATTTCATTTTTGGAAGACTAATGAACAATTACATCCACTGAAACCTCATCATCACTTTCCATTGCGCTTAGAATTCGTTCCAGTAATTTAGAGCTATAGTGCTCAGTAATATCGTCATCTGTAGGAATGCTTGATGTACGAATTTCATTGTCAAGCTAAATATAATCATTAAGAATAGCATTGGAAGTTTTTTATTTACTTCAAACCGCGCTACCAGCGACTGGCATTTGCGCAAAGAAGCAACATAAGAAAGAAAAAAATTAAACATTTGATTTAGAAAAAGGGACTTCCCCTAACAGCAAAATGAATTTATACTTAAAACAAAAATTCGACTTGTAGATTGCACTTTCCCTTATTCCTATTGGCACGGAACAAAATTTTTGTTCGAGTTATGGAGAAATTCGAGTTATAGAAGTTCGAGTTATGGAAGCAGAATTGTATGTAATCTGCTCTTTAAAACCTGGGTGCACTGTTTTTGGTTCGAGTGTTAGAAAATTTGAGTTATAGAAGTTCGAGTCAAAAAGTGAAATATAATTATTGCTTGAAAATAATTTTAGAAATATTTCTAAATACATCTTAAATTATATTCACTTCAATTATATTATTTCTACATACGTACCTATGTATATAAATATATTATAGAGATCATAAGTAATGCTCTAAAAAAGTGATACGTACTGTTCTTAAGTATCTTAATATTCGCTAATATTAATTGAAATAACATGATAATTATTTCCATAATCTTCTTTTCTTTTTAAATACGTTAACAAAATGCACTGTATATTAAATATTTTCCTTATGTTGCAATTCCTATTCAGAATACTCCTACTTACCCCACATCGCGTTATAATCTTCATAATAAGTAGAGCAAACTGATGGGTAACTTGTGAGACTGTAGGCTTTAATCTAAAAATTTTCTTTGTTTAATTTTTGAAACGTTTTTGTTTTAGACACTCGCCGACATGTCCGTTATTGTATAGAACAAGTCTCTTCCATTTTTTGTTTCTGTGCAGTTTTTAAGTATTGTTGTCCCAACTTTCAAACAATTATCTCAGTCAGCAATATTACTGTGACTACAGTAGATGTACATGCTTTGTGGTATGAGGTTTGGTACACGATGGTGGTGTAGTTCATGGAGTATCTTTGAAAAGACAACAACCTCATTTCGTGCCAAAGAGCCTACTGAAAGGACAAAGAACTAAATTATTAAAAGTATGTAACAATTTCATAAATGAATGTAAAATTTTCGGCTTTTTGAAATTGTATAATAAGACTATGCCATCTAAATAAAAGCCAAAATTATTTGCTTTATTCAAAATTAGTTTTGTTAGTCTTTTATGTCATGAGGTTTACTTTTGTTAATTTGTATATATGTCCATATATTTAAATTACTTTGCTGAGAATATATATGAATAAGTGCTATATGTAACTGAAGTATAATAATCACTAAAATATGAGTAAGTAAAGTGTTTATATATTATATTTTAATAAAATTATACGTATAACTAGTAAAATAAAAATTTGAATATAAAGTTAAAATTGATTGTATAGCAATAATCTCTAACTTTAACATATCCACCGATTATAATAAAATTATACTGTTCTAAAATTACTATGTGGTAATATCTAGCAATATAATATTATTTGTACAGTTAACTTAATACTGTACCAAAAAGTCCTTATTTCCATTGACACTGATTTAGACATCATAGAAGGAACAGGGCTCATAAATTTTCTTATAATTCTTACATAGAAGATAACGTTGGTCATATCGTTTTTTTCTTATATCGATAATTAGATCAAACTAGAGCGTGGAAGGAAATTAAGGGAATGGTAATAAAATTTTCTCTTGATACAGATAGTAGCAAGCCTTTCCCACACTGATGTAAATCGCTAGATTGAGTTTGAAAATCGCTTGCTAAAGATAAGATCACTTCCAAAGTCTTTATAGAGAACAAAAAAAATCACAAACTATTTACAATAGCTACTATTTACAACCAGTCGTATCAATTTAGCCTTGAACTGATTTTATGTATTTGCAAAAATAATTGTACTGAATTATTTGTTTCCCAAGACTGAACGGAACTAAGTTTTTTATTTTATTAGTAAATGCTGTCATCTAAAACTGACGTAAAATTTTTCTAGTATATATAAAAACTATATTCAATGTTTATAACTTTAACTTCATAACGTATTTATTTCCAAGTTACTAGTAATATAATATTATTATTATTATAGTTATTATAGTAATGCAGTTATTATAATGTATCATCAACTGTTTCTTAATTATACTTTTGAGTGTTCTGCGATGGTATAGAGTCATTGTTATGCTAATGTGTTTGAGAAACAAAAAACAACTCAATGAATGTGATCGACCGAGCACTGTTTTTTTTCTAATGTAATGCCTAGTGGCGTTCTTCCTTTCTGTCATGAACAATCTTTGTTCAAAAATTTTTGGTTATCGATTAAGTACTGTATTCAACTGTTATGGGTTTGTAGATATTCTAGACAGAAGTCTTTATTTGGAAGTATTCAGTTTTTATCAGTTACTTAAATGCAATATATTCAATTATTCTTTCCATTTGTGAAAACTTTACCTGATTTTAATTAAACGTTAATTATTTGGACTGTGTTCTGCGAATGCATGCTTATTAATTAGAAAAACTGAATAAAAGACTATCAAAAAAATGATTAAATGTAAAGATATAAAAAAAAATTAAAGTAATGCAATTTGAAAATGTGGAGTAGTCTTGCTATACAAATTATTGGTTAATTTTTCCACTTTCATATAACATGTTTTTACATCAACTCTGAATTAAATTTATATATAATAGTGTCAGGTATATATTTTTACATATTAAAGTATTTAGAGCAGAAAAAATTGATGAAATACTGACAGTCAGTGAATGGTTTTAAACGAAGCCTTAAAAGAACCAGGCTGATAAGAAGTATACAATGTTTTAACGTTTTCCAAAATATTTGTGGCACTCATAAATTTTCAGTTATATTACTTTTTGCAAAATATCTTGCTTCCAAAAAAATTCCTTCTGAATTATATGCTAACAAGGGACTGTTTATGTGCCTAATAGGAAAGAATGTTCTTCAAAAGTAGTATTTATGATTATTATCATATGCTCATATTCTATTTTATTAAAAGAATAAGAATAATATTTCTCTTCCAAATAGATGGAATTTTCTGACAGACCCTATAATTTTTTATCATTCCTAATGTTAATTAATAATCATTAAATAAAGAATGAGTTTCATCTGTCAACTCATTTATCTTCTTATAGTAAGATATAATAATATAAATATAATAATATATAATATATATAAAAATTTCAAGAACTTTGTGTTACTTTTTTCATATGTATGTGTTTGGTATTTTTCTATAAAATAATATATATTATCCTTTTATAAAATGTGTGCTCCTACGTGGGTTCTACGTGTGCTTAACTAAAATTTTCCACATTTTCCATATTTCCCATATACAGTCTATTTTTCTTTTATTCTATTTGAAATATTTTTGCATTTCTCTCTTTGTAATAAAAGCAAAGTTTTTCTACTCATTTTCTAAATATATTTTCACATTAATTAGGCTTTGGCTTTACCAGAGTTTCTGCTGTGTTTCATTGTGAATTTTCTTTTCTAAAAAAAAAATATTGTTTTTCCGGAACAAGAGGAAAATACAAATGAAAACGTATTACATAAATGCCACAAGCAAAAACAATACTGTTTTTATCTTTTAATTTTAATTGTGTTTTTACATTAAGACTGAAAAGTTTTCGGAAATTCTCATTTAAAATTCGCGCGCTGTATATTTTTCGATATTTTAAGTTTATGTAGTTTGGCAGCACTGTCCTTAATTACTATGCCAAAAATGAGCTCGATCTGTCAGACAGTTCGTTTACGGCAGCTGTTGAAACCAGTTCACCTCAGTAGTGCGTTGCGAAATGTCTTCGACGGTCGTACGACCGTCCTGGAAGGCTTTGTACCACTCATAAACTTGAGTTTTCGATAAAACTGATTCCCCATAAGCCTTTTGTAGCATTCGCAACGATTCTGCACACGAAATTTCGTTCGAAACACAAAATTTGATGCAAACTCTTTGTTCAATATTTTTTTCCATTGTTTTTTTCGCAACGCCCTACTGAGGTGAACTGGTTTCAACAGCTGCCGTAAACGAACTGTCTGACAGATCGCGCTCATTTTTGGCATAGTAATTAAGGACAGTGCTGCCAAACTACATAAACTTAAAATATCGAAAAATATACAGCGCGCGAATTTTAAATGAGAATTTCCGAAAACTTTTCGGTCTTAATGTATTTATATGTCTGCTTGGTTAAAAGCGAGCAGTAAGCATGTATCATAAAATAAAG
The DNA here is from genome assembly GCF_002237135.1 of Teleopsis dalmanni. Lineage (NCBI taxonomy): Eukaryota > Metazoa > Arthropoda > Insecta > Diptera > Diopsidae > Teleopsis > Teleopsis dalmanni. The sequence continues at coordinate 162,128,766 of NC_051846.1, read as the reverse complement.
TAGTCATTAATAATTTAGATTAAGACAAGTATTGTTAACCCTTAAGTAAAATTATGAAACATTTATCTAAAATAATATTTAGTAAATAAATCCCCTGAAGCTATAAGGCTTTTGGATATCAGATTAAGTGAGAAAGAAGCCAGCAGCAATACTTCAAACCTATGACTAAAGATTTTAAAGGATTTAATTTTATAAATCAGCCAAGTTAAATAATAAATTTATTAATTTATTGCTTTTATTTTGGTTACACTTTTAAAAAAGTCAAGGAATACATTTTTCTTTCTTGATAATTATGTTGAGTATTTTGTAAATGTCAAATGGTAATGAAGAGGAAGCTTCAGTTCTTTCAATAATATAATTAAGTTGTGATACAAAATATATTAATGCATGTCTTTCATCATTCTCAGAATTGTTTAATTAAAAGCATTTAATAAGATCCCAATCCCTTTCCAATAATTCCTGTAGTTAGTACATATACACATAGATCGTTTTGTCAATTTAACGGTCAACATAAATAACTAATTAAATCAGCTATGTATTCGTCTATACAGAAATCAAGCAGTTTTAATTTTTTTTTTTTTGTAAATCTCCGACTCGTCAATTCCACGGTCGACATATTTGACCAACTGAATTTACTACTTTATATAACAAAATATATTTCATAATAAAAATATCTTCAAGTTTGCGACAAGTCTTACAGATAAAACTATCTCTCAGTGTCGAGGAAGACCCTCATTTATAGATTCGATATTATTTATGAGATTTTGGTCTCTCCCCATCGATGCAGTGTTAGATTTCATGCAAAGATCTGTACCTTTGATTTTAAAAAATTAAATTGTTGTAAGAATTAACTCCGAATCTAAATCGTTATATGTATGTTAAAATGGCAGCAGGTTGATTAAATTTTTCACCCTAAAATTTAGATTAACAATGAAAATTGTTTTCAGCTAAATTTTTCTGCTAATAACCAAAATTTTCGTATTTGGTGCAAGAAAAGTTCGGAAGTGATACATCATCTATCGACACATCTTGAAAAATATACTGTTTAGTAAGTGTTTATGCATTTATCGAGCTATATGTCTTTAAAATCAAAGAAAATTTAGATGTCACAATCAATACCGATAGATGATAAAAGTTAATTATTTTTAAAAACTGTGTGAACATGGTCTGAAAAGTTGTTGATTTCAAAAGAATACTTCTATATGTTAGAGACTTGTTGTAGGAGGATTTGGAAAGGAGAACGTTATTCAGAGGATTAGTAGGATTATTCATTATAGGAGGATTATAATTTTCAAAAAATAAAATAAGTTTTAATATACTTATTTTATTCATTATACCAATTTGTCTGTGTTTGACATGAATTTAAAATTCTAAATTTCTTCAAAAAAATTTCAATTACACAGAAGCCAACGACTTACTGATATTTTTGAAATGTATCTAGTATTGGCTTGAAGCATTTTCTCTCTTTCTCTATAATTTCTCTAATATTTAAGTTCTTTGCATTTTTATTCCGAGGAAGCTTATGATTTTGAATTGCACTTTAACTAGAAATTCTGTGACTGTTGCGCACTTAGCTCCGCATAGAGTAAGATTATGTAAGGAACAATGTTGTGCAAGCACAGCTGCATCTCTGGATAATTGTTGACAACAATATCAGAAACCAGAACCTCCCACATCCCTACACTGCCACACATACGTATCGCGAACATGGACGCTTATGCAAAGTAGCGCAACATGAACACGCATAAATAAACAAAGCAACTCATTTAATGGCTTTCGACATTGGATTTGACACACATGAACTCACACATAAGCAGTGAAATTTTTCACTGACACACTGACATATGCATGTGTGCATTTAGGTGCATAATGGGGACTTATCCTGCCCGGGAAATTGGCTTAAGTATGTTGTGCTTTTATGCTGCCATTTTAGGTCCAAAGCAAACTGCGTCGCTTATTAGATTTCTGTTTCACTATTTTATGGCATTTAAAGCAGTTTAAAGGGATTTATAGTGCTCTCCTCTTTAATGTGGCCAAGTAGTACAAGCCAATGAAAAAATTATAATGGGAAAAAATTGTCATGCTCTTGACAAGAGTATTAGTTACAGTAATTCAAATACTATGTATTTAAAAAAAAAATTTGTATAAAAGTTCATTTATTATTGAATCGGATTATGTTTGTTATGAAATGTAATAAATAAATGAAAAGTTAAGCTTTACACATTAGTTGGCAAGTTTTTGGTTTAGTATATAAACAACCTTCTCCAAAGAGAAACCACACCACACTTTTGAAATGCAAACCTTTGTAAGGTGTGGATCAAAACTTGATGGCACTTCGCCCATTAGTAGATATGTTACAGAACTGTAGATTTTGAAAAATATATTATGATAACTTTATAAATTATGAAAAATAAGGTTATTGGACATTATCAATTTCCGTAAAAATCTACTTTTAAAGTTTAATGGGAACTTGATGAGTACTGACTTAGGCCCATGTTATGTAGAGTGTCACGGACATGTCAAAATTGGTTCCTTCGGGTTATAACGGAAATGCATGTTACTTTTGTACTTTCTTGTTGTATCTAAATTTTAAAAGAAGTATATAAATATATGCGTACAACACGGCTTTGATTTAATGATGAAACGTAGATAGCCTCGGCTCTCATGACCAAATTTAAACCAAAATTTGTGTTTTTAAGTCAGAGGTTCTATATTTGGAATAGATTAGCCAAGTAGCCCTTGACCTGGCTGCTGAGACAGTAAGGGTCCACTCACTATTTGCCTGTCGCAAACAATGGTCACAAATCAGCCTACGCCCGTAGCTGACAGGGGCAGAGATCGAAATAGGGGTATCCGTGGAAGAGGCTCCTAGCTTAGCAAGCTCGTCAGCGCGCTCATTTCCCACAATATTAGAATGCCCGAGAACCCATACTAGAGTAACCTTGGACCTCTCACTTAGTTGACTGATAATTTCCTTACATTCTTCTACTAATCTTGATGACAAACTGCTGATAAAGCTTTAATAGCTGCCTGACTGTCAGTTAGAACACAGACCTCTTTTCCGTGGAGGCGTATATTTAAAGCAAGAACACTTGCCCTAACGATGGCAAAAACTTCAGCCTGAAATATTGAGGTGGAATCTGAAAGGTGGTATGATTTACTAATCATTAGGTCCGTAGAAAAGATTCCAGCTCCAACGCCCTCATCCATTTTAGACCCGTCGGTGTAGATCGCTACCTTTCCTGGAGTTGTAAGCAATCCTGCCTCTCAATCCCTTTTGAAGGAATTTTGGTGGCGAAGTTATTGTCGAATAGTAACCCAGGACATAGGTAGTCTGAATCCCTGGCATCATCTATCGGATAGAGTGATGCGATATTACCATGTCCTATGTTAAAGCACTCGAGCGCCAACAGTGTAGATCTTTAAGCCTCTGCGCACTGAGAGTAGCAGCTTGCTTGATGTAAATATCAATAGGTACCAAGTTAAGTATGACATTGAGCGCACTGGTGGGGCTATCGAAGCAAAGAAAGAAAAATTCTTTTTGCTATATTGCAAAGTTTATTAAATAATTCTCCATTAAATTTTGGCTTTATATCTAAAACGGTACCGATCTGAGGGTATTGTAGCGATTGAAAATTGGATGTATATCATCCGGTTCTGGTGATTTGTGGCGCTTGTAATTAAAAATGACCCCATTTGAGAGTTGAATGAGAAATTTGAGTACTCAACAGATGCATCTGCCGAAGTAGAGGCTCCCGGCAGGGAATATCAAGTACTAAATTTAAACTTCAGTAATGTTATTAGGCTATATCTTATCCGGTTTTTTAAGTAACTCAGGAACAGATTGGTTTTTGGATGACATTTTACGTTGCCTAGAGATTTCCGAGTTGTTAATCATTTCCTGGCAGTAGGATTGCCAGCTAATCCGGTTAGAGTTACGCTTTGTTACATTTATGCAGATAGATCTTGTATTCAGATCACTCACTCTCATTTCTGTTTAGTTACGTTTTATTAAAAGTCTTCTGAACCCTTTTCGGAAAAGACCTAAACCTCCGGATTACATTTCCTACTCAAAAGTATAATAACAAAAACAGCTGATTAATATGCTTTTTATTTATTCGTGTTCAAGTCTTACTGCGCTGCGATGTAAGTGCTATTTAATTACAAAAAAAAAATCATTTTTCTAATATTTTTGCGCTTATTTTAAATTGATTAATTCAGATTTCTTTTCACATATAAAGTCTATATATGTCGCCCGCATATAAGTAACCATTTAAGTGTGTAAGAAAATCCACTTTGTAAATTATGAAAGCAATATATCACTAATTACTGCTTAGTAATTTATATAATAGAATCCAACGATAACACAACCAATAACCGAGAAACACAACATCCGATTCAATAAATCACGCTCTTAAAGTAACTGTGCGGTTTTACCAACCCACTTTGCATAAGAGGATAATATAAAACAGCAGCGACTGTTTCATAATCATGCCGCCAAGGAATTGAATAGAAAATGTCAAACAAAAATAAACTGAAATAATCACCAGCTTTGAAGGATGTCAAATTCAACAAAGTGAATTACTTAACCAAATCGAAGAATAAAATTAATTCTCAAATTCTATAACAAATTTTTTTATATACACAAATATATGAATATATATAGCATAATATATTCTATTTTTTATGTAAAATTTTTTTTTTGTGTTTCTTTCCATATCTTCAGATGAATGAAATAAATTTATTTTAACGGCATTTAATCAATTATAATAATTTTTCGTGAAAAGAAAAATTAATAGCAATTAATTTAATATAAATCATATTTCTCATGAAGCCAGAATTAAATTTCATTCAAACTTAATTTCAAATTAAATCTCATATCAAGATGCATTAAAGTTTTTGCATTCAAATTTTTACCTCGAATAAAATTTGGGACACCGTAGCGTATGATTAACTTTGACTGTTAAAATGTACCGAGAGCCTGAATAACTACGGTTTTGTGGAAAGCGGCAAGAAAGTTTAATAGTAATTTATTGGAAAACTGCAACTTTAAGAGAAATTCTTCACAATATTGTTATTCTCTGTCAATGGGAAATTTATTGTCAAATATTTCACTTTCATTGAAATTTCTTAATAAAAACTTATTTTGTGGTTGATTGAAGTACAGCCAAAGTTAAAGTTTCAATTAGGTTAAGTTAACAAATACATTTAAGGATAACAAATGTATATAAACAGGAATGTATTGGTGGATCAAAATGTTTCAACAATCAATATTACTTTTCAAATACATAAATTTCTTTCAAATCCTCTTGTTGAAATATTGACTTTGTATGTGTTAAAGTTCATTTTTAGGCTTTAATTCGGTAATGGATGGATGTGAATTGTAAAAACGTAAATATCAAAAACTGGCTCATATTACCTGTATAGGTATATATTGAAGCACAAACCAAAAATATTATAATATATTTTTACTTGACTTCATTTTAACGAATATGGATAAAACTTATACTGTAAGAAGGGGGATATCATACAGGTGTGGAGATTATAAGTTGATTTTTGACAAAGAGTTTATATTTATATTGACGATAAATTCAGTAAAAAATACATATTGGTTTTTTATTAAGTGAATATATTTTGTACAGTATTGAATATGTAAATTATTAAGTATTGTTAGTCAGTTAATTTTATTTTAAAGTTATTTATACATTTTTTTAAAGACAACATAGATCAAATTCAAAAGATAAAAATATATATTTCGATTGTCATATACTACGATTGTCCCTTATGAGTTGCAACCATTATTAATTAAAAATTGCATTACAGATTGAAGTAAATCATATCACTTTGTCACAAAAGTTTTAATATAATTTGATAAAATTTTTAAACAAAATAGGCAATAGCGAAGTCAATCTAACCCCATTGCATGGCTAAGATATACAAATCGAAATACTACAGCATTTAGTGAGCAACACAAGTTTTAAGCTTACAGTAATAAATATTAAATAAGATTTATGAGTATATAAATGAAATTCTTTTATTGAAAGGAATATCTGTTGTATTCGCACTTGCTATTGCAGATAATACTTTAAGACATAACGACTTCGAAAATTGTTTTGCTGCTGACAAAACATAATCATTAAAATAATTTATGAGATTGAAGAAAGATTAACAATTCTGTAGAGGCTTTTTTGAATTTTTTGTCAGTTAGTAACCACATTATCACCACATTAATCAGAACTAAAAACCATTCTAAATATTTTTATTTATAATAAATTTGAATACAAAGCGAGTATTAGTCATTGGAAGATTAGTATCTGGGCATGACATAAAATGAATATTGAATACGAAGTATTAACTGGAATGGGATCAGTTTAAATATTAAACTTGACTGTGGGAAAAATATTTAAAAACTAGAATTTCCTGTAAATTAGTATATAAAATTTTAAGAGATCTTTTTAGCACAAGTTCTTGAGTTTTGCGATTTATAGCTTCAATAGTAAATGTAAAACAAAAATTTACATTGAATTGAGATTTTGATTTATGAGTGTAAATCAAATGTTTTCCACACAGCATTTCTTTAACCGATCTATTTTCAAGTAATTATCTTAGGATGATTTGTAAGCAGGTAACTGACAATGGTTGTAAAATATTTTTTAAAGCGTGGAGAGTTTGAGAATAGTCCGGATAATTATGATCTTTTGTGTACATTCACAAAGAAGTCTAATCGTGATAATTTACATGATTTTGGTGGGGAATTTATATACCCAAAACTTTAAAGTTAGCATCTGGAAATATTTTCGCACAACAAGGTCAAAATCAAGGTGTTAGAATGTCTTGCAAACACCATATATCGTCCATATCCAAATCTTTAGTTTTATGCCAAAAAATTGATAAACATGTAGTTGTGGCGAAAAATATTGACACGTTGTGAACCTTTCGTGACCTAAGTATGAGTCTTATATGTCTTTCAAATCAAATTTTAGAATGATGCAAACAGTGATTTTTCGTGTATGTGCTTATCTTTCTATAGTGACTTTTAGATATATTCTAGAAGCAAAAATCGATCCGCAATACTGATGAAAATTCGAAGCAGAAAATTGTAATTTTTTTGTGGAAAATTTTCGTGATTTCAATGAACACAACAATTGCATAGCGATACATTATATAAAATAAAACTTCTTAAACTCTGCATGTGATGTTTTAGATACCAGTTCTGTTTGAAGTAGGTATATTATTGAAAAGGTATTATCAAATCGGAAACATGTAATGGATTAATATTTATTCAGTTCTTAAAAGTATATATAATATTTCAAAAATTTTGCTTTTAATTTGGTGTCTAGGCCAACACTCGCCAATTAGCACACTAGAGCTCCCTCCTACTCATGGGCACATAAACACGTAGAAAGAGGATACCTGGTTATTTTAATCATTTTTAGATTATAGTAATTTTTGTGTTTTGCAAAATTAAAATTTTTGTGATATTTTGGAATTTAGAATTGAATTCACCCGGGTAGATGTGTTGGATAACTGGTGATGTGCTGAGGGTATCGGTTTTTACCCACCAAGGTAGATATTGGCCCATGGGTGTGACGGAGCTCCAATCTGCTAATAGCCGATTGTAAGCATGACACCAATATAAAAACAAAATATTTCTGTGTAATAGTTTTTATTTGACTGAAATAGTACTACCAAAATAATGACCATGAAATACTATATAATCCCTTATTTTAAATAGAATATAACGACTATGCTATGCTTCTTTATTAATTAGTGTTTTTGAACTTATATAGTAATAATTTTTGTTAATTTAAACATGTTTATTTTATTCTTTAAAGATTTTGTCAACATAAGTAATTTCACTCTTAATAATATAGAAAATTATGTTATTACTTTTAAAAATAGTGTACCCAAAAATTTTGCCCTCATAAATAATTTCATATTAAATAACATAGAAAATTATTTCATAATTTTTAAAAAATGTGTACCCAAGGACTGACTTTAAATTTCGCCAAAGATTTTGCCTCGATAAATAAATTTCATATTTAATAACACAGAAAATTCATTATATATAATTCATTCATTTCATTATGTTTAAAAAATGTGTACCTAAAGATTTCTTAAAATTTTAATTGAAATTAATTTAAATATGATTGAAATTTTCTGCCTTAAGGCAAATACACAAATTAATATTTAAAATTCATACAATTTCATAATAATAATATTTTAATTATAACTAAATTAAAAATTAACGCCAATAATGGTGACTAAATTAATTATTCAATTATATTTTTTTGTTGGCATTTATCTCGCATATTTAACACTTATTAAATTAATTTGCATAAACAATAAATAAAAGAATAAATTTTCACGTAAAAAAATAAAAAAAATAAAATGTTGAAGGCAGAATATTTTAATTTAAAAACTATCCATGATTTATGAGTACATGTTGCATATGCCAAGGAGTGAAGTAGCAGAAAATTGCATAAATTTCAGCACAAAATTTATGTGCCACTATGCAAATACAAAGAAAGGCTTTTAAATGAGATTGGATGTAATAGTTTGCATAATCAGCGGCTATGGCAAACAGTAGAAATGGGTTAAACGGACATTACCACACCGTTAGGATATTCTGGGAAAACATAAATTTTCCGTAGCGGAGGATAAGCAACTACTTCGTAGATGAGTACACAAACTGCCTAGCTCTTCGAGATGAAATGGGAAAAGTGAAACGTTGGCAGTGTGGATTGCGTAGCTTAAAGTAGTTAATGCGTTGGTAGCTCAATTAAAACCAATTTTACTGTTCATAAAAAAATCTGTCTGAGAAAATATTCAGAATTTATTTAAAACTCAAATGCTCTGGGGGTTACGAAATCAGTGTACCAGTATTTATACCATTTTGCAATAAATTTGCAGTTTGTTAGATAGAAGCAAATATTTTAAATTTTATGCAAAAATCTTTAATATAAATATTTAAGAAATTTTTGAACTACATGATTAAGCAAACACTACTATTATACTTGTTAGTTTTATAAATACTAACACAAACTATATTATAATATGTGCAGGTATAAGTAATATTATGAAGTTGATATATAAGGCGAGTGTGCTAAATATAGTTATGAACTATTATAGTTTGTAGTGAAATTTTTGTATGTCAAAGGACAACAGAACGAGGACGCTATTTTCATATAAAATGCTGAAATGCTAAAAATGCTTGCATTTTTACTTGCAATGCGACCGATGCAAGTTGCATAGTGCACCCCGACTGCACTTATGACTCGTATAAGAATTAATTTAAGCTTTAATAGATTCCTTTGAGAGTATTTATCCTGTCAAGCGTAACTGTTTTTGCTGCATTAAAACACAATTTGTGCAGACAAGAAAATTGGGTCGGTTGGTTTCCATGCAATCTACTGGCTTCTGTTGCCAAATATGCCTCCGGCATCTCTTCTACAAAAAAGAATATAATAAACCAAGTTGTTGTAGCTGCTACCACATTTTATAATTTCTTTATGTGTTCGCAACTGCTGACGTTCCTTGTTATTTTCTGTACTTAATTTCCGCTCCTTTATACTTAAGTACATTTTTTTTAGTCAAAAATATGTGCAGAAAATCAGCTTTTTTATTTATTTTTTTCTTTTCGCGAATCATCTTTCTAAAATTCTTTCTATTGACTTTGTGTAACATTCTTGTAAAAAAGCCAACATAAGTTTGAATCTTATTTCCAACAAAATTTTATATAAAAAAAAAAAAAATTTGTGCTAATTAAAATTAAACACAAATTTAATTACCCAATGTCAAAATTTGCTCTTATTATTTTTTAATTATTATTTAAGTTTTCAAATTAAAGTTATAACCCTTTTATAGTAATGAATAAGTTGTATAATAGAGTGCATATAAGTAAAGTTCGGATATTGTAAGTAAATGTAATTGAATATATTTGAAATAATATCAAATAATTTGTTTAAGGTAAAAAATTTATATTCAACCTTTGTAAATATAAAAATTTATTATAATTTTAATAAAAAAAAATAGTCTAATTTGTGCAAATCGTGGAGTGACATGACTTGATGACTTTCTCCATAATACGTTTCTAGATTAGGTTTTATAGACAAGAAAGTATAACATGAAAGCATGCAATAAATAATGTATCTACAAAAGAATAATATAACAAAAGTTTTCGTTGTTGTCGTTAACTACCTTTGGAAACCTCTCTACCAAATATAATATTTTCAATTCAATTTCATAACTGATGTTAAATTACAACTAAAAAATTTACAAAATAAATAATGTAAACAGAGCATTTCGTTAATTTTGGAGTTAAGATTATCTAGCAATTATCTCAGATAAACCGATTAAAAAATTTAAACTAATTATGAAGATGCTCTTTAGCATTTTAGTGGAAACTGTAAGTTTTCATTTCACTTTAAATTTTAAAATAGTAGAATAAAATCACAAGTAAATCATTTCAACACTCACCCAATTTTTAATAACACTTTATCGCTTCCATTTACGGCCCCAATAACACAAAAGGGGGCGTCATCCCCCATTAGCTTATGCGAAACTCTAACTTACAGACTCTATGGGAGTTTGTAAACAAGGATTTTGGTTTACGTCTTCATAATATTTAAATGGTGCAAAAACTGAAATCACTTGACTATCGTTTGTGTACTAATTTCAATAAATGGGCTTTATATATGTAGGTATATGACTAGAAATCGATTCATTTTTTTAGTTCAAAATATTATTTACTAAATAGTCTTACTTCTGTCTCAATAATAAGTCACATTTAGAATAAGTTGTCACATTCAGAATGAGTCCATTATTGATTCTTAAACAAATTCTACTCAAGATTTGCTGCTAATAATCATACTGTCATTAAAAACCTTAGATTATATTAAAACAAAATATCGCTTGCTCTCTGGAATCGGTACACCCTTCATTTCTTAATACTGGTTCCGTCTGTTTATTACATTAACATTTGTCCTTTATCGCTATTGAAATCACAAACACATATTATTGTTTTTTGGAACTCCTATTAATTATTCATTAATAATTGTTCATTTGTGCTTTTGCTTTTTCTTACTTGCCTGTATAAAGTTCAATACTTCTTTAATTATTTTTTGGTATCTGCTATCAATTTGGCACATTTCTCATTAATTTTTAACTGTCAGCAATTTAGCAGTTGACAAGATATCTGACAAATTAAAAAAAAAATTGTCAAGAGCTATTGATAGAATCGGATTCTATATTAGGTCACTTGTCAAGCTTCCTGACAAATTGTCAGTTTGTTGAATTTGTCAGGTTTGTCAAAACATTTTGTGTTAATGACTGCATTTAAATTTAGTATATCAATAAATTATGTCTAATTTTCTTGGGAAATAGCTTCATAAAGCTTTTTCAGTCAACGTGTTTCGTAGAGTTAAGAATGTATGGAATACCTTTAAGTGAGATTTGAAAGTTGTATGAGCATTAAAATAGTCTAGATCTTAAGTGAGTAATTAAGATTTCGTAGAATACTCTAAATATTTATTTAATTTTTGATTGAAAAGAATTGTTTAACGACAATGGAAACTCATATTAGAGTGGTGAATTTATTAAGTAAATGAAATTGATTCACAAGAATGATGCCCGAAACATAAATCGACATCGTAAGTTATAGCAAAAATGCATTATATGATTTGATTAATCATTGATTGATCGTTAGAGATCTAGTAGAAGCTCCAGAAATTGCATTAGGATATGTAACCAATACATTATATTTGCTAGAAATAGAAAAAATACATTCGATTTCGATTTAGTTACCAATATCGAAAAGATTTTAGAGAGTCTGAAAATTATTTTGTATTTTATTCCATCACTATAAATGAGCCTTGGGGTCTTCACTCATATTCTGAATTAAAACCAGAGATATAAAGATATTGTGAACCCAGCTCTTTGACTTAAAATCGAATTCGGGGTCACAAATCAAAATAGAAGTTATTAGTTTTAGCTTTTGCTTTCTACTAATGTGGAAGAAAAGTTGATAAATAGCGATTACGAGTATTATTGCTCAGAAATCAGTCCCGAAATTCCGCAAGGCTTTTAAGTGCTTTGCTTTGACGGCAAATAAATTTAAAAATAAAAAACATTTAATAAAATTTTTTTAGATAATTAATTATTAAATCATTAACTATAATTAGTTATTAATAATTAATTATTTATTGATTGAATTTAATTTAGTTAAGTTATTATAATCAATTAAATTACTTCTCAAATCTTAAAATTCATATAGCTCAGAACAGAATTAAATTGAAGTTCAAATTATGTTCAAATTAATCTATACGTCAGATTTAAATTTTTCTGATGTCTGGCTCTACTCAAGTCTTATATTATTTTTTTATAGGATACAAGATGACCTTTCAGCAAGGAAATCTTTTTCTGTGATAGGTGTAATATTCCAACAAGTGGGTTACTTTGCTAGATATACTTAATCTAACGCCACAATAGAAATGTTTTAATCATTGCACATAATTTTTTATGGACTATCTAGGATAAAATTCTGTTCTATTTTTTCCAACCAAATCCTTCGAAAAAGTTTGCAGTTTCTAATTGCACTAAACAATATCGTGAAGGTGGAACATAAATGTCAGAAATATTTTATTCGTATTACTTAGTATATAAATAATTAATATTATTCTTTCTTTATTCTTTATTATTCTTTGTTGTTTATTCTGCATTTATTATTTTAAATTTATGCAACTATATAATATCGGTTTTAATTTCCATCATATCCTTTTGAGTTTATCATTATGTATTTATCTTTGATTAATAATTTTGCTAATCATTAAACTTGATTAAGCTTAAAAAGTATATTAAAAAGTATAAAAAGTGTATTTAGATAAATATAATTTTAGAAATTTTTTTTATTACTCACAATAATGCAGACAATCCAATAATTGAAAAACAGAAGCATATATTCCCTAATGTATGTGTCGAAAACTATATAATGTCACTCGTTCGATTTAATGAAAATTGATTAGGAATTCTGAGAAACTTCGTTCTTCCCACACTGCTGGAGCTTCATAATTGATTTAACAGTAGTTTGGCAGTTTTGAGTGAAATTAAATTGAACAAATGAAAAACAGTAGAGCACACAATTAAATTTCAAATCAATTTCAATCCATGCATGAGAAACTAATGATGTGAACGGAAGTAGTGCACAGGTTAAATGGCAAGGATCAACTTTTCGTTTTGAAAACAAAAAGAATTACTAAATAAAAAATTTAGAAATTTAAAATCCAAAAATGTTAATAATATTATATAATTTGTGTTAATATATATTGTGTTGCCAAATTTATTTTTGTATATATAATTTAAATAATAATGACTTATAAATAAAAATAAATAAATAATATAATAAATATATGAATCGCCGAAATTTTAGCAATTAGAGAAGCATGTCGATAAATTACCAGCCAGCAATCAAAACCCTTCATCATAAAATCACATATAGTAAAAAAATGTAAAACGACAATCGACGAGCTAAACTGGTTAGCTGACATTACCCTCATCTGAGTTTCTGGGCATAGAAACATCGAAGGGAAGAAATAAAACTAGATCCTGGAAACTCATTAAAAGAGGTCGTGTGAACACTGCAAGGCCTACTGCAGTTCTTTCTGGTCATTGGTGTATAGAAACACATTCAGAAAAACTGCGCATTCCTTATTATTCTCAATGCAGAAGTTGTGAAAACTTGCAGAAGAAAGAAACCATAAATGCCTAGCTTTGACATTCAGGTGATATAGGTTTTTAGGAAGGTATTTCTTTGACAGTTTATCGGTAAAGACGACACACCTATTAAATTAACTAAATTCGACTAGATGGATTTCGTCTATATTCTTTTATTTTAGGGGTTCTTGCTAGGAATGTGGTAGCAAAACAGCGAAAAAATCTAATTGAGGTATGTGGAAGTTATCTGATGACCTGCTACTGCAACTAACCAATCATGAATATATATAGAATATATACATACAATATGTACATACAATATATATATATATATACAATAAAATATTAACTTCAAAATAAAACAAATAAATAAATGTTACACTAAACCTAGGTCTTAATTAAAATAAATTTATATATGTACATACATAATATATACCTATATATAATATAAATCTTGTAGTTTTTAGGTACAGTAACCTCTAAGTTAAATCGATATTGAGACCATTTAATGTTTATAGTGCATAATATTTTATAGATTCGTTAATGGAATTTAAAAATAGTTTTTTAATATTTTAGAATATTATAGGTTCGATATGTATCAACATATGTGGGGCACAATATGCTATATTTAAATTATACTCCAAAAAATTGTATTGCTTATCATTAATTAACATCTTGGTTCAAATAACTACCAACAGATAATAGTAATACTTGCTCGAATTTGTATTAGCAATAAAGACGCAGACTGTGATAACTGTGATAACTCTATATTAACATTTCCATATATTTCATCACCAGACTGAATAAATATGAAGTTTGATATAGATGGAATTTAACAAACTTATTGAGAATTATATAAATCTGCATATTTATTTACAGTGACATTCCTTCATCATTATATGGTAATAATTTTTATATGCTTCCAGCTATTAAAATAAAACATTTCTAGCCTAGACCGGACATCGGTTGTATTGCCGATAATGTTGTTGATGATCGTCTACTCAACTATGACCTTACATTTTCAACGAACGCAAAGCATACAACTCGAGAATTTATGCTGACTGTTGTTTTAAACACTCAACAATAAATATGTATGTATATATAACTTTTGTAGCTTTTATAGACTTTTATCTCCTATTCTGTGAACTTGACAAATTTGTCAAGTATTGACAATTGTTCACCATTTAGCTTAATCACTTTACTTGTATCAAATTATTTTTAATTACTAAGTTTCAATGGGATTTGTATAAAGTAATATATAAAATGTTATAAAATATCACATAAGTGATGATAGTTAAATTTTTAGTAGATATTTATACATCAAAAACTGTCAAAATAACATCACTTATTATTCAAATAGGCTCGTATTTAAAGATTCGCTCGCCTTCAGTGCATGAAAATGAAATAAGAAAGATATTCTTATTAAAAGTAGAAATTCCAGATATTTTGATAAAATAAAAATTCTATCGAAAATTTTGATATTCCGATAATAATTTTAACCAAGGCTAATAATTATACACCTCAAGATAGAACTTCAACAAATGTATCAAGTGAATACTCGTACAATTACCATTACACCAATGATAAAGTGGGCAACTAGATAAATGCCCAAAACCCTAAGGACGAACCTTGTGAGGTAAAATATAAGACATAAAATAGCAAAAAACAAAAACAACATTAAAAATATCACATACCCATCAAAATTCTAGTCGTGAACTGAAAGATACTCATCAAAAAGCTTTTTAGTTCGATTTCATTGTATAAATAAATGCATCTAAAAAGTTAAGTGCAACACTCAATACTTTTGACACATATTCAATTGAAACTTAGGTAATCCTTAAACAAACCCGTATTTAGCTTTAACTCTTACTTTGAAATATATTATTTCGGAAACATATCCAAACTTTAAACAAAAACTAAAAGAACACATAAAAATTGAATGAAATCTGTGAAAATAGAAAACTTTGAGTAAAAGTAGAAAACCTCTTCGAACAGCTTAGTAAAATAATCTGAAGGTAAATCTTATGAATTTACAATGATTTTTTCAGATATTTTCTTTATACATATTTTGTATGATGTAAGATTTTGGTTAAGATAAAGCAAAATATTATAAAAATAAAAAATTGAGCTTCATAATTTTATTTTAATTATATTTGAAAACTTAATTAAAGAAACTTAGCATTTATGACAGTTGAAATTCTTAAGTTGCAACAAAATTGACGGGTTTCTCTGGCATTTTGTTTGGAATATTGCTTTCTATTTTTTAAAAAAATTAAAAAGAAGTTGATAAATATAATATCATTAAAGTAGTAATGATAAATGAAGGATTAAGTACATTGAGTTAGTAAATAATAAACTTCAAAATTAATGCAATAAAATGTGCAATCATAGAAGAGAAGAGAATAAAATACTAAAATTTAAAATTTTTTTCTAAAAGTTAGAGTCTAAAGCTATAAAAATATGCATTTGGTTTCATTCGGTCTTGAAAGTCGCTGAAATAATAAAATTTAATTGACGTTAGTCTAGAGTTTTCATTAGAAATAAACATATCAATAAATAATTCTTTGTGCTATCAAATTAAAAAATAAAACTTTTTCAACAACCAATAATCAAGCTCCAAGATTTCGTTATTATGTCTCTCCTGCTGTGTAGTACATAAGATTAGATAGTGACCAATATTGATGAGAAGATAATATAACCATAGGAATCGAAAATTTTTCAGAAGATCTATAATACCATTCACAATAATAACAGATATCAAATTAAATTAAATTATTAAATTTTGATTGCTATATAAGCTATATCATAGTAATTGTAATAATATTCTGTGGTTTCGCTTGCTTGGTCATGTTGTGCAAATATATGAAACTGCTTTAAATAGAATGGTTTTTTAACCCGATAAATCCGATCGGGTTACGTTAGATGGTATAAGATTTGAGATGTTAAAGATTTTTTACTAAACAAACTTTTGATAGTTTGGTAATTGGTGGACTCACTTTTGTTTGAAAATATGTAAACCTTGTTTGGGAAGTTCTTATGCATCCACCTTGTAGTCCAGATTATAAACTGGCATCAAGTGATTACCATCTGTTTCTGTTCATGGCGAATGGTTTTTCTGGTGAAGAATTTGCTTCAATAGAAGCTTGTGAAAATCGCCTGTCTAAATTTTTTGCCAATCGTCCCTATTGGCTTAGATAGGCATAATGAAATTACCTTCAAGTTATCCAAATCGAATCATTCTAACTTTGTTAAATAAGGCTGTAATTTCATGCAAAAATAATGGATTTAGTTTCACTACACTTATTATATTGATTATAAGAATTTTTTTATTTTAAGAAATATGATCAAAATCATTTAAACGGATAAGAAAAATATAAATATGAAACGCTTAAGTCAAAAATCTTTAATTAATTAAACGAAAGCAATAGAGAGAATTTTAACAGGTGCTTTGCGGATTACATTCCTTTGGATACTACGAAATATTAAGAACTATTTATTACGATTTACATCAACAAATAGATGACTGAGGTGTGAATTTTCAAACTAAACTACTTACAAGATAATATTACAAGTAATTAAGTCTCCCAAAATCAAATTATTACATTTTCTCAGTAACTATTAATTATATCTGAAAACTTTAATTAAGATTTATTTGTTTATGCAATCAAACATATTGTCCATTCTCAAGGCTTACTTAACCGCACTACTGTCTTAAACGACATATTTAAACCTTTGTGAATATTGAATAATCTGCTGAAATCAAATGTTATTACTACTGCAACATGTTGCTCAACATATATGACTTATGTTGATTATTCCAATTAAATTGCGTTCACTTCTGTATTGCATTCATCTTCAGGGTAAAAATTCTTATATAATTAATACAATATTATTTAATTAATTCAGTTGAGTAAAAAAAAAATTTTAAATTTCTTGTCATAGAATAAAAATAATTTTTAATTTTAATAATTTTGTAATCATTTGTTTATAATAAATAATATTCTAACTTTTTGTGCATAAAATTTAATGCCATAAAAAGAACTTCTCAGTGCATTTATTTATTTGACATAAAAATTAAATAAGTTTTAAACAGTGACATGTACTTTTAGTAATATTCATTTTATGCAAAAATATTTTCTTTTATATAAAACATAATAAGCTGCTTTTAAACTTTGCTTAAAAATTTTTAGAAAATTTTTTTTAATTGTACTTAAATTATTTCATTAAAATTTTAAATACGTAAAACTTATAATAATTTAAGTATGTATGTATGCATGAATATCATATCATATTGTGTACGCATCATTTGTATGCATATCACAGTGACTGACTGTGATTATTATACAAAACTCCATTAGTTAATGGATCACAAATATTCTCTCTTATAAGAGAAGGTTTTCAAATAGATTAAGTTAAGATTAATAGATTAAGATTATTTACTTGTTTGATGAAATTTTTAAAAATAAATAATTGAATAATTAGTTACAAAATCAAAGGTAATAAAAAACAAAATATTATCTTTCTGCAAATCTGTCCTTTAGCGGAATATTATATTTTTAATGTTTTCTTATAAATTTTTATTGTTATTATCTATTGAAAATTATTTGCTTTGGTAAGATTAATCCTTTACTGATATTTTTTAAAAAAGTTATGGCTTTTAAAATAATAGAATTCAAGTTATTATATCTCTTAGATGTCGATATAAAACTATTGCTCTTATGGTACATTCTAAAAATACTTTTCATTCATACGCAAATTTTAAAATCATTGAAAGAATAATTTTTTTGATTTAACTAACAATATACAATTGTTTTAAAATCAATTACGAGTTTTTTGTGACTCAAAGTTCTTTCTTTGCTTTGAATAATTAATATATCATGACCCCATGTCATCTGTCAAATATACTGTGCCTAATAAATTACAGAACAGTCTTTAATGGTGTTTTCAATTGGTAAATGTGGATTTAATATGGATTTAGGTTAGGTTGGGTTCGGAAGGCGCGTGTTGGCCGTTGTCAGCACTTCCACACGGTGGGAGATAATATGGATTTATCCTCGATCTGTCGAGTATTGTTACACAATCATAAAATTTTAGAATAATCTTACATTTTTAAAGTAGTATTAGTTGAAATTTATATTTTTCATAAATACATATATCGAATTAAGTCCCACTATATTTATCAAGTGGGACTTGTATATTTTATCATATAAAACTGTTATTTTTTGTAGAGTAATCTTGTTAATTTGGTAAAATATCTAGTGTAATATAAATTAATCTAAAGTGTTATACATTTCTAGATTTATCAATCAGAAATTAAAATTGCACTGAAATAAATCTTCATTGAAAAAGTTACGCCAGATTCACCATTCGAAAATGGCATTTATTCTCTAATGAATCAGAAATGTTTTCTCTTTGCAATATTATTATTACTAACTTTTATTACTATTATTACTAATTAGGGAATAAATTATTGTTATATTTATTTGAAGTGTTCATTATTTAATTTTCTGGTTGTAATATTTTACAGTAAAGAGTATTACTTAAGCAGATATTGACTTCAGTTAATTTGAAATATGCGTCTATTTGCCGTACATATATATACTTCACTTTATGAAGAAGTTTTCATAAAAATTCGAAAAATAAAACACTGAATGTTTGAGATTTGTATATATCAAGCTATAGTATGGCTACCACCAATATTTCCTTCTTAGAATCAGGTATCTATTTACTATTTTTTTCTTTTTTGAAACACTCTACGACTCTCGCAACATTAATTATTTATACAAGTCAAAATTTGAGGTACAATGAAACGATTGTTTCGACTTCATGCTTCAGTCTAAAGGACAAAGGATGACACAAATTTCACATCCTTGCATCAATTTGTATTTCATTTTAATTGCTTAATTGGCAGTCTCAAAAGGAAACTATGGTATCAGCTATTTGAATATGAGTGCTTGTGTGCGTATGAGTGATGTTAATTGTGTTAGAAATTTACTAATTTTCACATGAGAAATAAATTTACTAATTTAAATAATTAGTTTTTTATTATTTTTTAATTATACTCATTATTAAATATTATTTTTGTGATGCAAAACTATTTTATCACATCACTTCAAAAACATGAAGTGCAATACAATATACAACTTTTAATATTAGTCTTATGAAATAATTTACTATCAAAGTTTATTATAATTTTTAAATGTAGTTGATACGTTCTTTTTCATTATTATTACTAATTTAATTAATTGAATTGAATTAATAAATATTCTTTCTATCTTTAACTTACTACAATAACCTACTACTACAAAATACCACTAAAAGCAGTTAGCTTATAAGTTTTATTAAAAATAAGTTTTATTTTTATTACAAAACGTGGTTAAAAAGGACTTTAAAGACCCACACATGAACCAATTAGACACTTAGACTTACGGAGGAAAAAAAATCATTTACAAAGGTAATGGTCAGTTCTGGTACTGGTACAATAGGACTGAGTACCGGCTGTTGAGCAATTTTCACGTCTACTTTTATAATAAATGGTTAGTTCAAAGGAGAGTGACATATTCTTAATGAATTGCAGCAGTCTGGCAACTCCTTATTCCATGGTATTATTTAAACTCTTGACATTGATCGCTTAGGAATATTTTGGTTTTAGTCTCATCAGTACTGTACATTTGCAATTAATATGCTCTACCGTTTTGATTGAGTTCGGTATTCCATATTTTCTGCGATGTGCTATTAAGCGATTAATTTTGAAGGATTCATTTTATCTTTTAAGTAATTTTAAATAAATTACTTAAATTTTTTTGAATTCATCAACGATTACACATATAACTTAATATTCTGAAATCTCCAAGAATCTAACTTCAACTTATTCTAAACTTTTTTTAAATATTTTAAGACAAATATACATAAGATAAATTATCAAAATTTGCAAATAAACAATTTCGTTTTAGAAAAAACTTTAAAACCATATTTAAATTTTGATTTTCTGTTAAATTTAACTATATTCAAATAACTAATAATATTAATAGTTAAATTGTTGCTACAGTTGAAAAATCTAAAAATTTACAGAATGTATTTAGTGTCGACCCATAATTTTGAAAACATAGATATATATTTAATAATATACCTAGATATAAAAAAAATTCATACTATATCATATATTCTATATTAAATAATTTTTTTTATTTTAAAATTATATCTTTCTAACTTGCAGATAAAACGGAATATATAAAATACCTGGATTAAGGAAGCCTTATTCTTGTTACCTGAAAGTGTCAACATACACTAACAAATACTATTTTAAAACAACTGATATGTCAATTTATGACGAGCGATATTTTAGTTAGCTTTTAACACTGAGAGGAAAAAAGGTGCCAATACTCAAAATCCCTACTATATAACACAAACGAATAGTCAAGCCGGAAATAAATTCATTAATAAAAGTAAAGTAGATAAACAAAGAAGGATAAAAATGGCATTTATTCATGTATAAATGTTACGTATCGCACACAATGACAATAACAACAGCGGAAACGGAAACTGACGATAATCCCAATATTTCGACAGCAAAACTATCCGTAATTCCAACAACAATTAAACGCATCATACGCAAAGCCATCGATTCAACAACAACAACAATACCATCAGAAACTGAAACAATGTCACTATTGGCAAAAAGAAATATCAACGAACATTACACAAGTGAAACTGAATTATTACATGATGCCATCGGCAACGAAAACAGTACAAATGAAAATGACAGCAATGAATTTTTAAGCATCAGCAATGCCAACAATTTAGCAGCAACAATCACATCTATACGAACAAATGTCACCCGCGTGCTATATATGTACTTTCAGAATGTGACCGATGAGAATGGCTATGGTGCAGCAACAACAATCCTACCAGTAACTACAACTCCGAATACAACTACACTTAGCATAGCAGATACGACACCAGCAACAATAAATCAAAATGGTATTGTTGATCTGTTACCAAATGTAACAACAACTGCAATATTGCGTTCACATTTAACAACAGTTAAAACAGCATTAATAGCAGCAGCAACTACGACTACTGCTGCAACAACACCAATAGACTCATCAGCAGCATCACTAGCAACAACAGCAACGTCCATCACTGCAACACCTGCAATACCGACAACGGTTACATCACTAAATACGAGTGCACTAACGACAGCACCCAGCATTATATATCCGACCTACCGCCTGGCAATTCGAAGCTATGAAAATTGCTCAGCCTTATTTGCGAACTATACACAGCCCCAGCAAGGTAAGTGGGCATATTAGTGCATAAATCAGGATGTAGGAGTTATTGCCATTATTTGAACGCACTCACATGCATTTATTTGATTCGCTTTTAATTGCACTCAATTCAAATTTTAAAATTACTGAAAATTGTTTCCGGTGTTGGAAATAATATTAAATCGTTTGCCTTTCTCTCTTGGAAATGTGTAATTTCATTCAGTGTTGGCATTCGGTTTGATAGTGTACAAATTGAATGGTGCAATCTAAAGGACAAAGTATGGCACAAATTGTATTTACTCATATATAAATTAATTTGAATTTAGTTTGAATTGCCTAATTGGTAGTCTGAAAAGGGAACCATGGTGCCGGCAACATGAATACGAAAAGTTTTTATGTGTGCCACTGTGCGTATGAGTGACGTTAATTGTGTTGTAAAGTAACTAATTATCAAATGTGAAGTCAATTTCTTATTAAACAAGTAATTGAAAAGTAAATACTTTTTAATTGTTATCATATTTATTTTATTAATATTCATTATTAAATCCATAATGGAATGTGTTTTTGGGTTCATAATGGACAAATGTTGTTTTGTTGGGTTTTACTAAAATCTTCTGGGGTCTCAAAAATTTTAAAGTCTTGCTGTTTTATAATAAATAAATACTTTTTAAATTATCACATGAAATCAAAATTTGTGAAATTTTTGAATTGGAATTTGTCACAATATATATATATATATATATATATATATATATATATATATATATCAAATTTAATCACATAATAAAACAAAATATTATTTAATTTTATTTTGCTTATTTAATTTGATTTTTAAGGTGCAATTTCGTGTAACAAAAACCTTATAGGATTTGGAATTCGTTTATAAAGTATAAATTTATATTATATGGAGAGTTTTAATCTTCCAGTCCTTCCTTTGTAGCCTTTAGATTGAGTTCCTTATGCTTTATTTTGAGTGCTCTAACCATCTTAACTTATCATTAAGAGATATAGCAAAAAATTTTGAAGTATAGTCAAACGTTTATTCCTCGAACATCTATAACTTGAAATATCTATAAGTTGATAAATAAATAAATAGTAAATAAATAGTAGTATAGAACCTAATTTACAGAGTTTTGGTGCCTCTTTCTTAAGAATGTACATTTTCAGGAATCTATCTCGTTTGTGCATTAGCACAGGGCAGGGCTAAATTACATATAATTATGAAAAAAAATTCTTAAACTCGAAACCTTTAAACTATCTTCATATTGCACCTAGTTTAATTTTGCAGGTTTCGGTATGGTATGGAGGTGTGTTGAGAAAGCCTTCTTGGGGTATGTCAGCTTTGATTTTTTCCAGAATGGAGTACGCATTTTCTTGTTTTAAACGAAAGTGTAGTCGAGTTAAGTACGACTTTATAAGTCCACCGTACTCTGGAGTGGAAGATGAGATTTTTGTATGTTGATGAGTCCTTCATGCTATACTTTACCGAATGCTTAAACAACGTCCAAATAGACCGCTGCGTATACGTTTTTATCTTTAAATGATTTTTCTATTTCTGCTGTGTTTTTATGCATCTGATCTATAATAAAATGTTTTCTGCAATGCTCTATCAACTCACTGGATTATTAAAAATTAAGTGTTAGGATTTTAAAAATTGTTCATAATTATTTCTTTTGCAAGTCGAAATAGAATTCGTGTTATAGTATATAAAAATTTTGTAAAATATATTCATTTATAAAATTTTTTTTTTTTTATATTTTATTATAGTTTTTTTTTTATAATAAACGCAAACAAAAGGTCAATGACTTGAGTAAGATATTTAATGAGTTTTTGATGAAGAAGCGTAAGAAAAAAAACTGTTTTCAATTTTGATTAATCACTTCAACAATATACTTAACACTGTAGTCGAATGTGTTAAATGCATTATATTCATGTTTTCTTAAATAGACTCTCCTTTGAGTTCTTTTTGATGGCAACCAAACATATATTATAAGGATTAGCGTTTATTAGAATACAGCATTCATTGTTCTATTGAATTATTTTTGATTGCACCTGAGCATATATTATAAATATTAGCTAGAATAAATTGTTTATAATTATATTGTATTCTTTTTGATGGCATCGAAAAATACATTATAAACATTAGCTATAATATATCATTTATTATGAATTTTAGAAATTATTTTTTAATGAGGTTTTTTCAAACAGTAGTGAACTACAACAACTAAAACTCATTTTATATTATTTTAATTAATTGAATTTTTGTCTGACCATACAGGTGTTTCAAATATTGACAAATTCCCATCATCAGTGGCCTGGGAAATAATTCTTGTATTTAAGTATTCGTAAAGTATTATTTTTGAGACTGCAAGTACATGGAATCGAACTCGGGTCCTGCCATATTTGAAGCTCAGAGTCAGCGCACCTCAACCAACTGACCCAAAACCGTACTTGACTTTTATGTTCGCACATTTTTCTGGAGTTTTGTTACTTTGCTATGAAAGTTTTATAATTTTTGTTTTGGTTATTTAATGTTTCCAACGCATTTCATGGAGAAATTGAAGTATATTTCTTGCAAGAATATATGGTATTCACAAATTAACGAAAGTTCTATTTACGTCATTTAAATTATTAAAATGAATTATTACAATACCACCCACTGACAATTTATAAGTTCTATTATTCGATTCGTACAAAAATTAAGGTACTGTGCAGTGGACCCCATTTTCTGAGATAATCAAATGAAATTTAATATAACTTTTGTGTTTAATCATAAAAGTTTTTACTCAAATTTCTGGAATATGTGAAATATAATTAAACTTTTAATTTAACCTTTACCTTTCATCTCTTTTTAAATTTTTTTTGTCTTAACTTTTAATAATTATTAAATTAATTTTCAAGTAATCCCTTAAGGCAACCCAATGTAAGTTGCAATAAAAATAATAAAATAATTAAATTATTTTTGGTATTATTTTTTAACCCTGTATTTACTCTAGTAAGTGCGCCCAAATTGCTTTCCATGTTTATTGACACACACCAACACACACCAACACACGAGAATACATGCGCAAATAAGCAATTAAAGCACTGACCTGCCCTTACATAAAATTTATTCAGTAAACACAACAGTAAAGACGATCAAAAGCTTTAACTTTTATTTAAAGTTGTGGAAGCGCAGTGTTCACTGTGGCCTGGACTGTGAGTGTGTTGGTGTTGCAACAACAATAAGAGAAGCAGTAACGTTAACAGCATTGTTTCGTTTATACAGTAATTTTATTGCTGCTGTGCAGTTGGTTTTTATATTTGTTTGCACGAAACTTGCATATTTATCAGCACACCCACACACACACACACACACGTTGCTGGCTTATTTCCTTCACACACATGCAACCAGACTCTGTAGGTTTAACTTCGCCCATCAATACTTGTTTAATCAAATTTAAATTAAACTCAGGAAATATTTGCATATCCTCGTAAGCTGATGGAAGTGGCAGGACACGTGTGAGATTGCTCTGTGTAAAGGAGTAGCCAGCAAATGCCAAAATGTTTGCTAATTCCAATGACCAGCTTGGAAATTTCTATTTTGTATATTTTTATATTAAATTAAAATAAAAATAAAAATAAATTAAACCAAAGCCAATATTCATTGCATACATTAAAAAGGCTTCGGTGAGCCACTCTGCATCTTAAGTATCTTCTTTATTGGAAAATAGAAAATGCATTATGAAGACATGTTCCAAGAATAATTTTTTTTTTTTTTGTAAATTCTGTTACATTTATTAGAACTCAATTTAACTGTGAAAGCTTCAATTAAAAGTTGAATTTAAGTTGATTACTTAAAATAGATATTTTCAAAAAGGAGTGTGCCTTTTCATAATCGAAAAATGTCCTTAACAAAGTATATATATATTATAGTTTGTCAAAGCAATAAATGAATTATCACAAATAAGATATCAGCACAATAAGATTTATTGAACTAATGAAGTTCATTTTTATGTTTATATTTTGTGTGAAGATATGGAGAAGATTTCCACAGCAATGTGGAAACTTCATTTCAGTAATCGGAACAGAGAAATTTAAGCGAGAGACTCAATACCGAGTGGATTAGATTTATCTATTACAGAATAATAGTTGAATAATAAGAAGTAAAAACAAGCGTTGAACATTCGGTAGTAAAAATGGAAGCAAAAAGGAAGCTTTATTAATATATTATACAATACACATTTCTCATGTTAAGTTTTTTCGAGTTAATGCATCTGGGCACTTTTATTCTTTGATAGCTGGAGGATTTGTGCATAGTCCCACCCTTCTTACTGACTAATTTAAGTATTCCTCAAAAGCTTCGTGATTATTCGATTACTAATCTAAGATCTACGTACCGCCCTATTGAATTTGTATAAACTATATAATATTTATAACATCGATGTGTCTCTATAAGCAATAACATTCCTTTAACATTATCTTAGCCAGAAAGCATGTGCGTTGCGCAGGTACAATGGATGTAGTAGAGGGAATGGGGTTATGGCACAAGCGCGAGGATTGAACTAGTGATACACTCTGTGATCAGAGTTACGAGAGCCGCAGTTATAGATAGGATCATAGGTGATGCCCCTATGTTCGGCTTAGCGAAGTATAGGGTGTAACACTAGCGGATTTGTAGTGCAAAGCTTTGACAAGGTTTGCGGAGAGTACCTTTTATGTTTCTATACTTTCCAGTTTTTAAAATAAGGAATTAACTCATTAAAATCAAGTACCCGGTTGGTTTTATTAGTGTGAAACTTTAATCCATTAAAACACTGACTTTAATCCATTATTCAGATAGGTCTCTTCATCTAGTACTATTGAAAAGTGAATCTTCATTCTTCAATATATACAAATCGTTTATCCTTTTGAGTTTTTATTTTTGTTTATGGAAAATAGCCTTCGAAAACATCAAAGATATTTTTAAAATGTATTTATCGGTTTGATATCGAAACAATTTCTTTTCATAATCAATTTCTGCTTGGACCACAATCAGAAGTCATACGGAGTTCAATTAGAACTTGTCAATTTCTGCCGTATAATCTTTGCCAAACTTTCATATAATATTTTAAATGACTATCTGGGACTGTAATCAAAAGTTTTTTTAATATGGGATGACTGCTTGATTTTACTCTTCTGAAATCCTGATTTTCTCTCTTTAACTTATCTAGTTACTTCCAAGCCGAATTGTAATTTTTACTTATTAACATTATTTTTCTTATTATTATTATCAGTTGCAATGGTTGATTATATCTGAACATTTTTTATATGTAAAATCTTGAATAAATACTTGTATTGCTGAACTACTCAATACTTATACTTAATACTTCATCAAACCTTCCCTTTCGAATTTATTGGTTTTTTTAGTAATTTTTTGATATCCTAGTTTTCTTTTCGATGAGGCACTTTGAAAAATTTTATTCATTTTTTCGCGGCAGTGCTTGATCATCGTCTTTAAATTCATCTTTAAATTCATAGAATCAGCAAAACTAACGAAAAATCTGTGCGTGGGTCCTTTAAGTGCTCCGTCCTTGTATAGCCAATTTTCAATCGAATTTAATATTTGCTTATTTTTGTTTTTTTTATCGACTTTCACACAGTGACGTTAAATATAAGTTAGTCGCAGATAAATATCAAAAAAATTAGCAAAAATTTTAACGGTATTTAGATAAACTATATATCCTTTTAACTATCATCATTCACTCATAGTTGTGGATGCACTTAAATATTTTATGGAATCATTCTCATCGGATCTATTGATAGACTTAATGTGTGTTAGTGTATTTTAATTTAACTCACGGCTTGATAAAATTAATTTGAAAAAGATGAATGTATATAAAATATTCTATATATAAACGCAATTGTAATCAAAAAATATATGTATATTATTGCTTTTAAATAAAAAATATTTAAATAAATAAATATGGTCAGCCAAAAATTCAATTAATTAAAATAATATAAAGAAATAAAATTTTTGTTGTTGTAGTTCACTACTGTTCGAAAAAACCTCTTTTAAAAAATATTTGATATTAATTTTTTTTTATATTAATTTAAAAAAAATAAGGATGTAATATTATATTTCACTCACATACATCATATACACATATCTTTTGTGTTGATTCTTTTTTTATTCCATCTAACTTAAATGATGTGAATGTGATTTCACATTATACAATTTTTATGAGTAGGCGTATAAACAGAATATTACAGAGCTATAGAGTATATAATAGCAAAGACCAACATAAATCCAATTTGAAAAAATCTTATTTCAGTAATACCAACATTTTTATAAATGTATAACCAACATATGTATAACCACCATATATAACCAACACGACGAACACTGCATTGGACTGCAAATATTTGAAATGAGATTAAAGTCTTGCCTTTGAAGTTGCATAAATGTCGGCTTCATTCAACTGCAGTGAGAAAAAAATTTAATGTGAAAGTGCTTTATGTAACACGTTTACGTAATTCGTTTGAAATGCAATATAATGCGATCATAAAAATATTAAAAAACTGTCCCTTTAAAACCCTTTTATTAATAAAGCAATTGCATATATTACTATACGTATTTAAATTTTTATCTTAATTTTTTTTACCTCGGCGTATGAGTGACATTTTAAATTATGCAAAATATATTTGTGGCAAAAGTCCAAGCAACTTCAGTATTCATTCATGGGTACAAAACATATGCTAAAGTACCCACAGTTTAATTTGACCGCAGGATATGAATTTGGACTAAATATTCAATAATCTTGTTACTGTGCTGACAATAAACAACAATGCATGAATAATTAAAATTTATTTAAAATCAATAAAAATTGCATTTGCAATGAATAGTTTCGTATTGGAATTGTATAATGGAAAATGTGGTCTATAGAGTAGGCTTAAGAGTTTTATATAATGCAAATTATTATAAACCTTAAATGAAACACTCAATAAATAAAATTCAAATTATGCAATTGAATTCACCTATTTACTAAATAAACATAAACAAGAGTAATTGTATATATTTAATTTATATCTAATGAATTTTATTTGAATATCTTTTGTTTGGAGATTTCGTTAAAGTTTGTTTTCTTATCCAGTAGAAATATAAATATGCAATTCATGATTAGATTTTAAAATTAATTTGTGCAAATATTGCAATTGTCATTTGTAGTATGAGTATTGTAAGCACACAAAAGCATATCAACAATTGTATATCTTTTGCTTTTTAAATCAAATTACAATCCAAACAATTTCTCTTCCACTGTCAACGACATACACTTAAATCATTTGTGGCCAATGCGACATGAAAAAGCGCAGCCACTTTCTAATAAAGGAGCTGAGTTTGCCGTTGTGTCCAAGGATATCGTGAAATTCATTGACCTACATAGAGTAAGAAGCGTACATACATATTTCGAGTGAAATCAGTGACATTAGCAAAAGTACATATAGTAAATATATGGCAAGAAACACAGAAAGGAATTACAAATCTGCACTTGCATAAAGAAAACGTATAATAAATAAATAAAAGCATATTGCATTATAAACATGTGAATTTAAATAAGCACATATGTCTTAATAAAAGCAGAAAAAAGTTACTAAAACCAATATATATAATTTTAAAGAGGTGTTAAAGTCTTAGCTAAACTATTAAAGTTTAAATACTTCACAACTCACAGTAGAGAGTCTAGACCACACCTGCTGTTGTAATAGACAGTTTGACATTTCAAAATTTGGGACTTTCCTCTTTTCTACTTTATTTTCTTTTGGGACAGTGGTGACTTATATATCTACAAATGAATATCACCATAAGTTATATCATAAATTTAAGGTCACAACAAGCAGGAACATTATGTCTTTTAAATTTGATGTGGCTATACTTCCTCGCAAATGATTTATTTTCTTTCAATACTTTCAATATGAATTCAGCAAAAAAAAAATGCAAGGGAAAAAAGGTTGACGAGAAAGGAATAATGAAGAATGGACAGAAAAACGGAGTGAAATTGAAGTTAATTGATGACATATATATATATATATACTACGGAAATTGCTGTTAGCAATGTGCAACAAGTGCATTCATTATCAAAGATTTGTCAGGAAGAATTTTTTTAGAAGCACTAGCAAGACTAATAAGTTCCAAGCCACAAAAGACAAAGTACTTGACATATCAATGCCAGCAGATTAAATTTCAGATACTTGGTAGTAATATACGAGTAGTACTAGTCAAAACACTTCAGTAAATACAGTATCAAACGTATCATTACGTATAAAATATAATTAATAATTAAATATAACTAATCTGAAAAGTATAGTAATATCTGAAAGTAAAAAGTCAACGCAACAGAAGAAGTAAAATTCTTAATAAAAACTTAGATATCCAGCTCCATAAAAGGGATATATGGAGTATAACGACAGAGTATACCTTAGCGAAATATAGCAAAGATGTATATTTTTGTATATTGGAATATTGTATATTGTATATTAACAACTTATTTAAACTGTGAATTTCGAATAAAGAAATTATGAGAGTAGAAACCCAAGAGCAAGTTTAGAAAAGGGTTCTTATTAGTTCTTACGAGGGCTGCCTTTTAAGTCATATGCTTAACAATGAAAACACAGTAGTTATTCAGTGAAAATGGTTTTATTTTTTTATTTGATTGAACGAATTTTCGAAATTGTTTTGCCATTTTAAAGTTGGTATCTCTGAAACCAGGGTTCTGAATGTCTCAACGGCTAGTTCGGGCATAGGAAAACCCGTTATCCATTTTTTTGTGAATGCTTAGGAGCATGTAGAAGACATTGGTTGCCAAGTCGGTACTGTAAACCGAACGACCCATTAATTAAATGTTTTGAGGGCTCAAAAACTCTGGTGGAGGCAGTTCTTTATTCGACGTTCGGTGTTTCTCAATTCTCTGAAGACTTCCGGCAAACAAATGGTTATGTACCAATCAGTGTCTACCGTTCTATGTTGTTCAAGTAGTACAGTTACATCATGAACGGTTTTTCTGAAAAACAATACGACTGTTTGCTTAGTTTTGTTTCGTTCACGCATCGTTTTTGGTCGGTTTTCAAATTATTGGAAATTCAATTGGAAAAAATCTTTCTGGTAGATTTAAAATTAAATGTATGCTAGTTCCACTAATGCCCAACTATCTACCGGTATGTAACATGTCGATCCATCTCAATTATTTTTCGCACTGCTTCAATGTTTTTTGGTACAACAGCCGTTCTTGGACGAACTTAAAGAAATACGTCATGGAATAAATGACGACTCGAACTCATTGAATCTAAATTTGATTATAACTCATTCAGAATTTTGCGAATAACTTCATTGAAATTAAAAGTTAAAATTGAAGATGTAAATTAATTTTGATAATTTTTTTAATTGTCATTAATTTTGAATTGAGTTTAAAACCTTAACTCTCATTTATGCATAATCACTAAGGATTAAATAATTTTAGCGTGCCTCAATTATCTGAAAATCAACATTTTTAATAATTTTATTTACTTTAATATCTAATTATTTTTCTTTTTCTATTATAATTTATATTATTATTTTCCAAATAATAATTAAAATTAATTTTATTTACACATTTTAATATGGTACTTATCAGCTGCATTAGTAAACCCACAAAGTACTTCACCCACGCAATTTTGAATTCGTTGCAAATTATTTTGCTAATCCATTTTTCAGTTACAAACAAATTTAATTACCTTTATTTGAGTTTTGGCCACTTTGAGATTCTTTCTAATTTAGCATTTTTAATTAAGCTTGTCAAATTATAATCATTAAAACCGCATTATGCAAAACAGACAGCGCCACGAAATATATTTGTCAACAAATTTTTGATATTTGCATGCAATAAATTTTGGCAATCAACTATTTTGTAAAACATTGATGTACATTGTATTTACTACATATATATTACATATTAATTTTTATAATAATTAAACCATATTTATTAAATTTTCAAATTACACTAAACGATTTAAAGTTTTAAATTCAAAATTTTGCCATAGATCATAGGTGAGAATAAGGTAGGGCATCGCATCAATAGTAGGCAAAAAGTAATGAAATACCTTTCTTAAGATAAAGATATAGAATAAATCATATATATATAAATATATATAAATATATAAATATATATATAAATCAGAAGGCAGTTTTGAATACAAGTACGTTTAATATTTGTGAGCATTTATTTCGAATCCTTCTTTATTCAAATAGTTGAAGTTTGGCAATGGCCGATATATTAACACTTAACAATTTATACAGAAACAAACACCCACCGATCCTAGTGTATATATCGTCTTCTTTTTTGCTTGATCAAAAGCGACTTAGTGTCTAAAGTACTTTTACTTTTATTTCTGGTCTGTTACCCTTTAGATCTACTTTAATAAGAGCTCCGTTGAATTCTGATAATAAATTATTCAGTTGTTTTTATAGAAGTATACTTTAAGACCCAGTATATCTTCCTGACGGAATATATGTTATATTTGATTTAAGAGATTGCACTTCTGAATTGGTGTGGGCATCCACGGAATCGAACAGTTTTAGCGTTCTATCTTTGATATGCTTTTGTACATTCTCGGCTCTTAAGTTTTTGAGTATGTTTTCTTTTTTGATGTACCATGCAGCTTTAAGCATACGTGTCAGTACAATATTCTGAAGAGTTTTCTAATGGTGAGTGGAGTTGCATTGCCATAAGTAACACAGCCATAAAGTAGTTAAGGTCTAATTAATAAGGTCAAGTTTTCTTGAGTTAATGGTTTCAGAGCATTCAGACTTATGTTACAAGCCATCTTCTTGACCCTTATTTTCTTGAAACAAGTGTATGCTAACTTTCAAAAGTTAGATTTAAGTATTTTACATTGTCCTTCCATTCTATTTCCAAGTTGATTCTCCACCTTCTGAAGAAACTCCTTATACTTTCGATACTTTCACAACGAAATAGGCAATTCTCAACAAGGAACATACTAAACCTCATTTGAAGAAGTAATTGTCTGCTATATGCTTGGGGTCAGTTTCTAACTCCAAATATCAGCTATAGTTAATTTATTTCAAATCCAGATTACTGTTTAATATTTACTCCTATTTTCTACTGTTTCCAAATAAACTTCAGAGTCGAAGTATGTAATTTTTATTTTTATAATAATATTCCATAAGAATTTACTATAAACTTACAGTTCAAACACATATTTTATTCAGAAAATTTTTTAAATGTAAATATGTATACATAAAAATATATATATATATTAATATATGGTTGGTTGCAGTGGCAGGCCATTAGATAACTTCAAATGTACCTCAATTAGCGATTTTACGCCGTTTTGCTACCACATTCCTCGCAAGAACTCTAGTATAGAAGAGTAGAGACTAAATCCATCCCGCCGAACTTTTATAATTTAATAGGTCTTTCATCTTCATCATTGAGTAGTCTGATAAACTATCACAGAAGTATTTTCCTTAGAACCTATATCTTCTGGACGCTAGAGCCGGGCTTTTACAGAGAAAATATATTATTGTTTCTTTCTCCTGTGGGTTTCCACAACTTCTGCAGTGAGGGTTATGAGGAATACGTAGTTTCTCTGCGTTAGTTCCTACACACTAATGACTAGTAAGAACTGCAGTAAGCTTTGCAGTGTTCTCAAGATCTCTTTTGATGAGTTCCGAAGATTAATTTTTATTATAGGTAGGCCATGTTAACCTGGAAGTTGCACAAGACCTAAGAGCTTTCCATCTGTTATTGGCAAGTTGTAGAAAGTATATATATAATATATAAAAATTAAATCTATAATTCTTAACAATGGAAATATATCACTACTGAAGCAATCATTAAACTTCGTTGAACTCACGAACCTAAATACTATTTTTTTTTTGGACTGCAAAGAGATCCAACTTATCGCTTGGATATAAGTGATACAAATATTTCAGTGAATATATGTAAAAAATAATAAATAAATAATAAAAAAATAATGATTATTAATACGAAGTTAAATTTTAATTTGGTTTTTAGGTTTTGATTCAATTAGGTCACCAGTTTTGCTCTTTATCCTTAATTACTCAATATTTTATAATTAAATTTTTACTGCTAAATTACATTGTATTTTAATATCTTATTACAGGCATTTTTTGTAATTGGACTTGGGATCAGTTTCTTTGCTGGCCACCGACACCGGCGGGTGTGCTGGCGCGCATGCATTGTCCTTCAGGTTGGCATGGAATTGACACAAAAAGTAAGTACTTAATAAGTAAGATGAAAAAGCAAAGACTTGATTACTTAAATACCAAAGGAAGATCTTAAGAATTGTAACAATTAATTGCCGTGGGTATTGATTTGTTAGGCGGTCCATTTGTTATCCTTGACAAATTTTCCAATCGAATATTTTTCTATTATATTATAAAGATATTCTTATATAAATACAAAATTTCTTTTTTGCAAAATATATTTCATTTTATCTCATGAAGTGGTTGGTTTGCACAAAGCGAAACTACTACTATTGATTTTGTGCAACACTCAACCCAATTGATTTATTATCTTATCTCGCTAGAAATGATTCATGCAATGGCCAGAATAAATTCAGTTAGAAT
Source organism: Teleopsis dalmanni (assembly GCF_002237135.1). Lineage (NCBI taxonomy): Eukaryota > Metazoa > Arthropoda > Insecta > Diptera > Diopsidae > Teleopsis > Teleopsis dalmanni. Next base: position 162,094,185 of record NC_051846.1, on the reverse strand, counting down.
TGGTCCAATTGATGCCGAAAGCATTTGATATTTGCTGAGCAAAGAAGCGTTTAAAAACTAACAAAAAAGATATTTTATTGAATAAATGCTTTTATATAAAATAATAAAATATTTTCTAGTTTACTTTTCTCGCGAAACCTTACTAAATCGCCTCCACGGATATTCAGTTTGGTTTATTTTCAATAAAAATATTTATTTCTTTATTGTCGTGTTTACAAAGTTTATTTTAGAAATAAATTTAAGAATTTTGTTTATAAATTTAAAATTCTTTTAAATTAAAGAAAAATCAATGTTTAAAAATTACTGTTTACATTTAAAGAGGAATTTCGTTAAATTAAGTTATTAGCATCTTCTAGCATCTTCCAAGCGGAAATTTACGCAATTTTAAAGTGCGTATTCATCAATATTGAACGGAATTACCAGGGTAAAAATGTCGCAATACTGACAGACAGACAAGCGGCGAACAAAGCACTAAACTCGCATCAGATGACCTCAATACTGGTTGCTAGACTGCGTTGATAAGTTAAATCTGCTTTCCGAATCAAATCAGGTGTCGATTCTTTGGGTACTGGGACATACTTGCGTATGCAGAAACAAATACGTGAACAAACTAGTCAGGAAAGAAACAGCTACACCGATAATGGGGCCGGAACCTTTATGTGGATTAAGACATAGTTCCCTACTTTCTCTTATAAAGATAAAGAAGAACTAGAACAAAAAAGATTACTGTGACAATATATCAGGATTAACCCAATCTAAATTATTTATTTGTACCTATAACAATAAAAGATTCCAGAAATGTATAAAAAAAAACTTAGAATCATCACAGAAGTCCTATTAGGACACTGTAAATTAAAACACCACGTTACGAAATTGGGTATATATACTGCAGATTTCGCGAAGAGAATGCGGAGTCAGCCACACATATGCTGTTAGAATGCCCTGCACTAACGCATTAGACGAATTAGACTCTTGGGAATGTACACCCTTGCGGAAGAGGCAATAAGAGTCTATAAAGTAAGTTCTATACTACTTTTCATTAACGCAACAAGGCTTAGAGACCTACTCTAAACCAGAAGCGGGCACATTGGACCCGACGGTCGCAGTGCCACATCCCTTAACAATAATAATATAATAAGTTATTGGTTTTATGGAAAGGCTTTATTTAATTAAAGTTATTATTTATTATTTATTTGTGAGTTAACTCTATAATTAATTTTTAAGTTAACTAAGAATAAGAAACTGAACTATTAGGTCCTTCGCCCTAAATAATTAAAGTAACTTTTATTTATGGATTTTAAAAATCATTTTAAAATGAAAATTCGACATCAAAATAACGATTTATTTCTTAATTTTCAAATATTTAATCCATATTTAAGTGATATTATAACAGAAGAACAAAAAAGTAGTCGGATACCGGCCCTGCAGTAATCAGAAAGTGCCAAAATTGTTTTACAATGTTTAGTTATTGTCCACACCCAGAAAAATAATTTGGTTGATTTAACCAGATTTTAACTATATCTTAGATTAAAATATTCTTACTCGAAGTAACATGTTAGTTCAACCATACCATATGCTGATTTTCATATCTTCTTTACTCCATGAGCTAAAATTTCTTTAACAAATGGATCAGGTCAATTTAACTAGTATATAGTTAGTTAGTTGTGGTGGAGGAAGGAACGAGTTCTCCTTAATTAGCTAAAAAAGCCGTTTTGAATCCACAAAACCTCATAGTAGTAGCAGAGAGAAGGTTAAGCTAGAACCAGCCAGAGGCATAACTAGTATATAGTTGGAGCATATTTTTCTGAGTGTAGAGATTCAAGACGCAAAGCTACAATTTCATTCCATTGAACTTTAATTCGGAACCATTATATCAGAACATAAAGTTTTCCTAAAGAATATGTATAACCATTCAAAATATTTTTATAACACTTTATTTTTATAATATAGTTAAATTAAAATGCATTAAACTTATTATTACTTATTTGTAATTAATTTAAAATATCAGACTAAGTAAGTTCATTAAGTAACTCTCGAAAAAGAAATCAGTTCCTTCAATCCATTGCTTCTCAGATTTTACATACATACCGTAAAAACGGTATATTAAGTCTATCAAAAGGTTTGGAAGGCAATAAGAAAAATGTCTGTTTGTGTGTATATCTTTATTTCCTTTTATTTATTGTCCATGGATTCACGCGAATTGCAATAAAAATGTACATTGTACCTTTTTTGTGAATGCAGGCAGATTCAAAATTCTATGAAATACATTTGAAACTAACATTTGAAGCTTTTGACTTTTTGAGCATATGTATCTGTAATGAACTCAGCTATAGACAATTTTACGCGTCGACAACATCAATTACTTTTCGTATTCAACTGTTTTAATGACGTGCGAGTTTTATTTTCTCTTGAAAATTCATTTGTCAATAAAAGGAAAAGGTGTCGTAGATGTACGCATAAAGGATAGCATAAAGGATTAATATAACCTTTTCTTAAAGCGAATTTTTTACCAGAAAAATCTTTCAGCATGGACAGGAACAGATACTAATCACTTGATACTAGGTCTTGACTATAAGGTGGAAGCATGAGAGCTTCTTAACCAACCTCCCAAAGTTTTGATGAGTCATTATCAAAGCGTGTGACCTGATGCGTCCTAATGGAATACAATTCTTCTCCATTTGCCCAAAGCTGGCTTCTTCTGAACGTTTGCTTCCTTCAGATGGTCCAGTGGTTGACACTACAGTTCCGAGTTAAGAGTATTGCGTATTTTCTCTTTGCTAGTTTCCGTCTTTGATGCGCGCATAAACAAAACTAAATCAACTAATCACCAAACCGCCGAAAATTTTTTTTGGAATATCATCTCTCTAACGCCATCTAACGTAATCCGATCGGACATATACAACGCCGGACACAAATAACTGAATTCATCTATTGAGAAAATAATGGATTTCTTTTTAGTACACCTTATATATTGAAGTATAAAAGCAGCGTATGCTTCCAAAGACAACTGATGATTTGGCCATACAGGGAAAGTTTTGTGGTCAATCGAAAAATGCAATTAATGAAAATAAAAAATAATTGTGGAACTACTATTCTATATTATAAATAGTTGAGTAAATAGCAGGTCATAATACATTAAACAAAAAAAAAAGAAACGAAACAAACAAAAATAAAAACCATATCATATCGACATTTAGCAGAAATTCATAAGGTATCAACGGATAGATATAGCACCTCAAGAAGAAGTAAATAAAGGGAAGCTTAAAATTTATGTACTGACTTAAATGTATCTTTTTTCTACTGTGAACTTAAATAAAATTTAGTTTAGTCAAAAAGAAAAAGTAGTTTTTATGTTTTTGCTATATTAAATACAAAATATTTTTATTTCTTAAGTAACAATTTGCTATAACGTCTATTAAGTGGCCTTTAGACATCAACGCGCGTTGACAAACACACGAAGTCTTCTCTCTCCATTACACATTAAATTTACCAACAATTTTTTAAACACGCCTCCAGCAAACAATGCAAAATTTGTTTACTCATCAGTATTAAAGCAATCGCTGAAGTGTCGACAGCGGCTGCTATGCGTAATTTCCTTACGAAAAATGATGTTACACATTTAATTTATAATTTTAATATATATATTTATATTTATTTTTATGATTTCAATTTATATATTTATTTTTATATATATTATATTTTATATAATTTAATTTTCTTTTTGGTATATTTTAATAACAAATTTTCCGTAGGTGCACAATGCAATTAATATTTAAAACAAAATTCTCATTGTAATTTAATGTTTGGTTATATTTTTTTAGGTCAAGGTTATTAATATTTTAATTCTTCTTAATAAAATGTTTTGGAAATTAAAAAATTTTACCTAGGTAGAAAATACAAATATTTAAAATAAAATTCATTCATATTTGCAAAGCATCGCATGCTAGCGACAAATCATGCGTGCATTTAAACGATGTTTACGCTTCCATTTCTCAAAATAAATAAAATTTTGCATGCCGACCAAATCCGACTGTATATGCAAAAACACGAGCGTGGTTGAAGAAATATCAAAATTTTTTGATTTTCGTCAACACATTTCTTAAAATTTCAAATGTTACTATTACACAAACAAATTTCGCATTTCACAAAGTAGGAGAAAAGTAGGAGAAAAAAATTCTCATGTGAGAGCGATTTTTTAGTATATTTGTTGTTTTATCTGGGGCGTGTTTTAAAAATTGTTAAAAAATTGTTTGTGTAATGGCAAGCGCGCGTTGACAACGAACGTTGCTGTCTAATGGGCCCTTTATAGAATTCGTCGTTAATAACGACTCAAAATCGTTTAATTTAAAAACTAAATTGTGTGAATTATTGAGTCTCCTTTTGCTTTAATTATTGCTATTGTTTCCTCCTACTTTTTTCCGTGACAATAATGCAATATTTTCTTATTTCCTTAGTTTTATTCATTCACTTAATTTTCTATAAATGTTCAATAAATAGATTTTCTTTTTCATTGTCCATTCTTAGATAACATTTCCTCTTAATTGGGCTTAAATTCATCCTAATGAAAAATAAATGAAAAAATATTTTTTATGATAACGGAACTATTAAATTTTAATTCTCTTCCAAATCAATCTTATATTCCATCTTTTTTACTATTTGCACTTAAAATGTTTTTACTTTTCGAGATGATTTATAGTGAAACCAACGCTAGATAGGTAAATGGGTTATATCGGCGATCCCAAGAGATCCACTTATTTATCACATATTCCAAAACTCAGAGGTTAGAACCTTTGGAAATAATAATACCTTTGGAAAAGCTTATAATGCTATTCAAAAGGAGGTCCTTTAATTGACCATGATCCTCAAAAACTGGCCTTAAATGGTAACACGGTGCCTCGCATTTGCTGGACAGAAAGTAAGCAGACGAAAGGCACTTTCATCGCCCTCTCCACAAAGGCGGCAGGTATGGTTGAAAGGGAGATTTAGTCTCCTCGCATGGTTACCTAGAATACAATGACGTGAAAGTAAATTTACTACAAGATTGATATCTCTATATGATAGCTTAATAAGAGAATTTGATTTGCTTTAATTGGAACGTGGCCAAATTGCATATCATAGTATCCTAAATAATTTTATTTAAAAAATTTAAGTCGGTGATGTCAAATCAGCTGAATACGAAAGCGATTGATGTTATAAATTCATGACATCACCGGAAACACGAGAGACAAGATTGCTTAACGAGAACCATTAGTTATTATACATTATATTTAGAAAAAGATTATTTAATTATCATTACAATGTAAAAAAACTCAGATCCCTCATTATTCAGAATCATTTATATATCCTGATATATGGCGATTTTGAAGTTGATGTAAAGTGTAGTTTCTCAAAATTCCATGAGTCCATATTTCTTAGGAATAAAATATAAAAATTTTTCACGGAAAAAATAATATTTTTCTCAAATTACTATGGGTTTGTATGTTCCAGAGACGGGTTTTTTTTTAAAATGAATTCTTTTTATAAAGTTTATCCAAATCGAAGGTGATGAGGTCAAAAACGCTATTGTGATGTATAATATTTTACTGTCAATATTATTCGATAAAAATAATTAATTCAAAACTTAATTTTACCAATTAATTTATAATCTGTATATATTTTTCAGACATCATTCAAATCATATATTGATAATTTAAAAAAAAAATAGTTGCATAAAATACATATTTTGCAGGGCATAATATATTTTTCCGTTCAAAAGGTAATTTATCGTATAATTGTAATTACGAATATGTAAAACATTAGCCGTCATTAGTATTTTGAACTTTGTTCTAGTTTTCCTTATACGGGGAACAATGACAAACTACTGTCAATATTTACTCTATCGAACTTTGTAGTAAATTACTGTTGTTAACACTACACATATACGAAACATTTGTCATATATGTAAATATAAATATATATGTATATAACTGCACATGAAAACTGTATCTTTGTCACATTTTCTCTAAGAAATCGAACATTTTTTCCTGAGAAAAATATAGGTTTTAATAGGTGTATCGTATTTAAGTAAATAATAATGATATCTAATTTAAGTACTAAACTGTAACTTTTATATTCTTACTGAAACCTAATATGTCTCCTTTCTATTTTATAATCATGCAAACAATTACAATACTGCAGTTTCTGGTATATAATTTTCTAGATATAAATAATGATTTAGTAATTATATTCAGTATATATAAATAAAAGGTGTGTTTGTAAGTGAAATTGGTATCTACACATATGATGATAATTTTTAACTTGAAAACACATAATTAACTGCCGAAGAGGTGTTTAATTGCTGAAATTAAAAGTAAAACACTAATAATAGATACATAAGATATATATCACCTATATAAGAATGAAAATACATTTTGAAATATAGTTTACAGAAAACACTAGAGAGTTGCTTTACACATATACATAATATAACACGTCGTTCAATAATGTGTGTTTCTGACACATAGATGGCGGCACTAATACTAAATAAATATTTTTTTCGAAAGTGACAACCTTTTTAGGCTTACTGTCAAAATCATATGTTAATCCGACCATTTGTTTACAAGTTACAGTGCTTTAAGTGACGCTACTTTTGAGTTTTCAAAAAAAAAAACGAATTCAAAGCAATTCCGTGTGCTGATTTATCATTGTTTTTTAATGAAAAAAAAATACTGTTCAATGCCAGGAATGGCTTGAAAAACATTATTCGGACTCTGCTCCATCAAAAAGAAGCATTTGTTATTGATATGCCGAATTCAAACGTGGTCGTACAGACACCGATAACATTCCATCTACTGGACGGCCAAATGACGCTGTTATTCCAGAAAACGTTGAAAAAACACTGAAAAGCATTATGCCCGACCGTAAAGTGAAAGTGAGGGAGATTGCTGACATTCTACAGATATTAGCAAGCAGTATACACACCATAATACACGAACATTTGGGTATGAAAATGGTGTTTTCCAAATGGGTGCCGCGTTTGCTCACACCGGAGCAGAAACAACAACGAATCGATGATTTAAAGAGCTGTTAAAGCACAATAAGTCGCAGTTTTTTCGTCGGTACATCACGATGGATGAAACATGGATCCACCATTTCACTCCAGAGTCAAATCGGCAGTCTGCTGAGTGGCATGCAGCCGGTGAAAGCCTCTGTAAGCGTCTGTATTTTGGGATGCGCATGGAATAATATTCATCGACTATCTCCAGAAGGGGAAGACCATTAACAGCGACTATTATATAGCGTTATTGGAGCGTTTGAAAGACGAAATCGCAAAGAAACGGCCTTATATGGCAAAGAAAACAGTTTTGTTCCACCAAGACAATGCACCGTGTCACAAGTCGATGAAAACGATGGCAAAATTGAACGAATTGAGCTACGAATTGCTGTCGCACCCACCGTATTCTCCAGATCTGGCCCCCAGCGACTACTGGCTCTTCGCAAACCTCAAAAAGATGCTCCTTGGTAAGAGATTTGGCTCAAATGATGAAGTAATCGCCGAAACTAACGCTTATTTTGAAGGCAAAGAAAAATCGTTTTACAAAGGCGGTATTGAAAGATTGCAAAAGCGTTGGAATGACTGTATCTCCCTAAAAGGGGATTATGTTGATGAATAAAAACGAATTTTGGCAAAAAAATGTGTTTTAATTAGTTAGTCACACACATTATTGAACGAAGTGTTATACTTTGAGTTAATTAAAAAAAATTAAATATTCTTATGTTGTTAAAATTTTACTAATGTTTGATAAAAACCTTACCTATATTAAGAATTTTGTTTCTTTCGTCAAAACGATGGTCACAATCACAATTTTAATAATAATATTAAATATGGTAGATAATGTATTTATATCAGCTAAATATATTCAACTCTATATATAAATATTACTACATTTGATACACCGTCCATTTTGGCAACCACAGCAATTGGCAATAACTAACTTATATACAATATTTACTTATTGTCCAATATTTATAAGAATTACATAAAGCTTATTGAGTCATAATGTTCTCTCTTTAACCGATTTTCTTAAATTCAGTAGAGAATTAAGAGATTCAAGGTACAATTGCAAATTTATCTTCTTCGTTAATTGTAATTTCGTATTCTCTGTAAGGATCATCCCACTTACAGTCTCGACTTGACAATAACTTTACTGGTTTTCATAAAAAAGAAGCGTAGCGACCGTTTATGTACATCCAAACAGGTCGTTGAACATTTAAAACCCTGGTTTTGGAGACACCAACTTCAGATTGACAAAACTGTTTCGAAAATTGGTTCAATCGAATGCAAACATGTGTTGATCATCATGGGGAATACCTCGAAAAATAATACAACCATTTTCACTGTTTAACCACTGTGTCATATTTTCAGTATGTCTCTTACTCAACTTTTATCAATGTGGACCTTTTCTTTGATTCAAGTAAAAAATGTTGCGCCTATAAGATATATATCCTGTTCTATAATAGACTTGTCGCTTGTGTCTATTTGTGCAAAATTTTGCGCCTATAAAATATATATCCTGTTCTATAATAGACTTATCGCTTTGTCTATTTGTGCAACAATGTCAAATGCACGATATTTGAAGATATTATTTTTGACTCAAGCTAGTTAAACTTTTCTGTTTCACTATACCCTCATCGTATGTATACTTTAAAATGTAGCTGTTTTGAGAAATGTATTGAACTGATAATAGATTTCAAAGAAATAAAAAACTCATATTCCCAAAAGCATAGGGACGGATGCTAGTAAGCTATGTACCAAATTTTATTTTTCTATGGATTTAATATTTACATTATGACATGAACTTTTTAAGAAGTAAACAAAATGCATCCAAAGGAAATTCATTGCGGAAATTATGCCTTAACGTCAATGTAAAATAATATAATTAATTTCAGATAATTTTTATGACATTCGCTTGTCTGTTTGAAAATTATCTGAATTATTTTATTTTTACGTTTAACAATATGAATTATTTTAATATATATCATTTTGAAAATTTCATTATTTTCATTTTATTATAATACTTAACGGCTTTTACATTCTATATATGCTTAGAATCTTAGTCGGAGGTTTATATATTCAGCAAAAACAATTTTTTGTTCTTTGAATAAAATTGTAATTAAAATAAAACTGGAATGAGATAAATCATAGCGAATCTCATTGCAATGACATTCATAAACAATGCAATTAAAACAATTTATTTATAATTAAATTCGCTATAATAGTTCAAGTGCATCTGAGATTTTTGAACGTAGGTGTACCTCGAAATGCGAGTATGCATATGTCTGCAAATACGATCAGTGGAAATTCAATTGTTATTACTGATGTAAATAATTTCTAAAATAGAACATATAAACAATGTATTTCCTTGTATCTCTACCTCCATCGACATCAGCAAATATAACTTTAATTGTTTTCATATGCACAACTGTTGCAGATACGACAACGTAAGTTTACTCAATAAATTCCATCATAAATTAGATATATACAATAGACAGATGTTTTGTCTTCTTCAGCTGTAATTTATCCTGCTAACACGTGGTAATGTTTAGTACATAGATATAATACAAATAACTTTTAGTTTTAAAATAAAACTTTTAATCCTGCTTTTGCATAGAAACATTCAGATAGGTTTTGTTTTGTTTGACTTCGATGTATCAGATAAATAAATAAGTTAATCAATTAAGAAAAAAAATTAAATTAAAAATAAAAACTGTTAAATGAATATGTTATAAGAACAACATTAGTTTATCGGACATTCCTAGTTGATTACTTCAACTATCTAAGTTCATTTGTAGAAGTTAATACTAACATGTGTTAAAATACATGACCCACTTCTTAAGACGAACTAAGACTATTTTAGTCATTGGCACTATTTCACAAAATTATGATTTTGTAATAACCATAGTTACATCGATTATATACTCGCATATGTAACTGATGCTTGGATGTCCATAATAAAATAATATATGATTTCTTTACAGTATTCGAACAATAAGCTCTACGAGGTAACTGGTAAAAGTCCAGGTAACAAAGGGTTAGCAAGGGATATGTCATCCATATCCCCTGGAATTGATGTGATATAATAGTCATCGACTACTTTTGAGACCTTTGGGATCGTGGAATGTATTTTGGGATCTATATAATGCAATAGTCATCTAGTACTTTGGAAAAGAAAACACCTTCAATAATGAATATCATATACAGAAGAAGAAAGAAATCGTCTATAAAGACAAAATTGCATGAGAGTTCGGATTACTTCTACATCCACCATATTTGCCAGTTTTGAACTCTAAAGAGTATTATTAAACCCATAAAAATCACTTCTAAAGAACGAGTTGAGAAAACCTCAGCCATTAGCATAATAAAGGCATCCGGCTGAGGCCGCAATCCAATATTCAGTGTGTAATGATGTTGAAAGCTTTGTATTTGTGGAATAATAAATTTTAATATACTTGTGCTTCTACCATGGAATCACAATAGGATGCACATATATACCTTCGTATATAGAACCTCATTTTGAGATAAGGAGTACATATAAATGAGATTATAAGATGATTGTTAGGATACGGATTATATATATACATATATATTATATATAAATATATATACCTATAGTAATATACGTCTTCTGATATAATATACAAATTATACTGAATGCTTCCAGAAGAAAACATTTTGGTACAACTTATTTTAATCAAGCGGTATTTAACAAACACAATAAAAGTGTCTGGAAGAACCTATCTCAGTTATAAAAACCTGTCCCGGAGCACAGAAATAATTTAGTACTAGATTTTAATTTTTGGACTTCTCTTAAATAGTAATGTGTAACTTTGTTTTTATCTAACTACATATTCGTCTATAGTCGTATTTCTTCAAATAATTAATTATATAAAAATTTGAATTATTATAAATTGCTAATTAAGTAAAAGCTAAACTTTATAATAATAATAATATTATTAATTAATAACAATAATAAGAATTTCAATAACCCAACAGTACCGGCAGTACCGGAGTAAATATGCACTCCACTAGTTTAAAAAACAGAAAGAAAAACTATATATATAAATCAAAATATATATTATACTTAAACTATATATTTAACTTAACCTAAAAAAAATTTTAATACAATTCTAGAATTTGCAAATCGAAAATGTGAATTAGACGGTCATTGGGGTGGTCGTCCAAATGAGACTCATAACCCCATCGGTTGGACTGATTATCAACCTTGTTTTAAACCGGAAGTCACTGAGCTCATGCAGCAAATGAAGCACTTAGATGTAAGATAATTTTTAACATTATATATATAAATAAGAATTTTTTGTCCTATAAAAGAAAATAGAATATATTTTTTATTTTCTATAGAATAGAATAGAAAAAAATAGTAATAGTGCGGAAATTGCCAAAACCAAAGGAATCATAAGTTTTTATAATCAACCGAGTTCTTGGCTTAACAAATCGTCCGTATATATTTCCAGTAATTATATATGGACAGTTAAACTAACAGTTAATTCCAAAGACCATTGATGATGGATATTTCTAGATAACTCTCTGTCCAAAATTCACTTGATTATGAAAAGATTTCATTTGGATTCCAAAATTTCTTCTTTATTACCACCCTTTGTTTATCTATTATAAATAATAAAATAAATAATTATATTTTATTTTTTATTTTTAGCCGTTTCTAGAAATTGCGAAACGTACACGTACTTTAGAAATTGTTGGGCTTATACTATCTCTACTAGCATTAATTTTATCTTTAATAATATTTTGTAATTTTCGTTCACTGCGTAATAATCGTACAAAAATTCATAAAAATCTATTCATTGCTATGGTACTTCAAGTCGTAGTTAGACTAACGCTTTATTTGGATCAGGCCTTCAGGCGGGGAAACCAGACGATGGTTACAAATACAAGCACGCTAGGAATTGAAAATACGGTGAGTGTAATTTTTATATAAATTTAACTAGTTTAACTAATATATAACTAATATATATAACTAATATATATAACTAATACATTGTGACCGAAAAGCTTCCGGAAATTTTAAATAAAACGCAAAATTCTTAATCTTCATCAATATTTATTTTATCTCCTTCAAAATATGCTCCATTGAAAGCGATACACAAATGCCAACGTTTCTTCCAATCATCAAAACATTTTTTATAGGCGCTTTCCGGTATGGCTTTGAGTTCCCTCTGCGAATTCTGTTTTACGTCTTCTATGGATTCAAAACGCGTTCCTCTGAGTGGTAATTTGAGGTTGGGAAACAGGAAAAAGTCACACGGTGCAAGATCAGGTGAATACGGTGGCTGTTCGATGGTATTTATTGAATGTTTGGCCTTAAAATCGTTGATAATGTTGAACAAATTGAGGTGAATCGGAACAAGCCGGGCGTTGACACGTCGCATACACAAATTGTCCACCAAAATCAAACGAGCCATCTCACGACCGATGCCTAGCTCTCGTGCTATCTCTCTAACACTCACATGAGGATTTTTGAACACGATTTCCTTTGCCTTTTCAATGTTTTCGTCGGTGGTAGAGGTCGAAGGTCGTCCAGAACGCGGCATGTCTTCGACGGTCGTACGACAGTCCTGAAAGGCTTTGTACCACTCATAAACTTGAGTTTTCGATAAAACTGATTCCCCATAAGCCTTTTGTAGCATTCGCAACGATTCTGCACACGAAATTTCGTTCGAAAAACAAAATTTGATGCAAACTCTTTGTTCAATATTTTTTTCCATTGTTTTTTTCGCAACGCACTACTGAGGTGAACTGGTTTCAACAGCTGCCGTAAACGAACTGTCCGACAGATCGCGCTCATTTTTGGCATAGTAATTAAGGACAGTGCTGCCAAACTACATAAACTTAAAATATCGAAAAATATACAGCGCGCGAATTTTAAATGAGAACCTCCGAAAACTTTTCGGTCACAATGTATATATAACTAATATATATAACTAATATATATAACTAATATATATAAATGTACATTTATTTGATATTCAGATGTCTGAATTGGTGAATCAGCACCTTTACTCTATTTTCTCTGTGGACAGTTTTAAGTCACACTAAGAATAACTGAATACGGGGCTTTATAATATGATGGATCTGATGTCTTTGTATCTGCCTGTGTTTATCAAATCTCGCTGTATTTTTAGGATGCTGAGTGTTGAATTATTGTGACTGTCAATTATATTGAACAGTTTCAGAGCACGATCTTTAATGTATTTTTCGACTGAAGCGACCCGCAGATCTCTGTGGATATCCGCTCCTCTTACGTACCATGGGGCGTTAACCAGTTTTCTTAAGGCAATATTTTGTCCTCTTTGAAGAATTTTTAAAGTTGAGTTTGGCGCTTGGCAAAACGCAATACTGCTATAGAGTGGTCCTGGTTTAATAATCTGCTTAAATATGCTAACTCTATACTTTATGTTGAGCTTTTTGCTGCTGATGAGCGGGTGAAGGAATGTGTAATATTTGGTCAGCTTGAGCTCGTTTGGATTTGAAATGTGCTTTCCAGGAGTGCTTGTTATCAAAGGTTATGCCTAGGTATTTGAGAGTATCGGCCCATTCTATTTCTTTTTCTAGTTTAACTAATATATATAAATAAGCGATAATGGTTTTAGAATTTATCGCAATGGCAAAATCGCGGTAATTGCTTGTCAGTAATAAATCTACTCAACGCGAAAAAAATAAGATAAATGATTATTAATACTAGAACGATTTAAAGTTACAATATATAAAAAGTCCTTTTGAATCCATTTGTTTTTATGCAATTGGTTTATGCTCTTTCAATTGTTTATTTGCAATAAAAGAAATAAAAACTTTTAGTGCAAAAAAAATTATTTCAACTGAAGCTCGAAATGGCACCTCACACCAGAAACGGAAATAAACAACGAGGAAAATTGTGCATTTGTCTGTCTGCACTTTTATTTCCGCATGGAAAATGTCATGAACTTTCCGAACACTAAATTATTAAATAAAAATTCATAAAATCAACAATGGCAACAATTGCACAAAGTGTGGATAATGTTTTTATAACTCAATACCCTTTTACCTTAGGGACTCCTTTAACCTGTTTTCATGCAATTTAAAATAATCCAGTTTAATAATATTATTCGAACATATAGTATATATGGTATACGAAATCTACTAATAATCCGATTTATTACATAAATAAATTACAACCAAAATTTTAAAATATTGTATTCATATTTTTAATTAAATTAAAATATAATAAAATATTAATATAATTCAATTAATTTTTTTTAAAAAATTACTTTGGTAATAATATTTAATATTTAAGGATATTGAATATTGAAATAAATATTTTCTAAATATTTTTATGCTATTATTAGTATAGTATTAAAGATAGCATAGATTTCTTGTAATCTAACTGTTTAATATATCAGATATCTCAAAATATGTGTTCAAACCGGTCAATTTGATTTAGCATATAGGGTATATTTTTAGCTGCATAAAAACTTAAAATATTACTACAAGACAGAAATATTGTTGGAATGAAATTGGCACTTATATGACTTTATTTGACAATCATTTGAATATGACTTCCTGCATATATCCATCACGGCTACGAGTTACATGGTTCATACAATCAGACCAATTTTTGATAATTTTTTGCAATAAATGTGACCGTATGGAGTTAATGATGGCATGAATATTGGGTTTCAACGCTTTAAAAGTTGCTGGTTTGACAATTGTCGGCATAAACCAATGACTTAACATAGCCCTACTTGACATAAAAAGCAATCAAGAGGCGTTAAATTGCACGAAAGAGGGGTCAGCGGCCAATTCTGGATATAAAGTTGTCAATTTGATTGATTTCGCAATAAACCGATTGTTAAGCGCGCTGTATGGCAAGTTGGAACCAAATATCGTCGACGTTAAACTGATTAATTTTTGGAAACCAAAGTTTATAAAAAGTAACCAAGAAGCGTTAAATCGCACGAAGGAGGGTGTCAGCGGCTAGTTGACAGGGCCACTTTTGAAAATAAAGTTGTCATCAAATAGATTTCGCAATACATCTATTGTTAAGTGTGGTCTTTGGCAAGTTGCGCCGTACAAATGGCAAGTTGGAACCAAGTATCGTCTATGTTAAATTGATTAATTTTTGGAAAAACTTTATAAAAAGTAATCAAGAAGCGTTAAATCGCACGAAGGAGGGGTCAGCGGCTAGTTTATAGGTCCACTTTTAAAAATAAAGTTGTCACCAAATTCATTTTGCAATATATCTTTGGCAAGTTGCCCCCTATAGATGGAAAGCTAGAACCAAAAATCGTCGATGATATATTATAGGAAACAAGAATTCAGTCAGCATAGCTCGATAGCGCTCGCCATTCATCGTAACACCGTAACGCCAGCTCCTTCCTCATTTCGGAAGAAATAAAGACCGATGCTTCTGCCAGCGCGTAAACCGCACCAAACAGTTAGTTTTAATAGATATATTGGTGATTCGTTAACGGCTTGAGAGTTATCTTCGCTGCATATACGGCCATTTCGCTTATTGGCGTAACTATTTAACTAGAAATAAGATTCATCACTCAATCGGTAAAGTGCTCTATAAACTTCTAACAAATTTATTTTATTCAAAATAAATTTCTACAATCTAAAAGCATTGTTCATTGTTCGACATTTTCAGCTGTCAAACCATACTTATCAAAATCGATAGTTCTCATGTAGCTAAAAAAACGTCCCATAAAATAAAAATAATAAAATTTTGCCAAGGTTTCGCTTAGCTGACTATACATATCTCAATTATATGTAATACAATGTAATTAGATCTGTTTAATACTTAATTCAGCATGTTAAATTTAAAATTAAAATACAACCCTGCATCTTAATCGTAATATTTTGCTCAAAATTTATCTTACGCATAGTTGCATTTGAAATGTCCCTTAATATCAGCCTTCGGTTGAAGACCATTTTCTTTAATTTCATTCTAACCTTAAAACTGAATTTTGTGTGGAAAAAACAATTTAATTTCGCTGAAACGGAGATGAAATTAAGATTTTTGCGAAATTAAGGTATGTCTGAACATAGTGTTATCTTGATAAGCAATATGACAAATATAAACTATTATAAATTATTATAAATTATATATATATTTTTTATGAATGTTATATAAAATTATATCTATTTTATTATTTTATATAAAAAAGTAATTTATTAAATAAAATAAATTAAATAATAAAATTAAATTTCATTTCAAAAAACGAATATAATTATCTATTCCCCCGCAGCCTTATTTATGTGAAGCTTCATATGCATTGCTTGAGTATGCGAGAACTGCAATGTTTATGTGGATGTTCATAGAAGGCCTGTATCTACATAATATGGTTACAGTAGCTGTATTTCAAGGACGATTTCCGCACACAATATTTTCGCTGATAGGCTGGGGTATGCCCATATTAATGACAACAGTTTGGGTTATATGTACCGCCGTCTATACAGACAGTGCGCATGACTGTTTATGGAACTACAACTTGACGCCTTATTATTGGATCCTAGAAGGGCCACGGCTGATAGTTATATTGGTAAGTAATTATATTAACTTACAATAAAAATTTTTCCTATTCTTACTTTACAATAATTTAATTAAATAAATATTTTTATAATATTTTCAGCTAAATTTCTTCTTCCTGTTGAATATTATACGGGTTTTGGTAGTGAAGCTGCGTCAAAGTCAGGCAAGTGATATCGAACAGACGCGAAAAGCAGTACGCGCGGCTGTTGTTCTCCTACCTCTTTTAGGCATTACGAATTTATTACATTTAGTTCCAACACTGAATACGCCATGGAAATTTGCTTTGTGGTCGTATGGCACGCATTTCCTAACCTCATTTCAGGGATTTTTTATTGCAATGATATATTGCTTTTTGAACGGTGAGGTAAGTAGCGCAATAACTTTTTATTATTATTATTATTTACTTATATTTTTTTTTTTAATATATAATTTTATTTATAAAACTGAAATATTATTTCAAATGTTTGGCATTTATTTAATAAAAAGCAATAGTATTTTAATTTTTTATGCGTGGGATATAAAATGCGCAATCTGAAATCACAATGTTATTTAAACCTTTATTTAAATTTAAATTATAAATAGAAATTAAAATTAATTGACAGGTAAGGGTAAGTGAAGAAATTAAGTTTATTATTATTTTAAAAATAATATAATTAAATAGTGGTTTTGGATAATAACGAATTATAAAATTATATGCATTACAATTCTCATGTACTTTGGTTTGAAGTTACTGCATGTTAGATTAAAGATTATACGTATTAAGGAATTGGTAATTTAAGTATTCACACAGCTTATGTTTGTCTTTCAGAGTGAAATTTTAGAAAAATCTTTGGATTATTGTCATAGTACTGAATTGTTATAAGTATTTAAATAATGCTGCAAATCAAATTTTTTAACTTATAAACGTTAGTTTGGAACTATTGTGGTTAGACACATTAGCTATTTTTATATATTTAAATAAAAACCGATCACATGCGTTTACTCGTTTATCGATTTGTGTTATTTGCTGTGCATGTTATATATGACTACCCCATGTTTAACGAATGCGAAGTCAGAGAAAGACTCAGCCAGTAGAAACTAAGATTTTGACTATTTAATTAGTTCACACTTTCTTCCACTAATATTGTTGTTTCCTCTGAGTTTGGCAGTAAAAATTGAGTTAGTTCAATTTTTCGAATGGGAAATCTCAAATGAACTATGTGGGATGCATTCACGGTTGCCACTTATGGTACTTAATACCAAAATTGGTACTTTTTTTTTCGTTTGGTACTCATGTTCAAAAAATGGTACATTTTTGACGACCCAACTTTATTGTGGATATTTCCAATTAATTTTTTTTATAAATGCAACTTTGCACTATTTTATATTTTGTTCATTTATAACACTATGAAAAACACAGAACAAAAAAAAATAAAAAGGTCCAAAAAAATTTTGGACCTTTTTTTACAGAAATGGTACCTTTTTAAACCAATTTTGGTACAGGAAAAAATTTTCGAGTGGCAACCGTGGATGCACTATGCAGTGTGCTCAAAAATTTCAAAAGCTCTATTTCCTGTATACACCAGTAGTAAAAGTAGCATCATGTAAAAAAAAAATAAAATTAATGTCAAAACTAATCAACATAATTCACTAAAACTGCCTCTGCTCTACATTTTGGGACCCAGTTTTCTGAAGTTTTGCGACGGTTATTATTTATATTGTAAACATTGACAATCCTAAGAGTATTGTTGAGTGCTAGCTGTCTTATTGTTGTTTTTGCTACCAAAACTCGAAGTGACATTTTGCTGCATGTCTTGAGGTCGGTAAGTATTGCTTGTGAAGATTTCATCGCTTTTAAAATCATCACTATCTTATTCCGAAAATTTCATTATTTGACAGTGATTTGTACTGTTTTGTAGTGACTCAGCATAAATATGAAATTAATTTTTATGACATATTTCATTGTGATGTTAAATGTATCTTATAAAATCCTGAGTGTACCGGTAACCTAATTCCCATTTTTGACAATAAAGCCCCATACTTTGCAACTTTAAAACGTTGGTATAACGAATTTGATCGAGTTGGACAATAGCTCAATGATGACGATGATACTTGTGAATGACGTCCAGAACAGTAGTTGTATTTAGAAACAATAGATGCCATGCAAAAAATCATGGAACATGATAATGATTATCAATTGACATTGTGTGAGATGAAATAGTGTCAGATGACATAATGTTAAATGAAGACAAACTAAGACATTACTTTCACCAGTGCTCTTTAAGTCAACAATTGACTTTGTTTTCATTAAGATTTCATGAAATTTGATAAAATCTTGATTGTTACAATATTAACATATTATCAATAAATTTAAAGACGGTGCCTTTAACGCTGTCTATAATATTGAGGCACCTGGTCAGTTATAGGTTTATGCATATGAGCTCAAACACAGCTGTTTTCTATATAGATTTTCCAATATTTGTTTACACTCGAGGCACTTTAAATCAAATGGTCGCTGTTATTATTTTGTGAATAAACAGCAAAATGACTCTGCTATACTGTCTTGATTCACATCCTGATGACCAATTATATTCTATAAATCACAATCAAATTTACTGCAATTCTTTGAAACCTTCATTTGAGGTTACGCTACCACAGCTACCGTTATCAGACTCTTACATTCTTGTAATATGATCATTTGCATATCTATTATTGTTGTTGATGTTAATGTTTCTTTCGAGTTGATGATAAAACCTCATTAAATTACGGGTGTGGACTTGAGTCCATGGACCATTATCAATAAATCTATATTTATTTATCCATAAGTGTGGATAACATATACCAGTGACGATGGGTGTTGTCCTCAAAAAGAAGGAGTCTTGCTTAAATGTGAGTTGCCGGTTTTAGTACTTCGTTACGTATATACTATATAGCTAAGCGGTCAATACGCTCAATAAAACTACCAAGCCGCTTTCATGATTATTTTGAGCGTTAAGAATTCAGATAACGCTTAGAAGAGTCTTACTCAATAGCATTAGATTCGTCTGGATTTTTAAATAAATTATAAGAAACACATTATATTCTCAGGGTTGGTTTAATAGTTTGCAGTAATATTGTGTATTGGTTTGTTCCATTTCCATGTTATTGAAAAAAAATCTGTCTTTAAAATAATTTTTGGGAACATACATTTGGACAGTAAAAAATATTTGACTATTGTGTAAAGGTTATTGACGTTTATTGAGGTAAAGAAATTGAAACAAATGTTCAGCGAAAGTACAATTCTTCTATTTTGTTCAAAAAGCTGTGTTCAATAAGCATTAAATGTTAATAATAAGAAATAAATATTTCTTGATATAGTAAGACATATAAATTTTATTATTAAATAAAGAAAATATGGCAATATCTTAGCCATATAACTTAGACTAACATATATAATATGTTGGTTAACCTATTGCATTTTCATATCAAATAATTCACCTAATCAAGACTTAATTCGCCTAGATAAGATACCACTAAACGCAACAAATAAAATATTTTATTTCATTTTGAATGAAATAAGCCAAACTATGGTTCAAACTTGTTTTAAATTTTTTATTTAATTTTTTTGAGTTCATTTTTAATTTATTTTTGACACTCACGCTTGCTTAAATCCAACCTTTACGTACAAATTTGTTATTATTCAATTTACATATTTCATTAAAGGTACGAGCCGTACTCCTTAAAAGTCTTGCAGTTTATATGTCCGTACGGGGTCATCCAGAATGGGTGCCTAAGCGTGCATCCATGCTATCAGGTGCTTACAATACAGCACCCGACACAGAAGGACATCCGCAACCGGATGGCAAAAGGTACTCTTAATTGTACTTTTTGTACTTATTAAATAACAAATTGTTTAAAATGATCAATTCATATCATATTTTAGAAATAATTCACCACCTAATAAACGTAACAATGGGCGTAAAGCAAGTACAACTGTGTTACAGACGACACCGCATCAGAATCTTAACCCACGTACGCATATAACTGGACGTCTATCGAACAGCAGCGATCGTCGGCTACACACAAACAACAACCACAGCAGTGAGACAAAAAGTGGCCGAAAGAATTGGTTGTATACGATATGCTTTCGGGGTCAAAAGGTACTAAGGGTACCGCCAGCGTCATCCGTTCCTCCCGAGTCAGTTGTATTTGAATTGTCAGAGCAGTAGTTAACAATTTTTAAATATACAAATTGAAAACCCTCTTAGAAGCGCATCCCGTCCTTCATTAAATAAAAAAAAACGTTTTATCTATCCATCACAGCCCATTTGCGTATTGTCAGTCAGTCATCAGCTTTTAGATTTGAGTACTACAAGTTTTTTTAAAAGCTTTACGAAATTTCATTTTTGTTGTAGTTTTGGATGATAAATACGAATTGCTTTCCATGTACCGCTTTACCCTTTAGCAGTCAGTCAAAACTAATTTAAATGCTATGAAATCTGTGTGAAAATCGAACGTTTTCGAAACACTTTTTAATCATTCATTTATTGTGATTTGTAAATACGTTTGTATTTAGATACTTTTATGGTTTATAACGTTTGTATAAATAAAGTTTGTAAATAAATACCAAACACAATCACACTTATTTAGAGTTCAATTTTGAGTATTTGAAGTTTTTAATACGCGTTTTACAATTTTTTTATATCGATTAGTAATTATTATTAGCTGATATTGATTTTTGTTTTGCAGTTTTTGTTTTTGCATATAATGAAGTCGTTAAGTGATGGCATGAATCTAATAACCAATTAAGACCTAATCAATATATCTATTTTTTTAAAAAAAAAAAACTGATTTCATTAACCAATTAAGACCTGAAACTATTTTTTTTTTTAAAAAACCCATCTTTTTTTTTGCATTAAGGATCTCAGGTCATAGCAAACTATTCTAACTGCTAATACAAGTACAGTTGTTTTTGTGTAAAGAGTAGTCAATGGATATGATAGTTGAAAATTATAACGGATGAAAAATTATTCCCAACCCTTCATTATTCTCAACCATTTTTTGCAAATGATTTACTATAAAAATATACGATCGAATAAAATCGCAATGAAAAATCTCATATCACTGTCATTTGGTTTATCTATTATACAATAATAAAATGATTTTTTTATCCTTGGCCCCGAAACGAACTCACGATAGTGAAATGATATCATTTATCTCGAAAATTATTTATCTTAATTTTCACTCTATGATTATTAGCGTTTACTAGGTAGTATTAGCTCTGGAATCTGAAACGTAGGATTTTTTATCCTTGACCCTGAAACGTTATCTGCTAAGAGTGGCGTCACGTTAGTTAAATGATATCATTTAACTTCATTTTCACACTATGATTACTAGCATTTACTAGCTAGTACTAGTTCTGGAATTTGAAACGAAAGAATCTTATCCAAAATAGCACTAAAATGTTCGGGTAAGGTTAATTCTTCTCGAATTTCGTAAGCCACACTTAGACCAATTTTTTTCCACCTATATCACATAATCATGCCCACATATGGTGGGCATGTTTCAATACTTTTTTCGGAGGATTTTCTGAAGCAGTAGTTCTGATCCACCAAGAATTTCTTAAAGATTTTGTAGTAAGATTTTAGATAACATTTCAGTAGAGTATTTTAAATCAGAACTAAGTAAGCTCGTCGTACTATAAAATATATTTTAGAGTTGTACAATATCCGAAAGAAACAAGAGTTCAATACTAAAATTTTTTAAAATAATCGAAATCGAAGAAATATTGATTACATTTTCTTCATATCGAAAAACGTTGAGACCATCGTGACATCAGAACCCATGTAATTTCCTATCTCAATCATACTATGTGTTTCGCTGTAGTCCAAGAGATTGTTTAAAGTTTCTGATTTCCTGAAGAGTATTGAAGAACACAATTAATCCTAATGTCGCAATGCAAAGTTCCTTCATATAATAAAAATAATAATAATAATATACTGTTCTTATGAGTCTTATACTTTTAAAATAAGAACTTTAAATCTTAGCTTTTTAAATTATTATATATAAATATATATTGCAGTAGTCTTGACCTTTAATATATCCATCAATTTTTTGTTGGGACTATAAGATTCCGTATTGTTATTAGCAATTATCATATCTATAAAAAGGATATTATATAAATTATTTTATTTTTTTTAATTAAAAATTGGCTAATTTTGAAAATTACTTTTTCGTTTTTATTTTTAGCAAAAACTATTTAAAAATAGTTTTTATATTTTTTATTAAAATTTTTGTGCGTCAAAAAATAATTATTTTGGGACATTTTTTTTATCCCTTAATAATGATTTTTTTAAACAAATATGAATTTTAAATTGTTAAAAAAAGTATTTATAGCAGTAAGTTTTGAACCACGTTACTTAAGAAAAAATAGGTTTACTCTAAATTTCTTCATTAATTGGAGGTTTTTTTTTTTTCAAATCATTTTACATAATATACACTTAATGTATTAAAAAGAACGAATTTTTTTTTCAATCATTGGGTTTAATCTATTCAATGAGCCCAATTAAATTTTTTAAATAATTCCGATTTTTTGATAAATATGATTTTTTTTCACTTGGTTGGTCTTTACAGCCATGTATCGTCTTTGACCGGAATCCAGTAGCGGTCACAATAACAATTGGTCAATTAAAATGCCATTCATATTTATTTGTTTTTTTATGAATTTTAAATTATTGTATAGAATAAATTATTTTTTATAAAGCATTATTTGTGTAAAGCAATAAGAAATTTGTATCCAAGTAGTCCATCCAAGTAGTTTTAGAGTAATCGCATACAAGTAGTAAGAAGTTACTTTAGGCAGCAATCATTTCTCTAAAGGTTTTAAAGAAGGTAGTTCAGAACCAAAAATAATCGAAGTAGGGTCGCTAGAATTTTCGACTTTATAATCGGAATTCTATCTGTATACAGATAGAATCAGATATTTTTTATAGGACTTACCTTACAATAATTTAAAGTTTGATAGTTATTTGCGTTCCTATATTCCTCCTAGGAGTTAAAGGATTTAATATATATATATATATATATATATATATATAGTTATTTTGAAGACCTTTCTATTCAGTTCTTATTATATATTGAATCTATCAGAAAATGTTATGATTTCTAAAGAATACCTTAAATTATGATATATAAGACCTCAAAGTAAACTTAAAATATAGAGTTACCAATTCTATATGCCCTTTTTGTCCTTTCTTCCTGTGATTTATAATCGCTAATAAAAGAATATTACGTGTTCATCTTTTTATTCCACCTTCCTTAGATAGAAACATCAATATGAAATATAACATGTTTGTTTTTTATTATTTCTTTTTTCCACAGAGTCCTTTTTATACTTCCTTCCTCAAAATTCGTAGATATTTTAAAATTAGTTTGGTGTGTAACTAATTGTCGTATTTATTTACTCGATATCCTTATAATTCATCTTATATAAGATTAAGTATAAATTCATAGATTAAGTTGACGTTTCTATATGACCACTAATTTTTTATTTATACCGTTAGAATATTATTCTAATAAAAAGTGTTTACCTTTCATATTTGAGTACCTTTAACCTCTCATAATAGATGTCAGTATATTATTATAAATAATTCATTTACCTTTCACATTTGATTACCTTTAAGCTTTCATTATTGATGTGTAGCAATGCTAATGTATCTCTGATCAAAGTAGTCCTTAAAGTACTTTACTTTATATATACCAAAAACCAGAAATACAAGACTTCAAATCCTACGTAAGAAAAAAACATACATTCTGTGTAAAAAGTAACCGAAATTTATCTTTTTAATGCACTCATAGAAGTAAACGCCACAATTTTTTCGGTTCTGTAAGTTGTTACCATTCAGTAATTCCAGACTTGGTGAGATTTAATACCCAGCATTTGTACCCATTAGTGTTTGTAATCATAATTTTATATATCTTATAGGGACATAAAATGGCACGATTCTGATTTATTGAACACTTCTATTAACAACAGATTTTTTAAAGATATCGAGGTATTTAGAATTCGGGTTTTTCAGGTCATATTTTTTATATAAAAATCAACAAAAAAGTATAGTAGTTGGCACTAGATGATATATATAGTTTTTGTTAGGTTTTTTTTTTTTGCAGTAGGTCGAAAGCATCAAAAGCCAAAGTGTGGGACTTAAACCCACTAAAATTACCTTTTAGGAATGAATGCAGAAAATTTTCACGGCAATTTGAAAACTTCGTTTCAGTAATTAAGAAAGAGAAATATGTGCAAAAGGCTTAATACCTAGTGGGCTAGATTTATCTAAGCCCGACAGCATGGAAGTAGCGCAAGTAGATGGGGCGTAAGTGGAGGTAGTGGGGGTTTTTATTAGTTAAATCTTTGTCAAAGTTAGGAACTTAAAACCTCGATATCTGTTGAAGTAAATTAAATCAACTTACTTTGTTGTGTAAGACAAACAAAGGAATATAGGAATAAGTTTCTCAAATCTGTGAATTTGGCATACCCGGAATCGGAATTGTATCCAGAAATCCATCTTTTCTATAAAAGTTTTTGGTAAAGAGTCAAGGAATGCAAACGACCAAGCTTAGAACCTATTACCTTTCACAAGGGGCTACGTATAACTTTTTCTCTTCCCGAAACTAAGGTTTCGCCTTCCAGTAATATGTTTCGTTTGCGATTATAAAATAATTGCAGAATAACTTGAAGATCATAATTCAGTCAACGTATAAAAAATGTAGGAAGGTGAGGCGTTGCCATAGTTGTGTTGCCTAGTCTGTTGTTACGATGAAGTCATCTTTAAGGCAAAAAAATTAAAATTTGATTGATGAATTTGTTGTTTTTCTTTAACAAAACTTTTTACACGGAATGTAATTTTTATTTTAGTTAATTATTGAGTTTATCAAGTAATATTCGATTATTGTTGAAAGTATTTTGCACCAAGGGTAATATCACAAATAAATTTGTAACCTTTCAAGTATGGTAGGTACACTTTCCTCTAGGCTCTGGCAAAAAATAGTCCAACATAATGTATTATTAATTTCATTCAAAAAAATAATGTATATAGTTTTAATCCCTTTGAAATCATTCAGCTCATGTACTTTTGTAAATAGTCATAGTATCTCACAAAAGAAACTCTAAATTCTCTACTCCATATCTGGCGGATATTCATTAAAAAATAATATATTTATCTAATTTTTTTTATATTTATAATTTTGAATAAAGAGTAAATAAATATTTAAATTTCCTTTTATTTTGATTTTTTTTCTCTAAGAGAAGTTACGTTTTTCTTTTGCTTGTTAGGCAAATAATTTTCAATGCAGCATGGATTTAATTTCTTTTTTCTAGTTTAAATATTTTTACAAAAACTAAAAAATATTTTTGCAAGACATTAATGCCATTTTGCGTTGTTTCTTTTTTCTTATCTGATCTCTCCAATTACAGAACAAATGTGTGATGTCTAGCAAAAATATGCCTCCTCAAATATTTATGACAACAAAGTCGAAAATTCTGAAATAATTCAAAAAATCACTTACAAGTACAACAACTATAGAAACATACTACCAGATACTACCAGAAACATACTCACAGACACAGGCAACTAAATAAAGTCTCTTGTAAATGAACATAACTTTCTAAAATAAAGCGAAAAGCTCAAAATTTGTTACAAATTAAATTCTAATTAAAATAATTAAAAATATTAAATTATTTTTTTTTTTTGTTAAACGAATTTAAAAAATATTTTTTCATTTAAGCTTTAATATGTGTGATGATATTTGTATGAAAAACTATGTCTATTCATGGATATATATATATCCATAAGATATATATAGTATGGCAAAAAATATTGTGTATAAGTATGTGCATTAATTATTTTATTTTTATAAAAACACTCGTTATAATATAAATATTATATATCATTAAAAGAAAAAGAGGAAAAGAGAGTAAAAGAAAAAGAGAGAAATAGTAAAAAGAGAATAAAAAAATTGAGTAACTGGCTACGTGGCCTTCATCCTTATATTTACAGCATAATATACTATATATTTTTAAAGTGATAAGTAAAAATTTATAAACATATATTAAAATAAATATTATAATAATTTTGATGATATGTATATGGGCACATAAGAGTTCATTTTAACAAATTACCTTAAGTACATGATGTGATTCTTAGATCCAAGTAATAATATCCAAGTTGCAGGTTTGAGTAACAACTTTCAGTTTAGTTTTAATTTTTTTAATTAATTTTTAAATTTTATATTAAAATTTTTAAAATTATATTAACAAATAAATTAAAAAAAATTTTTTTAAATTTAAAATTTATTTACCCTTTGTCAAGAATGACTTTACAAAAGAAAAGTATTGCAATATAACAATAAAAAATATAATTAATTAATTAAATTATTCAATAATATATTCATTATTCAATATTCAATATATAAAGGCAAGTGATTTTGTTAATGAACTTTCACAGCAAATTAACGAAACTCTAAGTTCGAACATACAAATCAAGCACGATTTTGAGTCAGCACTGACTCTGAGCTTCAAATTTGGCAGGGTACAAGTTCAACTTTTACTACTAGCAGTCTCAAAAAATTATTTACGAATAATTAAATATAAGAATTAATTGCAAAACCACTGATGATAGTTTTTTGCATATTTCAGTTAATACTGAAATCCAATGTTTCCCTAATATGATTATTTTCATTTGTTAGATACATGAATCACGCCGTATGCCCAGGTTTATTTGAGTACAAATATTACGTTTATGTGGATGTACATTTTATATACATTATAATAATACACAATATAAATCAAAATAAAAAATTCAAATAAAAAATTCAAAATGTAGCAAAAGCGCTCATTAATAGCACTAAAGTGTGCATGATAAATGTCCTGTAAAAGTTTTTAAAAAAATCACTGTATAAACCTTTTCAATTTTAAAAAAATTATGTATATATATGAAAGTATATATGTATTATATTTCATTAAAAATAAATTTATTAATGTTAATTTTTTCTTGCCGTGATGACGAAAAGAAACGATTACAACTTAGTAGGGTTCGAATAGAAATGAAAAGAGAACAGCAAAGATTTAGTTCATTTCAGCTAATTTTCAATAAATTAACTAAATTTTTGTTGTTGTCTTTAAAGTTCTATTCCGAATTTTCTAATTTCTATAAATAAATTTATTTATAGAAAATGTGGCACCAATACTCAAATCAAAACACTTATGTATGTTATAATAAAATATTTTATTATATGATACATATTTAGTTTATATATAAACATGTTATAAACAATAAAATATAAACTATAATTAAAATTTTTACCACATACTGTTAAGTGATAATAAACAAAATATATTATCAGAACTCTAAGAAAATATGTACTCGTATGTAGACTTTTCGATAATGTATCAGTAATAATTAATTAATTTAATTATCATTTATTGACTTCAAATCAATTTATGATTATAATTTTATATAAACTTTTTATTATTTACTTATTTATACATCCGAGGAGTAGTAACCAAAGAGTTATTATGGTTTGGTAAAAATACAATCCCTCTATATATAGAAATATCTATATGGATTGTAATGTCCTATATTCCTCCTCTGTCAATGGAAAGAACACTCCATTCAATGCATGTGAAACAGCTGACATCAATGACAATGTTTCGATTGTTGATTAAAAATCGTGCATTATTAGTTGACTTTAAGCGCGGAGATTCTATTATGCTCTAATATTAATTCTTAAACCAATTTTAATCATTCGATGGATTGATCATCAGTTATATTTATTGTTCACATTATTCACGCTGCAAGATGAGAACATGAAATTGAAGTTTGACTATAAAAGATAAATATAAAGTCCATATGCATTTAGATTGTTCTTTTCTTCTATTGGTGCCACTGTCCCTAACTTTAGTGAGTATTCTGTTTCCTTATATCAAGACTTTGATAGTGACAGCAATCTAGAGAAAGGCAGTAAGAAAAGGCGCTTGTAATTATAATGTTTTGCAATGACTTCGAGACTGTGAGCCGTTCAGAGAGAGTGAGAGAGAGGTAGAAGTGGATAGAGAGAGGGAGAAGGGGATGGTAAAAGAGAGAGATCGAAAGTGTATGCGAGAGAGAACAAGAAAAAGAGAGAAGGAGAGAGTGTGGTCGAGAGAGAGAGATAGTAAGAGAGGCAGATAGAGAAACAAATAGAGAGACAGACAGAGAGAGAGATAGATAAATAGATATAGAGAGAGAGATAAAGGACACTGCAATTAAAGGCTTAAGTTATCTTTTTTAACAGTTTTCATGCATCCTCTTCAAGACCTTATTTTTTATCGCCTATCTTATTATAAAAGTAGACAACTAAAGGAGAAGATTACTTTAATAGTTTTGATGCATATAATTCTGCATGGACTATTTTTTTTAGTGTGCCCGTTCTAAAAGAAACCAATATTAAAACACCAGGTCGTATTTTTTTGTGATTGGTAGTATATTTTACTGCAAATACTATTTCCGAACCTTCTAAACTTCCACTAAAGTAAGTCATCAAATGTTAAGACAGTTGCCCGTTAAATTTTTTGATGCGTTTAAGTATGACTAGTATTTTATAATTTCTTGGACAGAATATTTCAATGCATCTTCAGATTAATATCTTTATGGATTTTGTATGAAAACATGAATTATTATTTTTTTATATAATTTATTTCACTCATTTTATTTCCACTGCTTTAAATTTTTATTACTAAAAATTGGTGAGTTTTTTAACTTATTGGATACGATATGTTTCAAGAAAATCTTAAAAAAAAAAAACTGTATTTATAATACATTTAATGTGCATTAATAATTACTAAATGCATTTTACTAATAAAATTACATATATGTATATAATTACATATATGTAATAATTATATTACATATTCAATTTAAGTCAAGTTTTTGGTCATGTGTGCAAACCAAACAAGTGCATTACGTTAAGTTTAAATATAAATTTAAAAAATAATAATTAGGTAAAATTATATTAATATTATATGTTAATAGAGTACACAATATTAATATTTTTTATTGAAATTTTAATACAAAATTTTTACTTAATTATTTTATATGTATAAAAATATAATTTTTTATTACGTTATGCTTCTTAAATTTCTATATATATTCTAGACATATATTTACACACACACAAATATATATATGCATATATATATCTATATATTTTTATATTATTTTATTTTTATTAGATTTTTGGTCACTTAATAGTATTTATAGTAATAATAACTGAATCATAAAACTTTTAAATATATAATATTATAATGAATAATATTAAAATTAATATGGTTATTAACGGGACACCTTAAATTGTAATTAAATTAATTCACAAAATTACCAAGATTGTTGAAATAAAAATGGCAACGGTCGGGTTTAATCATTTAAGTTTAAAACATTATTTAGAAAAATTAAATCTTAAAAATATTATATATAAATTAATAATATTCAATTAATACAAATAATTTAAAAAAAGAATTTTTAATGCTGTAGTTCAATACTTTTCAAAATCTCTCTGCAAATATTTTTAAAAATTGGACAAAAAGATAATTAATTATTAAAAATATATTCCAGTTTTTGTATTTTATTAATGAAAATGTTTAAAATTTCTTGTATTACAAAAACAAAAATACTAAAAAGACATGAAATATTTGGCTATATAAATTATATTTGTATTGAATAAAAAATTAATTTTATATTTTTTATTTATTTTTTTTTTTTGAGAATTATTTTATTGTTTTTTTTTTTTTTGAAAGTATTTGAACACTATTATTTAAATATTATTTATAAGATATATAAAGTAAATAATTAATAGAACACATTTATAAATATATTTAAATACATATATATATATAAATATATTATATGTAATATATATATTTAAATAAATATAAATATATATATATATATATATTTAAATATGTATATAAATATATTTATATATATGAACAAATTTAAATAATTATAATTTATAAATAATAATTTTAATTGTTTAAATAATGATTAATAGATATGTATTTAATTTTTATTATAACTTTTACTGTTTTTATTTTGTCATTTTGACTTTTTTTGTAAGTAATTGGATTAAATTTTCTATGTTTAACTTTTAAATAATTTGTAAAATTCATTTCCTCAATTACACAATTACTATATTCGATATATTGGAGTTAATATTAGTAGTAAAAATAATTTTATTGAATTTTGATTTATTGCATAATAAATAGAAGTTATAGATAATAAAAATATTCTTTATATATATTAAAAGTAACAAATATTTTGTAGAGTGTAGTAAATAATTACTATTGTTAAAAATATTAAGTGACCAGTATATTTTTCTTGGGTTATTATATACCATATTTTATGTATACATATAATATTATTTATTATATAGTATTATTTATAATAATTATATAAGTATATTCTCTTGTTATAATATAATTACTAAATTTCAGAAATCAAAATCAAATCAAACATAAAATATATAATATATTTATATATAGCTCAATTATATTTACATTTAAATGCAAATGAAGATTTGAATATATTTACACACAAATTCATGATAATCTATTTACATAAAAAGAAAATGAAAAAAAATTTATTTACTACTAATTAGTA
The DNA here is from genome assembly GCF_002237135.1 of Teleopsis dalmanni. Taxonomy (NCBI): domain Eukaryota; kingdom Metazoa; phylum Arthropoda; class Insecta; order Diptera; family Diopsidae; genus Teleopsis; species Teleopsis dalmanni. The sequence goes on along the minus strand of NC_051846.1, from coordinate 162,062,954 downwards.
TATACTATTAGTGTAGTACAAAAAATAGCCTAAATATATTTTTTCAGAAGAAAAACTAAAACATATTCATATCATAAAAGAGTATAAAAAAGAAATCATATATAAGTAATTAATGGATATAATAAATTATTGCTAAAAACTAAACAACAACAAAAAAAAAAAAAAAACAAGAGCTTCGCTTTAAAAACTATATTTATTATTAATTTAATTAATAATTTCATATATAAATTAAGTTTTATATTTAAGGATATATAATGTGCTAACTAATTGTAATATTATTTAATTGTAACTAATATGTATGTAAACTATTTTTAAGACCTAAATTTGTACAAAGTTGAACCTTGTTTTATACTAACTAAAACTAACAGCAAATAATTATTAAATATTATTTAAATAAATGTTGCCTTTTATTTGATGTGTCCTGTCTAATACATTATTTGGTTAGAATATACTAATATGGTTTATAACAATTATGTGGTGATGGTAAAGTAAAATTTGAAGCTTAAAACTGGTGGTGAGAAGTTCTCTTCTTTTATTAAATATAAATGATATCATAAATAAAAAGAGTTGACAATAAATTGAATAATTCACGATCACATCTAGAAGTATATATTCCTATTAAATCGAATTTGCATTTTTAGTTCGATAACTATATATCAAATAAGTAATACGATTTATAGAAATTAAAAAAAATAATTTCTGTTAAATCTTAGTTTTTGAAAAATGTTTCTTATAGACACTAAAATCTGAGTAAATCAATCTTGACTTACGCAAACAGAGTAGACGTAACAAACCTCCTTCAGATATAAAACTGTTGGAGATTTAAGTGTCTATAAGAAACATTTTCCTCAACAGTTGACATTGTAGTTGTCATTCAAAAGACGATATGTCTTCTGTTTAGGTGTTGACTAGATGTTGAAGAGTCACACTGCACTGCTCTATTAGCACTAAGTCTATTTTCAGTTTTATTTAATGTGATTTTAGATAACAATATATATATATATATATATTAAAATTGCAACATTATAATCTTCTCAGATAGCCAAACTCTATTAAATCTTTGACAAGCGCTAAAGTTACATTCTTAACAGTTCGGAAATGTCGGAGTTCTCTAAACGGGTTAACTAAATTAGTCAGTGTTTTACTCAGATGGGACAGAGAAACTTTTCGAGTAACAGCAGTGTAGACAAATTTGCAAAAGTAGAGTAACTGTTTTCTGTAATAAACTCTTCGGATATTGATATCGGAATTGCAACTATTAAGGTTACCATTAACAATATATAGCAAAAGGTAGTTAAAAAAAGAATATAAAGTAGATGAAGATTTTTGTCATATTTTAATACTCCAACTTAGATAAGAGGCGCGTCAATAAGCTGATATAACTATATAGAAACCTACTCAGTATCATGGTATCGATACCGACAGCCTATCACATCTTATTTTGATGTATAATGTTGTATCCAAATTTATAGCAAACTTTCGTTGTAGACGGACGTGTTTTCAAACCGCTCAGTGAAATAGCTTAATTATTGTATATAGAAGTATTCTAAGTGCGCTCAAAGACGCTAAAAATATAATTTAATTTAATAAATCTTCTTTTGTGGTACTTGCAAATAATAATAAAATAAGGGTTCAATAAAACAACCAAAAGTGGTAATAAAGTGTATAGTTAAATAATTACATGAGCGTTGCTCACTCACCACCCCAGCAACAGCTCTCTCAGAGCTCTAGTGTTTCGAATGCATCTTTTCCTGTAGGAACTAAAACAAATGATAAATTAGAAAAACCTGACATTCTGAGTTCAAAAACAAATAAACTTATAAGTTTGTCGTGCATACAGGATAGTTCACCAAAAGAATTAAAAAAATCACCTATTACCGCCTGTTTAAATTCGAATAAGCAAACTCCCGCGCAAAACATTTCCTACGATCAAAACTTGAAAAGTGATAAAAGTGAGTCTCTTAATTTAAATCAAAAACTGTGTAATATAATAAGCGTAGATAATTCTCTTAAAAACTCAGAACCACCACCACATATAAGCACAAAAAAGCTCGCTCACAAAAGCTCCACTTTTACAGCGAACACAAATAACCAAATAAGTGCGGTCATACAGACTGGTATGGACCGCTACGTTAACATAAAAAGAAAATTGAGCCCACAAAAAATGTCTAAGTCAAATTTAAAACAATTAAAATTAAGTGATAATTCTCTATATGGTAATCGCTTTGCCGCGCTCGCTATTGAAAATCATGAAAAGGACCATATATCAGAAATAAAAACTTTCCGTCCACCTCCAATTTACTTACGCGAAAAGTGTTCAAGTACTCTTGTCAACAATCTTACTAAATTAATTGACTCTAAGTCTTTCTACGTTACTCCTCTTAAAAGAGGTGCAATTGAAGAAACTAAGATACAAACTGAAACCGAACACCAGTTCCGTAAGATTAACGACTATTTAAAGGAAAACTCCAAAAATTTTTATACTTATCAGCTCAAAAGTAGCAAGGGAATAGCAGTAGTTGTTAAAGGCATCGAACCGAATGCTGATACTGAAGAAATAAAAATTGCTGTTGAAAATGCTGGCTTTGAGGTAAAATCAGTTTTTAACATAAAAAACAAAGATAAAATTCCTCAACCTTTATATAAAATTGAATTAGAACCAGATACTAAAAAATTAAAAAATAACGAGATTCATCCAATTTACCACTTGCGTTTCTTGCTAAACCGTAAGATAACAGTGGAGGAGCCTCATAAACGCAAAACTCCAGTGCAATGTCTAAACTGTCAGGAATTTGGGCATACTAAAAGTTATTGTACTCTGCGCAAAGTTTGTGTGGCCTGCGGTGGTGCTCACCACTCAACTCAATGCAGTACAGATAAAAACAACATAAATTCCAGAAAATGTAACAACTGTGGTGGTAATCATACTGCAAACTACCGTGGCTGTCCAATTTATATCGAAATTAAGAATAAAGCTATCCCACGCTCCGAAAAGGTACCAAATGCTCCATCCATAATTCCACAAAATCCAGTCAATATTAACCAAACAATCACAAAAGAAGTTGAAACAGCTAATTCATACTCAGCCGTCTTAAAAAATGGTTTAGTTAAACAAATTCCTGAAAATTCAGTAACCCCCAATCAAAACTTAGAATCAATGCTAATAACTCTTACCCAGCTTATGACGAACTTTATGGCCTCAATGCAAAACTTAGTGCAAGATATAGTAAAAACTCAAAACCAAATGATGCAGTTTCTTTCAGCTAATAAATGAACTGTCTTAGAATGTGTCACTGGAATGCCAACGGCATCCGCCAGCACAAACTTGAAATCATAAATTTTCTGTCGTCCCACAATATTGATGTTTTTCTAATATCTGAAACCCATCTATGTAGTAAACACAACTTCTCTGTACCTGGATTCAATTTCTACTTCACAAACCATCCTGAAGATAAGCCCCACGGGGGAACAGGAATTCTAATTAATTCAAGAATTAAGCATCACGTCCTAGAACAGCACTCCACAGCCCACATACAAGCTACGTCAATATGTATTAAATTCATTGAAGATGAAGTCGTGCTCAGTGCTGTCTACTGTCCTCCTAGATTTCTTGTAACAGAAGCTCAATTCGTGGATTTCTTTTATAATCTCGGTAAAAAATTTATAGCAGCGGGAGACTTTAATGCTAAACATACATACTGGGGCTCCCGTCTAATAAACCCAAAAGGAAAGCAACTCTACTCTACCATTACAAATCGCCGCAACAATTTAGATTTCATATCATCAGGACAACCCACTTACTGGCCATCTGACCCCAAAAAAATACCAGATCTAATCGACTTTTGTGTAGTGAAAAATATTGACCGCGAACTAATATCTGCCCACTCTAGCTTCGAACTATCATCCGATCACTCTCCAGTTTTTATAACCTTATTTAAGGTACCTATAAACAATCAAAGTGCACCAAAACTGACGTCAAAGAAAACCAATTGGCTAAGATATCGTCAATATATTAGTAGCCACTTAGATATAAACCCATCTCTACAGTGTGTAAGTGAAATCGATTCGGCTCTTAATGGATTTGACACAGTTTTAAAATTGGCTGCTAAGCACGCTACTCCTACTGATAAAATAACTTTTACTAGATCTACAAGAAAGTCTTCAGATGCAATTGAAAATATCGTCAGAGAAAAAAGACATCTGAGACGGATGTGGCAAAAGCATAGATCACCTACAAGTAAATTCAAGTTTTTGGCAGCTAAACAACGCCTAAAAAAAGCATTGCTCATAGAGATGGAAAATAGTTTGAACACCTACGTACGAAAGTTAACACCTACAGAAAGTACGAATTATTCCCTATGGCGATCGGTAAGGAAATTAAAAACACCTAAGGAGAGTGCACCACCGCTCAGGCAAGCCGACGGAAAATGGGCTAGGGATGAAGTAGACAAAGCAAATGTGTTCGCAGACCATTTAAGTCAGGTATTTCAACCAAATCCTCCGACCAATAACTTTGAACTACCAATTCAATCTCCTCTAGTCAGTTATGGGCGTCTTAAACTCAAAACCAAACAGATTCAACAGGTTGCAAAAACCCAATTATGTGTCAACAAGTCCCCAGGATATGACCAAATTACAGCAAAAATGCTAATAGAGTTACCTCAAATAGCTTTCAAAATACTGACAAAAATATTTAACGCAATACTTCGACTTGGGTACTTTCCTCAAAGCTGGAAAATTTCACAAATTATAATGATTCCAAAACCAGGAAAAAACTTAACATTACCGTCTTCATATAGACCAATAAGTCTTTTACCAATGCTGTCAAAACTTTTTGAACGAATGCTTCTCGGGAAGATAACAACATATCTACAGCAAAATAACATAATACCTCACCACCAATTTGGTTTTCGTGCCAAACATGGCACCATCGAGCAAGTGAATCGCATAACAAATGAGATTAGGAAAGCATTTGAAGATAAAAAATTCTGCTCTGCTATATTTCTTGATATAGCACAAGCTTTTGACAAGGTTTGGCACGCTGGACTTATTTATAAAATCAAGGAACTCACTCCTGACTACTCTCACAAAATACTAGAGTCATATCTTCAGGACAGGAAATTCCATATAAAAGTTGGAAGCCATACAACAGCTAATCTAGACATAAAGGCTGGAGTTCCTCAAGGCAGTGTTCTAGGTCCAATACTTTATATCCTGTTTACTTCGGATATACCAAGCAACTCTCGTCTTGTGACATCTACGTTTGCTGATGACACTGCTGTCCTTAGTTCTCACCAAAATAGATTCATAGCATCTAGGGACTTAATTGAACACCTCGAACTCATTGAAACATGGTTAGCCAACTGGCGCATTCGTGTAAATGAAAGTAAATGCACACATGTAACATTTACCCTACGTAAGGACACATGTCCCCCAGTAACCTTCAACGGCATCACCATTCCGCAATCAAACACCGTATCGTATCTGGGTGTTCATTTGGATAGGAGACTAACTTGGCGTAAACATCTAGAAGCTAAGCGAACGCAAATAAAACTTAAGACGCAAAAAATTCACTGGTTATTGCATAAAAATTCCAAGTTACGGCTAAACCACAAAGTGTTACTCTACAATAGTTTACTTAAGCCAATTTGGAAGTATGGCGCTGAACTATGGGGTAATGCATGTTCCTCCAACATTGAGTTAATTCAGCGTACTCAATCCAGAATCCTTCGTATAATTACTGGGGCTCCGTGGTATATAAGAAGTGATAAAATTCATGAAGATCTGAAAATACCACTAATCAAAGATGAACTCACTAAAATCAAATGCAAATACAAACAAAAACTTGAAATTCATCCGAACCACCTTGCAAGGAATCTATTGCTAACGCGGCCTTCGTCAAGATTACGCAGAAAAGATATACCAACGCACTGATTCCTTTTTCTATCTTTATATATTTACTTATTATCAACCTAATTTAAACTTTAATTTACTTCAATTTAATATACTTTTTTTTTTTGTTTTTCGTTTATTTTGTATTTTTTTATTTTATTTTATTTATTTCTTTATTCTTTGCTTTTCATGAAATATCTTTAGCTTTAATTATTATCAATTAACTGCAGTTATAATTGTCAGTTCATTTGTTTGCTTTAGTTTTTAAGATTTGAATACTTATTGTAAATCTTCTTATAAAAGAGATTCAATAAATAAAATAGATATTTAAAAAAAAAAAAAAAAAAAATGTTGTATCCTACAATGACTTTTGTTGCGGTTAAGAATTTACAGTGGAGAAAAAAACTGTGCTTCACCAATTTCACCGAGATTGTCAGTCACCAATTTTGGTCAGTAGAAAATTTTGAAATCGTTTGTGGAGGATCACCGGCCTTTAACAATGATTTCTCATTTCTCATTAACCATAATGATTCGCTTCAAAAATGGTTCTATTTCATTACGTTTTAGGAGTGTTTCACTGATAGTAATTTGAATAATCCAAAATCTTTGTGGTTACTCATGTGGAACCCAAACATTGAGCTTTTTTGTATAGCCTGCACTTTTTAAATGATTCCAAACTGTCACATGATTGATGTTTAATGCCTTTGCTATCTCCTGATAGCTTGCGTATCGATCTTTGATCAACTTTATCAGTTACTTGCTGACTAGAGCGGGTTTCATCTCTGACGGAATCGAGCAAACCAGGTATGGATACCGCGTTCAGTCCCTGCATCCCTATCGTAAACCGCACATAATTTTGGCATTTTACCATTTTTATTGTAATAAAGTTTCATTTGGCATATTCCTACAGATATTTCACTCATTTCCAATATAATATAAAATAAATATATAATTATTTAATATATATATATATATTACTTTTTAAACAAGAAACGAATTACACAACTGTCTTTAAAAAACCAAATGTGGCGGGAAATGTCACTTTTCAAACTCGTGCTCGTTTGACACAATCTGATTAGTGTTGCTAGATATATGGGTACCAACATCATCTATTGACAAAATCCGTAAGAACTTTTTTATATCACTAATATATAGATCTGCCGGACTAGAACCATAATAAAAAATTGATTATACATTTGTTTTTAAATTATGAATTTTTAATTTATTGTTTATAAATATATATTATAATATAAATTAATAAATAAAAATAAAATTAATTAAATTAAAATACAATTAATTATTAATGTATATATATATAATTATCAAGCAAAGCTTGTATCAGGAAGAATTAATCATTTATAAATATAACAGTTTATAAACAAAATTTTTGAATTAAAAATATTAAACATATTTACGTTCATTACTTATATTATTCAATGAATAAATGCATAAAAATAAAATACAATTCAGTAAAAACAAACATAAATAATATAATATTCAGAAACAAAATATTAATTAATATTTTTTAAAGTCAAAATTAATTTAGAGGAAACATCAATTATATTTTAATATTAAAAAACTAAAAAATAAATAAATGTTTATTTCATTAAACAAATGGAAATAGGAAGTACTTTTTAACATTTTTAAATATAATTAATATAAATATTTTATAATTTAAAATGAATGCTCGTAATCGGTGTAATGCAAATATTTTAAATAATTTAATTTAATTCACTTTAATAAGACCATTGACTCTTTTTACTCTTAATAAGAGTTAGAAGAACAGATATAAATATATAATAAGACTATTAGTTGCTTTATGAGTTATTTTTAAAACATAATTAAACTTGAAAATAAATAAAACTACAGTTTTTAGTTTTTTTTTAATTTTGTGCTTATAACAATTATTGTAATTAGTGTAATTGATATATTAACTGATATCCAATAATATTTATTATACCGTAATGCGAAATAAACAAAAATAAATACAAAAATAAATTATATGAAAGAAAACGAATGAAAATAACAAAGTTAAAATAAATTTAAAACAAAAAAAATAATAAAAAAAAATATGAAATAAATAGAATAAAAAAAATAATAAAATATAAAAAATAATAAAATAAAAAGAAATAATAAAGTAAAAAGAAATAATAAAATAAAAAAATAGCAAAACAAGAAAAGTAATAAAAAAATAACAAAACAAGAAATGTAAATAATAAAAAAAAAACAAAAAAATTAAATAATAAAATAAAAAAAATAAATTAAGATTAAAATAAAAACTGTAGTTGGTTTTTCTTAGTGATGTTTTAAAACTATTAAAGAATGAATATTGATTTAATTTATATTCAAATCAAATCTAATAATATAGATTTTATATTATTGATTTAAAAATGAAAAACAATAATTTTTTTTTAACTATTTATAATATTTTAGTACAGGACGGATATCATAACAAACATATAATATGCTTCCTTTTTACATATATAAAGAATTTTATATAAATATATATATATAAATTTAATAATACATACAATATACATTATGGTATGTATTTTATTTTTATATTAAACTTAAAGATATGGTTACTAAAATTAATTATTAAGGATTAAAATGAATAATATAGGTATATAGTTTAGTACAATTTTTTATAAAATAAGTTTTACATAATAAGTCTTTTCTAATTTATTTTTCTAAAATACTAATATAAAATTAAATAATTCGAGTAAATTATTTATTATAATTTTTATATAAAAATACTAAACTAATAACGTAAGAAGTATTAGGCTAATTTTGTTTTATTTACAATTTAAACAATTTTTGTTCTTTTTAATTGATTCGATAAATATTTCGATAATAATTATTATTATTATTTATTAATTATTAAAAATATATTTATTATATATTTTTATTGCAAGCAAATATAAGCGTAAGTTCACTGTATAATCAAATCTTTGAGCGCAAAAAGTTCTCTATGGAAATAGGATTATTACTGAATACAATATGTATATATCTTTATTAATATATTATTTAGATTATTTTTTATCAAAATTAAGAGTTCAACTGGGATAGTTGGTATAAGTAAAGTAATTTTTTTGATTTCTTTATAGAAAATGGAGGTAGACATTATTCTTTATAAATTGATCATATATTAATTAATAATAATAAAATCTATAATAATCGATTATAGTCAAAGAATTTAATATTATAATTCGAATTTATGAGTTGTTCTCAGTCTTGAAGAAATTTTATTCATTTTTTTTTACTGATTTAAAAAACAAAATTGTTTTTTTACATTCATTAAAAATAAAAACAAAATCATTTTAGTTAACCTATGAGTTGATTATATCTTTTGTATGCGTTAAAAATTTGCTCTATGACTTAATTGATTTTTTTTCATGTACTATTGACTAATAGTAATTTTAATTGTAATATTATTTTTACATATATAATTAAAATATTATATTTAATAAAATAAAGTTAAATTAAGTCTCGCCTCAAGTAAATACTGAGCTTATATTGCTTGCACTGCTTACGCCTATAACTACACCTACACCTACGCCTACGCCTACGCCTACGCCTACGCCTACGCCTAAGCCTATACCTAAACCTGCTTTAGAAATAAATTCACACTTCAATACTGTTGAGACTGCCCGACGAAATGTTGTCATTGTGACTACCCAGCCTGTTGCGTTTGATCATGGCGCGCGCTGGCATTGGAGAGCGTTGAACACGCGGACTGCCCGGTACGATGGGTATACCCACGCCGCCATTGTTATTGTTTGCATTGCCCGAAGTACGTCTTGTGCGTCGCAGCGAGGGTATACGTGTCGGGAGGCCCTCAATATTCATGGAAGAGTCATGCGGCGAGGTTTGTGTATTTGGTGGCATTTGATAGTGTAAATTGCGTGCGCTGCGTTCTAAAGTGCGACGATGCTGCTCCATAGCCGGCGTTGTGTGCGGTGTAGTTGACTGGTGATATGGATTGTGCAAGTGATGATTGTTATTCTGATGTGGTGGTACTGGTGGAGGCTGATGATTGTTGTGATTGTGATGTGGTTGATATTCACGTTTGTGTAACATCGAAGGAGTACCCGGTGTTGAAGTTTGATGATAAGGTTGAGCGTGATGTATTCCTTGATGTGAACCAAGATGAGTATGTAAGTTTGTCTAAGATGCAAATAGAAAAATATTATTAATATTTAATTAAGTTATTGGAAAAAAAAAATATTTAATTATAGAAATTGTTGTCTTTTACTTTAGCTGTTGGGGTTGTATGGTTCGATTTAGCAGCTGCATTTGTTGTATTGTTACAGTTAGTGGAGACATTTTGATTTGTTTTTGTTGGTAATGGTGGTAACGGTTTGGAGAGTGGAGAATTTGTATCAATCACTCCATTACAATGTTTATTGTTGGTAGTTTGTGTGTTAGTTGTTGTTGTGTTTGTAGTAGTTGTGATACCTTCACTCGCTTCCAGTGTCTCGCATGATGATGACGAGCGATGTTGTTGTATTTGTTGTTGTGTATCGTCACTATTTAGTTGCTCGTCACTATGATGTGATGTTGTTGAGGGTGTCGTTTGTGTGGTGTTTGGCAAAAATCTTAGTTCCATCACATTTCGATTCTAAAACAGTTCACGCTAATATTTCTTAACTAGTACCAACCAAATAGTTTAACAGTCGCACTAGTAATAAGCCAATTTAATTCTCATTTACTTGTGAATTATATATGGAACAGATTCCGAAAAATTATTATTTACAAATTTTTTGGCAACAATGAATAAATAGCAATAGATGATATATAGTAGCTAGTAAAGTTTACTAATAGTTATAAGCGGGTTCGGTGTTTGTTAGTATGCAATATTAAGCTCCTTTAGGTATTAAGTACATGTAGATTTATACAGATTAAATACTGATATGAATAATATATATAAATCGATTAAAAAAAATACTGATATGAATAATATATATAAATCGATTAAAAACTCTTATGCATTAAAGATTTGAGAAAATATATTGATTTTTTTCATTAATTTAAATATGTATACAGTAATCCACCCTATAACGCAGTACCCTTAAAACGCGTTTTCATTTTACGCGATTTCAATCCCCCGTAAAATACGGACATTCTCCCATATAACGCGGGGATTTGTACAGTTCATAATTAGCTTTGCGTACCTTTGCGCGCGTGGAATGGGGGTATACCCTATAACGCGTTTTCCTATAATGCAGTCCCAATCTACCGCGTTATAGGGGGAATACTGTATATAAAATACTAAAAATAGTGAATGTGTGAAAGAGAAAAATATTGATAATATTGATTTAATAACTATTTAAATAAAATATAAATTTTAAAATAATCTTTAAAGCATAATTTACATAAACACCTATTTTTGACAAATATACTAGTAAGAAAAGAGATAAGCAATATGAATATATACACTATTATTCAATAATATTTATATTAACTTATAAATTTACTATCAGTACGAAATATTTTTATGTAGGTTCAATAAATGCCATAATAATAAGAAAATTTAATTTACACCTTATATTTAATAACATTTTTCAAAGAAGTATATAAATTATATATAGTATACACATATATTTATGATAGTCACTTATCTTTCACTTAATGTAATTAAATATTTTATCCCTTTCTCAAAATTTTAAAAATATTATTTTTCAAAGAGAATAGTTCTAACAATGGTAATATAAAAAATTAATCCAAAGATATCACGAAGGATTCCATTGTCAACTGATACAACTTTGGATACAATACAAATCTCACTCGGTAAAAAAATCAAGCTATATAATCATTACAATTGTTTTAAAAACTACACTGAAGTGTAGTTGTATTATATGATACTTTTACGGAAGTATCATATGATACACTAACTAATGATATGAACTAAGTATCATATGCCACTAACGCCTGCACAAACGGCTATAAACTAAATGGACTCATAATATATATGTAACACTACTACTGTAGTGAATACCAAAAACAAATTATAACTATATATTAAGTAGACGCCGGCTCTAAGTAAGCTTCCACCATCCCGGGATGGCAACGAGGGACATCCAAGTGCGCGGAGCGTGGTTAAACAGCTGCGTACCATAGAGGAATACAGGGGAGCGAACTGTTCCAAGAGCGGGCATATGCACCATCGATGAAGTTCTTTCGTGCTCAACGAAAACTATGCTAGGCACGAAAGCTGAAAAAAATGCATACCGAAACAGACAATGCATATGCAAATAGACATGATTATGAATTCAGCGTTTAAACACCCATCAGGATTGAGCCCAGTAAGATCCTGATTATGGCATACTGGAACAAACTACTTAAATGATAATTTTTGGGCTGGCGGATGTGGTATTCTGTTACCTGAGTATATGAGAGTGACATCTCATAGAAATGGCTTTCAGGTTAATGCCACATCTTCCTCCGTCCTTTTAAAACTTGGCAAGTCTCCGAGTACGTTCGATGTCTCGTCACCTCCCTGTTTTGCTTAGATAACCATGGGGATCGTTACGAGCGACTATACAATCGAACATCGATAGCGGCTAGGAGTTTGGACCCTATCAAATATGAATAAGGAAAAACAAAACACACCACAAACGTTAACGAAAGTGTCACTGCAAGATGGCCGAAAGAAGACTGCAATGGACGAGGGCACGCCAAAGGTGCCACCACAAACGAATGGTGTACTCATTTCGCCGGGAAATGAGTTCACCCAGAAAATGAAGAGCGAATAGGCGAAGACATTCGAAAAATGCGTAGTTGCCTATAAGAAAATAAAGCAAGCCGTAAATCGGCAAAGAAATGTCTCCACGGACATTAAAGAGGCTTATGATGGCTTATTTTCATCGATGTTGGCTTAAGGCAGAAGTAAAAAAAAAGACACGAAGGAATAACAATGCGGTAGACACCAACCGCAGCCCCCACCGAAGGCGCCGAAGAAAAAAACGAAGAAAAATGGGTAATGGTAACAGGCAAAAAACAAAAAGCGGTAAAAAAGCCTGAAGCACCCCCAAAGAAAAGGGTAAAACGAAAAGAGAAGCCCAGAATTCGTGAGAAACCGGAAGCTGTCCTCATCAAACCAAACGAAGGACACACATACACAGATATCCTTAAGGACCTTCGAACTAAGATAAAGCCAGATGATGAAGAGGTGAAAAAAACGACTTTTACGCCGAATTAAAAGGAACAATGGGAGAGGCAGCAATGGTAACTGAACTGCAGCCCTGTGCAAAAATAGAAATCTTGTCTTACAACAGATGAGAATAGTCTTACAACAGATGATGAGGTAAGAGTTGCAGTAAGAATTGCACTCCAAGAACCCACGGAGCAAATAGATGTAAAAATTTCTGGTGCAAATACCAGAGAACAACGGAGAGAATATGACTGCATATCAAGCCAGGCAGCTAAAACACTTCAAAAGGCGGAACGTATTCGTGTGGGCTTAGTAAGATACAGAATAAAACTCTTACAAGATGTAAAACGCTGTTACACATGCTTCGAAACCGGACATCTTCAATACAATTGCAAAGGACCTGACAGAAACGGTCAAGGCCTATGCATCCGATGCGGAGAAAGCGGGCACAAGCTGAAAGAGTGCACAAGGCCGTCAAAATGCTGCATTTGCGCAAGTAAAGGATACACCAAGGTGGACCACATACCGGGTTCCCATAAGTGCGAAGCTAGCAAAACGAAATGAGAATACTCCAAACAAATATGCATAGGAGCAAGATGGCTGACGCTCTGCTCTCTCAGTTAGTTCTAGAACGAAAAATCGACATCGTCATCAGAAGCGAGCAATACAAGAAAATTTGTAACACAGGATGGTATGAGGACTACACTGGAACCGAAGCTATCTGGGAGCTATCAAAAGGAACACTTAATGCTGTAAGTAATGGAAGCGGGGAAGGTTTTGTATGGGTAAGGACAAATGACTACACTGTTATAAGCTGCTATCTAACACCCAATGACACTATTGGTGAATTTGAAAACAAACTCCATAATATAGAAGAGAAGGCTAGAGAAATCGGAGGCTCCCTAATTATTGCAGGGGACTTCAACTCTAAAGCAATCGAATGGGATTCCACGACGACAAACTCACGCGATCGACGCGTACTTGATATGGTGTCTAGATTGAGGCTTGCAGTAGCAAACTCAAGTTTCGCTACAACATTCAGAAGACCCGGATGTGAAGCCACAACTCCAGATATAACACTTGTGTCGGATACGTTTTCAGGGGCACTCAGAGACTGGAAAGTGCTGGAAGATTATACCGGCTGCGATCGCCAGTATGTTGAATTCAGGATTACACTGCGGGAGAGTGCTGCAACAGATTATCAACCTAGCAGGATGCGAAAATGGAGGGTAGACCATTTAGATGTACCAACTCTACTTGCTGCTATAGACAGCAGGGTTGCAGAAAGGGATCCCATACTAAACTCATTCTACAAGCTTGTAATGTTTCCATGTCAAAAGCGGGAAGATCAACCCGAAAGAAAGCCGCATACTGGTGGACCGAGCAAATCGCAGAAATGCGGACCATCTGTTTGAGGTGCAGGCGAAAGCTGACCAGAGCCCGGAGAAGAAGTAATGCTGAAATAGAGGAGCTGAAGTTTAAAATAGCTAAGAAAAATTTGATAGCAGCCATAAACCAAAGCAAAAAGGCGAAGTGGGAAGAACTAAGAGAAGATATAAACAACAATTCATGGGTCACCGGATACAAGATTATAACTAAAAAGCTGGTTGCCAGACAACCCACCCCGTCACTAGAAAGCGCAAAAATGAAGGAAATAGTTGACACATTATTCCCGACACATGAGGTGCTCCCAAGCAGAGCAGATGATTCCCTGAGAGAAATGCCGCCTCTATTTACACTACAAGAGCTCTCCGCAGGTGCTAGCGCGCTAAAAAATAATAAAGCTCCGGGGCCAGATGGAATACCAGCCGAGATACTAAAAGTGATTGGTAATGAACGACCACATGTGTACTAGAAATGTACAGTGCTTGTTTAATGGAAGGCAACTTTCCTAAAATTTGGAAGAAACAGAAACTAACATTAATTAGTAAGGGTAAGGGCGACCCAGCACGTGCTGAAGCATACCCACCACTCTGCATGCTCGACACCGCTGGAAAACTCCTTGAAAGACTGATCAAGCCCCGACTTACAAAAGCTTTCGAATCAGCAGGTGGCTTGTCACCGAGACAGCACGGTTTTAGAACAGGACGCTGCACGCTAGGTGCAATAGAGGATATAGTTGAAGCAGTAAAGACTGCACAGACTGGTAACCACTACTCAAGAAACATTGTCTTGCTTGCAACACTTGACGTACGAAACGCGTTCAATAGTGTAAGATGGGCTGATATTCTCGATACACTGGAAAGCAAGTTTAGTGTACCACGCTACCTGATGGATATAATAGCTAGCTATTTGAAAAACCGCGTGCTAGTCTACGACACTCACGAAAGACCAAAAGGAAAAACAAATCACATCAGGAGCAGCGCAAGGATCAGTCCTCGGACCTTAGCTGTGGAATAATTATTACGATGATATCTTAGAGCTGGAAATGCGGGATGATACACATCTGGTGGCATTTGCAGATGATTTAGCAGTGATAAAGGCAAGAAATACAGAAGAAGCGCAACGAAAGCTACCAGGTAATGATACGAAGAATGATTGGAGGACCACGGACTCAAACTCGCCGCGAAGAAAACAGAGCTGATCTTTTTCACAAAAAAGCATATACAGCTAGGAGTCGAGATGCGAGTATGCGACAAAACTATAATGACGCAGAAAACAGTCAAATATTTAGGCCTTCGACTGGACTCCAGACTAACATTCTGGGCTCAGATTGAGAAAGCGGCATCTAAAGCAGTAAAAGCTACAGCAGCACTAAGCAGACTTATGGCAAGCATAAGAGGACCCACACAGAGTAAAAGACAGCGCCTGATGGCTACGGTAAACTCCATTCTATTATACGGAAACGAAATATAGGCAGACGCACTACAGGCAAAATACCGAAGAAGAGCGTTAGCGTCAGTGCAGCGAACAGCAGCTCTGAGGATATCTTCAGCGTACCGTACCGTTTCAGAAGCAGCGGTACTCGTGATTAGTGGAAATATTCCTATTGACCTGCAGGCTCAAGAGCGAAAAACATGTTGACAGGCAAAACGAATGGGAAACAACAACACCGACAAGCAGTTGGTAGGCACAGATTCATTGCAGTATGGCGGCAACGCTGGGACTCAGATAACCGTGGACGATGGACCGCAAGGCTTATCCCAGATCTAAAAAGCTGGCTAGCAAGAGACTTTGGGGAGGTTAACTACTACCTCACTCAGTTCCTGTCGGGACATGGATACTTCAACAGCTACCTCTACCGCATGCGCAAAGTAGTCACCAAATTGCATATATTGCGGAGCGGAGGATGATACCGCAGAACAAACATTCTTTGAGTGCAATAAGTGGTTGCCCGAACGAGAAGTACTAGCAGCGCAAGAAGGTAGAAGATAGAAGGTACCAACTTGCGCTGCTAGTACTTCTCGTTCGGGTAACCACTTATTGCACTCAAAGAATGTGTGTTCTGCGGTATCATTCTCCGCTCCGCAAAATATGCAATTTGGTGACTACTTTGCGCATGCGGTACAGGTAGCTGTTGAAGTATCCATGTCCCGACAGGAACTGAGTGAGGTAGTAGTTAACCTCCCCAAAGTCTCTTGCTAGCCAGCTTTTTAGATCTGGGATAAGCCTTGCGGTCCATCGTCCACGGTTATCTGAGTCCCAGCGTTGCCGCCATACTGCAATGAATCTGTGCCTACCAACTGCTTGTCGGTGTTGTTGTTTCCCATTCGTTTTGCCTGTCAACATGTTTTTCGCTCTTGAGCCTGCAGGTCAATAGGAATATTTCCACTAATCACGAGTACCGCTGCTTCTGAAACGGTACGGTACGCTGAAGATATCCTCAGAGCTGCTGTTCGCTGCACTGACGCTAACGCTCTTCTTCGGTATTTTGCCTGTAGTGCGTCTGCCTATATTTCGTTTCCGTATAATAGAATGGAGTTTACCGTAGCCATCAGGCGCTGTCTTTTACTCTGTGTGGGTCCTCTTATGCTTGCCATAAGTCTGCTTAGTGCTGCTGTAGCTTTTACTGCTTTAGATGCCGCTTTCTCAATCTGAGCCCAGAATGTTAGTCTGGAGTCCAGTCGAAGGCCTAAATATTTGACTGTTTTCTGCGTCATTATAGTTTTGTCGCATACTCGCATCTCGACTCCTAGCTGTATATGCTTTTTTGTGAAAAAGATCAGCTCTGTTTTCTTCGCGGCGAGTTTGAGTCCGTGGTCCTCCAATCATTCTTCGTATCATTACCTGGTAGCTTTCGTTGCGCTTCTTCTGTATTTCTTGCCTTTATCACTGCTAAATCATCTGCAAATGCCACCAGATGTGTATCATCCCGCATTTCCAGCTCTAAGATATCATCGTAATAATTATTCCACAGCTAAGGTCCGAGGACTGATCCTTGCGCTGCTCCTGATGTGATTTGTTTTTCCTTTTGGTCTTTCGTGAGTGTCGTAGACTAGCACGCGGTTTTTCAAATAGCTAGCTATTATATCCATCAGGTAGCGTGGTACACTAAACTTGCTTTCCAGTGTATCGAGAATATCAGCCCATCTTACACTATTGAACGCGTATCGTACGTCAAGTGTTGCAAGCAAGACAATGTTTCTTGAGTAGTGGTTACCAGTCTGTGCAGTCTTTACTGCTTCAACTATATCCTCTATTGCACCTAGCGTGCAGCGTCCTGTTCTAAAACCGTGCTGTCTCGGTGACAAGCCACCTGCTGATTCGAAAGCTTTTGTAAGTCGGGGCTTGATCAGTCTTTCAAGGAGTTTTCCAGCGGTGTCGAGCATGCAGAGTGGTGGGTATGCTTCAGCACGTGCTGGGTCGCCCTTACCCTTACTAATTAATGTTAGTTTCTGTTTCTTCCAAATTTTAGGAAAGTTGCCTTCCATTAAACAAGCACTGTACATTTCTAGTACACATGTGGTCGTTCATTACCAATCACTTTTAGTATCTCGGCTGGTATTCCATCTGGCCCCGGAGCTTTATTATTTTTTAGCGCGCTAGCACCTGCGGAGAGCTCTTGTAGTGTAAATAGAGCCGGCATTTCTCTCAGGGAATCATCTGCTTTGCTTGGGAGCACCTCATGTGTCGGGAATAATGTGTCAACTATTTCCTTCATTTTTGCGCTTTCTAGTGACGGGATGGGTTGTCTGGCACCCAGCTTTTTAGTTACAATCTTGTATCCGGTGACCCATGGATTGTTGTTCTTCCCACTTCGCCTTTTTGCTTTGGTTTATGGCTGCTTTCAAATTTTTGTTAGCTGTTTTAAACTTCAGCTCCTCTATTTCAGCAGTACTTCTTCTACGGGCTCTGGTCAGCTTTCGCCTGCACCTCAAACAGATGGTCCGCATTTCCGCGATTTGCTCGGTCCACCAGTATGCGGCTTTCTTTCGGGTTGATCTTCCCACTTTTGGCAAGGAAACATTATAAGCTTGTAGAATGCTATTCATGGTGTATTCTGTGAGTGTGGTCGAGTTTAGTATGGGATCCCTTTCTGCAACTCTGCTGTCTATAGCAGCAAGTAGAGTTGGTACATCTAAATGGTCTACCCTCCATTTCCGCATCCTGCTAGGTTGATAATCTGTTGCAGCACTGTCCCGCAGTGTAATCTTGAATTCAACATACTGGCGATCGCAGCCGGTATAATCTTCCAGCACTTTCCAGTCTTTGAGTGCCCCTGAAAACGTATCCGACACAAGTGTTATATCTGGAGTTGTGGCTTCACATCCGGGTCTTCTGAATGTTGTAGCGAAACTTGAGTTTGCTACTGCAAGCTCCAATCTAGACACCATGTCAAGTACGCGTCAATCGCGTGAGTTTGTCGTCGTGGAATCCCATTCGATTGCTTTAGAGTTGAAGTCCCCTGCAATAAATAGGGAGACTCCGATTTCTCTAGCCTTCTCTTCTATATTATGGAGTTTGTTTTCAAATTCACTAATAGTGTCATTGGGTGTTAGATAGCAGCTTATAACAGTGTAGTCATTTGTCCTTACCCATACAAAACCTTCCCCGCTTCCATTACTTACAACATTAAGTGTTCCTTTTGATGCCGTCCAGATAGCTTCGGTTCCAGTGTGGTCCTCATACCATCTTCTGTTACAAATTTTCTTGTATTGCTCGCTTATGATGACGACGTCGATTTTTCGTTCTAGAACTAACTGAGAGAGCAGAGTGTCAGCCATCTTGCTCCTATGCATATTTGTTTGGAGTATTCTCATTTCGTTTTGCTAGCTTAGCAGTTATGGGAAACCGGTATGTGGTCCACCTTGGTGCATCCTTTACTTGCGCAAATCTAGCATTTTGGCGGCCTTGTGCACTCTTTCAGCTTGTGCCCGCTTTCTCTGCATCGAATGCATAGGCCTTGGCCGTTTCTGTTAGGTCCTTTGCAATTGTATTGAAGATGTCCTGTTTCGAAGCATCTGTAACAGCGTTTTACATCTTGTAAGAGTTTTATTCTGCATCTTACTAAGCCCACACGAATACGTTCCGCCTTTTGAAGTGTTTTAGCTGCCTGGCTTGATATGCAGATATAGGCTCTCCGTTGTTCCCTGGTATTTGCACCAGAAATTTTTACATCTATTTGCTCCGTGGGTTCTTGGAGTACAATTCTTATTGCAACTGTTACCTCATCATCTGTTGTAAGACTATCAAAGTAGCGGATTTCTATTTTTGCACGGGGCTTCAGTTCAGTTACCATTGCTGCCTCTCCCATTGTTCGTTTTAATTCCGCGTAAATTTCGTTTTTTTTTCACTTTTTCCTAGTTCTAAAAGTACGACCCCACTCCTAGTTTTGAGTATGGACTGGATGGCCACCTCTTCATCATCTGGCTTTATCTTCGTTCGAAGGTCCTTAAGGATATCTGCGTATGTGTGTCCTTCATTTGGTTTGATGAGGGCTTCTCTTTTCGTTTTACCGTTTTCTTTGGGGGTGCTTCAGGCTTTTTTGCCGCTTTTTGTTTTTTGCCTGTTACCATTACACATTTTTCTTCGTTTTTTTCTACGGTGCCTTCGGTGGGGGCTGCGGCTGGTGTGTCTACCGCATTGGTTTCCTTTCGTGCTTTTTTATTTACTTCGGCCTTAAGCCAACATCGGTGGAAATAAGCCATCATATCGAACTGCGTCTCCAGTTCATGTACCCCCTCTTTAATGTCTGTCGAGATATTTCTTTGTCGATTTACGGCTTGCTTTATTTTGTTAAAGGCGACTACGCATTTTTCGAAGGTCTTCGCCGAAGTGGTTGCCCGAACGAGAAGTACTAGCAGCGCAAGTTGGTACCTTCTATCCCAGGATATATATATATATCTATATACATTGAGATAGCGCACCGTCCAAAAAGTGGCCCCACTGTAGTGGGGCTGTAGGATTAGCCGAAGTAGACCACGCAAGTCCTTCGATTTTCGGATGTCATTATTGAGTTAAACTTGTAGTCACTACCGTCCAACAGCGCACCGTCCAAAAAGTGGCCCCACTGTAGTGGGGCTGTAGGATTAGCCGAAGTAGGCCACGTAAGTCCTTCGATTCTCGGATGTCGTTATTGAGTTAAACTTGGAGTGGTTTCCGTTCGCATAACTACATCGCTTGTTAATGCTAGTAGCTCACGTAGTTCCCGACTACCATTTTTTGTAAAAATAGATAATCTTATATAGTAAGAAGTACAATATAATATATAAAAGGGATCGTGATTTTTAAATATAAAAGTACAATAATAATATATATTATTCTAAAAAATAAATAATATAAAATTAAAAATAAAAAAATATTATTAGATCATATACAATGTGTATGTGATAAATGTTTGCTTCATACAATACCATATATATATAAGGTGGTATATATTTAGGTATATACATTTAATTTTATATACATAAAAATATAATTTCTTGAAAATTTAGCACAAAAATAGTTGCAAAAAATGAATTTTGTAAAAAGTAGAATTGCGCCAAAATTGTTTGAAATGCGAGTAGCTTGAGTTTGAGTTTGAGTTGAGATAGAGTTGAGACACCAAAACAGCTGTTGAAACACATACAACCCCAACTAGAAATTGACTAAGTACAAGCGGAAATCATAAAAAATTAAAATAAAAATTAAAATAAAATAAAATCTAAATAAGATACTTGAATTTTGACCGACCAAAAACGAAAATCATTTGAAAGTTTGTGCTTTTAACAAATACAGATTTAATTAAAGTTTTAAATAAATAATTTCTTTTTCTCAAAATTAATTAAAAGTGCGACTTGCAGTTGAATAATTTCATTTATAACAACTTACCTTATCGGCTTCTTGAGCCAATGGATTCGGTGTGATATTCATACGCGGCATAACACCATTCAAGCGGTGACCAGATTTGTGATGTGTATTAACTCCCAAAACGCCGGGTACCACAAAATCTGCTTGCAGATGATCCAACTGAGGTTTGTCTTCATCTAAGAAAAGGTAGATATTTTTAATATGGAGATGGCGATATGATATCATATAATATATATATAATTAAAAATGTAGTTTCATTTAATATAATACAAATTAATATATAATGTGTAATATTGTAATGTAGTAATATAATTTAATAAATATGTATAAGGTATACAATAGTGGCATTAGTGGATGAGGGTAATACTGTCGTAGACTCGTGGATGTGTTGCAATTTATAAATTTGGGGATAAAATTCATATGATACCCATAAAATGTATAAGTGGAAGAGTTATGCAACGCTCCGACTTGCAAATGTGTTGGATTTGAAAGACTATGAAAAAACGGGGATTATGAGAACTTCTATTACAGGTAAATATTTTTTTAATTTTTGCCAATACTTCTATATGACAAAATTTATTTCCAACAAAAGAAAGAGTTCCTAAAACAGTGGACATAACGACTTTGTGGACTTTTATGCAGGTAATTATTTTTTATATATTTTTTTGTTAACCAAATTTACTTCTAAGACATAAGATATAAGACATTCATTTCTTACTCACCCATGAATTACTAATTAAATATTTAAATTTAATGAAAATGATTAATACTTTATGACGTTATCTAATTCTCACATCAAATCATTTGTTTTTTTAAGACTCTATTTCTTCTATTTAAGTAAATCTCAGAGATATAGTTTTGTGATCCCATCTAATTGTTCAGTATAAGAAGAACGTGTATCGACTAACCTTCGTCATAGAATTTATTTTATGTAGGTTCGTGGTCATAAAAATATGTAAAGAAATACGTGGGTAAATCGATAGGATAGGATGGAACTTTGTTTAGAATTGAAACTAAGATGCGTATGCGAAAAGTTTAATTGGACACATAAAGTATACTTTTTGAAATGGTAAATTTCAGAAGGAAGAACTATCCTGAGATATTTTGGCATCTACAACAACCATATAATTACTCGTTGGTGTCAAAAACTATCAACATCAAAATATATATTACCTGACAACTAGGTGGACTTAAATATAAATTGAATATTTTTTTTAAAAATATACTATAACAATTCCAACAATACTGTGATGACAGTAATACTAGTTCATTAATTTTGCGAATATTCCACCTTGGCAAGAATTAGAATTTGCACTCTAAACCACACCATCTTTGGCTGGCTTTGAAGAATTCTATATAATTCCATTATCGAATAACCCTAATAAATCGAGACGGATTGTATAATTTCATATGACATTCCTTGTTTTCATAACCAATTGAAGTGTCGAACTGAAAGGTCTATAGGTCTAAAATAGTGAGGGCATCAGAACAGATGGACAACGTCATGGGAAATAAGGTCGCAGCCATAGCACACACTGAGAAGTGACATATTTATGAGTTATATATTTTTCTTACCTTCCGTTTGTGCATTTATCCGCCGTTTCATACATAAACACACTGCTATAGTTGCAAGCAGTAATAAGATACCGCCACCAGCAGCACCAGCGATAACTGGATAAATAGAATTATCTTCTTCATTTGCCTTAGTTGTTGTCACAACAGGCGGCTCTGTGGGCATAGTTTTAACTTGTTCTAAAAGAAACATACATTATTAGAATGAAGTATCACAAATCTAATCACTGCAACTTACTTTTCGTTTTACCCTGTATAATCGTGCTAAAGTCTGATGCTGCTAAAGCATTGAATGACTGTAATTTGAATTCATACATAGTATCTGGATCCAGTGTGTCTATTTTAAATTTCCGCGTATGCATACCATCAACCGTGGCTTTCATATAATCGCCAGCAGACGAGGTGTGCCTGTAGTAAGCATAAAATCCATCAACCATATTCTCAGGACTTTCTTGTAGTGTCCAATGTAGCACAACAGCTGTATCTGAGATTGGTTCTATAGGTGCCAATTCTGGTGTGGGTAGCTTAGATTTAGTTGGACCAAGCGTATCGGCACGTTGTAAAAAGAATTTCGCAGATATATTTCCCTCTTTATTGTCATTGTTTGAGTAAACAGCAATAATACGAAAACGATAAAATCGATCTGGTTTAAGACCGGTCACAGACGATGTGAAATTAGTCACACCATCATTGTTACGATCTCTTTTACCAAATTTTATATCCTCATAGGTGGTCTGCCAAGTTTCACGCGGTATTGTACGATTTATGCCACCCAACATCCTATATTGAACCTTGAAGAATGTTATAGCTAATCCATCATTCTTTGGCACATGCCAGCGTAACATAACGGAATCATCAGAGAGGCGCGTAACATTGGGACGTGATGGAGGTACAATTTTAACTGTAACAAAAAAAAAGTTATTAATTTTAATATTATTAAATGTAAAATGAAATTAATTAAATATATTATATTAAAAATCAAGTTTTATATTAAATATCTATTTTTAAAATCTGTGAAGCCAATTTAATTTGTTTTATTCATACATACGTCTGTGATAGCAGACATTAGAGTTAGTAATATTTTTTTTTTTTCAATAATAGTATTTTCATAATAACCCCACCTAATATCAAAGTCAAATACCTTAAAATTTAGAATACCGAAAGGTCACGTTATTTTTACTCTCTTTCTAGTTATGACCATAAAGGTATGTTATATAGACAGTCAAATCTCAATTATCAAAATCATGTCCAACGTATTTTCTTTGTATATATCTTAATAACCCGTTTCCAAGTTTCCAAGAAGGTCAATTCTTGACATTCTCCAATTAAACTGCTCTGATGGCCTCATTAATTATTTACACTAACTCCATAAGCAACTTAATATTTTGCGAAAACACAAAATATAAATATACATATGTATATGTTGAGTCTTTTTCGTGTTAGTGCATTTGCGCATTTTCACTGTTTGATAGCTGAGGGGTTTCTACAGAGCCCCATCCTTCTCACTGACTAATTTATGTATTCCTCAAAAGCTTCGTGATTATTCGATGACTGATCTAAGATCTGCGTAACGCCCCGTGTGGCCAGAGATTATCCTGAGATTATATAGTGCTAAGTAGGTTAGCGTGTCGGTTTTCGCGAATAGCTTAAGGGCTCTCTCCCTTATGTATTTTTTGTTGATTTTTATATATAAACTTTTTTCTCAAACAAATATTATTTATTTACTTTAAAACTATCTCTAGTATTGTAACGTGACAGGCAAAAATAATGTAATTAATTTTATTTAAATAAATAAATAAATATTTTTAATATTCCAAATATATACATTTTTTGGATGTACATATACTTTGTTTTTATAATTCTTATTAAGTTTAATTAAAAGCGGTTATAAATAGGTTCCACAAGTATTAGCAATAAATTCTTGTGTATTAACTTTAATATTTATCAGAGTGTATTGTGTAGTATTGGAAACCATATTTTCCATATTTTGTTTTAGTATCACATAAATATTGTGATTCAATTATAGCAAGAGCGTTAAGTTTCATACTAGTTGTACATTTTGACTTATTTTGGCTTCAATTAAGTAGAGAAATATGATTTAAAGTACTAATAATTGAATAAATAAATAAATCAGCCTAGAATTAGATTTGTACAGATAAACAAATTAATATTGGTGTACATTATTTATAATAATTCTCATTGAGTTTAGTTTATAGTTAGCAATATGTATAAACAGATAGTCAAGACGTTATGTTCGTCCGTTAGAGAAATATTGATAATAGCCTTTTTTGCATTTAATTTAAGTATCCATTGTTTTTCTTATTTGGTATTTAACAATGGTTCCCGAATAACTATTCTAATTGAATCTAATATGGAAACAGTTGTAATAAATCAATTGATAAATAGTAAATAATAAAAATGATATGAAATTAAATGTAATTGGTACTATTTCTTTAACATATTCAAAAGCATTTTTAATTAAAATCAATAAAAATTATTATAATAAAATTCAAGAAATATATCATTAATGTTGTTGTGATATGCATATGGCTAACTGTTAACTAAAGTTAATGAGAATTATAATTAAATAATACACAATAAACGAGCAATAAAATTTTAAATTAATTTGTACATAAAGTTCTCTACAAATTAAAGTTATATGTCAAAAATTTCAACTTAATAACGTGAAATTTAAAATTATTTTGTAATTTAATTACAATATTTATGTCATCCCAATATGGTGAATGTGTAGAATACTGCTTTATAGGTACTAACAAATATGATAGATATTAAAGTAAATACAGAAAATGTTAGCTGTTGTAATGTATTTATTGACAGAGTAAATTAAACTCAATGAGAATTATAATAAAAAAATTCTAAAAAATCCTTCCGAGTACATTACACTTCATATTATATATCATATATCTGTTGTGATTACAATAACCAAATAGCTTTTATTAATAAAAAACAGTATTTATTGTAACACAAACTTTTATTATTTTTAATACAACTTTAGAAACACTAACTAATTGACTGACTGATCAACTGACTGAAAAAATCTGAATAAATATTTTAAATAAAATATTTTTAAATATCAGAGAATCTGACAATTTTAGCCTACTTTGTTGATTCTCACCACACAGCCCCTTCTAGAATTTGACGACTGCATCACGACAAATTCTATCCGTATTACACATTATTACTACCTCATAAGCCTCAATGGAAAACGCACTATTCTACCCACTCGAGTCACCTTCGGTGCTATCTGCTTGTTACTGTCATCATCTAACACCTTGACACTATCTTGGCAACAACCTTCACCAGCTTCATTTGCAAAATATGCTGGTTTCACTCGATCCATGCTGACGTTCATCGTGCGTCCTCTTGCCCTTATTGTTAGAGTTTTCTCACCACGACATAAAATTTCATATGGGCCCTCATACGGCTGTTTCAGTGGTGGTCGCACAGCGTCATCACGTAAGAATACGTGCGTACTGCTTTTCAAATCTTTAAATACGAATGGCTTTTCCGTCATATGACGCGATGTTTGCAATGGCTTCAGTTCGCTCATAGTTTCCCTTAACTTCTTAACAAACTCTGTTTGCGATACTTGCTTAAAATCACCATCAAACACCTCTCCTGGTAAACGTATATTTACCCCATAAATTAATTCCGACGGTGTCGCTTGCAAATCTTCTTTAAATGCCGCTCTTAATCCCATTACAACAATTGGCAAGGCCCTTGTCCATTCAACACTTGATTTACACTTCAGTGCAGACTTTAGCGTGCGATGAAAACGTTCGACAAGTCCATTTGACTGTGGATGATATGCTGTAGTTCGATGCCTTTCACACCCCAAAATTTTGGCTAGCTCATCGAAAAGCTTGGATTCAAATTGTCGTCCCTGGTCTGTCGTAATCCTTTTCGGCACACCATAATGCGCTATCCAATCCTTAATTAAAGCCTCAGCCACCCATTCTGCCGTAATCTCCGCCAATGGTACCACCACCGGCCACCTTGAAAACCGGTCAATGCATGTCAGGCAATACCGCATACCATTACTATAGGGCAAAGGTCCCACGATATCAATATGAACATGCTCAAAACGTTGATCAGGAGCGTTGAAATCCTGCAACACAGTCCTGTTGTGCCGCTGGATTTTTGACTTTTGGCATGCCATGCATGTTTTCACCATTTGACTTATTTCAGTCTTCATTTTAGGCCAACAAAAACGAGAACTTATTAGTTTTATAGTTGCTTTTCTACCAGGATGAGCTAAATTGTGTAACATTTCGAACACTTGCACTCGGAAGGACTTTGTAATAAACGGTCTCGGTTTCTTTCCGGATACATCACAATACACAGAAACACCCTCTGTAATTAACTCTACCAACTTGAGCTCCAGAGATGACGCTGTACAGTTTCTTATCAACTTGTTCATCTCTTGGTCAACTCTCTGAG
Source organism: Teleopsis dalmanni (assembly GCF_002237135.1). Lineage (NCBI taxonomy): Eukaryota > Metazoa > Arthropoda > Insecta > Diptera > Diopsidae > Teleopsis > Teleopsis dalmanni. The sequence goes on along the minus strand of NC_051846.1, from coordinate 162,035,647 downwards.
CTTCTGCCAACTTATCATAGTCTAGTGATCGTCTAACTCCAGCCACTACACTTTCGACTCGAGATAAAGCATCTGCGACCGTATTTTTGCTGCCTGCTATATGCTGAATATCTGTTGTCAGCTGCCCGATAAAATCTAAATGGCGTAACTGGCGTTCTGATGCTTTTTCAGATCTTTGTAAGAAAGCAAATGTAATCGGTTTATGATCCGTTAGCACAGTGCAATTCCTGCCCTCAATCATGTACCTGAAATACTTGACCGCCATATATATAGCAAGTAGCTCGCGGTCATAAGTACTATATCTTTTTTGAGTCTCTTTCAGCCTTTTGGAATAGAATCCCAGCGGTTGCATCTGTCCATCTATAAGCTGTTGCAACACTGCTCCTACTGCAACATTGCTAGCATCCACATTTAGCACCAGTTTCGCATTCGGAGCCGGGTGTGCTAGCATTGCAGCATTCGCCAGATTATTCTTACACACTTCAAATATTTTCTCAGCCTCTGCTGTCCAATCAATCAGAGATCTATCATTTTTCTTATTTCCTTTTAATAGCGCGTGCAGGATGCTATGATTCTTTGCGGCATTCGGGAGGAAACGCCTGTAAAAATTAATTGAAGCAATGAACCTTCTTAACTCTCGTACTTCCTTCGGTTTTTTAAAATTTCTTATCGCTTCTACCTTTTCAGCTATAGGTCTAATTCCATCCCCATTTATCACATGACCCAGGAAGGTAACTTCTTTCATAAAAAACACACACTTTCCCAGATTGATTCTCAGACCATGATCACTTAATCGTTTGAACACTTCTCTTAAATGTATTTCGTGTTCCTTTTCATCAGCTGATGCTATACATATATCATCAATGTACGTTACCACATAACTCAGATTCTTTAGGACATCATTCATAAACCTTTGGAAAGTTTGCGCAGCATTGCATAAACCAAAAGTCATCATGTTAAACTCATATAAGCCGAACGGGGTTATTATCGCCGTTTTAGGTCGATCCTCCTCAGCAATCGGAATTTGATTGTAGGCCTTTTCCAAGTCAATGGTTGAGAAAATTTTCTTATTGTACAATATGCGAGTAAAATCATGTATATGGGGTATTGGATACCGGTCTGGTAGTGTTATTGAATTAAGCTTCCTATAGTCACCACACGGTCTCCACTTACCATCCTTTTTCGCCACTAAATGCAACGGACTTGGCCAATTGCTGTTACTTGGTCTACAAATACCTTGTTTCGTCATAAATTCAAATTCCTTTCTCGCAATTTCAAATTTTTCAGGATTTAACCGCCGAGGTTTTGCATACACTGGCTGTCCCTTGGTAACAATTTGATGCTCTACTAGCGTAACCTTCGTGGCCACCTTATTACTAGCAGCCGGTTCCGTTATCTCTTTATAATCCCGCAGAATGTTATGTACCGGGCTAGTCGCATCAATTGTGCTTAGCTTCACGCAGTGCATCTCTCTTTTCGAACCCATTACCTGGAGGCCTGTAATGCCATCTAAAATTCTCCTGTTCTTCAGGTCAACTATCAAACCAAAATTATTCAAAAAATCCGCCCCTATTATTGGGTGATTTACCTTCGCCACTAGGAACTCCCACAGGAACTGTCTGCGCAACCCCAAATTGACTTGCACTAATTTCGTTCCATACGTGCTAATTTTCGCTCCGTTTGCTGCGTATAAATAATATTGCGTGGCTTCATTTTCAGGCTGCATTCTCTTTGGCAAAATTGAAACTTCCGCGCCTGTGTCTATTAGATAATTTATACCTGTTTTATTATCTTTGAAGAACAAACGGCATGCTTTACCCTCTGCCACTTCACTCGCCGTCAGACGTGAAGTGGTGTTTAGTTTTCCGCTGAGTTTTGCGGTGGTTTGTACTGGCAAGGCTGAACACATTTTGTGGACCTCTCCTTGAACCGCCGATGATAAAAACAGATATTACCTCTTCTAGCACTTGATGATCGCCCTTTTCCACGATCTCTGTCATTGCTTCTTCCTCTTTTGCTCAACTGAATGACCAAATTATTTATCATGACTTTCAACTCGTCAATTTCCTTCCTCATCTCCTTCGGTTCATTCCTTTGAACTACACAAACCGTTTCTGTTTCCTGTACCTCAAATACCTTATCAGCCACTTTGGCCCACTGTGCAGAATCACCTTCCACTGCAGCTACGATTGTTCTAACTCCCACTGGCAGTCGCTGTAACCACAATGACTTTAGTACATCATCATTCATTGAATTGCCGGTCATCTCCTTCATTTTCTTCAGCAATTGAGTTGGTTTCATGTCACCTAGCTCCAATTCTGTCAGCAACTTACGCAGCCTTTTGTGCTCCGATTCTGTGAATTCATAAATTAACCGTTTCTTCAACGTCTCATATTTCAACACCTTCGGTGGATCTCGAATCACATCAACTATGCACTCCAGGTATTTCGGCTCTAAACTTGCTACTACATGGTCGAACATTGTATCATCTTTCGTTATTCCCGCATTCCTGAACTGTGCTTCCATTTGCAGAAAAAAAAGGTCCGGATGCTCTCTTGAAAACATCATCGGCTTAACTGAAACCCGGTATACCTCCTTGTCAGTGCGACTTTCTCCTTCTGCCGGAAAAAATCTTCTTCCTCACGGTTAGTCATCTTGCTTGCTAATGTTGGGCTTGATAATAACTTACAACTCCTTTTTGTGTCGGGGTCACCAATGTTGTGATTACAATAACCAAATAGCTTTTATTAATAAAAAACAGTATTTATTGTAACACAAACTTTTATTATTTTTAATACAACTTTAGAAACACTAACTAATTGACTGACTGATCAACTGACTGAAAAAATCTGAATAAATATTTTAAATAAAATATTTTTAAATATCAGAGAATCTGACAATTTTAGCCTACTTTGTTGATTCTCACCACATATCCATTATAAATCTAATTAAGTTTAATTAATAATGTGAAATATGTGTATAGATAATAAAAATACATACATTATAGTTTCTATCTTTTAGTGTTTACATTAACATTTTATGGCGTTTTCAATTAGTAAAGTCTGTGGTAACCTTTTCAATTCAGATTCATTTTTAGTGCAATTTTCATTTTCGATTGTTAAATCTGTATAACATCATCATCATCACCATCAAAACCTAAGCTTGTTTTATGACATTCCTCCCGAGAATGTCATAACTTGATTGTTTTTTACTGTGTTAGTTGACCTAGGCCAAATCATTATTATGTTAAGCCTTTTCCGAGTTAGTGCATCTGGGCACTTTTACACTATGATAGCTGGTATTCCTGATAATCTTCGTGATTATTCAATGATTGATCTAAGATCTGCGTACCGCCCCGTGCGGTTAGTGATTACTCTGAGATTAGATAGTGTTAAGTAGGGCAGCCTGTCGGCTTTTGCATATAGCTTCACAGCTCTGTCCCTTATGTATTCTTTGACCGGATCTATTCTAAGGTCTTTTAGCATATTATATGTCTGGTTTTATCGCGCCAGATGCTCGCATTCACTCAAAAAAATGATTTGCTGCTGAGCCTAGGTGTTAGTATAGCGTGCATTTTTCACTTTTTACATGCACATAGTTATGGACCTATGCTCACACGAGACCCTGTCCGTGCACGTTTTGAATTTTAGTCACCTTTTACGACACGCATATCTTACCATTCAACTATTCTTACATCCTCGAACCCATAGGGGACAAATCTGTATAACACTCTAGATTAATATTTAACACTCGCGATTAATATATAACAATCTAGATATTTTGTCAGAGTAGCAAGTTTTTGGTCGTATCCAGAATCCAGATTTAATAATGAAAATTGCCGTAAGATTTATAACTAATTTTATATTTACGATAGAGTAAGTTTCTATATCAATTTACAGCTATGTTATGTAAATTCCATATAACAAAATACAAAACATGAAAGCCTTTGTATAAAAAATATAAATATATTTATATAAAAACGTATTAATTTTAAAATCTTGTTGTGAATGCACTATATACATTAGCCGTAATTTTTTCTTTCAGAGTTGTAAAAAAACAGTATTCAGTCTGGTTGGAACATTTTATCACTTTTGAAATATATTAAATGGTTTTTCTTGGTATATGATATTTGTTGTATTGTGTACAATATGATAAATTAAAATTGTAAACACTAAAAATTAATTAATTTAAATAAAAAAAAAACAAAACGAATAGTGGAAGGGTAATAAAAAGCATTTTTATCTTATGTATGCATTTAAATTAATTTATTTGTTTTTGTATTTGAAATTAGTAATTAGAAATGCTTATATGGTTTTAACCAGAGTTCGGAATGTGGTGCACAAAATCGCACACTGCACTGTGCGAGTGGAAATTATTTTTAAAATATGCACACGCACATTTGTGGTGTTAAGAAAAAAAATGCACGCACTCAAATTTGTTGTGCGATTTTAAATTTCACATCGCACAAAGCGATGATTGTGCACACAGATTCGTGCACACACATTTGTGCTGTGTGACTGATTTTTAAAAATGTGCACAATCAGATGTGCGAGAAAACTTTATGCTCGCACCGCACTGTGCGACAAAAAATTCTCTTTGCACACGAGTGTGCTGCTCATATTACGTTTGCACAAATGTGCACAAATGTGCGACTGCACAAACGTGCACAAATGTGCACAAATGTGCGATGCACAAACGTGCACAAATGTGCGATTTTGCGCTTGCACCCAAGGGTGGAAAAAATTACAGGAACTTCACAATTTTGTTTGAAATAGAAAATATTATTTTGTTGCAAATTTTTAAAAAATTGATATTTGCGTTCGTTGGGATCGTAATTTATGTTAAAAATTGCATAAATTAACAAATATTTAAAATAATTATTTTTGTTAATTAATGTAAACTAAAAATTATAACTGTCTTAACCTTATTTGTATTTTAACTTAAAATATTAGTTTTTTGTATATTACTTTGAGCATTTTTAAATGCAAATATAGTAAGTGAACTTAAAGTATTTGTTTGGAATGTTTTGCACCAGTTTAAAAAAAATAAAAACATATTTTAGGAAGATTTTTTTATGCCCAAAAAATATGAAAGATTAGGAAAATATTTTTTTTGAACAGGTAGCAGGTATTGGTATTGGTGTATTTGTTTAATAAATTTTGCAACAGTTTAAAAAAGATAATACGGGAGGGCCACAAATAGGTATTTTTCTTCTCCAGAAATATGTATTCACTTAGGTAGAGTATCTAACATTCATTAAAAAACGCGAAAGATTAAGAAAATATTTTCTTGAACAGGTAGCAGGATTTTAGCGCCCTTTCTACTGTGCTAAGTAAGCAGAGATATAATTTAAGTGAAAAAAATATTTCAGCAATGTTATTAATAAGATTAAATGAAAATTTATTTCAAAAAATATGTAATAAAAATTATATATTTTTTAATAAGAAATTAAAATATTAAATTATTAAATTATTTCAATAACTTTGTAAAATTTAAACTGTAATTAAAGATAAAAAATTAAGTGAAATCTAATAACAAAATTAATTTATGTTGTTGTAAAAAATATTTAATTTGCTTTTTATAACCTTACTAACGAATCTTAGTGTACAACTTACTATTAAATAAAATTTTATGAAGTAGTCCAAAATTGATATATTTAATTTTTTCAAAGTACGATCCGTAGAACCGATCTTTACTTATAACATTTCGAAACAAATACTCTTTCTCTATTAAATTCATGTACCTATTGAATATAACAAAGTTTTCAAGTACATTGTGAAATTAACTTTATTCCCATATTTTAAATTAATAAACCTTAAAAAAATAAGTAATATAAGCAATAAATGTAAATCTAATAATAAATTCAAAATTAAAATATAAATACAAAATTATTTCTTCAATAAAATATTTCGCATTAAGACCAAAATTAATACAAATCAGTTTTCCGTACTATTTTGCTGCGATATTTGTCATAATATTGTGCGCTTTTAAATCATCATTTCACACAAACGTGCAGTAGACATTTCGTCTCCGCACATTTGGGTGCATTTTTATTTTCGAGCCTGCACACAAAATGTGCTTCTCGTATTCTTTTCTGCACACGTTGTGTGCGAGGGCATGTTGGCTGCCGCACACACAATGTGCTGTGCGAAATAACTTCGGCACAAACACCGAATGCGTGTGCGAGTTTTATTTCACTCCACCACACTCGTGTGAAATGTGCGTTTCGTTTGTGCACACAAGATGTGCACTTAAGATGTGCACAAAAATTTTCGCACACCACATTTGTGGTGTGAAATTTTAGAATCGCACAACATTTGTGCGTGGTGTTTTGCATTTTTGTGCACAGCACAGTGTTTTTCTGAACCCTGGTTTTAACGGATGACTGGAATTTTGCAACATATATCCAGTGAACATTCACAATAGACTGATTTTTAAATGTAGCTGCACTAAAACTTGAGACAAAAAAAATTTTGCGACTAAAAACTAAAGCTGAAGATTTTAAGAGCATTTTTGTTGCTTCACATGTTTTTATTTGTAAGTTGAGTGAGTGTATTTGTTTGCTACTCTGAAAGACAAAATTACAGCTATTGTATACTTATGTTATTAACAATGTTAAATAATTGAGTTGTTATCAATAAGATAAACATTTTCGAATTTAAAAATATTTTTATAAATTTTGCAAATACATTAAGCATTTTCTACCGTAAATTTAAATTCTAACTTTAAAAAAAAAAATTTTCTTTAAAAATATTTTTTTTTGAACTATTGTGAATGAAAGCATTTCTTCACTTTATCTAATACACACACCGAACGAAAAATTTTAGCATTAACAACCCAAGCCAACAACCAACTTTGTGTAGATATTTTTTTTGTATTTTCTTTTATCATATTTTTCTTTCAACACGTTTCACTCACTCACACATTAACATTGCTCAAAATTTAAGTGAAAATAAAATGGCTGACTCGTAGAAATGTATACTCAACTTATTTCCAAGCGAGTTTAGTTTCTCATAGTGGCCTGTTGTGAGTGGAATTACGAGATATTTATCGCGCGTTTTTATTAAAAATAGTAACAAAAAATATTTAAAAGAATATTATTTTGCAGTATATTCAATTGAAATTTATATAATTACGTGCATTTCAATACCGAAATCAAAATTTTCTTCATATAATAATAAAAATTTTAACATAAAATTGTTGAATACAATTTGCTTGTTTGTGAAGCAAAAAGAAAAAAAAAACGAGTACAAAAAAGACTATCGAGCAGAGTGAAATAGTCAAGCAAGCAACACAAGAAAGAAAAATAAAAGCAGCCGTACAATTTGTATTTACAAAGTTTACAACAAATTATTTAATATAAAAACAAAAATCAATTAAAAAAAAATCTTCAAAGAAAAAAGTTGCAAGGAATTCCCACATTTCCATTTTTGATATTAGCGTTTGCTGCTATTAAAATCCCACAGAAGTTATACGCTTCCACAACGGCACATACTTTTACAATATTACATCACTCCACTGCTCCATCATTAACCGCCACAATTGCGAAGAAACAACGGCAAGCGCCCGCCGGCGACGTTGGTGTCACTGTCGTCGCCGATGGTAACGTTACTGCACTGAACGCCCCCACTAGCAGCAACAGCATCAAAGCCGGTGGTGGTCAAATGTCGCTAACGCCGCGCTTCACGACCGAAGAGAAGGAGATCCTCTATAGCCTATTCCATCAGCACGAGGAAATCATTGATATCAAGTTTCGGAAGAAGCAGAGGAGTAAATATTCGGTACGCGATACTTGGGATCAAATCGTGCACGAATTCAATGGACATCCCAGCGTCAGTCAGCAGCGCAATGTCAAGCAGATACAAAAATTTTGGCTCAATGCAAGGTAAACATACAAGATAGGAGTTTATTTTGAAGGGTTGCAAGGAAAGGGGGGAGGAGAGGGACTTCAGAAAGTTGATTATGTAGCGTAAAAAAAAAAACTATAATCAAATTAGATTTTTATGTGTGAAAATTGTAGTAATGTAGAAAAATGTCAAGAGAGAGTAGCGGACTTGTGTTAAGAAGGAGGGCCTTAAGAGAAAAAACGGTTCATTAAAACAATTATGGATTACTTTTATAATAGCGATAATAGTAAGTTTACCGTAAGTGTTAGATGACAAATTTATTGAACCCTATATATATGATAGTTAATATTTAAACTAGATGGAGAAGTTGGAACTATACAAATAACAATAAATCTCATAACGTAAGCTATGTATGAGTCTTTGTAATTCCTTTTCCTATCCTAACTGTAGATCCTCTATTTCTTGCGCGCTACAATAACAGATCTCATAGATCGCTTAGCACCAATCTCTTTTTATAATAATAATATAATAAATTATGATGTTGTATTATAATTATAATGAACTCTTGTTGTTGTAGTAACATTGACACAGGTAAAGAATTCTAATAGAAATGATAGTTATAAAAAAAAAATAATATATGCAGGTCAATTTAAATGAGAATATAATATGAAAACAAGAAGAAGAAATCACTAAAGAAAATTGAATTCAAATTATTTGAAGAATATTAAACGTTAAATATATATATTTTTACATATTAATCTGGTGTTATAGATAGTATGACACGAAGCATATGATTATGCTATTACCTTTGTTCTAGACATATATAAAAAAAATTACAACACATATCTAACTTTTAGCAAATAGAATATTCGATCTATCTAGCGATTCTAAAAAAATGAATATTTACAGCATACTAAAAGTCCTTTACTTCAGTAATAAAGATGTATATAATACTACATCTCTAACATTATAACGATACGTTTGTCATGTTATTCCAACTGCCTATCTATTCTAAACAAATAATTATGATATAATCTACTTTATAAAGAAAGGCCACTCGACAACAACAAATTATATACTAAAACGTATTTTAAACCGGTTTTGTAATGTATTTTGTTGTTCTTCTTTACTGAAGAAGAAGAAGAAGTAGACACTAATTACACATTTCAATCCTGAAACTATTATATTTTGATATTATATGATAGCCATATAGAAGCTAACCTAAACATATAGAGGTTTCTCTAATATAGTATATCTATAGCTGTATTCTATCTCTGGTTTACTATGTAGATTTGCGGATGCTGAAATAGATTCTAAATGTTTTCAAATGACTGAAACTGTAATGATTCTAAATAAAACCACGTGAGATCTATTACATAGCATTTTTTTGTTTAAATTGTGGATTAACTGTAGAACTATTTAAAATGATAAATATTTAATAGTTGGAAGTTTTACTAAAAAACTTTTTTCTATACAAAATAAAAAAAATAATAATATAATATAATATAAAAATAAACAATAAAAGAAATAAATAAAGACAAGAAATAAAAAAGATAATATGATATATAAACTAAAAGAAAATTAAAATAATATGAAATTAAAATAAATAATATAAATGTGAAACAATTAAACAAAAAACGAAAATAATAAAGAAGCAATAATGATAAATAATAGTAAAAAAATAAAAATGATAAAAAATATTTTAAAATAAAATAATAAAAAAAATATGATACAAAAATAATTTAAGATAAAAATGATAGAAAATAAATATGATAAAAAAAAGCTAATAAAATGAAAACAATATTAAATAATATAATTAAGAAAATGAATATTATATGAATAATTAAAATTATATAAAGTAGTAATAAACTTAATTAAAAAAAAAGCTGCACTTTTTTTAAGTCATTTCAAGAGAACTTTCAATTTATACATTTTTGTATTATATTTATTTATCAATTAAAATAATAAAATGATAAAATATATTAATATATAATAATTAATATATTATATTTTATTAATCGATTTAAAACATGTTGAAAATGGATTTTTTTTATTTATTGAATATAGAATAAAGTTTTAATTAAAATTTGTAATTATTCGTTACAATTTAATTTCATTAGTTTGATAAATAAAACGCTACTTGCGGCAACTTAGGCCGCAGTGTACAAAGTTCGCTCCTGTCTTGAGTTGAAATATTTGTTTACACACAAATTTTTTTATATTTTTTTTATTAATCAACAAATTAACGCTTAATAAGCACAAAAATGAGTTCAAAATTGATTTTATTTTTGGAGACAATTTGGAAATAAAAATTAAAATAATTATTTTTGATTTCACAAAAATATTTTTAATTTAAAATATTAATAGGTAAATACATTTCTATATTTTTGTTAATATGAGTAATAACTTTTGTTAAGAAAATAAGGGATTTCACCTGTTACTGAAAATATATTGAAGTGTTTTTTTTTAGTGCTTTTAGTGGTTTTCTTTAATATAAAACTCAAAACAATATTTTTAGGAGAAGTGCTCATGTGTTTAATTAGTGCTTAGAAAAATGGAGTTAATATTTCCCAGTTCATTCAAAACAAACAAATGAACTCATAAAAATTTTGAGATGCACTTGAAACTGCATTTGAGCAAGGAATGCAAGTAACAGAATAAATGAAAAAGTGCAGTTCTAGCATTTCAATAAAATTATAAATAAACTTTATGTCATGAGTCAAAATAAAATGGCGGCAAATTATAACAAATTCACGCACATCGCAATTTAAAATAAAAAACACAAAAAATATATTATTTTTTATATGAAATTTTGAAGAAAAAAAAAACAGCAACAGTGAAAACCTTAAACTTTTATCTTCGCTTATGGTTATGTTATCTTTATGAATTCCTTTCGGGTTCTGAGAAATTTTGTTGTTGCTTTACGGCAGCTGTCCGTCCAAAATATAATGTTTTTTCTTCTTTCCCTTAACGTGATTATTTCTGTTGTTTTTAACTTGTGTGTGAGTTGACTTTACTCTGACAGAAAACGAGTTCATCACTCGAGTAGTGGCGCAACAGCAAGAACAACAACAAAAACAACACCAATAAGGTTACTATTGAGATTATTTCACTCTCTTTGAGTTTGCTTCGTTCTATGCGATGTGGAAAGCACTGCCAGTCTCGAATAATATGAATAATTCAAATGTTAATTTTGTGAATTACTACAGTGTATCAGGCATAGGCCAGGCATAACATTTTTGGCACTGTTGATTTGATGCCTTGAGATTATAAAAATCTCTAGGTTGGTTAATGTTTTATTTATTAAATCAAATGAAATCAACGAAATAATTACAAATAATGGTTTCAAAATAAATTTAAAAAAAAGTAAATACTACAGCAGAGTTTATGAAAGAGCAATAAATAATTTTAATTTCAAATTTGCAAGGGGCACGGTTTAAATTAAGAATAGACATGACGAAAGCGGGTTTTCTGTTACTTTAAAATATTTTTCTTTTTTTATTATATATTATAGTTTCATCAATAAAAAAATTAACATTTTATTTTATTTAAAAATAAAATAAAATAAATTAAAAATAAAATAAAATAAATTAAAAATAAAATTAAATAAATTAAAAATAAAATAAAATAAATTAAAAATAAAATAAAATAAATAAAGAAATTTATATAATTTTACTAACACTTAAATAACATATATTTGAATTTAAATATTATTTTAGTGGGCGATATCGAGCGAACACTTAAAGATTATATATGCTTTTTAAAAGTGGGGTTAACAATTTTATTTCTTATATACTTAATATAAAATATTTTTTTTGTGAATTAAGAATAAATTTAACAAGTTTGAAGCACAGATTTTTAAACCTAAATAATGCTGGATTTGAATGAATCCAATAAGCGGATAAACTATTTTTGGGATTCTATAGCATAATCCAATTAACACAAAAATATTTTGGGGAAAATAAAACACAACAAATGATTATATATTATATATAATATATATATATTAAAGTAATAAATATAAATAAGTATTAGTTAAAAATACTGAAAACTGTAACACAATAAAAATAAAAATAATATATATAAATAAAAAAATATATATAAAAACAAAAAAAAATACATAAAATAAAAAAAAATATACAAAAATAAAATAAATAATATAAAAACAAAAATATAATAAATAATATAAAAACAAAAATATAAATAATATAAAAATAAAATAAATAATATAAAAATAAAAATAAAATAACTAATATAACAATAAAAAAAACAATAATATAAAAATAAAAAAATATATAAAAAAATATAACATAAAAAACAAAATAAAACAGAAAAAATAAATAATATAAAAACAGAAAAAAATAATAGTGCCAAATTAAAAAAATATAACCATAAAAACAAAACACAATAACACGAAAAAAAAACAATAAAAATAAAAAAATAATATACACAATAAATAATATACAATAAAAAAAGTTTTTGTTTAACTTATACTTTTACAAATTATTTTCAAATATATATACAAATATGTTTTTTACTAAATAGAAGAAAAGTTCTTCACCATCATTCACTAAGAGAACAAAGTCATCCATTAAAAATTTTACTCTGTATATCAGTTACGTTACTAAATCTATATCAATTACCAAGTCTAGCAACCTTCAAATTTCAGTCTTACATACAGTCAGTGCTTAATTTTGTTCATATATATACATTGATAAAACTAAAAATAGCGTAAGGAAAATGAAAGAAATGTTAGTTGAGTGCACAAAAAGTATATAGAATTTAATATATGAAAATATGAGAAAAAATTTCTGTAGAGAACCTCTCTGTGTTATCTGGTACATATGTTAGTGCTATTCTATATACCAGCTTTTTCGGCTAATACTACATACAAAACTGTTTTTTTTTATACATTTCAGACTTCGCAAACAGTATCCATTTCGTATAAAGTGTAGTAATGTAGCAAACTCACTTAATGGCAATCAATCCCAGCTTGTTACTCACGTCATAAAAGATGAGCCCGAATATTTGAATAATAACGACACTGCCGAACAGGGAACGGAAAATGAAACTTTCGAGGAAATTGAAATGGATGCTAGTGTCACCCAATTAGATGAGGATTCAAATGATCCACATCAAGAACAACAAACACACCATCATCAACAACAACAGTTGCAACAACATGTACAACATCAACAAACAAACACCATACAAACACAACAAATTAGTGTCGATCAAATAAGTGCCGACAAACTAACGTTGAATGATCTGTTGCAGTTCAAGACCGCACGCCCACGCGATGAAATTATATTGCAAATCAAACAAGCAGATGCCACAAGTATGTACTATTTTTTTTTTGTTTTACAGTAAAAAATATATTCTAACATTATATTATTTTTTACAATTTAATTAGGTTCACAAATAACTATACCTTCACCCACACGTATCACCATACCAACACATCAGCAGCAACATGCAATGGCAACTATAACTGCAAGTGGCTACAATCAGCAAATAATCAGTGAAATCAAACCACAACAGATCACATTGGCACAATATCAAGCACAGCAACAGCAACAGTTGCAACAACAGCAGCAACAACAAATGCAACAGCAGCAACAACACTTGCAACATCAGCAAATTGCTGTAGCACACCAACAGCAGCAACAACAACAGCCACAACAAGTAAAAATTCAATTACAATCTCCAGCTGCACAATTTACTAATGGCACACCCACCTTCACATGCACGACATTCAATGCAGTACCAGCTACTGCTGCAACAGCAACCGTTGCTGCACCAACAACCGCAAGCATTGCATCCGCGGCTACTACAGCGGTCACTGTTGACTCCTTCGAAGAAAAAATTAATTATTTCAAACTGAAAGAGGCCGAATTACGCTTTAAGGAAGAGCAAGTGGCGCTTGAAAGAAAGAAAATTGATTTGAGCCGAGCTCAAGAGGAACTTAAACATCTGCGAGAAGTACATCATCTACAAGTCGAGGAATTGAAACTGAAGATACGTATTTTGCAAGAGGAAGAAAAGGTCATGCGAAAAAATATAAATCCTGTGCAATCTTAGGAGCAAAATGGATTCTATTGCAAACCAGGATAGTCGTAAAACAACAGTTTAGTTTTATTATTTCATTTAAGCAACGCAGTTTATAAATAACAATTATTCTAGATTTTATTAGTTTTATACATTATTCGTCGTCATTTTATATATATGAAAAAATTTGATATAAGAAAATATTTTTAAAAATAATAATGATCTTTTTGAATCACAAATATACTTCCAATAAAAAGTTCCAAAACAAAATGACTGGAATGATTGAAAACTAATTTTAAATAGTAAACATTTTCATTTTACAAAAGATGTAAATATGGCCTCTATTAGAATCTAAGAAGATGTCCAAGAGAGAGGTACTGGACAGTTGAATTGCCCGCCTTGACAAGATGATGATAACAAACAATACAATAGAAACCATATTAAGATAAATTAATATGTTATATGTAGATATAAAATAATATATACATACATATATTTATATATCTATATAAATATGTCTACATATATATATAATCACATATAATCTTATAAAATAATAATTTATGCTTTCTATATTGAACTTATAATATTTCGTCCTTACGAATGTAGAAATGAAATATGAGTGCATAAGAATTTAGGCTTTTTGTTTTTAGAATTTGACTAAAATTGTTTAAATTTAAGAAAAAAGAATAAAATATTAATTAAAACTAATGTTGGAAAGTTTAAAATTTAATATGAAGAAACGAAGTTAATACGTATATACATAAGTGTTAGAATATAAATAAAATAATAATGTAAATTTATTTTTAAAATATATGACTATAATTTATAGAAGGTAGAATGAAAAACAAATATAGTATTTATCTATATAGGAACATATATATTTATATATATATATAAATATTTATAAATATATATAAATACTTATAAATATATCTATATGTAAAAGTATATATTATATATATAGAAGTATATACTATATATATAGAAGTATATATACTTATATAAATGTATATACATATATATAAATATATGTATATATATAAATGTATATATAATGTTTATATATATATTGTATTTATATATATATTATATTTATATATATATTATAATATATATATATATTATATTTATATATATATTATATTTATATATATATTATATTATATATATATATATTTATATATATATATATATAATATATATATTATATTTATATATATATTATATTATATATAATACATATATATGTATATTTATATACATATGAATATGAGTATATGAATATATAAACATACACATATGTACATATATATGTGCATTATGTATGGTATTAATATATTTATATTTTATATAAAAATAAAATAAAATTATTTTAAATTACTTTGGTAAAATAAGAGTTTAAATTGAAAATATTTTTAAATTAGAATTAAAGTTACCAGTTATAGAATCCAGTTTAAAAAAAAATTGTATATGTATGAAAAATGTTTTTATATAAAATATATATTATATATATAAAGAAAACTTACAAACTTTATGCTTTCGCCTGCCTTTATTTTTATTTCCTGAATGTTCATGCGATTGACGCACTGGGACATTTCCTAAAGGTGCAGAACCCGTTTCTCCGATTTGTTTCGGATTGACTTGCAACAAATTAGCTTCGCTAGTCTGTAAATAAAATATTTATTATAAATTAATAATGAACATTTATTTGAAGTTCAAATCAAATACTAAAATAATTTAATCTACCATAAAAAGTTTCTAAATTTCTTCACTCACCTCACCCACTTCATTTTTAGCAAAACACTGCACAATGCCTGCATGTCGTTTTTCAACATTTTTAATAACCAAACGACGACCTTCGTGAAAAGTTTCATTATCCAACGATGTATCCTCACCATTTATTAACCAATAAATATCGGGATGTGGATTTCCGGTGACTGAACATTCCAATTCCAAACGTGAGTTTTCATTTGTCAATGTAGTTGCTGGACCACGTAAAATTTTTGGCCGTTCCAATACAACTAATTTCGTTGTGTGCACCAAAGCTGGAGCAATACCATTATCTAAACGGCAAATATATGTACCTTGATCCTCAGGTTTAACATCAGTTATTTGCAGACCATAAGGCAACATTTTAGTACGATTGTTATTATAATTAACAACGTTTGGACTACTCCAAACAGCTTCAGGTTTTGGTGAACCAACACCAGGACATTCAAGTACTATAGTCTCACCAGGACGCGCTGTTACGTTTTTCGGTGGCTGTCTTGGAAAATATGGTGGCATACGATCCATATAGTCTACACGTAAATCAATACGTTGTGGCAATGTTAATTCAGTTCCAGTTATAGCATTCATGGCTGAGCATGTGTAATTTCCTGAATCTTTAGTAGTAACCGAATTTAATATAAGTGCACCATTTGATGATGGCAATATTTCAGTTTGAGGAAACTTTTCTCCATTGCGATAAAAACTCCAAACAGCTGGTGGATTTGAGGTAACTGAACCACAACGTATAAGAACACAATTTTTGGTTGGAATACTCCAACGTATTGCATTCCGACTAAAACCATTGGAGTTGTCTATACTAATGGAAACTAATGTAAGCCGTGCTGATGTTGATGCTATCGCTGCAGAACCAAACCATGCAACGCATTGATAATCTCCAAGATTTTCAGGTGCTACGAAAATTCGCAATTTAAACGTACGATCATCGTTTGTTATATTAAAACCATCCTAGAAAATAATAAAATTGTGTTAAAGAATATATATTTATTATATTTTTTTAGTGATTAAATTTGTTTCTTAAGTTTCAGTGTTCAATTTTTATATTAAACTCACTGGATAAGAAACCCACTGGATTAGTAATTTATAGTTAAAATGCTACATCTTAGCAGAGGCGATTTTAAACTCTATACTGAACTTCTTATAGAGCACTACAAAGTCATGAGGAATACCACATCAGGCATATTAGTGCGGTAGAAAGTGATTCCTGTCGATTCTAGAGGAGAAGGGAACATCAGAACATGTTCTATATAATTGCCCAAGACATAGACTTGACTTCCTTGAAAACGGGATTTTGGACTCAAATCAAAAAGGTAAAATTAAGCCCACAATAATTACGAGATTTATAAATAGTCTAGAACAGTTTAATTTGAACTTTAAGGCCACAATTGATCTTTTAGGTCGGAGTGAATTCCTAGCCTATTATTTAATAATAATAAAATGATGCACCCACATAGGTTGACGAAAGCTTTTTAGTCAATTTAGAATTTCGTATCATATTAATTTCATCGATAATAACTAGAATTTAGTCCATGGTGATTACTAAGTGGGGCCATTTTGTTTTGCGACCTAAAGACCTATTACGATGTGTGTCTAACTTAATAACATTAAGCATTTTTTCGGATCAAATATATTCCAAGTTAATGAACAGTACGATGGCCCTGTTTTTAAGCAATCTGTTGAAAAATTTTAACAATGTGCTAAAATCGCTGCCAAAGTTACATATAAAAATAAAGGAAAATTTATTGGACATATACGGAGCAACAGGCTTGCTACCTATATTTAATACTGCATCAGTATGGATTCAAATATTGTCAAAACACGGTACTATACATTTTATTCAGTTGTTATCAGATGTCATGTGTTTATCGTCTTTATGCAAAACTTAAAATGATTTCAGTGAAAACGTACTATCAGCTAATGTTAACTCAGACGGCGCATAGTCACCAGAGCCCTCTATTTGTATTCCACGTATTGATCACTTCATATCATATCATGAAGGATTATCCACTATCTATACCGAGGTTGTGTTTTCTTCGAGACCACAGTTATATAGATTTTCAACAGGTCTCCGTTTGATATCCCGAAGGATGCAAGAAGTGCTTTAACTGCAGTAAGAATTATTTTAACCCATTTGATGGTAAACAGGCTACAACAATAAGTTTAGTAAGGACTTCATCCGATATTAGTATCAAAGCGAATGAGATTATGTCGCATATCTATTCAGGATACAGTTATTGGTTAAAATCATTATCCTAAATTAAAGTTTTATAGTGTGGTTATGTTAAGAAAACTATACTATAGGTATTTTAGACGATTTAAATGGTCGGTTGAATGTATTAATTGTTTAATGGAGTTTAAATCTAGGATTGTAATACATAGGCTTATCATGAATGATGTAAAGGTATATTACAATATATTTGAATTTTATGATCGAAAAAGAGTTATTTGATAATAAAAAAGCGAATGAGATAGTTAAGACCGATTTTGTGGCATTGATATCATAAATATCTTGTAAACCATGCTTAAAATCACTCGGCTTAAGATGTTTATTAGTACTATAGATTAGATTATTAATTTGGGGATACATTGCAGAGAACTGGTCTAAATTTAGTAATACTTGTAGATAACAGATGTATGTATAATATGTGGTGTCATGTTTGATATTCTATTGCTTCAAATGTTCAATTATAAATAGGAGATAACATTTTTGGTTATTTTATGAATCTATCTCGCAATGAAATTAGCTCAGTTTTTGGATCATTTTTTTTGGGTCCATAAGTAACGACGCGAAAATATTAAGTGAATTCTACAAGAATCCGCTCCGTGGTTTATTATATCTACTTTTCATTTTAAATCAAGCAAATAAATAAAATATGTTCGTATATAAATTAATAATATATCTATTGCGAATATGTTTTTATGAATAATATAGTTCTATTCTTATAAAAATTAATAAATATATCTATTGCGAATATATTATCTTCATATATATAATATATAATTTTTTTCGACTTTAATTATAAAGTTATTAAAATACAATTTCCTTCTTACCTCTCTCCTTAAATAGCGAAAATTATTGGCATCAGCGGCACGTGAACTTGTGTGACGAAAGCGCCATTCCAAACGTTCTGGATTCAAATTTAATTCACACTCAAAAACAACTTCATCGCCCTTGGGAGCCACTGCAGATTCAGGTGAGCGCACTATATGTACACCCAGAGATGTGGGCTGTGTCGCTGAGCAACTATTATCCAACAGAGGTAATAAAAGTGCTAAGAGGCATATGCTGAACAAACGAAACGTAGTGCAGCAAATGTATGAGCAGGTTAAATTGATGAGATGTGATCTTGATGTCATTGATGATGATGACAGTCTCGTCATTATTATGGCGGTTTCAATCAATCACGAATCGAGGAAATGAATTTCAATTGTACTAGTGAATCGTAAAAGAAAAAAATGTAAATTTGCAATGCCTGTAATGAAAAAAATTAAACATTTTTTATCAATAATTAATTATGTATCAGACAAGGATAATTAAAGCAGTGATCAATGGCGCATCATGTGCACTCAAACAAACATCTGCTGTTTTAATCTTAAAATACTTGTTTTGTAGAACTTATAAATAACTTAACCATTAAGGAAAGGTAACGCATAAATCAGTTAGCAAATAGCGTAGACTACATCCTCACAGCTTGGCTATGTCTCAATATCTTCCAAGTTGCAGACGTGAAATAATTTCTGCAGGGAGTGCACAATTCGTAGTTTTTACTTTATAAACTTGCGCAATTGGAATTTATCATGGGCCTCAGAGCGCTAAAGAGCGCTAAAACATTTCAAATAAACCATGAGATGTCATCAATGGCATTAATGCAGCAATATTAACATCGATTTGCACAATATACAATGCGTTGCGGAAAGATTCGAAAAGGATACTCATCTCCGCGCAATCAAATAACTCTGAATTAAAAACGTCGAAGAGCTGAACACTCCTATAAACTGAGCAGAACAGAACAGACGAACAGAAGATAGCGACAATTTATACAAAATCGATGGATAAAAAATAATTTCTTGCAGTAATGAAGGCTACAAGGAATGGAACATTGGAAATCATACTAAAAAAAATGCACTGGTCACATAATGTAAGTTAAATGACTCGATAGGTAGATACAGTGGAGCAGATTGTTGATGTCTTTAAGTAGTTGATTTCGTGTATGGAGAATCAAAGGATATGCTGGGATGCTTAGTGCATTCCACTGTATTTGTACAACTGTAGACTGCACATGTTTACGATCCATGTAGTCTTGTTGTGCAAATTCTACAAACGTGAATTTATTTACAAGGCAACCAATAAATTTTTGTTAGTATTTTTCAAACAAGAAAAAACTACATTCGACTATGTTCGCAGCATGAATTTATTGTTGTTTCTCCTTTTTTATTAGCTCGATTCAGTTTTGATTATTATTGCTCATTGAACCTGAACCTCAACCTGAATTCCTACTTGTTGCATTGTTTTGTAAATATTTATGTATTATGTATGAACATATGCTGACATGCAGGAAAAAAAACTAAACATTGCAGAAGAGGTTTTTGGTTTTATTTATTTATAAAAAAGCTTCAGTACATCAGAGTATATATGGTATTTCGGGAAGTAAGAAATTTGGAGAGCTGTCTTCAGAATTTTTGCAAAATGGGCGTAGTTGAGGAGTGATGAACACATCAATGGGTGCAGCTTGAATCAAGGACGCAATAATGCCATTAGTGAGATAAATTCAAATACGAAAAGGAGAAGTGAAAATATTTAATGATTGATCATCAAGAACTGATTGCAAAAAACAAAAAAAAAATATTACCAATAATAACAGACTAAGATTTCTATAGCCAACCAAAAATACAATTTATTGAATTTTAAATTGAATTTAAAATATAATTAAATTTAAATAACAAACTTAATAAAGAGGTTTTTCGAACAGTAGTGAACTACAACAACAAAAATTTATTTTATATTATTTTAATTAATTGAATTTTTGGCTGACCATACAGAATCATATATGTGACTGTCCAGCCTTGATCTGGGCCAGTAGGATGTCACTGGATCGGGAACTACTCTCACTTTCCGATATTAGGAGGTCCTCAACGGCACACATAAATAACATTAGTATGTCAAACTAAAATTATTAATCAATTAATATTTTTTAATTCCACAAATAGCTCCTATTAATTGATTAAGTTTATTTTTTTTATTTTTTATTATTTTTATTGTTTTTAATATAATAAATTATTATTATATACTACCTACTTCACCAAAATCATTAAATTACAAAACAACAACAAATATATTTAACTGAAAATGATAACAAATTTATTTTCTGTTTTCGGAAGGAAGGCAGAAAGTCTGCTGTTCGGTTAGGGTCTGTTGTAGCACAAAAGATGAATCATGGTCGCAGTGCTCTGATCAAGTGGGAGCTAGTACCCCGTTGATTCTTATCTTATCTTATCTGACAGAATCATAAAGTATCTTTTCTAACAGTAGTGAATTGCAACAACATAAATATTTTTATTTTTAATTAATAAAAAATAATTATTAATTATAAATAATAAAAAAAAATTAATTTTTTTAAATAATTAAAAAATAATATATATAATTATTAAAATAATTATTTATATACTTAATAAAATAATTATTAAAATAATTAATAATATAATAAAATTATTTTAAAAATGATAAAAAATTTTTGTTGTTGCATTTGGTTATTTACCTTCTAAGAGTTTAAACTCTTTCTCAAATACTACAAAATAATTCAAGACAGAAAAATTTAATAAAAAGAGCAGAGCAGAAATATAGCAAATCCATAGGCAGTCTATGTAGAATCTATTAATATAATATGTAACCAATTTATATCAAGTTTCAAATATAAAATACTTAAACAGTGGCTCACACTGCATTATAATAAAGAACCAAGATTTTTGCCATTGCCACAATTTATTCCTATCAAAGGAAAAGGCACACAGAAATATTTTCGTTACGGATCATCTATATAGATATCGAGTACGCCAGTAGTTATATAAAATATGTTGGACCTTTCAGTAAGATTAATAAAATTTTTATAATAAATGATTTCTTGACCAAAGAGTATTTGTAATACAGGGTTATTCATATCAAAAGAAAAGACCCACAAAAATCTTTCCATAACGGGTCACCTATATGTAGAGACGTCGGTGGTTACATAATGTACCTTGTACCTTTCAGTAAAATTAATAAAACATTATCTTCAATAAATTATTTCGTGTCTAAAAAGTATTCGAAATTTGTGATCCATTTGTGGTTCCAAAAGTAAACGTAAATAAAATACACTTTTGATCAAGATTTCGATTATAGTTTTATTTCTGTATATTGTTTGGATCACTTAAAATAGGTGTGAAATACAATATAATTTCAATGCCCAACCGGGATGTGAAACATCAAGATTATTCGAAATATGAATAGACGATATTAACGATTGAAATTAACGCAAACAATAACATATTGGAAGTAAATCTAGATTTCCCAATCAGAAACTTTATAAGTTTGTTAGGATTATTCCGTAATCGGTATATGTAAGTTTGTAAGAGTTCCGCAATAATGTAAAAAATAAGGCATTACAATACAGTTCATCTCCGCTAGTCTGCAACTGCAGTAAACCTGAAGACCTCGTTATCCAGATAAAATTAAAAAAATGCAAAATATGTATTATGTGCCTTGTAGTCCGAATCGACTACTGATTCGGTAATCCGGATAACATTTTAGATATATGTCTGTTAGAGAGTCTGTTGATGTAAATCACATTTATACGAGTAGGTTATGTGTGTATATATGGGTATGTTTTATTCACCTACAAGCTTTGTTAGACATTTGGCTTATACTTTATCATGTGAATGTGACAATTAATTTAATTTACCGTGGATTTTCATTTAGTGGTAAGTCAAATTTTGACTTAGTTACTTTAAATATGTATTATATTTGTTTAATTTTTAATTCAAGAATTTGCAATCATTTGAAAATTGAGTTCATAAAATATTTTAACGAACTGAACCTATCCAAGACTAGATGAAAATTCAACTGGGGACATTATGTTTAGATGTTTTCAAATGAGTGTTATTATCTATAAAAAACTCATACTATATATTTGAAATCGCACTGAATTCTATATATATGTTATATTGATATGTGACAACAGGCTGATACTAACTGTGGCAATACATTTCGGATAGCATTTATCTCTCTTCATTTGAGAGATAAGCAAATCTTTTTCCCCTTCTCTTGTCTTTTACCCTCAGTGGAGCATATAATTCTTAAATTTCAAATAGATTTTATTACTATACGGTAATCAAAGTAATTCGAAGCTTTCGTACTTATTTTCACAGAATGAATATTTTTACCTGTACCGAATGGTTTCAAGACTGCAGTTGTAGTTTGTGGTTATGCTCTATAAAACACATTTCGTGTGTCTATCATTTTTAAGACCACCTTTAACAGTTTTATCTAACAAATATATATATTGTTTACTAATAATATTTAATTATTTTATTGAATAAGTAGAATAGAAAAAAATTAAAAATATTTACTTCACATATTCTATTTGTACGTTCGATTTCTGCACAATAATACCAGTGATCTGAAATCTACTTTCTTTAATTTATTTCATTTTATTTATGTTAAATATTTATTTTAAATATTAATAATAAAATATTTATTGAAAAAGATAATAAATATAATAAAATTTTTTATATTAGATACACATATAAAGAATTCCATTAGGTTCGGATATGTGCACATAATCGAAAAATCATCAAATCAGCGTGATGATATCCAATGGATATATGTAGACGGGTTAATGATAAATTATATTTCTTTTATATTTATTGCAATTATTGTATAAAACACGCATCTGCGCAAAAAGTTATTAAGTTAATACGAGAGGAGTGAAGTAAGAGTGAAGGCAGTTGAAAAGGAAGATGGATTTTTTGTATTGCTGCGCTTTGATGCATTAATTTCGCCACAGGAACTTAACTTAAATATCGAATCAAAGCAGCGATCCATCCTCATCGCACTTTAGTTGATGTCAAGTTGGCAGCAGTGTATTTTGCAGTTGGCAGGTAGTAAGAATGCCCGTCATTACAATAAATCGCGGCTATAGTTTAAAAGAAGAGAATTCCATTTAAACTGGAGCTGCTGTTGCTGTTACTGTTGAAGTATTAGCGAGTATTAAAAAATAAAATTAAAAATAAAAGAATAAAATAAAAATAAAAATAAAAATAACAAAAAATCAAACAGACAACGAGACAACGAGACAGACAAAAAAATAAATAATTCGATTTTGAATGAGGGTTACACTAAAGAATGAAGAATGGTACTGAAATGTTTGATATGAGAGATCATCAAGATACATTTTGAAAATAGTAGTGGCAATGACAAAAGCGTTACTGACAAAGGATGTTGATGATGATGGGAATGGGAATGAGAATGATGATGATGATGATGATCATCATCAATGCAATGGCGTTGTTAATGTGACGCTTTATAAAGGTGCCATACCAAAACGATAAATACTGCGAACCACTGTTTATGAAGTGTCATTTACGGTCTCAACAAATGATGTACATATACACGCAGGTATATATATATTTATATGTATATATGTGTACATATAATATATTCAGTCATATATATTTAAGTGAAATCAAACCAGACTGAAGACATGTTGGAATGCTGCCCTCTTATAACTTTAAAATATTTCACAAATTTTTTGCCAATTTTGAAATTTTTCGGTATGTAAGAAAATGATTTTCTGCTTCGTGTTTAATAGAAACCGTTAAGTACACGATTCAAATCTTTTCCAAATATTAATTGGTATATGATAGACTATATTTTTTTTTGCAACACATTTTTTTTTCATTAGACAATTGCGTTCAAATATTACTAATTAAAATGCAATAGTGACAAATATCAATAGGATAAGTGAATATATCTTAAACAATTAGGTAGAGAGCACTAGTTAAATATCAGAGATGATCGAGGATTTTTTTGATGAATTAGAGATAATATATATACATAGTCCTTAAAACATTAACTTTCATTATTATAAGAAAAGATATGGGTTTATCAATGCGTCCTGTGACCTGAGTTTGTTGGCAGATTATCTGATGGGTCATCGTAATCTGCGTTAACATCTTAACAATATCTAACAAGTATACCTAAAAAGACAAAATGTTGTCTCCACTTAGACGTAGATACGACCCTTAGTTTTATTCTTTTTGACTGTGCGACAGTGATCTACGTTAATAAAGAACTTCTGTGGCGAGAGTTCTTACCCCCATTCGAAGTTAGGATGTCCTCATCAATAGCTGAAATTGTTGCCTTCATTCAAAAAGGAAAGTATCTTATTAGAGGAGCAGTGTTGAATCTCTAGGAGTCAGCATCTCTTTATTTGGTATCCTATTTCAATGTTTATAGAGTTACAGTAATACCAACATAAGGATTCGAGCTTATTTGGGTATTAACTTCGCATGATTACAGTAATACAAACATAAGAATTTGAGCTTATTTGGATGATAAGATGCAATTTATGATATTTTTTTGGTAAGTAAGTTACAGTAGTAAGCGCAAGACAGTACATCTCAATATAGTATAACATTGATTATCCTAAAAATAATAGGTATTTATAATAGGTAACACAATCATCTTATAAAATCATGCTAGAATCGATCTAGCTAAGAGATTGTAAGTATCATTAACAAAGAGAAATTATATCTAATTGTAAAAGTATCTAAAATGTTAAAGTGGGTGAAAAGATTATTCCCTTTATGAGGACTTTATTTACATTTTTCAGCAAAAAAAAACATCTAAAGAATAAGTATTCATTTCAATCAGACAGCAGTATGTTATGTTTTTATGTTAAGTTTTTAAATTTATTAATTAGAACAATATAAAAAATAAAACAAATTTTTAAAATTGTTTATTTAGTAATACCGATGTTTTGAAGATTTTTGACTTCTTCAACAAGACATTTTTGGACAATAACTTGTCTCCAAGAAGATTAAGAGGGCTACTGATTTTACTAAGTGGAATTACCATAAGAGATTATAAAATATTATATTTATATAATATGAGGGTTCAATGTAGACTACCTGTGTTTGTTTTCTTTCAAAAACAAAAAAAAATCGCTTCTTGTAAAGAAAAATTGCAAATGAAACCAAAAACAAAATCGTTTCTATATCTCCTTATTAGGTTATAAGAGAATGTCAAAAGGAATGTTATAAATTATTTTTTAACTTTCGAACTCTTTCAACCAATAACTAAACAGTAACAAGGAAAGAACTAAAATGTACTTTCAGTTATTCTTTAGAAAGGTCTTATGACGAATTTAAGACAGTAAAGAAAATACCTAATATGTAGATAAATTGAAGTTAAAATTTAATACTACTTTATTTGTTCCTCACAATTTCCAATAG
The DNA here is from genome assembly GCF_002237135.1 of Teleopsis dalmanni. Classification (NCBI taxonomy): domain Eukaryota; kingdom Metazoa; phylum Arthropoda; class Insecta; order Diptera; family Diopsidae; genus Teleopsis; species Teleopsis dalmanni. The sequence goes on along the minus strand of NC_051846.1, from coordinate 162,009,473 downwards.
CCATACTATAAATAAAAGTTTGTACATTTAATTGGAAACGATTAAACATTATAACTTAAGTCTCAACACTGACTTAAGACATGCTTAAGTCATAACTTTTGCTAACTTAATTCATACTTAAGTCACTTTTAAGTCTTTTACTGTACTTTAGTGCTTGACTTTTTTTAAGAAGTTGGAATGTTCAGTATAAATGTGTTCAACGGTTGCTTTTTTAATTAGTTAGTTCTACTAAAAAATTATTGTACGACATCTACAAGAGATATAATATATAAAATGTTTATTTCCGCACTATCCAATCTAAATTAGAATTTATTATTCCTAACACAAATACTTAAAATTACTTGACTATCACCATTGAACGCCATAAATTTGATATTTTATTTAATTTGGTTAGACTTTTACTGAAATTGTGTCGTGATAATTTCATACCATGCATGTAGGTTTCTCAAGTTCCAGAAGTACGTTGAAATATTTAAGGACTGTATTACTTGTTACACTACATTTTTTCGACAGCTACTCAATTCTTACTGCGATATATACTTGCTGGCTGCCACATTCGAAAGTCATAAAAATTGATAAAGTGCAACGCGGCTCGAATATATGAAACTGGCAATAAAAAACACAACACAACACAACACAGCACAGTACAGCACAGTACAGCAGTACAGCACAGCAAAACTAAGGACCACAAAGCTTTCTGCACTTGGTCATATGTGTACTTTGTGCTTTCCAATGCTGCAACATTGAATGCAATTTAATGCAAGTCAATGCCACTTGTTGTTATTGGAAATTCTTCGAAGACGTACCACCAAACGAAATCAAACCAAGACACACCAAACCAAACCAAGCTAAACCAAACTGAACCGAACCAATTGCATTCATCTTAGAGATTTCTCTTTTTTAATGCCTTTTGGACCCTTCTTTTTGTACACTTTATTATCGCTTTTTTGTTTTTTTTTTTTTGTTACCTTATGTTTGTGTATCTGTCTATATATGTAGCTCTACTGCCGTATCTGCAGATACGCGAAGTATTGTAGTAGTTTTGTTGGCAGCAAAAGATTGCAAAAGATGAAGCATAAAAATTTCAAACATCTGATGTGTCCATTCCATTTAAAACGTGTTTAAAACAACGATGATTATGATACTCATCAAGAACAGCATCCCTGCCACCACAACTGGTGCCATTTAATTTTACAATTCGTTCGTATGTGTTAAGAGATTGAGGAGTTTCCTATATGCTATATGCGTTCAGATAGTCAGATGTTGAGATGTGTGAGTATATTTGGGTCCGCAAAAATCAATGCAAATTCCTTTGCGCTTTGCAGATAAACGGCAGCAAAGATATTGTATATTGAAAAAGTAAAATACATTAAAAAAGTATCTTTAAAGAAATATTATTAAAGCAATTCTTTAAGGATTTTATTTTATGTTTGGTTATTAATATTTATGATCCGTTTTGCGATCGTAAATCAAATGCGTCTGTATTTCTGCTAATAATTTATTTTGTCCATTTGCTCCAGAGATGTTTGTTAGCAGTTAGCAATAAGCAATAAGCAATAAGCAAATCAAAAAACAAAGCAAAACTTTATTAACAGCAGTTAATTTGATTTTGTAAATATTAAGGAATTTTTTAATTGCTTTCAAATTTAGTTTCATGCCAGCACATGTACGTATATCTATACTCGTACTGACAGGGATTCGCAAACGTACGGATTCGCATATACGCTTACTCAGGAGGCTATAAAAATTAGTATTAGGTGTGTGAAATTTAAACAAACTTCAGACGATTTCAAATTATATAAATTAGCCAGGTGGTCAAGCGGTCAAGCAGCCAAGCGGCCAAGCGATCATACGGATTGTGAGTATTAAAAAAGATTCAGGAGTTTCAAATGAAATTTTTATGCCAATTTATGGCTTTTAGTTATGGTATTATAATTAAAGAGATATTGAAAATTATACGTAAGATTTTTTTATGTAAAAAAATGTAGCAAGTTCTATTAGTTAGAACTTAGTCTGCTCTATCGATAACAAATATTTGACAATGGTTAACTGAATTATTGTATAATGCTTAACGTCTACGTCTTAACGTCTACTTTGCCTAACAGTGAAGTGAAGTTCAAAGAGATAATCGACAACTTAAAGATATTAGAATGAAGTATAAACACTAGATATCGCCGGTATTTCATAATATGAGATATACGTACAATAGATACCGCTATTGTGCTATTTTAATACAAAAAAATACAACTTTTTATAGGGTATGTACTACGGTATAAATTATGAAACAATTACTATTATTCGAAACCTAAAGCATTATTCAGTAAAGTAGATAGCAATCGGTGAAAGTCATTCATAATAACTAAAATACTAACTACTAAGGTCATTCATAATAACTAAAATACTAACTACTAAGGTTTTGGCATTAAAATAAAGAGTTTATAGGTTTATTTATATAGATTATATTACTGTTATTCCAGACCTAAATCGTCATTCAGTAAATTAGACACCAATCGGCGAAAGCCATTCATAATAACTAAAATTATAACTACTAAGGTTTTGGCATTAAAATAAAGAGATTATAGAATCGTAATGGCTATACGCATATGTAGATATTATTACAATAGTTGCACGGAGCATAAAAGAGCTTGCCAGCATATTTATAAGAATGCATCAAACGACTACGGATGTTGGTTTAAAAAAAAATGGAAAGTAAGACGAAAAATGAAAAGCATAATATGCAATGCTTATCACTTGGTGATAGATAAGTTTAAGTTGCTTAATCATCCACCGATATATTTTGTTCTGACTTCCAACGACTATCACATGCGTGCAGACCTAAAGAGAACACTTAAGAAAAAAATATGGCTAAAATTAATAATTGTCTTTCGAAACTAAGGACAAAGTGTATATCGTCCTACAGGAAAGGCTTCTAAATGTTGATGTAACATATTCCATCAGTCTTGAAAGAGACTAACATATGTTGCTGAATTAAATTAAAAATTTATTAATTTTAACATAGATGATTGATAGTCATTCTATGATCTTTTTGAATGTTCAGTAGTGCATTTTGGAAAAACAAATTTTAATTTAATAACAAAATAAAAAACAAAAGTGCCAGCTAACTTCACTAAAAAACCTAAAGATTAATAATTTTTTTTTTCTTAACTAATTTGTTTAAGAAACCATTGCATAAATATTTTAAATATTTTTTTTTTTTAAGATATGCTTAATATGCAATAGAATAAAATACAGTAAACCCTCAATATACAATACAGTAAATAATGTGTTAAATTTAACTAAAGTAAAAAAGGAGTAAAATTTTAATTGCGTTAATGATGTGTCTTTATAATAACCAACAAATAAAACAAAGTTTAATCAAGCTCTCCAATGTTTAATTGAGAGCTTGTCAAAAAGTGAAAATTGGTCGATCATTTTACTGACTGATATAGTAGTAAAATTTGTCTGTGTAAATGGTACAAGGATGTATGCTGGGCCTTGGATCTTGTTGTATGAGGGCTCACCATTTTATATACATTTCATTTAAACCATTTAGCAGATTGAAAAGTATATTATTTCGTCACTTATATTATTTTGTGCGTGTTTGAAAACAATTTTAAATCTACCAATAATTTTTTTCAGATATTTTTTGAGATTATTGCTTTATAAGATTATAAGCAATTTTTTCCATATAGTTTTTAAAAGTTTGTTGTTGTTAATGCTTAAGAATTTGTGGTAATGCTCATGAGCAAAACTGAAGTTGGTCATATATTCTTTTTTTCACAATTTGAATGAACGACACGTTTTATTGAACACTGAACTGATTCGATTTTTGGACTCAAGATTTTTTTAAGATAAATTCCTTTTAATTTTTTTGTAGAGAACCTCAACGATTTAACATGCAAATTCTTAATTGACGCATATTTAAATGTTGCTGCAAGGCAGAATATCCAGTTACCAGTTGCCACTTAAATATATCCAAAGAGTGTTGTTAATTTTGTGGAGATTCTAGATTTTTTGCATTTTTTTGATGGCACTGCATTGAAATTCATGCTTTTATATAGAAAAAATGGGAGTTGAGATAAAATCAGGAGTTTTGGTTTTTACCAATTGACTGAAAGTGAGCAAAACTAAATTCGAATGCCACAGGCCAATTTTTTTTTTTGGCACCAAGCAGCTTATTAAAACCAAAAACAAAAACCACAAAATTTATAAAAATTAAGTTAAAACTTAATTCTTTTAACATTGAAATTCAGTATATAAATATAAATGCAAAATTTTTGAAAAAATTCATGAAGTGAAAAACAAACTATATTTTTTATTAGGTAATTAAATTTTCTCCCAACCTGTCACTAATTAAAAAGTGTAAAACTAATCTTATTTCCATCTGATCTGTTGTGATGAGTAAGTGTCTATGGATCATCTGATCACCAAGTGCGATACACTAGGCCACAGAAGAAATTTTTGGTGCATACCAATCAGAGAATAAATCAGAGACCTTCGAACACTCCCTCTGAAGGAGCTGGTTCGATTCCTCAAGATACTGAATGCCTAAATACAAAGGGGTGTAGAATAGATCAAGCTGGTTGCAGTGCATAGGGGTCTTAGCATAATCCAAAAACCCCCCAATACTATTGACCAATCTGTAAAATTAATTGTATCTTCATTATATATTACTTTTAGATATGACAGAGGACAAAGGTATATTTCGACCTTTGAGATATATTGTAAATACCTGGTGATAAAGACCATTAATAATCTTTACAATATTTTTTGATTAAATACTCCAGTTATCCATTTGCTTATGGAACACTAAGTAAAGGTATCGCATCAAATCTATCTTTAAAAATAAATTTTTTACTCTGACTTTAGATGTATTTCAATTTAAATTGCAGAATAGGTTGTTTTAAAATTGTTCTACGTCATTAACTTCAATATTGCAATATATATAGAATCATATTGCAATATATACGTACTAAATAATAAATATATTTGCATGTAAGCATATATTTATATTTATATAAATATAAAATTAAATTTATAACTTAACTTTGATTTTAGGATCAATAAATAAAAAATTTTTATTAGTGTATGATTCTAAATTTTTTTTTCTGAAATACAAACATATAATATATTACATAAATTCTAGTTCTTTTACATCTAGAATTTTTAGTTAGATTGTGTAACAGAAGCTAATCGAATTCATCAATTAAATTGCGTGAGTATAAAATTTTTTAATATAATTATGTTAGCTTTATAAATATTTTATTAGCTTTTATCAGATTTGGTTAAAGTTTTGATTATAATGGTAAATTATAATGGTCAAAAATAGGGGTGTTGACGATTATAATAAATAGAAATAATTTAAAATAATAACTTTGTTAAAAGATCAATTAAACAGTTTTTCTTCTTCATATACAATTTTGATATTCATACATATTAGGGGTACTCACGATCTCGAGTAACAAGCTTAGTAATCGGGCAACATGGTAATACTATAAAACACCAACAATAAAATAGAATTTGATTAAATGTCTTTTGTGGTTGCTGCTATTTACTATGAAACTATGTTACCGATTACCGACTTCGCTATGCGTTATCATAAAAACCCTTTCCCAAATTTAATTATATATATTATATTAAATTTAGAATTTTACAAGAGTACATACGTAGAAAATATAAGTTGTATAATTGAATAAAAATAGTATACCAGAATAGAATAGGTCTTAGAAATTATTTTGTACAACTGATAATATCTACACAGGAGAATTCCGAATGGAAGTCACAAAATCTGTCCTTAAAATTTTCCGAACATCAGACGAAGTTTAAAGCTTTAATACTGAATCGGGCAGTATTTTTCTCTAGGCCCAGATCACAATAGGAATAATTATATATATCAATTTCCATAGGCAGTTGATAAACTACTATAAATTCAACAATGCTTTTAAAGAAATCTTTACATAAAATATTCACTAAAAAAAGATACTATGTAGTATCTCTTGCATTTTAATGTGAACTTCTTATCTTAATGATCTTAAAATTAACAAATGAATTGTTAAAAATGTCAGTTTTCCATGATGATAAAGTTGATGATAAAGTAGCAATGAACTAAGTATAGTGGATCTCTAAAAGCAGATAACCTTTTAGACCAATTTTGTGGACATTAAATCAACTAAAAAAATCAATCGTATTCTTATGATAAACGAAGTAAGTCTAAAACTCAATCACAATTTTAATAAGATATGCTTTGAATTTAGATTCAATATTTTTGTAAGAAAACTGTTTTTAATAATAAAATTTTTGATCAACAAAATATTCCGCATAGGTATCTAAAAGTTTTTACTGTGTTTCTTAAACTAAAATAGAAAAAAATATTGAAAAATTAATTAAATTTAAAAATTGATAAATTTAGATGTCCTTGGACTTTTGAAATTTGGGGTTCTTCTACTTGTTTTGTTCTTGGTATTCTTCTTACCAATCACACTGTCTTTGTATTACTTTGCGCCCAAAATGAGCGGGGAGGAACCAAAATCTGAAGAGAACGATACTATTGTTGGTGGTAAGTTTAAATTACTGAATAAAATTGGTGAAGGCTCATTTGGCGATATATATTTTGGTAAGAGCGTCTCAGGAAATAAGCATGTTGCTATTAAAATCGAAAAAAAGACCAAATATGCTACACAATTACTAAATGAAAAGTCTATATATAATTATTTGGCTGGTGGCTTTGGTATTGCAAATGTACATTATTTCGGTTGCTATAATAAGTGTTATGTTCTTGTGATAGACCGATTGGGTCCAAATCTGGAGGAATTATTTGTAGCTTGCCACTGTCGCTTTTCGATGAAGACGGTAATACAAATATTTGAACAATTATTAGAGCGTCTAGAATATATGCATTCAAAGGGTATCATACATCGCGATGTTAAACCACACAACTTTTTAATTGGTCATACTGACGGTACTAGATCAACAATTTTTATTAGCGATTTTGGTTTATCCAAGTTTTATTGTGATCCCAAATCGAAGAAACATATTAAGTTCAGAGAAGACAAGAAACTAGTTGGTACTGTACGATATGCGTCCATTAATTCACATTTAGGCTATGAACAATCTAGGCGCGATGATCTCGAGGCAGTTGGGTACACTGCAATATATTTTGCTAAGGGCATACTGCCTTGGCAAGGTTTGAAGGCAAATTCCAAAAAGCAAAAGTACGAAAAAATTGCTGAAAAGAAATTATCGATTAGTGTTGAGCAATTATGCAAAGAATTACCTGACGAGTTTGTTATATACTTGAATTATATCCGCAATTTGCTTTATGACGAGGATCCTGACTATGATTATCTACTTAGCTTATTTAAAAATTTGCATAAAATTTTGAACTACAAGCGTGATAATCACTACGACTGGTTGGATGATAAGGGTAAATTGCGTCTAAAGAGTGAAAAGGAGAAAAAAGAAAAGGCCAAAAAAGAAAAGCAAGCTGCTAAGGTCAAAAAAACTAAAAAGGTACAAGATATAAAACAAACAGTTACTCAAAATTAAGTTCGATACACCAATACAACAGTTTCAATATATTGTTCTAATATTTTCTATATTATATTATCAAATGATTTTTTATTAGTTTTATAAATTTTTCAAAATTAAAGTTCAAAATTTTGTAAAGATGTTCTCAAGCATGCACTTCTATTTAGTAAAAATAAACTAATTTCTAAAAAAAAAAATTTAATATATATCATTATTATTTTGACTTTTATCTTAAATTACTTATTAGAAATTTTTATGTCTAATAACAAGAGTTTTAAGAAGACTGTTTAAGATTCCATGGTATATTAGATCAACAGACATATATAGAGATCTTAGGATTGACTTAGTGAAAAAATATATCAGAAACAGAGCTTTAAAATTATTCACTAAAGTTGATACGCTACGTAACCATACCCTAACAATCGTCAAGTCCACTTCTGGAAGATATGCTGATTTAAGGTCCGTCATCAACTAAAAGACAAATAAATTATATGATTTCTTAGCCTAGTTAAAGCCTAGTGTGGGGTAGAGATAAACCCACAGCCATTATAGAGTAAAAGTGCGTAATAGCTCTAACTCAAGAAGAAGAATCAAGAAGTCAAAAAGAGTTTTATATCGACTAAAAAATATAATAGGGAAAAAATTTTTAAATCCAATATTTATTTAAGTAAACTCATGTACTGATCAAACGACTCTTTTTGAGAGTCCCAAAAATGGTCATTAGTGGTATTTGAAAACATCTAGTGGTTTAAGTGTAACTATAAATTAATATTGGCAGATTTTTTAATCTAATAAGATCTGATTTTAAATTATACATTAGTAGTCAACTAGATATGTATGCTCCTGTTACTTACTACCTTTCGAATTTGGGACTAAAGAACACCAACACCTATAGATTGTATGAATTGCGGAGAGAAACTTCAGTCCAATTGATATTTGAGTGCCCAGCCATGGCCAACAAAATTGTCCAATTTCATATTCTGGTTTTCATTGCATTCTATGATATCTGTGATATTTCTTTAAGATTAGATTAGTTTAGAAAAATCTTTCTAGAAGATAGCACAATAAATCTCGTAGGTCCCAGTGTACTATTGTCAGCACTAATATAATTAAAAACAGTTTCAACGAATTTTGTTTAAAAACATGAACTAATAGTATCTTCCTTCTTAATTATATCTTTAAAACAATTAATATATATACGTTGTACTGCAGTACTTTGCTTATATGAATATCGGGACAACAAATTTTCTAAAATGATGTCCTCTTGTTAACTACCAGTTTACTATGATGTAATTAAAACAAACTAACTATAACGAAATACACTTTATTTAAGTTATACGTTTATTAAGAAATGAAATCAATATCTTTCAACTAGTTATCTTCGACTGAAGTTTAGAAACCTGAGTTAAATATATTTATGAGGCCGCTAATACCCTTGAACCCAATTTATACCATCAGATTTATAAGATGAACTTATAATATGATCTAGCAACTTTCTAGATGAGATTTTTTGCTTTAAATTACTTCCTGCAGTTTCTTTAAAGGCGTACGAATCTAAAGGTGCTTTTAAATGCATAAAATAATGTCCTACCAGTATTTTGTATGTAATGTCTACTGTAATAGTGAGCTATTAAAAAATTCCACTAACAGTTTAAAAATAATTATAAAATATCTTTAGCTTAAGTTATGTTATAATTAACAACTTTAAGAAGTAAAGTCATTTATTTTTTCAAATTCACTGATGCTATTTGCTCTCTATATATTCGTGCATATACGAGTATCTAAAATCCAATAAGCACATTTATTTTAACAAATTTACTCAATTAATAACTTCCATTTTATCAGCAAGTGGTAAATTCTAGTAATCTCTTATAAAATCGAAAATGCCCTGAAACCTTAAATCATGTCTAATATTAACTTGCAGTACGTACGAAGTCAATATAAACGACCTTAAAATGTCATTCCCAGGTTGGAAAATATCTTCTGCTTGTCTTTAAACTGAAAAATAATTTATAGCATTTTAAATGTTTTACTTTTTGCAATTAATCACCCTGTAGTGCAAACTACGTATGCGTACCACCTTTGCATACCACCGAAAGATATTTTATGCATACAATTACAAGCCTAAGCTAAGCCCTTCAATTCGTGCTGAGCATATAAGTTGCCACATATCTTTTTGTGGACCTAACAGTGCCAGTGCCATAAAAACGAGTTCTTCTACGCACGTTTACAAGTTCAACAGAATGCCTTGGACATGCGCAAAAACGTTTCTCGCCAATATAACGACAGATACGGGTGCATACATGGACGGACAGTAGAATTTCTTACAAACAAACATGCAGGAATGTTGAGATACAATGCAAAACAAAAAATATTGAATTTTTATCGCTTCTAAATACACCAGAAAAGTTAGCCGATTGCAAAGCTCTTTAAGGTTCGACTGATTTATTCAATTCTTAAAAATTTATTTGATGTTGAAAAAATTTAAATATAGATTTATGTGTCTATTTGAACTGATTTGACAATAACAAAAATGGTTAATGCAATTACAGATAGCAGAAAACCTGGCTTTAAGAAGACTGTTTAAGATTCCATGGTATATTAGATCAACAGACATACATAGAGATCTTAGGATTGACTCAGTGATAAAATATATCAGAAATAAAGCTCTAAAATTATTCACTAAAGTTGATACGCTACGTAACCACGTCCTAACAATCCTCAAATCCACTTCTGGACTCTCAGGAAGATATGCTGATTTATAATAAGGTCCATCATCGACTAAAAGACAAATAAATGATATGATTTCTTAGCCTAGTTAAAGCCTAGCGTGGTGTAGAGATTAGCCCCCCAGCCATGCCATTATAGAGTAATGGCTAACTCAAGAAGAAGAATCAAGAATCAAAATATTCTCAATATAATATTTTAGTTATAAACACTCTTTTAATCTCATCACAATATTATAATTCATTGCAGAACTCTACAACCATTCTGGTAAAGACCATGTTATATATAGTGCGATAGGCTCGTCAAAATTGTCTCTTCTCAGCTGTGACGAAAATGCATATTGTCCAGAGTGTCACAATTCTAATTATTTGCTTCTAAAAGACACTACAACACTATTTTGCCTAAGTGACGAGGCACAGATAGTCTCGGCTCTCATGACCAAATTAAAACCGATATATTGCTTTTTCTCTCACTTTCAATTTTATAATTTGCATTGAAAACAACAACAATTTTGCTCATGACGAGCCCATGACACTCTACATAATATGGGCCTAAGAAAAATTACCGGAATTGTTAAAGAGAGAAAAACACTAAAAAGTTTTAGTTGATTTATGGAAATTTAGAAATACAATTTTTGGCTAGAACGGAACATGCTCTGTGAATAGAGAGTTTAGGAATGATAAATTCTTGTAAAAAGAAGATACAAAAGTTGAACAGAATAAAAGAAAATATAGTAACAATGATAATAAAACATTAAGTAGGTACAGTTTTCACTTATGACAGGACAGAGTGATCTGAAAGATAAACTTGGATACGTAAACGGTTTTCAACGTATTTTTGTTTAAATTTTCAAAAACCCTATTTTCACAAAAGATACTGTAAGGTAGTTTAAGGATTCAAAAATATATCATTTTTGATGTATTATTATTTGATATAATTACTCAAATATAATGTAATGTAAAATGAGTGTAAATAAAAGCCACTCAATTTTATTTCAAATTTTGTTAATGTATTCTTCAATATTTATTTTATTCTATTTAATATAATCAGCATCAGATCAGCATATAATCAGCGTTATACATTTCTCAACGTTTTTTCCAGCCTTTAACATGTTTTTTTATCGGCCAACGAAGGTATGACCTTTAGCATTCTCTGCTAATTCTCATTTATGGACTATATATCTTTTAGATATATTGCAGAAATTGAATTGAATTCAATTTATACTTAGGGGTGACTAGACAGATTTTTGGATATTAAAACAATGTTTATATATGGTGACTTATTTTGTAATATTCTTGACATCATTTGATATCATTTTTTCACAAAAACATAACTCAAAGATAGGATGTCACGCTTTCAATTGTATAAATGAAATAATAGATATATTGCAGGAATTGTATTGAATTAAATCATTGCTTAGGAGTGATCTGATTTTTGGCTGTCTAAACTGTGTTCATATATGGTGGATGATTTATTTTTTAATAATCTTGATATCATTTGATAACATTTTTACCCATAAACATAACCGAAGGAAAGAATATAATGCATATAAAGAATATATAGAATATATAGAAAGAATATATAGAGAACGCGTAGATATATTGGAATTACTAAATTTTATTAAATATTTTATATATATTCCTAATATTGCCAATCGTAATTAGAAGGCAAAAAATAAACGATACATTGTAGTGGCAACTGGTACTAGTTGCATCATTAATTAAATTAAATGCTTCAATTAGTTGATTGCATGAAATTAATTGCAACTAACTGAGTCCATAGAAACAATACAATTCTAATAGATCTTAATGGCACGTTTTTAGAAATGATAAGCTTAAGAGTCAGAGATAAAAGTAAGAGAAAAAAGTTTAAATTAAAAACAAAATAATAATAAGTGGTTACATTGTTGAAACAGTGCTTCTTTTTTATATTGTTTTTACTATTACGAGTATCTTTCTTTTTTAATAAGTAATTCTATAAAGAAACACGACCATGTGGCGTCAGCACCTAAAACAAATCAACCGAAACTGTAAAGCGCAGCTCAAGATCATTGCCATTTTTAGAATGTTCCCATTTTTTGTACTTATTTTTGGTGAACTGTAAACTCGTTCTTATAACTTCACTTAGAGTTTTAACTTCAAACTGAAATTGAAGCAACCAACAACCATTGTGGCCCGCTTGCGCTCAATGCAAAAACTGCATGCAACAAGTGCCTCATATCTATCTCGGCGGTTGTATGTGTTCGACGAGTATCTTTTTTGGTATGCATGCACGCGTTCTGTTGCTGATATTCGAACGAAATGCAATAAAAATTGCCGATTTGCTGACTTGAGGACGACGACTTATTTGCAATTTCTTGCTTATTTTTATGGATTGTTTTGTTGTTGCCGTTGTTGTTGCTGTTGCTGTCTTTATTGTTGTTATTGTTATTATTGTTGTTGGCGCATGTGCAACAATATTGTGCTACCAATTTACGTGGAATTACAACGATGCTATAGTTGGCAACTTAAAAAACAATGCTTAAATCCAACCGTCCGTCCGTCCCATCAGGAAGGAAGAAAGGAATGTAAATTTGAATTGTGCTCTCATTATCATGTTGCATTTGTTGTTGTTGCCATTGTTACTCTTGGTGTTGTTAAGTTGTTTCACAACAACAATAATAAAACAATACAAGAAAACAGCAATTTACAACTTTTTACGTTTATTAAATAAATGCGCTTCACTTTGATATATGCAAGTACAGTTGGAGATATATGAGATACTATATTACAGTGAAATTATTCGTCATTCCAATCTAGAACAAAAATATGCAAATTAAGAAAAAGAAAAAGATATTTAGCTTTCTTTTTAAAATGCGATGCCCGTTATTTACCTGAGGAATTTTCTTGCATCGATGATAAAATACATGGAGGTTTTTGAGTTTTATGGTGAAATGGCCAAACACCATACACTAAAATTTCTTCATATAATTGGAATGTGTGTTATATTAATATGATTAACAAGGAAATTACTATAATCAGATATAGAAATTATTTCATTGAATTGTCTATTAAATATAGACTGAATTTTGAACATATCAAATATATTTAGCATAGAATTTATTGTGAATTAAAATTATTTATACTGAATATTCCAAAAAATAGAAATATCCGAGAAATAGAAATAATATCCGAAAAGTATAACACATTAAAAATATCGAATAAAATAAAGAAAGAAGAAAACAGATTATATGCATTTGAAAGAAAAAAGTAATGATAAGTTACAATTTAAAAGACAAATATCAAACACAGTAGATAAAGTGCAAGATAGCATCAAAATAGTGTTAGAAAAAGTATAAACATTTTCAGCATCAATTAATCGAGCTTTGGAGAGAAGTATAATCCATTAAATTTATGGAATAGAAAGTGATACAAGATAGACTATAAAAATTTGAAAGAAATAAGAAATGATAGATAAAGTGCCAGATAAATGCATTAAAAAAAGTATCAAAGGAGCATAAAAAAAAAATAATAAAAAAAAAAAAAAAAAAAAAAATAAAAAAAAAAATAAAAAAAAGATTAAAAAAAAATTAACAAAAAAAAAAATAAAAAAAAAAAGTAAAAAAAAGTAAAATTAAAAATCCAACATTGTTCATTAAATCTTTTTAAAGTCAAACTCTATTGTGTCAATATAGAATCGAGTCCCCTAGAAAATGTTGATACTATACGAGGTTTTACACACGTTCAACACCTATCATGTGATCCTCTCAATTTTTTTTATTGCGTAGGAGCATTTCGAGGGCAGGTGATCATCGTAATGGCGCTTTGGCACAAATATGCCCGGCTCTTTGACGACACCAACATCATTTGGCATAGGGAAAGCATAGGGACAAGCGTGTTTTTATTGCTCCCTGATTGGTGATTCGTGATTTCGAGTAAAAGCTGTAAAATTTAATTAATATCAAATTTAAAAATTTATTAAAGTAATAAAGTCACACATTGATAATATCGTCATTATAAATAATACTTACATATATTATTATATATATTTCATAATGATGACTTTTTCAGTGTTTATCTTCATAACGAAGTAAACCCTTTCAATTTGCTCATACACACATTTATACTCAGTGCTCATTTATATTTAGTGATAGCTAATTACAGTAGAAAAGTAATTGTCAGTTAATAACATTAAGGGAACAAAATAACATTTTAAAAAGTAAATTGTGCAAAAGCGTGATCATAAACATTTTAAATGACAATATGCATATAAAATTCGACAAATAACATATGACAGCATGTCACATTTGACTAATTACATCGCGTATTACTTACACCCGGGACGTTCTTGCTTGTTGGTGGCCATCAAAACACTCATGTGAATATAATATATAGTATGTACGTATATGTATGCAAGATAAAGTTTGGCTGGATTGGTCACACCTTACGAAAGTCGTCAAGTGAAGTTTGTTTTCAAGCCCTTCGTTTAATCCGCAAGCCAGTAGAAGAAGAAGAAGGCTTAAGATTACCTGGTGCAGATCAACACTAAACGAAATTAACAGCCAATCCTCACACCTTAGCAGATCATACATCAATATTGTTGAGCTCAGAGAAGTGTCAGTAAGAATGCTAAAATTTAGGCAATTTGTAGATAACTTATGCGTAGACATTCATAGAGATCTTAGGATTGATTCAGTGAAAATATATATCAGAGACAGAGCTCTAAAATTATTCACTAAAGTTGATACGCTACTTAACCCCGCCCTAACAATCCTCAAGGATTGTACCTGATTTAAGGTCCGTCATCGACTAAAAGACAAATAAATGATATGTATTGTTAGCCTAGTTAAAGCCTAGTGTGGGGTAGAGATAATCCCCCCAGCCATTATAGAGTAAAAGTGCGTAATAGCACTAACTCAAGAAGAAGTATCAAGAATCAAGAAGAGGCAGCTTGGAACCATGAAGCTTAATAATAATAATACGTATCTGAAATATCGTTTTGCACTCTTTTGTAAGTGGCGCCCGGAGTGTGATGAACTACCTTGCCTGCCTCTAGCTACATTACTAGAAGTGATCTTTTTTTTATGTAAAAGTTTAACCAATCACTTTTAATAAATAATCTTTTACTCTTTAAAGGCTCTTCATATCTCGCAGGTACAAATCATGTTTCTTACACTTTATTGTTTAACAATATTCACACGTGTCTCAAATAAAAGTAAATATTTTTTAACCGCCGTTAAACACAAAATGTATAAACAAATTAATCAAACTTTGCATAAATTGAGCGTTTCACAAAACTATCATAATTAAGATAAAAACGCATTAATTTAATTCTTCACACCTTTTACTAAAAAAATTATATGAAAAACCGAAAAAATAAATATTAATTATTTAAATATTTAACAATATAAAAAGATATATAAAACATAAAACAAAATTTTTGAAAATAAATAAAATACAAAGCAATTTTGAGGCAAGAAAAAAAAAATCGGTGGTCAATGAACAAAATCGATTGATAAAATTGATCAGTTTTATAAAGGCAGAGCAATAGAAACATTAATTAAAAAATCAAACGATCTACCGTAAAAATTGCTTTAACAACAGTAACAATATGCAATAAACAACAACACCAACAACAACAGCAGCAGCAACAGTCTCATCATTATTATCAGCAACAATAAAAGAGAGTTACAGCAACAGCAACAACAACAACAGCAACAGCAACAACAAACAGTTGCTGTCAAATAACAGCAAAAAAATTAGCATAAAAATATAAAAATCACAAGTTAACAAGTTTGTAAATTGACACCTGCTACAAGATCAGTAACAGCAACATAAACAACAGTAACATTAACATGATCAAAGCCAAACAACAGCAACTACTAATACAGCAACAACAACAACAACAACAACAACAACACTAAAAGCAGCTCTAATAGAGCCGGTCAAAGCTGAGCCAGGCAACATTAACAGCAAGCAATCAAAGAAAAAATGTTGTGTAAAGTTCAATGAAACCAAGAAAGAAGTTAGAATTTTTCGAAAATCATTTTTCTTCGCTGACACAACAATAAAACTAGTGTACCGCCGAAGACATTGAAATGAAGATCAATAGAGATTCGCTTCGATCTTGGGCATTGGCGAGGCGAGTAGCCAATGGATCTCGCTAATAATGTTAAAATTGCCCCAAAGGAAGTTTGAAAGTGTAAAAATTGTTTTTGGTGTTGTGTCTTTTGATTTGGTAAATTATTTTATTATTAATTTTATGTCAACAACTTATTAACCACCAGAGGCTGAACGAGTTGAGTTTTTATTACAAAAAATGTTTAGACAAAGTTTAAAATTACTATTAAAGTGGAAAAGTTTTATTTACATTGAATTAATTTAAATTATGCATCAATAAATATATATAAAATGGTTGAAACTAAAAATTAATGAACATAAAATGGTAATAAGTACAGAATTAAAAAGCTATATTAATATACATACTAATTACTAGCTATTAGCAATGCTATTAGGTGAACGAAGCTTGATCTAATGATGTGTAATCATTCGAATTTATATTAAAATATTTGATAAACGATTGGATTCAGGGATTATTGATATGATGGTATTAAACTTTTACTAACACGCCATAAGCAGAAAAGCAAAATTATACTAATATATTTAGAGTTTACATTTGGTAGTCTTTACACTACTTAGATAGTGCGAAGAAACCTTCACATTATTAAAAACCTACACACCTAACACTATTAAAAACCTTCACACTTCACACTAGTGATAACTTTCACACTTAAGTTGGAGTGGAGACCATGTACCTAAACCCCACTTAGTTCAAATAATGATCCATTGTAGTACCAAAGGATTAGCGTTTGTACACATATGCAGACTAGAAGTCAACATACGAGCAAAAAAATAGCTAGATCAATATATAAATAGTAGAGGGCCCAGTCTATTGAAAAATGGTCTATTGTCATATACATATATATAGAGAAGTTTAAATTTTTTGATAAAAGATACAGCTACATATAATTTTATTTGAATTTTACTTCAATAAAATGCTAATGCAGTGGAATAAGTGAATACGTTTAGGACGCCTTAACTCGGTAGAATACTACACTTTTTTATTAAATAATTCTTGCTTTTCTGTTTAAGTGAATCATTTAATTTGGACTGGCTTATTGCACGAAGAGAGAAACTCTCCGCATAGAATTAAATTCACCCTTCTTGCCGGCACCGAATAAAATTAAGGAAAGAACAAATGTTTGAAAAAAGATGGTCAACAGTAACCAACTGCATAAAAACCAAGGAATTTTGGCCAAAAATTAGTAAGAAAAGACCGGGGGAATTAATTAACCAATCCCGAGCAAATTTATCGAAGATAGTAGAAATTATTACGGGACACTGCCCGTTGGGAGAACATGCCGTGAGGCTCAACATCAGGACCTCCTTACATTGTAGACATTGCATGGAGGATGATGAAGAGGAATAATCAACACACCTTCTTCTACAGTGTCCTGCTTTCGCTAGACATAGACTCTCATACTTAGGGTTACACTTTTTCAATTCACTAAGAGAGCTAGATTCGAACTGCCGTTGAAATCACTTGGTCGAGTGTTTCGTCGATCAGTCACAGAACTTCTACACCAAAAGAATTATGAAGCTATCCGAAAAATAACAACAGATCATTTATAATAATGGCCAATGTATACTTAATTAAAATAAATTTTCATTAAAGAAAATTTTTATTCAAAAATATATATGTATAATATTTCACAAACAAATTTTGAAACCAATATAGTCTTATGGTGCACAAATTGGGGGCTGTGATATCTAATGCAATATCAACATAATTTAACGGCTTCAAATTAAAATTCTCCGAAATATTGTCAACGACTCATGATGCGTTCGTGATGTAGACATCCACCGAGACCTTAACATCTCAATAGTTGTTGAGGGAATTAAATTACAAGCGGAAGCTTATTCTCAGCTGAATATATCTTTTAAGATATAATATCAGATGACATATTTATAACATTGACTTAAATAAACAAATTTTTTGAAAAGAGAATCATATAGTTCATATACATATACACAGAAAAATTTCATTATATTCATAAAATATTAAATAAATTTAATACTTAAATTTTGTATATATTGTGTAAGTTGCTTTCACCAAAAAACAAAAAAAAAATTACAGATATTTTAGAGAGGTACATCTTTATTTTTAAACTTTTAAAGAACTTTGAATTTAACAACATACCATATAGGGATGCATACTTCTCGCTTCATTAACGAGTAAATGTTAAAGAATTGTAAAATTGTAAAAAATATTATTCACCAAAGAAAATTATAAATTTCTTTTATGGGTACTTTATGTCACTAACAACCGAGAAACACAACAGTGTTTCTACTAATGACGACTGCTGTCAATTTGATCTCACGGCTTTGTAAGGTCAATTTCCTGATAGATATTTTTTGCACTGTCTTGTAAGTTTTTATCTGCTCTTTTTTGCATGTTTGTCTCAATTCACTGATTTTCAATTAACATTTCTTCAATGAACAATCGTAAGAATTTGCAAGCCTTAAATATGTCATTGCGACATGTTCTCCTGCTCAACCAATCACACATTAAAATTCCAAGGAATCATCGTCATTTAATTACCCGAAACAGGAAGAACTAAAATAAAATAAAATTACAGAAAAAAAGGAAACGGCATATAAATGAAATGTGAATATAAGTGATCAGTTGAGGAAAAACTTGTGAAAATGATAATGACTTGGCGTAATTAAAAAATTAACAGAAAATGAATAAGAAAAAAAATTTTGTTTTTAATTGATTAAAGTAATTATATGCTTTTTACAAGGCAATAATCAACAAGAAATTGTTTAAGTATAGGTAGAAGTTTATTGATGCTACATCGATCGAGTGATCACAAATGGATATTTCAAGGCGAAGAGATACTCAAATTTTAATTCATTAAAACTACTTCTAAGCTAATGAAAAAAACTTGATATGTGAAAAATGCGGATAATCGCAGTGACATTTTCATTCGAACAGCGAGGATATAAAATAATATGACGACAAAGGTAGAAAGGATGTTTATTGCAGATTATAATAAATTAAGGTCACTTTTGTCTGTCTACGAAATCAACAAAATACGAGTAGTATGGGAGGATGGACTCCATTGTACATGACAAATGTAGACTTACACAAAGAATCGTAGAGTCGAGAGTGTGCAAAACTATATCAAAGACAGAGCAATGAAATTTTTCGATTCTATGAATGCAATTCAGAATTACACTCTTTCAAATCAAATATAATAAATATCCCGTGAGGAAGACATACTGCACTTCAAGGTATGTATACTTCTATAAAATAATTTAAATATCTTATCATAATTCAACAAATCTCTTATTACAGTGGATCATCCAATTGATCACACACACTGTTGAGTAAAAGTGTTTAAGATACTAACTAGCGTTCTATCAAGCAAAGAATGAGTTCTCCATGTTTTTTATGATATTCTTTTATAGTCAGATACAGAGTTTCAGAGAAACCTGTCGTTAACAAAAAGTTCAGCTATAAAAACTTATCTTAATCTAACAACATATCGTTTTTGTTAGTACTAGTCCAATTATAAAATTTTTTGATTCTTATATATCAAAGAATCATTTTAGACATATCATCTATAGATTTGCTACAGTAAAGTTATCGTCTTAACAGGGATACTCTTTCTACTTTTTTCAATAAAAAACTTAGCTATTATAAATACATAATTCCTGAAGAAATGCAACTGCTATAATAGTAGTTCCCAATCGGTGGTCCATGAGATAGTTAAAAATGGTCTTTGAATCAAATATAGCAGGTATGGGTATATAGCTTATAATTTGCTCACTGAGGAACGTACATATACTTGTAAGTACCAAGAATGTTCTTGCTAAATAACGAATATTACTTGATCATATATTTTTCGTTATATTAAGACATAAACTATATTATTTTTAATCACATGCGATAAGGTATGAATAATTTTAATATAGGTTAGTTTAACTTTAGAACCATATAAGTTTTAAGTGATATGCAGACATATTCATTAGCACTGCAAATTTGTTACTTTAAATTACACTTTTTGATTTACAGATAGATAGATTGTTATTGAAAAATGATTGACATATATATAGATAAGTTTAGTAACCATAGTATTAATAATATGTACTTATGTGTATATATTAATCACTATCAATTTATGATGTAAGATATAACATACGTATTTAATAAATATCTTTTAATAAATTAAAAATAAATAGTTACATCAAAATAAAAGAAAATTGCTTGTGATAATAGGGATAACTGGTACCAAGAGGAGTAAAGACGAATAAAAATTAATTTACAATACAAAAGATAGCCAATCTCAACAGACATATTCATATCATTCTAAGATCAGTGTTAATTGCATCAGTAATGAGATGTACTGAATTTTACTGTACGAATGGAAGTGAAATAAATTAAAGAATGCATTAATGAATTAACAAAGATATGTTGTATAATCAAACTAGTAAGATCTTTTGCCATAAACTACTTATCTTTGAACTAATAAAAAATACGTATTTCAAAAATTGTATCATTAAAGATGCTACTCGTACTGTATGGGAAAAAAGTACATAAGATAAATTGAACATCAGTAATTTAAACTTAAAAAAATGTAGTTCAATTCAGTTACATTTCTTCTTTGTAGTTATTTAATAAAATTAAATTTTCACATTACGGAAATGCTACAGTGAAAGTAATTGTAATAAAAAAGTTCTCCAAAAACGAAAAAAAATCTTTTTGGAAGGAAGTGGTACGGAAATGAATAAAGAAATTCAAAAATTATAAGAGATCATGATTATTTTGATAACCGATTTAATTGACTGTATAATTAAAATTACTTCTGTCAGTTATAAAATTGGAGTATATAGTGTACAAAATAAATACCAAGAAAAAAAAAATATATTGCATACAAATTTCATATCGATATTTGAGATGTAGCAAAAAATTCAATATACAAAATTCATTGTACTTCATTGTACAAAATGCATTGTACTTAAACAATTCCACCTAAACGTTAGAAACCTTTAACACCCACAATAGAATAGCTCTCTAACTTTAATTTACCAATTTGCTAAACTCATTTAAAAAACTATTTGGATGTTTTCGTCAATGGCTGCCGTTTTTGGTCATTCAGAACAGTCTG
Source organism: Teleopsis dalmanni (assembly GCF_002237135.1). Taxonomy (NCBI): domain Eukaryota; kingdom Metazoa; phylum Arthropoda; class Insecta; order Diptera; family Diopsidae; genus Teleopsis; species Teleopsis dalmanni. The sequence goes on along the minus strand of NC_051846.1, from coordinate 161,988,007 downwards.
AGTCATCATATACAGTAGCAAAATGTAGATGACTGACTTTAAAAGTGGCCTTCTACTAAGCTAGTTTGAATCATTTTAAAGTGAATCATTTAATCCTAATTGAATTCTTTCGTATGCAGCAGCAGAAGGTAGTAGATTGATTTTTAAAGTGGTTTCCTTCTAAGATAGTATGCCTACTTTCAACGTTAATCATTTAGACCTAATTTAATTCTTTCGTACAGAGTATGTTCGAATTTTCTCTACAGATTATTATGCCATCATCGGCGTAACCTTGGACTTCAAAGTCATTATTACCTAGTTTTATCAGTAGTTCACCTACTACCATACTCCACATTAGGGGTATGATCACCTTCTTGAAGTATTTGCAGTGACATGACATGTACTAGTCGGTAATTCTACTCTCCTACTGCATATTGCTCTCATTCAGTGCGAGAGTGTGCTACTGATGCCTCTTTTGCAAAGAATTCATGACATCATGCAAAGGCTCGACTTTTTCTACTATTTTAAGTAAGAAGGATGTAAGCTAGATTAGTCTGAAGGATTCCGGTTGAGTCAGATTCATCTTACCCGCCATCGGCATGCAGACCATTTTTACTGTCTTCCGCATTGTTGACATATGACCAAAAATACAATGCTAGTTCTTGTTATACGAGTTATCGGATCTAGATGCTGTTCATTTCCGTTTTGGAGAAGTGTGGAAAAGACACCATCAGTACCTGGAGATGTCAGTGGTTTGAGCGAGTTAACACTGTGTAAATTTTATCTTTTCAGATTAAATTTGGAGAGATTTATATTTTATATTAAAAAAAAAATTATTTAAAAAGTTACACTTCTTGTCTTAATTTTCAGAAAAACTTAAAGTAGATTCGCCCGTGCGACTAGTGGAGTAACATTAGCATGACTTTCTCAGCATTACGTTCCTAGATAAGGTTCTATACATAAGAAAGAACAAATCATGCAAAAAATAATGCCTTCACGAACAGAATAGTATTGAAATTTAACAATTAAAAATAAAAATATAAAAATAATTAATTAATTCAATTATTCTACAGCTGGTTTATGATTTCGTTCTAATATAAACACAGCAAGTAAAATTGTTTATAAAAACTTTCATAGCAAAAGTAACAGAACTCCAGAAAAATATGCGAACATAAAAAAGTCAAGTACGGCTTTGGATCAGTTGGTTAAGGTGCGCTGATTCTGAGCTTCACAGAAGGACCTCTTCCGAGTTCGATTCCTGGGACTTGTAGTTTCAAAAATAATTATTTACGAATAATTAATACAAGAATTATTTCCAAGACCACTGATGATGGGTGTTTATACTCGAAAAAGCTGTATGGTCAATTATTTAAAATAATACAAAAAATAAAAAATAAAATTTTTGTTGTTGTAGTTCACTACTGTTCGAAAAAACATCTTTTATAAAATTTTTAGATATATTAACATCAATGAGTTCAAAACCAATGCAATTTCTTTACTTTTGAAATGAGTTGAGATTAAAAATAGTACTGTTGATGAAAGGATATTGAAGATTCAGTTACTCTAACCCTTTAGTACAACATATTTCTATAGTACATCGCAACATTAAAACTCTTTTGATTAATTTAAAATGATATTACTTGGCTTATATTTTTTTTGAACTCACTGATTCAATTTTCCAAGGTGGCAATTTAAAATATTTTCCACAAACATACTAATTTTTTGATCATTAAAAATCTGTTACTCATATGTAAACCTTTCCGCACACCCTATATATAATATAGTGTGACATGTACGGAATAATAATACTAATAGGTGTGTACAAAATTTATTTTTTGAACACGTTCATCTTAAATTCGAAATATAATTAAGTTAATGATAGTTTTGAGAAAGTCCATAAAGTCCATTAAAAAAGGTGAGGCATCAAAGTCGGTGATTTAGTTATTAAACAGGAATTTAAAAAAATCCTCTATATTCTTTGCAGAATATTATGATATACAAAATGTTATATAAGTTTAACAATTAAATTAATTAAATATTTAAAAACATTTCTAAAAATATATAATTAAGTAAATTATGCTAATTTGTCAAAATTTTATATGAAGAAAAAGTTTTATTAAAATATTAGCCAATTTAAAAGCTTTTATAACTTGACATTTAAGCCTTTAGGAAAGATTTATGACCAACTAATGGTAGCTTAGGTCAAATGGCTAACATATAATCTTGGTATTTAATTTATTAAAAAAAGTTAACAATTGTACATCAAAATAAGATTGTTAATTTGCTAAACTTAATCTTAATTTTTATTATGAATGAACTTATATGGCGAACTACAAAAGTCAAGTTATTGCTGACTTCCATTCACAGCAGACATTTCTGTCTGTATCTTAAGTTACCTGAAGACTAAGATGTAATATGAAAACCAGAAAAAAAGTTATTTAAATTTATTTTAGTGATGAACGCGTGTTAAATTTAATTATGATTATTACTTGTGTTTGAACTGTGAGAAAATATAACTTTTTTTGCTTATTTAAAATATAATTTAAAATATGGAAAAAGTTGAGGTCGCACGATCTTTGTTGGTGGAGTTTTGTATAAAATTCGGTTTTAATATTCCTTTTCCTGCATTGTTAACAGTAAAAATGATTTATTTACTACAAATATTATTAATGTATCTTATGTGAATATAGATCAAAGATTATTTTATATGTAATCAGACAATAAAAGTAAAAATTTTTAATTTTATCACATACGAGTATAAAAAAATCGCTCAGACAATATTTTCTTCAAGAAATTAATGGAAAAGAAGAAACCTTCAAGAGAACTAAGATTTATTAGTTCCACAGTTTTTCAGGCTCTAATTTTAGCTATTTTTATTGACAGCCAAGCGACAATTAAAGCTGTTTAGACTTTTATTAGAATGAATAAAAGAAAAATTATATTAAAAAATGAATAGCAGAAATTAGCAAGCTAAACCGACTAGCAGACATTATTCTCATTTCGATTCGTGAACTATTGGACATAGGAATATTAAAGAGAATGAAAACGCAAACGGTTTAGATGAATGCCTAATGCCACCGGTTTATGTTGCACTGAATATCGTTAAGAGAAGTACTTGTACTTTTGTTAGCTTGCAAAAAATAAATGGACTACACTTAGGTCATATAAAACTTAACGGTTAATACGGCCCTCATTAGACTAGATCTCAGCAACTCATTAAAAGAAACCACGTGAAAGTTACTGCAGTTATGTCTGATCACTGGAGCATCGTAGTGAAGGAACACTACCCATAGAAGTTTTGAAAATTTACAGGAAAATGATACCATTTAGAGTTTGCTCTGTAAATAAAACAGATTTTTAGGGAAGTATTTTATGTCAGAATATTTATCGTAAAAAAAAAACTGTTCAAATAACAATCTTCAAAGGGATGGATTCAGATTTTGCCTTCATTTTATTTATCAGGTTTCTTATGACAAAAGTGTACTGAGATGCCCAAAAATCGCTATTTATAGACAACAGAGAAATATCTGCTAACCTTCCAACCTCGTAACCAATTAACATTTAGCGATTAGAATAAAATACAAATAAACAGGGTATTGTCTCCTAACGGAGCGGAGCACCGCGACCATAGTTGATTTTTTGTGCTGCTACAGACCCAAACCGAATAGAAGACATTCTGCTCTTCGAATGAAAAGCAAAATGCAGCCGTTGAGGACCTTCTAATATCAGAAGATATTACTACCATAAGTAGTAACAACAAATTTTTTAATATTATTTCTTACAGATTTCTAGATATTAGTTGTAATAAAATATAAGACGACTTATGACTGGAAGTGTGTTTTCTAGGTGTAGTCTTTCATGATTTAAAAAGTAGTTGCTTAGTTTTCAACTTTAACTAAATTTTATATATTTTATGTTTAACTGTTTCAATAAAATATGAAGCAGATCTAGTTAACTTTGCTCATAATAACATCTAAATATTTTATTTTATTCATATTCAATTTATTCCTAAAAAAGTGTATTCGTTCAAATTTGTTGTCAGTTTAAATATTTAAAATTCCGTGCTGTCAGCTGTGTTCAAGTGCTTCGTCAGAAAGCATGTTTAGCTTCAGGAAAACAGTGAAATCCAAACCTCTCATTGATAACAGGTATAAAATACTTAACCAAATTGGTGAAGGTTCTTTTGGATATATTTACTTAGGAGAAGATACCAAACGAAAATTAGAAGTAGCCATAAAAGTAGAGAGAAAAAAAAAGGAACATAAGCAGCTAGATAATGAAAGAAATATGTATACTGCTTTAAAAGGAGGTTCAGGTATACCTTGTATATATTACTTTGGTTCTTACAATAAAACTAGAGTATTGGTTATGGAACGTTTGGGCCCAAATATAGAAGATTTGTATAATTTTTGCGGACGAGAGTTTAGTTTGAAAACAATACTGTTATTAATGGATCAATTACTTGATCGCATTGAATTTATTCATTCCAAAGGAATTGTGCATCGCGACATTAAACCACAGAATTTTTTAACTGGTGTGGAAGACAATAGAAATATCGTTTTTATAACAGATTTCGGATTATCGAAATTCTATTGTAATCCTAAAACAAAAAAACATAATGCCTTTTGTAGAAATAGAGAGTTGGTGGGAACGGCACGTTTTGCATCTATTAATACGCACACCGGTTGTGAACAATCTAGACGTGATGATATTGAGGCAATCGGGTATTGCGCGTTATATTTGCTGAAAGGGAAACTACCATGGCAAGGTTTAGTAGCAGAGACGCAGCTTCAAAAACATGAAAAAGTAGTTGAAAAGAAAATATCAGTACCGATAGAAGACCTTTGTAAGGGACTGCCAGATGAATTTGCTATCTTTACTAGATATGCTAGAAAATTACGTTTTGAAGAGTCACCTGATTATAATTACTTAAGGCATTTGTTTGAAAATTTATATACAAGTCTTGACTTTAAAAACGATGATATATATGATTGGAATCTTCTTAAAGCAGGATCAATTAGCACCAACAAAGAAGGAAGCACTTATGCTGTTGACAGCTTTTTGTAAATACTTTAATTATCAAACATATACAATTTTAACATAACAACAATTGGCACAATAAATTTTGCTTAATACAAACAGAATTTAATAATTTTTCTTTTTTTATCAAATATCAAATTAATATGGTATATGAAAGTCATTTCTTTTTTCATTATTTGGCACACATACTAAAATTAATTAATTAACTGCAAGTATTAAAAAAAAAATTAAAACAATTTAAAATCGAATTACAGCAAATGTAAATTCCATACACTAATGGACATTAATTTAAAGTATATATATATGTATGTACAAGGTGAGATGAAAAAACTGCAACAAAGTAAAACGCCATAATTTTTTCATTTTTTTAAATTTTGTTGAATGAAAGCAAAAAATGTCGGAAATAACATCAAATTTGAGAATCGGTTTAGATTTGTTCGAATTGGCCACCTTTGGCACGAACTATGGCCTTCAAACGGCCAATGAAACCATCACACGCTGCCCGAAAGTGGCTCTGCGGTATTTTGTCCCATTCTCGGCGAAGCGCTTGCTTGAGATGATCGACACTTTGGTATTTTTTAGTGCCAACCTTGCTTTCCAAAATACCCCAGGCACAATAGTCCAACGGATTGGCATCCGGAGATTTTGGTGGCCATTGTGCGGTGGAAATGAAGCGAGGAACCTCATTTCTTAACCATTCTTGGGTGGCGCGTGCTGAGTGCGATGGTGCTGAGTCCTGTTGGAATGTCCAAGGTCTGCGGCCGAAATGTTTGCGTGCCCAGGGCTTCAGAACTCCCTCCAAAATATTTTCGCGATAGATTTGCGCATTTAATTTGACACCACGGTCGATGAATACGAGCGGCGAGCGACCATCGGCTGTTATGGCGGCCCACACCATCACCATGGCCGGCTTTTGAGTTGTGATGGCCAACCGAAGTTGCAAATTTTCAGCTGACCTCTCTGGCAAGTAAACACGATCATTTTGTTTGTTTACAAACTGCTGGATAACGAATGGTTTCTCATCGGAGAAAACCAAATTCGGCAGTTCACCACTTTCGGCCAAGCGAAACAACTCTTTAGCTTTTTCGAGTCTAACTTTTTTTTGCGCATCAGTAAGATCTTGCACTTTTTGGAACTTGAATGGCTTTAGTCCAAGCTCATTTTTCAATATTTGCCGAATGGCATATTGCGATATGTTCAGCTCACGAGCCATTTTTCGTCCACTGCGACGCGGATTTCGTTCAATTCGCTTTTTCACTTTTCGAACCATTTCTGCCGATGTTGCTGTTTTTTTTCGTCCACTTCCTTGACGTCGGGCTACGCTACCAGTACCATGGTAACGAGCGATGATACGAGACACAAAAGATTTATTCA